>NC_087346.1:102027500-102652500 GCF_030014295.1 Loxodonta africana | reverse complement strand
GGCTGAATTATTAACATGAACGCTATGGTGATGGTTTGAAGCTGGTCACTGAGTGCTTCCTAGTGTTGAAGTGGTCCATAGGTCACATTATTACCATGACTCAATTCTGTGTTTCAAGAGAGCAGGGACTGTCTAGCATGTTGGAAATAGCAAGTAACAGTTGGTTTCATCTTCTATTCCTATATTTATTTTCTTTTAATTCCCATTTTCTTATTTATTTTATATTTTCTTCTGTAGGTTCCTTCATGGAATAAGGAGGGTTACAAATAAATGCTACATAAGAGTAAATTAAATGTTGGTGAATAAAAGGATTATAAATAAATACTACACACAAGCACCACCACCTGTCTGTCAGTTTGTTGTACTATGGTGGCTTGTGTGTTGCTGTGATGCTGGAAGTTATGCCACCAGCATTTCAGACACCAGCAGAGTCATCCATGGTGGACAGATTTCAGTGGAGCTTCCGGAATAAGACAGACTAGGAAAAAAGGACTGGAAATCTACATCTGAGAATTAGCAAATGAAAACCTGTGGATCACATCAGAACACAGTCTGATTCACTTGCTTAGGACACATCATTAGGAGAGATCAATAGCTAGAGAAGAACATCATGTTTGGAGAAATAGAGCACCAAAAAGGGAGAAAAAGATGCTCTGTGAGATAGACTGGAATAACAGACACAACAGTGGGCTGGAACATGCCAGCAATCATTAGAATGACACAAGACTGGGCAACATTTTGTTCTGTTGTATATAAGGTCTCCATAAGTTGGAGTCGACTCAATGGCAGCTGTCTACAAGTAAATTAAATGCTGTTGAATAAAAGGAAGAATGTAAATGGTGAGGACCATAAAGGACTTACAGACAAGGTGTTATGTGGTTCAAAGGCTGGAGAAAACACATATGGATGGAGATTCAGAAGAGGTTTCACAGACACATAAAACAAACTGTAACGGCACTGAAAAGAGAAATTGACAGTTCCACAATAATAGGAGGAGACTTCAACACACCACTCTCGGTAAAGGACAGAACATCTAGAACAAAGATACAGAAAGATACAGAACAAAGATACAGAAGATCTAAAGGCCACAATCAACCAACTTGACCTCATAGACATATATATACACTCCACCCGACAGTAGCAAAGTATACATTTTGTGCAACACACATGGAACATTCTCCAGAATAGACCACAGCTTAGACCACAAGCAACAAAATCCAAATCATTCAGATAATACAAAGCATCTTCTTTGTATTATCTACTTGCCATAAAAGTAAAAATTAATAACAGGAAGAGCAAGGAAAAAAAATCAAATACACAGAAACTGAATAACACCTTGCTTAAAAACCACTGGATAAAAAAAGAAATCAAAGATGGAATAAAAAATTCCTAGAATCAAATGAGAATGAAAACACGTCATACCAAAACTTTTGGGACACAGCAAAGGCAGTGCTCAGAGGTCAATTTATAGCAATAGATGCACACATCAAAAAAGAAGAAAGGGATAAAATCAAAATGTTAGTTATACTACTCGGACAAATAGAGAACAGCAAAAAAAGCTCACAGCCACCAGAAGAAAAGAAATAATAATAAAGATCTGAGCAAAATAAATGAAATATAGAGTACAAAAACAGTAGAAAGGATCAATAAGACCAAAAGTTAGTTCTTGGAAAGGATCAACAAAATCAACAAACCACTAGCCAAGTTGACCAAAAAAAAAAGACAAGAAGCAAATAACCCAAATAAGAAATGAAATGGGGACATTACAATCAACCCGACTGAAATAAAAAGGGTTGTAACATAGTACAATGAAAAACTATACTCCAACAAGTTTGAAAAGCTAGAGGAAATGGACAAATTTCTAGAAACACACTACTTACTCAAACTAACACAAACCGAGATAGAAAATCTGAAGAGACTCATAACAAGAGAATAGGTAAAAAAGATAATTTTGAAAACTTCCAACAAAAAAACTCTTGGTCCATATGGCTTCACTGGAAAAGCCTACCAAATATTTAAAGAAGTGCTTACACCAGTACTACTCAAATTATTTCAGAACATAAAAAAAAGAAAGTATACTTCCAAATTCATTCTATGATGCCAGTATAACCCTGATACCAAAATCAGGCAAAGACACCAAAAAAAGAAAATTACAGACCAATATCTCTCATGAATATAGACACAAAAATTCTAGCCAATAGAATTAGCATCATATAAAAAAATAATATGCCACAGCCAAGTGGGATTCAAACCAGGTATGCAAGGATGGTTCAACATTAGAAAATCAATCAATCTAATCCACTACATAAATAAAACAAAAGAATCTCATGATCATCTCAATTGATACAGAAAGGGCATTCAACAAAGTCCATCACTCATTCCTGATAAAAACTCTCAATAAAATGGGAATAGAAGAGAAATTCTGTAACATAATAAAGGGCATCTATACAAAACCAAGAGCCAACATCATTCTCAACACAGAGAGGCTGAAAACATCCCCCCTGAGAACAGAGCAAGACATGCCCTTTATCACCACTCCTATTTAACATTGTGCTGGAAGTCCAAGCTACAGCAATAAGGCAAGAAAAAGAAATAAAGGGCATCCAAACTGGTAAGGAAGAAGTAAAACTACCCCTATTCACAGATGATATGACACTGTACATAAAGAACCCAAAAGACTCCATAAAAAAAACTACTGGAACTAACAGAAAGATTCAGCAGAGTAGCAGAATACAAGATAAACATACAAAAATCAGTTGGATTCCTATACGCCAATAAAGAGAACTTCAAAAAGGAAATCCAGAAAGTAATACCATTCATAAAAGCCCCTAAAAAATAAAATACTTAGGAATAAATCTAACCAGGGACATAGAAGACCCATACAAAGAAAACTACAAAACACTACTTCGAGAAACCAAAAGAGGCCTACATAAATGGAAAGACTTACCTTGCTCATAGATAGGTAGACTCAACATTGTGAAAATGTCAATCCTACCCAAAGCAATCTATAAATACAATGCAATCCTGATCCAACTACCAACAGCATACATTAAATAGATGGAAAAACTAATTACTAACTTTACGTGGAAAGGAAAGAGGCCCTGGATAAGTAAAGCATTTTTGAAGAAGAATAAAGTAGGAGGCCTCACAAAACCTGACCTCCAAACCTACTGTACAGTAACGGTAGTCAAAACAGCCTGGTGTTGGTACAACAACAGACACATTGACCAATGGAACAGAATAAAAAACCCAGGTGTAAATCCATCTACCTACAGTCACCTGATCTTTGACAAAGGCCCAAAGTCCATTAAATGGGGAAAAGACTGTCTTTTTAACAAATAGTGCTGGCAAAACTGGAAATCCATCCACACAAAAATGAAACAAGACTCATAACCTCACATCGTACACAAACAATAATTCGAAATGGATCAAAGGCCTAAATATAAAACAGAAAACAATAAAGATCGTAGAAGAAAAATGGGGCCAACATTGTTGTTAGGTGCCATTGAGTTGGTTCCCACTCAGCGACCCTATTTACAACAGAACGAAATACTGCCCAGTCCTGCACCATCCTCACCATCGTTGTTATACTTGAGCCCATTGTTGTAGCCACTGTGTCAGTCTATCTCACTGAGGGTCTTCCTCTTTTTCACTGACCCTCTACTTTACCAAGCGTGATGTCCTTCTCCAGGGACTGGTCCCTCCTGATAATATGTCCAAAGTATATGAGGCATAGTCTTGCCATCCTTGCTTCTGAGGAGCATTCTGGTTGTACTTCTTCCAAGACAGATTTGTTTGTTCTTTTGGCAGTCCATGGTATATGCAGTATTCTTTGCCAACACCACAATTCAAAGGCATCAATTTTTCAGTCTTCCTTATTCATCATCCAGCTTTCACATGCATATGAGATGACTGAACATACCATGGCTTAGGTCAGGCACACCTTAATCTTCAAGGTGACATCTTTGCTTTTCAACAATTTAAAGAGGTCTTTGCAGCAGATTTGCCCAATGCAAGGTCTTTTGATTTCTTGACTGCTGCTTCCATGAGTGTTGATTGTGAATCCTAGTAAAATGAAATCCTTGACAACTTCAATCTTTATCATGATGTTTATCATGATGTTGCTTATTGGCCCAGTTGTGAGGATTTTTGTTTTCTTTATGTTGAGGTGTAATCCATACTGAAGGCTGTGGTCTTTGATCTTTATCAGTAAGTGCTTCAAGTCCTCTTCATTTTCAGCGAGCAATGTTGTGTTATCTGCACATCTCGGGTGGTTAATGTGGCTTCCTCCAATCCTGATGCCTTGTTCTTCTTCATATAGACCAGCTTCTTGGATTATTTGCTCAGTATACAGATTGAATAGGTATGGTGAAAGGATACAACCCTAATGCACACGTTTCCTGATTTTCAACCACGCAATATCTAGAGGCCGTAGCATAAATCGGATACAAACTGTAACTAACAACATACAAACTCCAGAAGATGAGCTAGATGACTGGAATCTTCTAAAAATTAAACATTTATCCTCATCAAAAGAGTAAAAAGAGAACCTACAAAGTAGGAAAAAATTTTTGGCTACATGACATATTCAACAAAGGTCTAATCTCTAAAATCTATAGGAAAATCCAACATCTCCACAACAAAAAGACAAATAATCCAATTAAAAATTGGTCAAAGGATATGAACAGACACTTCACCAAAGAAGACATTCAAGCAGTTAAAAGACACATGAGGAAATGCTTGCGATCACTAGCCATTGTTGTTGTAGTTAGGTGCGATCGAGTCGGTTCCAACTCATAGCAACCCTATAGGACCGAGTAGAAATGCCCCATAGGGTTTCCAAGGAGCAGCTGGTGGATTTGAACTGCTGATCTTTTGGTTAGCAGCTGAGCCCTTGACTGCTACACCACCAGGACTCCACATGAGACCTCTAGGCCATTCCCAAAACCCACTGCTGTTGAGTCAATTCTGACTCATAGCGACCCTATAGGACAGAGTAGAACTGCCCCATAGAGTTTCCAGGGAACGCCTGGTGGATTTGAACTGACAAACTCTTGGTTAGCAGCCATAACACTTAACCACTACGCCACCAGGGTTTCCTCTAGGCCATTAGAGAAATACAAATTGAAACTACAATGAGATACCATCTCACACCAATATTATTGGCATGAATCAAAAAAACAGAAAATAACAAACGTTGGAGAAGCTGCGGGGATATTGTAACTCTTATGCACTGCTGACGGGAATGCAAAATGGTATAACCGCTTTGGAAAACGATACAGCATTTCCTTAAAAAGCTAGAAATAGAAATGCCATATAATCCAGCAATCCCACTCCTAGGCGTATATTCTAGAGAAATAAGAACCATCATATGAATAGACACATGCACACCCATGTTCACTGCAGCATTATTCACAATAGCAAAAAGATGGAAACAACCTGAGTGCACGTCAACAGATGAATGGATAAACAAACTATAGTACATATACACAATGGAATATTAGCAATAATGAAGAACAGTGATGAATCTGCAAAACATCTCACAACATGGATGAATCTAGAGGGCATTGTGCTGAGTGAAATAAGTCAATCACAAAAGGACAAATACTGTAGAAGATCACTATCACAAAAACTTAAGAAAAGGTTTACACACAGACTGAAACAATCATTGATGGTTACGAGGGAGAGAGGGGTAGACTAGCAATAAATAAGTAGTAACTTTGATGAAGGTTAAGATAGTACACAATACTGGGGAAGCCAGCACAACCTGATCAAGGGAAAGTCATAGAACCTTCATAGACAAATCCGAACTATCTTAGGGATCGAGTTACTGGGCTGAGGGCTGGGGACCATGGTCTCTGTGGACATCTAACTCAATTGGCATAACATAGTTTATAAAGAAAATGTTCTACATCCTACTTTGGTGAGTAGCGTTTCGGATCTGAAAAGCTTGTGAGTGGCCATCTAAGATGTGCCTACTGGTCTCACCCCTTTGGGAGCAAGGGAAAATGGAGAAAACTGGACACAAGGGAAAAATTAGTCCAAAGGACTAATGGACCACAACTATCACAGCCTCCACTAGACTGAGTCCAGCACAACTACATGGTACCTGGTTACCACCACTGACTGCTCTGACAGGGATTACAATAGAGGGTCCAGGACAGAGCTGGAAAAAAATGCAGAACAAAGTGAAACTCACAAAAAAAGACCAGCCTTACTGGTCTGACGGAGACTGGTGAAACCCCAAGAGTATGGCCCCAGATACACTTTTAACTCAGTACTGATGTCACTGCTGAGGTTCACCCTTCAGACAAAGATTAGTCAGGCCTATAAAACAAATAATAATACGTGTAGCCTAACAATGTATTTGAGACTAAATGGGCATACCAGCCCAGGGGCAAGGTAGGAGGGGACAGAAGTACTAGTAATAGGGAACCATTACCAGCATGTCGACACATCGTGGGTTTAGCAACGAATGTCAGATAACAATATGTGTATTAATTGCTAGATGAGAAACTCAGTAAACCTTTCCCTAAAGCACAATTAAAAAAATAAGAGGTTTCATGGAAAACGTGATTTTTGATATGGTTGTAAGTCATAGGTAGGAGTGTATCTGGCAGAGAGGATTCTGAAAGGCGAAGAAAGCCAACTCTTTTAATACTATTCATTAAATAAATTTTACTCAAATGTTTATTTATTTCTAAAAGGGAACCTTAAACTACAAGATTTAACCTCTACCTGTAGTATCAACGTAAGGAAGACAGAGCCAGGAAGTCTATCTTTTCTTTTGGCCGTGAACAAAATAATGGGAGATTCCTGTTGAAAGAGAAAAACATATTTATCAAAATTTAGAATATATTCCAGACTACCATTTGATTTCTTTAAAAGTAGCTGCCATTTCTACTGAAGCCCTGGTGGTGTAGTGGTTAAGAGCTTGGCTACTAAACAAAAAGGTCAGCAGTTTGAATTCATTAGCCACTTCTTGGAAACCCTAGGAGGCAGTTCTACTCTGTCCTTTGGGTTGCTATGAGTCGGAATTGACTCGACGGCAACAGGTTTTGTCAATGGGTACCGGCTATTTCTACTATTCATTCTATGATCAGAATAAAAATGCGTTAGTTCCTAGTCTGTAAATCCCTACTCTTGGCCCAACAGAACCCACTAGTCATTTCCTTACATTCATCCCTGTGTCAATTCAACTTAACACAAAGCTACTGAATATGTTGTGTCAGACACTGTTTTAGCACTGGGGGCACGGTAGTGAACAACACAAGGAGTCTATATTTTGGGATTTCCAAATCATCATTTGAAATATTTAAGAAAATTTAAAATATCTTTTAAAAGCCTAGAAAGACGTAGAGGAAAGAATTTGTTGAACACAAACCAGAGATGTTTTTCATTCACTTTTCTAAGGTTCACTAGAATCAGGGCAATTTTTTTCTTTATTTCAAAACCAAACTGGGATCCATGAAAGGCAAAATGGATATGCAGACACCAAATGATTTTAGAAAGCACATGAATAATGTTTAGTGTTCCATAAAATTTCATTTCATGATTCACCTACTGTCTCATAACACCAGTAGACTCATTAACAACCTGTGATATGCAGATGACACAACCTTCCTTGTTGAAAGTGAAGAGGTCTTCAAGCACTTACTGATGAAGATCAAAGACCACAGCCTTCAGTATGGATTACACCTCAAAATAAACAAAAATCCTCACAACTGGACCAATAAGCAACATCATGATAAACGAGAAAAGATTGAAGTTGTCAAGGATTTCAATTTACTTGGATCCACAATTATTTCTTGTGTTATATTTAATAATATAAGTCATATTCTCCATTGCACACAGACACCCCATGTAGCCAGCAATCCTTATTCTAGCCTTCTCTTGACCTCAAAACTTCCAAAGGCTTTGCAGGAAAGTTTAGGGTGACCCAAACTGTAAAGGAAAGTGAATTTAGCAAGCCATTTCCAAGACTCTACAAAGTTTGTTTAAATAATTTAATGTAGGATCATTCTTAAATATGGAACAGAAATATTGTTTTGCACCCTCAATTTTTTTTTTCCTTCTAAGGATAGTATAATTTGCTACGATTCACATAATTGAAAAGCTTTGCATGGTCAATAAAACACAAGTAAACATCTTTCTGGTGTTCTCTGCTTTCAGCCAGGATCCCTCTGACATCAACAATGTCCTCTTCTGAATCCGGCTTGAATTTCTGGCAGTTCCTTGTTGGTGTACTGCTGTAACCGCTTTTGAATGATCTTCAGCAAAATTTTACTCGTGTGTGATACTAATGATATTGTTTGATAATTTCAACATTCTGTTGGATCACTTTTCTTTGGAATGAGTACAAATATGGATCTCTTCCAGTCAGTTGGCCAGATAGCTATCTTCCAAATTTCTTGGCATAGATGAGTGAGTGCTTTCAGTACTCCACTCTTTTGTTGAAACATCTCAACTGGTATTCCGCCAATTCCTAGAATACTTAATTGTGCTCATGAGAAACCTCTACTTAGACCAAGAGGCAGTCATTCAAACAGAACAAGGGATGTTGCATGGTTTAAAGTTAAGAAAGGTATGTGTCAGAAAGGTGTTATTCAATCTGTAGGCTGAGCAAATAGTCCAAGAAGCTGGACTACATGAAGAAGAAGGTGGCATCAAGATTGGAGACTTCACTAACAACCTGTGGTATGCAGATGACACAACCTTACTTTCTGAAAGTGAAGACTTGAAGCAGTTACTGATGAAGATCAAAGATCACAGCCTTCAGTGGGGATTATATCTCAACATAAAACCAAAAACAAAACCAAACCCAGTGCCGTCGAGTTGATTCTGACTCATAGCGGCCCTATAGGACAGAGTAGAACTGCCCCATAGAGTTTCCAAGGAGCGCCTGGTGGATTCAAACTGCCAACCCTTTGGTTAGCAGCTGTAGCACTTAACCACTACGCCACCAGATCTCAACATAAAGAAAAGAAAAATCCTCACAACTGGACCAATAAGTAACACCATGATAAATAGAGATAAGACTGAAGTCACTGAGGATTTCATTTTACTTGGATCCACAATCAATGCCCATGGAAGCAGCAGTCAAGAAATCAAATGACACACTGCATTGGGCAAATCTGCTGTAAAACACCTCTTTAAAGTGTTAAAAGCCAAAGATGTCACTTTAAAGACTAAGGTGCACCTAACCCAAGCCATGGTGTTTTCAATCACTTCATATGCATGTGAAAGTTGGTTAATGAATAAGGAGGAGCAAAGAACAACTGATGACTTTGAATTATGGTCTTGGCTAAGAATATTGAATATACCGTGGACTGCCGGGAGTAAGAACAAATCTGTCTTGGAAGAAGTGCAGTCAGAATGCTCATCAGAAGCAAGGATGGCAAGACTTCATCCCACATACTTTGGACACATTATCAGGAGAGACCAGTCCCTAGAGAAGGACATCATGGTTGGTAGAGGATCAGCAAAAAAAAGAAGGCCCTCAAGTAGATGGATTGACACAGTGTCTGCAACAATGGGCTCAAACGTAACAATGATTGTGAGCATGGTACAGGAGCAGGAAGTGTTTTGTTCTGTTGTACATACCGTTGCTATGAGTCATAACTGACTTAATGGCACCTAACAACAACAACAAAGATAGTATAAAAATCAATTAGGGATTATTGTCTTGAGATTTGGTATCATTATGATCTAAAGATTCAGGTAAGCATCAACCCCCAAAACAATTTGGGAAAATCTACTTTGGCCCCTGTAGTACCTAGAGGTCTGTGTTAAAATGAGAAAATTAGCAATTTTGAAAATGATCTTATTTTGCATACATTTTGGCCAAAGCTAATGTTACAAAAACTATTACTATCTTATTTTTTTTTGTTTATTCCAGTCCCTTCCCAAGTGCCTCCTCAAGAATACTTTTAAACTGAGGCATCTAGGGATTTCGGGTCAACCTGGAGATGCCTTTATTCACTTGTGGTGCATTTTTGTTTTAATTCAGGCCTATTCTTTCCACGCAAAGGAATAATCCAGAAGTTTCAATGCTAAGGCACTTGCTCTTAGTAAACTATGTATAAAGAGAACTTCTTTGCCCTCCTCACATACCCCTACTAGTCAGGATTCCTGTCATACCCCACACTCTCTCCGTAAATACACAGAAGCATACACAGAGCGGGGCATGATTATAACTATAAATGGAAGTTACTGACCTGGATTTAGTTTTTGTGGAGATAATAAGGAAATTATATTATGCACGAGGAATAGAAGACAGTGGAAAAGAAGAAGGCGGAGATTTTACATATTGTGATGATACACAGAAGATTGACAGAAGCAGAACAAATAGAAAGAAAAAAAGAAACTAACACTAAAAGGAAACATTATTGGTGGAGGCAGAGCCAAGATGGCCGAAAAGACAGATGCTTCTGGCGAGCCCTCTTTACAAGAAAGGCCTGAAAAAAACAAGTGAAATGAGTATATTTATGACAAGCTAGTAGCCATGAACATCAAAGGCAAGCTTAGAAAATGAGCTGAGGGGCAGGAGGAAGAAGAGACAGTTCAGAAGCAGGAAGAAGTTACCGGACTGGAATTGCAGGGAGCCCTCAGGCACCATTCCCAGGAGTGATGGTGGCGGGCTGGTACTAGCGTTCAGCCTCGGTTTCCTCAGGGAGAAGCAGCCAGCCACACAGCCTACTCACACCTCCAGCACCAGAGAAGAACGACACTCTTGGCAAAAGCTAAGTACTTGCATATATTTTACCACGCCTCCCCACTCCCGAGCTGGCTTCAGCGGCTGACTTCCCTCAGCCTGAGATAGGCCCTGTTGAGCACCTAGAGCCATCCTCCTGGCCTTGGAGAAGGAATAAATTTACAACTGGGGAAAAGAGATAATTTGCCAGCTCCACTAATGGGGAGCTCAGGACAGAAGTGGCTCCTGTCCAGGCATAAACAGTCTGTGGACTTTGAGTACCTTTCCCCTCTGCATGGACCTGTGTGGGGCTATTCGGGAGATTAGGCCCTAGCTGGCAGACGCCGGCTCTTTCAGCTGTGCAGCAAAGACGTAGGTGTTTGATGTCTGACATTGCTCTGCCTATTAGACAGGGTCCTCACCTACCCACATCAGGGGCCTAAGAACTGGTGGCTCCCCTCAGGTCACCCAGCCACCTGCAACAGGGGTCCAAGGATGACTGGTACCTCCCAGTCCTTACAACGAAAAACTTTGGGTGCCTATGGACTGTCTGCAGAACCCACCCACCTGTACACTCTAGGGAACAGGGACATGCTTTCCTCAGAGACATGTGGGTGATGATTCTCAGCCCCCTGCCTTGTTCAGAGCATGACCCCCTGCTGCAACCAGATACTGGTACCTACACCAATCACCACTGCCCCTCTAAGACTGTAGGACAGAGCCTGTACCACACACTTGATGATCAGCTACCTGGATACATGCGCTGAATTCATACAAGAAAAGTGAATGGACTCCTAGACTGATAAACCTGATAAGAGCTCTAGCCATCTGGGGACAGGATGTCAGAGCTCCAAAGGTGAAAATAATCAAGCTAGCTCACTCAAGCAACCCATTTGGACATATCAAAACAAAGCAAGAAGCTATGACACAGTAAGCAAACATAAAATAAACTAATACAATAACTTATAGATGGCTCGGAGACAATAGTCAATATCAAGTCACATAAAGAAACAGACCATGATTGCCTCAACAAGCTCTCAAAACAAAGAATCCAGGGATCTTCTAGATGAAAGTGCCTTTCTGGTATTACCAGAGGCAGAATACAAAGGATTAATATACAGAACTCTTCAAGACATCAAAAAGGAAATGAGGCAATACACAGAACAAGCCAAGGAACACACAGATAAAGCAACTGAAGAAATTAAAAAGATTATTCCGGAACATAATGAAAAATTTAATAAGCTGGAAAAATCCATAGACAGACAGCAATCAGAAATTCAGAAGATTAACAATGAAATTACAGAAGTAGAGAACTAAATAGAAAGTCAGAGGAGCAGATTTGAGCAAGTGGAAGGCAGAATTTCTGAACTTGAAGATAAAGCACTTGGTACTAAAATATTTGAAGAAAAATCAGATAAAAGAATTTTAAAAAATGAAGAAACCTTAAGAATCATGTGGGACTCTATCAAGAGAAATAACCTACGAATGATTGGAGTACCAGAACAGGGAGGGATAACAGAAAATACAGAGAGAATTGTTGAACATTTGTTGGCAGAAAACTTCCCTGATATCATGAAAGATGAGAAGATATCTATCCAAGATGCTGATCCAACTCCACAAAATGTAGATCTTAAAAGGAAGTCACCAAGACATATTATAATCAAACTTGACAAAACCAAAGATAAAGAGAGAATATTAAGAGCAGCTAGGGATAAATGAAAAGTCACCTACAAAGGAGAGCCAATAAGAATAAGCTCGGACTACTCGGCAGAAACCATTCAGGCAAGAAGGCAATGGGATGACCTATATAAAAAACTGGAAGAAAAAAATTGCCAGCCAAGAATCATATATCCAACAAAATAGTCTCTCAAATATGAAGGTGAAATTAGGATATTTCCAGATAAATAGAAGTTTAGAGAATTCATAAAAACCAAACTAAAACTACAAGAAATACTAAAGGGGGCTCTTTGGTTAGAAAATCAATAATATCAGATATCCACCCAAGACTAGAACACTGGGCAGAGCAATCAGAATTCAACCCAGACAGGGAAATAAAAAAAAATAAATCGAGATTAAAAAAATGCTCAAAACAGGGTAACAGTGATGTTATTACATAAAAGAAGACAACATTAAAACCATAAAGAGGGACCATGAAATGTAGTCATAGATCTTCCATACGGAGAGGAAGATAAGGCGATACAAAGAAATAAAAGTTAGGTTTAAATTTAAAGAAGGATAGGGTAAATACTAAGGTAACCACAAAGGAGACAAACTATCCTGCACATCAAAATGAAATACAAGAAAAAAATAGAGACTCAGCAGAAACAAAATCAACAACGAAAATGAGGAAAGGACAATATATAATCTACTCGGCGCATAAACCTAAATGGGAAAAAGAAATTGTCAACAACACACAAAAAAAGACATCAAAATGATAGCACTAAATTCATACCTATCCATAATTATGCTGAATGTAAATGGACTAAATGCACCAATAAAGAGACAGAGAGTGGCAGAATGGATTAAAAAACAAGATCCATCTATATGCTGCCTACAAGAGAAACACCTTAGACTTAGAGACACAAACTAAAACTCAAAGGATGGAAAAGAATATATCAAGCAAACAACAATCAGAAAAGAGCAGAAGTGGCAATATTAATTTATGACAAAACAGACTTTAGTGTTAAATCCATCATAAAGGATAAGGAAGGACACCATATAATGATTAAAGGGACAATATACCAAGAAGATATAACCATATTAACTATTTATGCACCCAATGACAGGGCTGCAAGATACATAAACTCTATCAGCATTGAAAAGTGAGATAGACAGCTCCACAATAATAGTAGGAGACTTCAACACACCACTTTCGGTGAAGGACAGGACATCCAGAAAGAAGCTCAATAAAGATACAGGAGATCTAAATGCCACAATCAACCAACTTGACCTCATAGACATATACAGAACACTCCACCCAACAGCAACCAAGTATACTTTCTTTTCTGGTGCACATGGAACATTCTCTAGAATGGACCACATATGAGGTCATAAAGCAAGCCTTAGCAGAATCCAAAACTGAAATATTACAAAGCATCTTCTCTGATCATAAGGCCATAAAGTGGAAGTCAATAACAGAAAAAGCAGGGAAAAGAAATCAAACACTTGGAAACTGAACAATACCATGCTCAAAAAAAGACTGGATTATAGAAGACGTTAAGGATGGAATAAAGAAATTCATAGAGTCCAATGAGAATGAAAACAGCGAAAGCCATGCTCACAGGTCAATTTATATCAATAAATGCACGCATCCAAAAAGAAGGGCCAAAATCAAAGAATTATCCCTACAACTTGAACAAACAGAAAGAGAGCAACAAAAGAAACCTTTAGGCACCAGAAGAAAACAAATCATAAAAATTAGAGCTGACCTAAATGACATAGAAAACAGAAAAACAATTGAAAGAATTAACAAGACCAAAAGCTGGTTCTCTGAAAAAATCAACAGAATTGATAAACCACTGGCCAAACTGATGAAAGAAAAACAGGAGAGGAAGCAAATAACCTGAATAAGAAATGAGATGGGTGATATTACAACACACCCAACTGAAATTAAAAGAATCATACTAGATTACTACGAAAAATTGTACTCTAACATTTGAAAACCTAGAAGAAATAGATGAATTCCTCGAAACACACTACCTACCTAAACTAACACAAAGGTAGAACAACTAAATAGACCCATAACAAAAGAAGAGGTTGAAAAGGTAATCAAAAAACTCCCAACAAAAAAAAAAGCCCTGGCCAGGAGGGCTTCACTGCAGAGTTCTACCACACTTTCAGAGAAGAGTTAACACCACTACTACTAAAGGTATTTCAGAGCACAGAAAAGGATGGAATACTCCCAATCTCATTCTCTGAAGCCACCATATCCCTGATACCAAAACCAGGTAAAGACATCACAAAAAAAGAAAATTACAGGCCTATATCCCTCATGAACTTAGACGCAAAAATCCTCAACAAAATTCTAGCCAATAGAATTCAACAACATATCAAAAAATAATTCTCCATGACCAAGTGGGATTCATACCGGGTATGCACGGATGGTTCAACATTAGAAAAACAAATAATGTAATCATAAAAAAAAGAAAAAAATTTTTATCATATAAATAAAACAAAAGACAAGAATCACATGATTTTATCAATTGATGCAGAAAAGGCATTTGACAAAGTCCAGCACCCATTCACGATAAAAGCTCTCAGCAAAATAGGAATAGAAGGAAAATTCGTCAATATAATAAAGGGCATTTATATAAAGCCAATAGCCAATATCATCCCAAGTGGAGAGAAAGCATTCCCCTTGAGATCAGGAACCAGACAAGGATGCCCTTTATCACCGCTCTTATTCAACATTGTGCTGGAAGTCCTAACCAGAGTAATTAGGCTAGATAAACAAATAAAGGGCATCCAGTTGGCAAGGAAGAAGTAAAATTATCTCTATTTGCAGATGACATGATCTTATACACAGAAAACCCTAAAGAATCCTTAAGAAAACTACTGAAACTAATAGAAGAATTTAGCAGAATATTGGGATACAAGATAAACAAAACATACAAAAATCAGCTGGATTCCTCTATACTAACAAAAAGAGCATCGAAGAGGAAATCACCAACCAATACCACTGACAGTAGCCCCCAAGAAGATAAAATACTTAAGAATAAATCTTACCAGAGATGTAAAAGACTTATAAAAAAGAAAACTACAAAACACTTCAGCAAGAAACCAAAAGAGACTTGTTGTTGTTAGGTGCCATCGAGTTGGTTCCAACTCATAGCGACCCTATGCACAACAGAACGAAACACTGCCCCATCCTGAGCCATCCTTACAATCGTAGTTATGCTTGAGTTCACTGTTCCAACCACTGTGTCAACCCACCTCGTTGAGGGTCTTCCTATTTTCTGCTGACTCTGTACTCTGTCAAGCATGATGTCCTTCTCCAGGGACTGATCCCTCCTGACAACATGTCCAAAGTATGTAAGACCCAGTCTTGCCATCCTTCCTTCTAAGGAGCATTCTGGTTGTACTTCTTCTAAGACAGATTTGTTCATTCTTTTGGCAGTCCCTGGTATATTCAATATTCTTCGCCAACACCACAATTCAAAGGCGTCAATTCTTCTTCAGTCTTCCTTATTCATAGTCCAATTTTCACATGCATATGATGCAACTGAAAATACCATGGCTTGGGTCAACCGCACCTTAGTCTTCAAGGTGACATCTTTGCTCTTCAACACTTTAAAGAGGCCCTTTGCAGCAGATTTGCCCAATGCAATGTGTCTTTTGATTTGTTGACTGCTGCTTCCATGGCTGTTGATTGTGGATCCAAGTAAAATGAAATCCTTGACAACTTCAATCTTTTCTCCGTTTATCATGATGTTGCTCATTGGTCCAGTTGTGAGGATTTTTGTTTTGTTTATGTTGAGGTGCAATCCATACCGAAGGCTGTGGTCTTTGATCTTCATTAGTAAGTGCTTCAAGTCCTCTTCACTTTCAGCAACCAAGGTTGTGTCATCTGCATAATGCAGGTTGTTAATGAGTCTTCCTCCAATCCTGATGCCCAGTTCTTCTTCACATAGTCCAGCTTCTCGTATTATTGGCTTAGCAGACAGATTGTATAGGTATGGTGAAAGAATACAACCCTAACGCACACCTTTCCTGACTTTAAAACAATCAGTATCCCCTTGTTCTGTCCGAACAACTGCCTCTTGATCTATGTAAATGTTCTTCATGAGCACAATTAAGTGTTCTGGAATTCCCATTCTTCGTAATATTATACATAATTTGTTATGATCCACACAGTCAAATGCCTTTGCATGGTCAATAAAACAGAGGTAAACATCCTTCTGGTATTCTCTGTTGTAAGTCCAGGATCCATCTGACAACAGCAATGATATCCCTTGATCCACGTCCTGTTCTGAAATCAGCCTGAATTTCTGGCAGTTCCCTGTCGATACACTGCTGCAGCCGTTTTTGAATGATCTTCAGCAAAATTTTGCTTGCCTGTGATATTAATGATATTGTTCTATAATTTCCACATTCAGTCGGATCACCTTTCTTGGGAATAGGCAGAAATATGGATCTCTTCCAGTCAGTTGGCCAGGAAGCTGTCTTCCAAATTTCTTGGCATAGATGAGTGAGCACCTCCAGCGCTGCATCTGTTTGCTGAAACATCTCAATTGATATTCCATCGATTCCTGGAGCCTTGTTTTTCGCCAATACCTTCAGAGCACCGTGGACTTCTTCCTTCAGTACCATCGGTTCCTGATCATATGCCACCTCTTGAAATGGTTGAACATCGACTAATTCTTTTTGGTACAATGACTCTTGTGTATTCCCTCCATCTTTGTTTGATGCTTCCTGCATCGTTTAATATTTTCCCCATAGAATCCTTCACTATTGCAACTCGAGGCTTGAATTTTTTCTTTAGTTCTTTCAGCTTGAGAAAAGCAAAGCGTGTTCCTCCCTTTTGGTTTTCTATCTCCAGCTCTTTGCACATGTTATTATAATACTTTACTTTGTCTTCTCGAGCGGCCTTTTGAAATCTTATGTTCAGTTCCTTTACTTCATCAATTCTTCCTTTTGCTTTAGCTGCTCGATGTTCGAGAGCAAGTGTCAGAGTCTCCTCTGACATCCATCTTGGTCTTTTCTTTCCTGTCTTTTCAATGACCTATTGCTTTCTTCATGGATGGTGTCCTTGCTGTCATTCCACAAGTCATCTGGTCTTAGGTCATTAGTGTTCAATGCGTCAAATCTATTCTTCAGATGGTCTCTAAATTCAGGTGGGATATACTCAAGATCATATTTTGGCTCTCGTGGACTTCCTCTGATTTTCTTCAGTTTCAGCTTGAACTTGCATATGAGCAATTGATGGTCTATTCCACAGTCGGCCCCTGGCTTTGTTCTGACTGATGATATTGAGCTTTTCCATCGTCTCTTTCCACAGATGTAGTCAATTTAGATTTCTGCAATTTCCATCTGGCGAGGTCCATGTGTATAGTCGCCGTTTATGTTGGTGAAAGAAGGTATTTGCAATGAAGAAGTCGTTGGTCTTGCAAAATTCTATCATTCGATCTCCAGCATTATTTCTATCACCAAGGCCATATTTTCCAACTACTGATCTGTCTTCTTTGTTTCCAACTTTCGCATTCCAATCGCCAGTAATTATCAATGCATCTTTAGACTGTCCCTAGTGGCTGGTGCATAAATTTGAATAATAGTTGTATTAACTGGTCTTCCTTGTAGGCATATGGATATTATCCTATCACGTACAGCACTGTACTTCAGGATAGATCTTGGAACGTTCTTTTTGATGATGAATGAAACACCATTTCTCTTCAAGTTGTCATTCCCGCATAGTAGACTATATGATTGTCCTATTCCAAATGGCCAATACCAGTCCATTTCAGCTCACTGATGCCTAGGATATCAATGTTTATGCATTCTATTTCAATTTTGATGATTTCCAATTTTTCCCTATTCACACTTCATACATTCTAGGTTCCGATTATTAATGGATGTTTGCAGCTGTTTCTTCTCATTTCGAGTCATGCCTCATCAGCAAATGAAGGTCCCGAAAGCTTTACTCGTTCCACGTCATTAAGGTCGACTCTACTTTGAGGACGCAGCTCTTCCCCAGTCATCTTTTGAGTGCCGTCCAACCTGGGGGGCTCATCTTCCAGCACTATATCAGATAATGTTCCCCTGCTATTCATAAGGTTTTCACTGGCTAATGCTTTTCAGAAGTAGACTACTGGGTCCTCCTTCCTAGTCTGTCTTAGTCTGGAAGCTCAGCTGAAATCTATCCTTCCTGGGTGACCCTGCTAGTGTCTGAATACTGGTGGCACAGCTTCCAGCATCACGGCAACACTCAAGCCCCCACAATATGACAAACTGACAGACACGTGGGAGAAAGAGGCTTAGATAAGTGGAAAAACATACCTTGGTCATGGATAGGAAGACTTAACATTATAAAAAAATCTATTCTACCAAAAGCGATCTACAGATAGAATGCAATTCCAATCTAAATTCCAATGACATTTTTTAGTGAGATGGAGAAGCAAATCACCAGCTTCGTATGGATGGGAAAGAGGCCCTGGATAAGTAAAGCATTACTGAAAAAGAAGAACAAAGTGGGAGGCCTTACTCTACCTGATTTTAGAACCTATTATACCGTCACAGTAGACAAAACAGCCTGGTACTGGCACAACAACAGATACATACACCAGTGGAACAGAATTGAGAATCCAGCCATAAACCTATCCACATATGGGCAGTTGATATTTGACACAGGCCCCAAAACAGTTAAATGGGGAAAAGACAGTCTTTTAAACAAATAATGGTGGCATAACTGGATATCCATCTGCAAAGAAATGAAACAAGACCTATACCTCACTCCATGCACAAAAATGAGCTTAAAATGCATCAAAGACCTAAATATAAAATCTAGAATGATAAAGATCATGGAAGAAAAAATAAGGACAATGTTAGGAGCCCTAATGCATGGCATAAACGGTATACAAAACATTACTAACAATGCAGAAGAAAAACTAGATAACTGGGAGCTCCTAAAAATCAAACATTTTATGTTCATCCAAAGACTTCACCAAAAGAGTAAAAAGATTACCTACAGACTGGGAAAAAGTTTTCAGCTACGACATTTCTGATCAGTGCCTGATCTCTAAAATCTACATGATACTGTAAAAACTCAACTACTAAAAGACAAATAACCCAATTAAAAAGTGGGCAAAAGGTATGAACAGACACTTCACCAAAGAAGACACTCAGGTAGCTAACAGATACATGAGGAAATGCTCATGATCATTAAAAAAAAAAAAACATTAGAGAAATGCAAATCAAAACTATAATGCAATTCCATCTCACTCCAACCAGGCTGCCATTAATCCAAAAAACACAAAATAATAAATACTGGAGAGACTGTGGAAGGATTGGAACACTTATACACTGCTCGTGGGAATGCAAAATGGTACAACCACTTTGGAAATCCATTTGGCGCTTTCTTAAAAAGCTAGAAATAGAACTACCATACAATCCAGCAATCCCACTCCTTGGAATATATCCTAGAGAAATAAGAGCCTTTACAGGAACAAATATATGCACACCCATGTTCATTTCAGCACTATTTACAATAGCAAAAAGATGGAAGCAACCAAGGTGCCCATCATGGATAAATAGATATATAAAATATGGTATATTCACACAATGGAATACTACACATCGGTAAAGAAGAGTGATGAATCTGTGAAACATTTCATAACATGGAGGAATCTGGAAGGCATTATATTGAGTGAAATTAGCCAGCTGCAAAAGGACAAATATTGTATTATAAGAACTGGAGAAATAGTTTAAACAAAGAAGAAAATATTCTTTGATGGTTGTGAGGGGGAGAGGGAGGGAGGCTGGGAGAAGGGTATTCACTAATTAGGTAGTAGATAAGAACTACTTTAGGTGACGGGAAAGACAACACACAATATAGGAGAGGTCAGCACAATTGGACTAAACCAAAAGCAAAGAAGTTTCCTGAATAAACTGAATGCTTCAAAGGTCAGTGTAGCAGAGGCGGGGGTTTGAGGACCATGGCTTCAGGGGACATCTAAGTCAATTGGCATAATAAAATCTATTAAGAAAACATTCTGCATCCCACTTTGAAGAGTGGCCTCTGGAGTCTTAAACGCTAGCAAGCTGCCATCTAAGATGCATCAATTGGTCTCAACCCACCTGGATCACAGGAGAATGAAAAATGCCAAGGACACTAGGTAATTATGAGCCCAAGAGACAGAAAGGGCCACATAAACCAGAGACTACATCATCCTGAGACCAGAAGAACTGATGGTGCCTGGCTACAACCGATGACTGCCCTGACAGGTAACACAACAGAGAACCCCTGAGGGAGCAGGAGAGCAGTGGCATGCAGACCCCAATTTCTCATAAAAAGACCAGACTTAATGGTCTGACTGAGACTAGAAGGACCCCAGAGGTCATGGCCCCCAGACCTTCTGTTGGCCCAGGACAGGAACCATTCCTAAAGCCAAGTCTTCAGACAGGGGTTGGACTGGACAATGGGTTGCAGAGGGATGCTGGTGAGGAGTGACCTTCTTAGATCAGGTGGACACTTGAGACTATGTTGGCGTCTCCTCCCTGGAGGGGAGATGAGAGGGTAGAGGGGGTTAGAAGCTGGTCAAATGGACACGAAAAGAGAGAGTGGAGGGAGGGAGCAGGCTGTCTCATTAGGGGGAGAGCAATTGGGAATATGTAGCAAGGTATATATAAATTTTTGTGTGAGAGACTGACTTGATTTGTAAACTTTCACTTGAAGCACAATAAAAAAAATTTTTTTTTTTTTTAAAGGAAACATTATTTAGGAAAAGCTTCCTGGAAAATCGCTATGAATTATTGTAAGTCTTACTCCCACCCGCAGGCATTTAGTGTCATTGCCTTATAAAAATACTCAAAAAACTTACATTCTGGTATTTCAAAAGAAACCCTTCATATACTTCATTACTTCCTCATATCGATTTTTTTAAAAAAACTTTTTATTTTTAGTTTCAAGATTCACAAAAAACTATTAAAACAGTATCGAGTTTTCCCACGTATACTTTACCCACCTTCCCCTAATACCTTCCATAAGCATAGCACATTGTCAAAACCAGGAAATTCATGTTGGTAAAATATTAACTCAGGTACAGACCTTGTTTGCATTTCACAGTTTTTATATGCCCTCTTTTTTGTTTTTTGGGGTTTTTGTGTGTGTGTGTGTGTAAGTTTATCCACTAATCAGCACCACGATCAATATGCAAAACCGTTTCATCACCACAAAGAAATTTGCTGGTGTTACACCTTCATAGTCAGAGACTCTTCCCCCCATATTGGAGTCCCTGAGTGAGGCAAATGGTTAGCCGGCGCTCAGCTACTAAGTCGAAGTTTGGAGGTTTGAGTTTACCCAGAGGCACGTAGGAAGAAAGTCCTCACAATCTACTTCTGAAAAATTAACCACTGAAACCCTATGGAGCACAGTTCTATTCTGACACACATGGGGTCACCCTGAGTTGGAATCGACTCAATAGCAACTGCTTTTGTTTCTCCTAACACAAGCCTTTGGCAACCACTGATCGATCGTCATTACTATGACTCTCAATTCAAGACTGATTATAAATGGAATCAGACAGTTGTATAGTATGTAACTCTTTGAGATTAGCTTATTAAACTTGTCCTAGAGATTCATCCACTGATTTTTAAAGCTCCAATTAAACAGAACTTAAAATAAAACTAACAATGCCTTACCATCAGAAACTGATCTAAGTGTTTTTCACGTGTACTCTTCAGGGAAATAAATTGCTCTAAATAATTCATTTAAAATAAAAAAAAGGAAAGAAGATAGTGACATGTGAGATTTAGAACGAACTACAGAGCTGTTAATGGTAATTATTTTTCTAAAAGAGATTAAGGAGAAGACATAACTTTGGCAAATTGAAGCATCTTATTTTTCTCTCTCTACAAACTACGACATTGGGGTCACTGGGGACATACACACCCGTGGTCCATCACTCTAATAGTTGTGGCTATTTGTGGTGAGCAGGCTAAAGCATTGGAGACAAAATCTGCATTAAAAATCAGTTCCACAGAATACTGAACTTGATGAAATGTCAATTACTACGATATTTCTTTATCTGTAATTAGGAACACTATCTATGAATAGCAGCAGATTTTCTCAGCCATTTCCACCATTAATAAAGCGGTGCATTTGCAAAATTTCTATTAATGTATGCTTGTTACTTCTCTCAGAACTTTGCTTGGATTTTAAGCATTTAATGTAAATCTTGCATTAGACTAAATCTTAACAAGAAAACAGTCAATTCTTCATAAAAAAAGCATTTGTGGTTACACAAGAATAAAAAATAATTCAAATAAGTGCACTTTCTGGAGGGGTCTGTTTAGCATAAAAATTTGTTTTAGAAATACAGTAGGATATTATATCCAAAAGCAATTGAACTGATTTTTAAATATATGCAAATAGGAATGTCCTGCTAAATGGGGAGAGCAACAGTGAAAGTAACATGTACTAATCGGTATTCCCAGCTGGCATCTTTCCAGCTCCACAAGCTTCTTTAAGTCATTCTGTCAGTGTATTTGTCCTTAGGCCTAAACCACCTGCTCTGAGTTCACCCAGTTCCTGAGCTTTTTACTCGGTCTGTCGATCACCTCACCTCACCTTTCAAACTTCCCGTTGCATCCTGGCAATGCTGCCTGGGGCTCCTCTAGGTGGACTCCTGCCTTGAGGGGACCCTAGTCTTATGTGGGTGCAGCGCCCCTGATGGCACTTCTGCAGATCCTCAAGCTGTACCAGCACAACCCAGCAGCCTGTCACTACAGAAAGACCATTTTCCAGGCCCCTTTCAAAAATCACCACCGTCAAACCTTTGCAGAATCCAAAACATTGAAATATTACAAAGCATCTTCTCAGACCACAAGGCCATAAAAGTGGAAATCAATAACAGAAAAATCAGGGAAAAGAAATCAAATACTTGGAAACTGAACAACACCCTGCTCAAAACAGACTGGGTTATAGAAGACATTAAGGAGGGAATAAAGAAATTCATAGAATGCAACGAGAATGAAAACACTTCCTATCAAAACCTCTGGGACACAGCAAAAGCAGTGCTCAGAGGCCAATTTATATCGATAAATGCACACATACAAAAAGAAGAAAGAGCCAAAATCAGAGAACTGTCCCTACAACTTGAACAAATAGAAAGTGAGCAGCAAAAGAATCCATCAGGCACCAGAAGAAAACAAATAATAAAAATTAGAGCTGAACTAAATGAAATAGAGAACAGAAAAACAATTGAAAGAATTAACAAAGCCAAAAGCTGGTTCTTTGAAAAATTAACAAAATTGATAAACCACTGGCCAGACTGACTAAAGAAATACAGGAAAGGAAACAAATAACCTGAATAAGAGACAAGGTGGGCCATATCACAACAGACCCAACTGAAATTAAAAGAATCATACCAGATTATTACAAAAAATTGTACTCTAACAAATTTGCAAACCTAGAAGAAATGGATGAATTCCTAGAAAAACACTACCTACCTAAACTAACACAATCAGAAGTAGAACAACTAAATAGACCCATAACAAAAAAAAGAGATTGATAAGGTAATCAAAAAACTCCCCCTCCCAAAAAAGCCCTGGTCCAGATGGTTTCACTGCAGAGTCCTACCAAACTTTCAGAGAAGAGTTAACACCACTACTACTAAAGCTATTACAAAGCATAGAAAATGATGGAATACTACCTAACTCATTCTATGAAGCCACCATATCCCTGATACCAAAAGCAGGTAAAGACATCACAAAAAAAGAAAATTACAGACCTATATCCCTCATGAACATAGATGCAAAAATCCTCAACAAAATTCTAGCCAATAGAATTCAACAACGTATCAAAAAAATAATCCACCATGAACAAGTGGGATTTATACCAGGTATGCAAGGTTGGTTTAATATTAGAAAAACCATTAATGTAATCCAACATATAAATAAAACAAAAGACAAAAACCACATGATCTTATCAATTGAGGCAGAAAAGGCATTTGACAAAGTCCAACACCCATTCATGATAAAAACTCTCAGCAAAATAGGAATTGAAGGAAAATTCCTCAACATAATAAAGGGCATCTATACAAAGCCAACAGCCAACATCAGTCTAAATGGAGAGAGCCTGAAAGCATTTCCCTTGAGAACGGGAACCAGACAAGGATGCCCTTTATCACCGCTCTTATTCAACATTGTGCTAGAGGTCCTAGCCAGAGCAATTAGGCTAGACAAAGAAATAAAGGCCATCTGGATTGGCAAGGAAGAAGTAAAATTATCTCTTTTTGCAGATGACATGATCTTATACACAGAAAACCCTAAGGAATCCTCCAGAAAACTACTGAAACTAATAGAAGAGTTCAGCAGAGTCTCAGGTTACAAGATAAACATACAAAAATCACTTGGATTCCTCTACATCAACAAAAGGAACACCGAAAAGGAAATCACCAAATCAATACCATTCACAGTAGCCCCCAAGAAGATAAAATACTTAGGAATAAATCTTACCAAAGATGTAAAAGACCTATACAAAGAAAACTACGAAGTACTAGTGCAAGAAACTAAAAGGGACTTACATAAGTGGAAAGACATACTTGCTCATGGATAGGAAGACTTAACATAGTGAAAATGTCTGTTCTACCAAAAGCCATCTATACATACAATGCACTTCCGATCCAAATTCCAATGACATTTTTTAATGTGATGGAGAAACAAATCACCAACTTCATATGGAAGGGAAAGAAGTCCCAGATAAGTAAAGCATTACTGAGAAAGAAGAAGAAAATGGGAGGCCTTACTCTACCTGATTTTAGAACCTATTATACAGCCACAGTAGTCAAAACAGCCTGGTACTGGTACAACAACAGGCACATAGACCAATGGAACAGAATTGAGAACCCAGATATAAATCCATCCATATATGAGCAGCTGATATTTGAAAAAGGCCCAGTGTCAGTTAATTGGGGAAAAGATAGGCTTTTTAAGAAATGGTGCTGGCATAACTGGATATCCATTTGCAAAAAAATGAAACAGGACCCATACCTCACACCACATGCAAAAACTAACTCCAAGTGGATCAAAGACCTAAACATAAAGACTAAAACGATAAAGATCATGGAAGAAAAAATAGGGACAACGTTAGGAGCCCTATTTTTTCTTAAGGCATAAACAGAATACAAAACATTACTAAAAATGACGAAGAGAAACCAGATAACTGGGAGCTCCTAAAAATCAAACACCTATGCTCATCTAAAGACTTCACCAAAAGAGTAAAAAGACCACCTACAGACTGGGAAAGAATTTTCAGCTATGACATCTCTGACCAGCGCCTGATCTCTAAAATCTCCATGATTCTGTTAAAACTCAACCACAAAAAGACAAACAACCCAATCAAAAAGTGGGCAAAGGATATGAACACGCACTTCACTAAAGAAGATATTCAGGCAGCTAACAGACACATGAGAAAATGCTCTCGATCACTAGCCATTAGAGAAATGCAAATTAAAACTACGATGAGATTCCATCTCACTCCAACAAGGCTGGCATTAATCCAAAAAACACAAAATAATAAATGTTGGAGAGGCTGCGGAGAGATTGGAACTCTTATACACTGCTGGTGGGAATGTAAAATGGTACAACCACTTTGGAAATCTATCTGGCATTTTCTTAAAAAGTTAGAAGTAGAACTACCATACAACCCAGAAATCCCACTCCTCGGAATATACCCTAGAGAAATAAGAGCCTTTACAGGAACAGATATATGCTACAGCCATGTTTATTGCAGCTCTGTTTACAATAGCAAAAAGCTGGAAACAACCAAGGTGCCCATCAATAGATGAATGGTTAAATAAATTATGGTATATTCACACAATGGAATACTACACATCGATAAAGAGCAGTGAGGAATCTGTGAAACATTTCATAACATGGAGGAACCTGGAAGGCATTATGCTGAGGGAAATTAGTCAGATGCAAAAGGAGAAATACTGTATAAGACCACTATTATAAGTTCTTGAGAAATAGTATAAACTGAGAAGAACACATTCTTTTGTGGTTACGAGAGGGGGGAGGGAGGGAGGGTGGGAGAGGGCTATTTACTGATTAGTAGATAAGAACTACTTTAGGTGAAGGGAAGGACAATACTCAATACAGGGAAGGTCAGCTCAACTGGACTGGACCAAAAGCAAAGAAGTTTCCGAGATAAACTGAATGCTTCGAAGGTCAGCGGAGCAAGGGCGGGGGTTTGGGGACTATGGCTTAAGGGGACTTCTAAGTCAATTGGCACAATAAACTCTGTTATGAAAACATTCTGCATCCCACTTTGAAGTGTGGCGTCTGGGGTCTTAAATGCTAACAAGCGACCATCTAAGATGCATCAATTGGTCTCAACCCATCCAGATCAAAGGAGAATGAAGAACACCAAGGTCACACGATAACTAGGAGCCTGACACAGAAAGGGCCACATGAACTAGAGACTTACATCATCCTGTGACCAGAAGAACTAGATGGTGCCCCGCCACAACCGATGACTGCCCTGACAGGGAACACAACAGAGAACTCCTGAGGGAGCAGGAGAACAGTGGGATGCAGACCCCAAATTCTCATAAAAAGACCAGACTTAATGGTCTGACTGAAACTAGAAGAATCCCGGCAGTTTTGGTCCCCAAACCTTCTGTTGGCCCAGGACAGGAACCACTCCCGAAGACTACCCATCAGGCATGGAAGGGACTGGACAATGGGCTGGAGAGAGATGCTGATGAAGAGTGAGCTACTTGTATCAGGTGGACACTTGAGACTGTATTGGCATCTCCTGTCTGGACGGGAGATGGGAGGGTAGAGAGGGTTAGAAACCGGCAAAACGGTCACGAAAGGAGAGACTGGAAGGAGGGAGCGGGCAGACTCATTAGGGGGAGAGTAAATGGAAGTAGGTAGTAAGGTGTATATAAACTTATATGTGACAGACTGACTTGATTTGTAAACTTTCACTTAAAGCACAATAAAAATTATTAAAAAAAAATCACCACCTTTCTGCACACGCACAAGTGACAAATATGCGCTATACACAATGCAGCTCTTTTCTCAGAGCGTCAAGCCCAGAGATTAAGAGGAGGTCTTCATGTCAGGGCAATTATTTCACAGGTTACCTCAGCTGCCAAAATAAGGATCTCATAGAGGCAAGTGGAATTTCAGGACATACCCAGAGGCCATGGTGTCACAGACAGCAGTTACTCAAGACTACCGGCCAAGCAACTGGGCCACAGAGGTACAGCAAATCATATTAGGTGGCTGCCCCAGCAGCACAGAATATGGGGCAAAGAGGAACAGAGAGTAGCATGATGTTGGAGATTCAGGCAGTGGTCAGCATCAGGGATGTTCGTTCAGAAGCAGATTGCCAATGTGAGAGTAAGGCTTTGGTGCGGAGGGGACACAGCAGGGTCCCTGTTACTGGCACCAAAGTACAAATTTTAAGTTAGATCTCAGGAATAAGGTAAGAAAGAGAGAGAAAAGAACACTAAAATTGGTAGAGAGTTTACTAACCTAGGTGCTTTAAGCATGTGATCTCATTTAATCCTCACGCCAGCTATGCAGAGTAGCAATTATTAAACCCATTATACAGGAGAGTTTCCAAGAAACTAATTGGTTTTTCTAAAATCACATAGGTAACTTATGGGACAGTCAGAATTCAAACCCAGGAAGTCTGACTCCAAAGATGTTGTTGTTGTTAGTTACCACCAAGTTGGCTCCGACTCATGATGACATTATATAACAGAACAAAACGTTGCCTGGTCCTTTGCCATCGTCATGATCATCGCTATGTTTGAGTCCATTGTTGTGGCTATTGTGTCAATCCATCTCATGAGAGTCTCCCTCGTTTTTGGTGACCCTCTACCAAACACAATGTCCTTCTCTAGCAATTATTCTTTCCTGATGACGGGTCCAAAGTAAGCGAGCAGAAGTCTCACCATCCTCACATCTAAGGAGATTTCTGGTTGTATTTCTTCTAAGATTCCAAAGGTACAGTTGCTATATTCAGACTGTCATTTCTCATAATTGTAATTTATTTAATGCCAAATCTTTGAGAACACAGCTCCCAATGCCATATTTCTCCTTGTGTCATTTCTCGCCCCTTTAAGTGGCATTCTGCCATAAATTAGAGTCTTTTTTAATAGTCTAAATTCACCTCTAGTGTCTGGGTTCTCGCCCCTTTAAGTGGCATTCTGCCATAAATTAGAGTCTTTTTTAATAGTGTAAATTCACTTCTAGTGTCTGGGAGGGGAGGGTGGAGTCAGACCTGTCTGTGAGTGGTATTTGAGGGCAGCCAAGAGCAAAGCAGGGTGCTGGATGAATTAGCCAGACATCAGCTTTCAAGGGTTCCCCAGAGGATGGGGGTGCACCAAAAGCAGAAACCAAGGACTAGATGGGGGCCAGGGTGTGCTTGGTGAACCCAGGTTGGGTGCAGGAAACTAGAGTCTTGGTGAGCTTTTCACGGCATTCCAAGGCATCCCACAGACACAGTGGAGCAGACAGACGGCCCTGGGGGGGGGGGTGGGGGGAGGTCAGCTTCAGCCCCAGGGAATCTGAGGATGATATGTAAACACAGATTTTTTAAAATACAAATATTCATTGCAATTCTTGTGTGTGTGTGTGTATTTTTAAGGAAACTGAGAATAATAGATCATTTAAATGATAGTCTCAAATTTCCTCCTAAATTTTCTTTCTAATAAAAACATTTTATGTAAATAAAAGTATTGTATAAATACTTTTAAGGAAAAGCACTATGTAAATACTTTAGAATAAAAGTATTAGGTAAATACTTTTACGTAAAAGTACTAGATAAATACTTTTAAATAAAAGCACTATATAAATAATTTCCGATAATATATGTGCATCTTGTCCACATTTGTTAATACCGGTAATCAATACTGGAAAGTCCATGCAACGTTAACTTTTTAAATTAGGGACTGAAGTTGATTTGGCATTTCAGAGCACCACCTGGTGGGCTGATAAACAATAACAGTCCAGAGTAAAAGTGAATCTTAAACGGTCCTCCAACAACTGGTATTGGAAATCTCCGATATTTGTTCATCCTCTTTTCTCTCTCCTTTCGTTCTCATTCTCTCTCTTTTCTCTCCTATTCCTGTCTCTTTCCCTGTTCATTCCCTGTCTCCTCTCACCCCTGCTCCTTTCTTTTTACACTAGAGCTTGTCCACACCACCTACCAAAACCCGTGGCCATCGAGTCTATTCTGACTCATAGCAAGCCTATAGGACAGAGTAGAACTTCCTCATAGGGTTTCCAAGGAGCAGCTGGTAAGTTCAAACTCCCAACCTTTTGATTAGCAGCCAAACACTTAACCACTTGCGCCACCGGGGCTCCATCCACACCACCTATAGGTATTGCTAAGTCCTGAGAGTGGCTAAGGAAGGTACTCATGCCAGATTTTTAAAAATCTAAGAGGTTTCTAAGAAATATGGGGCAATCTGCTTCTATAAAGATTTACAACCTTGGAAACCCTGTGGGGCAGTTCTACTCTGTCCTACATGGTTGCCGTGAGTCAGAATCCACTCGATGGCAGTAGGTTTTTGTTGTTGTTGTTGTTCTAGTAAGAGGTTTCTAAATTTCAAGTTGAAAGGCAAATATATTTTAAGTTGCAAAAATTGGTTTTCCTCCAGAGACTTAATCTTTCTGTCCAAGGATGGGTATGTGTTTCACCAAGGAGGAGTTTTCATTGTTTGTTTTATACAGTAACAGCTGTTCTAAAACTTGTACTTTCATATTTTATTTGTAAATAGTGAGAGAACTTTAAGTACTTAAAGGTTAGCAAATTATTTAAAAAAATGCCTGCAAGCCAGAAATGGCCCACGGATCAGCCTCTGATTTAAAGTTGTGGGAATTTGGACTTCATTTCACTGGACAATTGGGTATGAGTAACTCAACAGTTTGGGGCTAACATGCACCCAGGTCTCTGAACAAACAGCTTTGACTATTCGTAAGGGTCTCTACTGCTGACGGGGTTATAATACGGAATCATGCAGACAGGAGACGTCTTATCTCTGTGAGCCTTTGTGTGCCTCAAAATAATCCCAGGCTCCTATATGGGCTCCAACTAGGAATAGCTGAGCGGAGTTGGGGAAAGCAGCTGTGGGGTCATGGACCTGAGGTTTGCGCTGCCATCTCCAAACAGGTACATTCTTATTTAAGCTTAAAAATACCTTAACTCGATTTCTGATCGTCTTACTCTACCACAAAGACGCTTCATTCATACACTTGACTGGGGCAAGCAAAGGTGCTTTACCACTGAGTCAGGAAAGACGTGACGCCACTTACACATTTTGAAGAGAAAAATGTTAGCTTTCTTCCTCAAAGTTCTCTGAGGAAACAGTACTGGTTCTTTTTGTTTTGAGGGGTTTTTCCCTCCCCCAGAAGGGTGACATGGAAAAAACTCACAGAAGACACACAGTAATATTTTGATAGCAAAAAAAAAAAAAAAGATTTAAAGGAGTTCCACTTCAAAGGAGAACTTCTTTATTATTTTCAGACTGGATCCTATGGTGTGTTTCTTGGTATCCACCAGAATCCCTCTTGAAACAAAATTAATGAAACCCTCCCTTTTTAAAATTTTAAGTTTGTAGATCAAAGCTGTTGGATTTTTTTTTTTATCTCAGCCAAATTACATCAAACCTCTTTACCCTGGTCTACAGTCCTTTCAAACTCTAATAAGCACACTATGTGTTTATTTTTACGTATTTTCTAGCCTTCCATAATGCTTCAACTTAGTCTCTGAGACTAAAATAATTTCGAAGATGTAACTTTCCACAGAACATCGAGGCATTACTTGTAATGTAAGCAACAGGTATGGCTATGAAGTCATCAATTTGTAACTCCTATCAGGCAAAAAAATTTTTTTTTAATCAGGCAACTGAAAAGCCCTGGTGGTGTAGTGGTTAAGCACTTAGTTGCTAACCAAAAAGGTTAGCGGTTCAAACCCACCAACAGTTCCGTGGGGGGAAAATGTGGCAGTCTGCTTCTGTGCATAAAGATAACAGCCTTGGAAACTCTATGGGCAAAGTTCTACTCTATCCTATAAGGTCGCTATGAGTCAGAATCGACTTGCTATCAGTGGGTTTGGGATTTTTTGTATCAGAAGATAGGGCTTAACATTGTACGTCTGTTTTTTTGTTTTGTTTTTTTTTTTAATTTTTGTTCTTTGGGAAATAAACTGCCCAACTAAATAAATTTGGTTTGGAAGGATATAACTTGCAGGGTTTTCACTTATTTGTGATTTTTTAAAATGGGATTTCTTTAGTCATTTTTTAAAGATTACTGTGAAACGACCTCAGGTAGTGGATGTGGTTCATTACTCAAGGGTCCTGTCCATCTCACTTCCCTTTCTGGATGCCCTCCAGCCATGTTTGTTCTATTTCCTGGAGGCAGCTGATTGGTGGAAACCTGACACTGGGCCAATCAATTCAAGGCTTCACTAAGCTGATCAAATTTTTTTTTTTCTCACAGGAATTTGTAATACAGACAGAGACAGCCTAAGGCAGTAAAACATGGATGCTGGATTTTAACAGTCTGTTCAGTCAAGGGCACCATTTGGGGGTAAATGATGAATCAGGAGGCCCTGGGTGGTGCAAACAGTTAACACACTTGGCTGCTAACAGAAAGGTTAGAGGTTTGAATCCACCCAGAAACACCTACTACTTCTGAAAAAAAAAAAAAATCAGCCATGGAAAACCCTATGAAGAACAGTTCTACTTGGATACCCATGGAGTCGTCATGAGTCAGAGTTGTCTCCATGGCTATTGGTTTTCCATAGCAACTGAGGCAGGAAGTGATACCACCAGTATTTCAAATACCAGCAGTGTCAGTGGGCAAGTTTCAGTGCAGCCTCCAGACTAAAACTAGGAAGAAAGACCTGGTCATCTACTTCCAAAAATTAGCCAATAAAAACCCTATGAATCACAGCAGAATTTTGTCCAATACAATGTTGAGAGATGAGCCCCCTAAGTTGGAAGGCTCTCTACACAATAGCCATAAGAACGGATTCAAACATACCAATGATCATGAAGGTGGTGCAAGACTGGCAACATTTTGTTCTATTATATATAAGGTCGCCATGAGTCAGAGCTGACTCAACAACAACTAACACCAGCAACTGATGACTCATGCACTAGGAGGCAGAGGAACTCAGAAAGCAAGAGGACTGAAGCCAGTGTGCTGAGCAAAGCAAAGACAAGAGGACTTGCAACCTAGAAAGACTTTCTTCATAGATTCCAGTTCTGGTCCTTCTGAGCCCCCGCTGTAGTTAAGTGGGCTAGAGTGGAGTCCGTTCCTTTTATCCACATATGCTCTAAAATAGGTTGAGCAAATTGTTCAAAGTTGCAGGGGTAATTACAGGCAACATCAGAGCCGTAAGCCAAGTTTTCAGGCCAGTGCTCTTGCTAAAATACCACACTGCCTGTATTGTACTTCTACTAACTCCCGCTGATCTAAAGCATCCAATCTCTTCCTTGCAGGAAACATGGGGCATGGGACCCAGAATCCAAAACAGCAAAAGCAAAAATTCTGCAAAGATTATCCTGATCCTTCCTGGAAGGGAAAATATCACCTTGGCAGCAAACCTCCATGCGATGATAGCACTGTTCCCTTCAAACACAAACACAGAATTCTCACCCACCCAGAACATCAGCGACTGATTTTTCACTTGTCCATTACTTAGAATTGATATTGCGTATCATGGTATGATTAGATTAGTCTTTTGCAGAGGCACTTGTGGTTGTCCTGTTTCTAAGATGCTATGGAGGCTGTGAGCTGAGTGTGCCACTGTGGGAGCAATAGAACTTCACTCAGGATAGGTGAAGTTTGCTGAAAATGCTCGTTCACCTCGATTATATGTTCTTGTTGTTAGGTGCCGTTGAGTCGGTTCTGACTCACAGTGACTGGATGTACAACAGAACGAAACACCGCCCAGTCCTGTATCATCCTCACAATCCTTGTTATGTTTGAGCCCATTATTGCAGCCAATGTGTCAATCCATCTCATTGAAGGTCTTTTTTTTTTTTTACTGACCCTCTACATTACTAAGCATGATGTCCTTCTCCAGGGACTGATCCCTCCTGATAACATGTCCACATTATGTGAGACATAGTCTCACCATCCTTCCTTCTAAGGAGCATTCTGGTTGTACTTCTTCCAAGACAGATTGGTTTGTTCTTTTGGCAGTCCATGGTATATTCAATATTCTTCTCCAACACCACAATTCAAAGGTGTCGATCCTTCTTTGATCTTCTTAATTTATTGTCCAGCTTTTGCACGCAAATAAGGTGGTTGAAAACACCATGCCTTAGGTCAGGCACACCCTAGTCTTCAAGGTGATGTCTTTGCTTTTCAACTCTTTAAAGAGGTCTTTTACAGCAGATTTGCCCAATGCAATGGGTTTTTTGATTTTTTGACTGCTGCTTCCATGGGTGTTTATCATGATGTTGCTTATGGGCCCAGTTGTGAGGATTTTTGTTTTCTTTACGTTGAGGTGTAAACCACACTGAAGGCTGTGGTCCTTGATCTTCATCAGTAAGTGTTTCAAGTCCTCTTCACTTTCAGCAACCAAGGTTGTGTCATCTGCATAATGCAGATTGTTAATGCATCTTCCTCCAGTCTTGATGCCCCGTTGTTCTTCACGGAGTCCAGCTTCTCTCATTATTTAATCAGCATAGAGATTGAATAAGTATGGTGAAAGGATACAACCCTGATGCACAACTTTCCTGACTTTAAAACACACAGTGTTCCCTTGTTCTGTTTGAACAACTGCCTCTTGATCTGTGCAGAGGTTCCTCATGAGCACAATTAAGTGTTCTGAAATTCCCATTCTTCTCAATGTTATCCATAATTTGTTATGATCCACACAGTCTAATGCCTTTGCATAGTCAATAAAACAGGTAAACATCTTTCCGGTATTCTCTGCTTTCAGCCGTGATCCATCTGACATAAGCAATGATATCCCTCATTCCACGTCCTCTTCTGAATTCATTTTGAATTTCTGGCAGTTTCCTGTTGACATACTGTTGCAGCAGCTTTTGAATAATCTTCAGAAAAATTTTACTTGTGTGTGATATTAATGATATTGTTCAATAATTTCCACATTCAGCTGGATCACCTTTCTTGGGAATAGGCATAAATATGGATCTCTTCCAGTCAGTTGGCCAAGAAGCTGTCTTCCAAATTTCTTGGCATAGACGAGTGAGCACTTCCAGGGATGCATTCATTTGTTGAAACATCTCAATTGATATTCCATCAATTCCTGGAGCTTTGTTTATTGCCAGTGCCTTCGGTGCAGCTTGGACTTCTTCCTTCAGTACCATCAGTTCCTGATCATATGCTGCCTCCTGAAATGGTTGAACATCGACAAATTCTTTTTGGTATAGTGACTCTGTGTATTCCTTCCGTCTTCTTTTGATGCTTCCTGCATTGTTTAATATTGTATTATACTGATTATATAGTTCCTTAGTATATGCTTTCACTCTCCCATTGTCTGTGTTACACATTTCAAGACCTCACGAAGTGCCTTATTTACTAACTGGATAATACAGCTTAGTGGCTTGTCTCTCCTTTTAGATTACAAACTTCCTACTAGCAAAAGTATCCTATAGTTCTTGCTCTCCCATTGGTCTAAGCCTTTATTCCACATATAAAATCCAGGTTGTAAGAAGTAGGCATAGCCATAAATAAGCTACCAGAATACTGCTGTAACAAAAACAAAACTAAATGAAGGGATAAAAGAAATTGAGATACTTTTAAGCTACGTGGTCCTCAGATGATTACTGTCAGGTGATTACTATCCTTGTGGTCCAAGTCCCCTTGATTTTAAAAATGTTTCCACTTCTCTTCTTATAACCCATTGCTGTTGAGTTAGTTGCAACTCATGGTGACTTTAGAGGACAAAGTAGAACTGCCCCACGGGGTTTCCAAGGCTGTAATCTTTATGGAAGCAGACTGCCACGTCTTTCCCTTGGGGAGCGGCTGGTGGGTTCAAACCACCAACCTGTCAGTTAGCAACTGAGCACTTAACTACTGTGTCACCAGGGCTTCTTCTCTTACAGTGCAGCTTAATTCATTAACTTATTCTTAGGTAAAATGCTATATAAAAAACCCATTGCTGTTGAGTCGCTTCCGACTCATACTGACCCTTTCGGACAGAGTAGAACTGCCCCATAGGGTTTCCAAGGAACAACTGATAGATTTGAACTGCCAACCTTTTGGTTAACAGCCAAACACTTAGCCTCTGCACATAGAAGCACCAGTTGTGCTCAATATGTGAATCATATGTAAATTAAAAACAGAAAGATGTATTTACCCCATTGAATGCATTCATGTCATCAACTTTCAAAATTAACAATCTTGTAAAGAACACCCACGCCTGTGTGCGCGCACACACACACACAGCTACTGGTTTCTGACAGGAATTTGCTGGCGGCACTCCAGGAATAGACACAGCAGTAGGAGAGAACAACTCATAAGATTTACATAACAGTTTTGATATTTTTATGCCTATATTTTTCATTCATTCATCCATTTGTTTAACAAATACCTACTGTGTTAGGCACTGTTCTAGGTATCCTAAATAAAACAAAGATCCAAAAATAATTGTTTTATCTCATTTAATCTGCAACAGCCCAGTGAGGAATGTACTACTATGTACATTTTACAGATGAAAAAACTGAGGCTAGAAGAGGTGAATTTACTTGCCCAAATAACACAGAAATCCTAAGTGATAATACTGAGATTCGTATCCAGGTCTGTATATCTTAAAGGCCCATGTACTTTTCACCATATCCTGCTGACTTCCACCATAGTACACGTTTACAAGAAATCAGTCTGAATTTCAAATAAAAAATATCTGATGAGACTGTCAATGACTTTCCTTTCAAATTATAGGAATTGGGTACAGGAAATCCATACCTTAGAAAGCTGCATACTTCTTGATACTGCTCCTGTACTCTCCGCGCAAGAAGACAGTAAAAATCCTAAAAAAAAAAAAAAAGTACAAAGTTGTGAATCTCTTTCTCTCTCTCTCTGCATATATATGTATGTACATATATACACAGAAAGAGTATATACGTGTGTGTACAGAGACGATGGGAAAGTCTACACACACACACACACACACACACACACAACAGCCTTGTAAATTCACTCACTCTAGTGGAAAACACAAATAATTTGTTAAATCACATGTATCTTCCCTGGAGCAAAGATTTGTTAGAAAAATAGCTCCTTACTTATTTAGTGAAATAAATTTCAATGGCAATAATATTTTTTTAAGTATTTTTACTTTCATCCCCCCCAAAATTAAATGCATGATAGTTTTAAGACGCCTTAATTTTTTAATTATATATTTTATAGACTGTGGTTGCATTATTAATTGTCCTTTAAACAAGCTATTCTATTTCATAGGTGATAATTTTCAAAAAGTTAAGCAACACTAAATAAAATGGAATTACAGTGCAAACGTATAAAATGATTCAAAGAAAGGCAACGGCTGGCAATAAGCACATGAAAACCTGCTTGCTCAACATTATTAGCCGTTGGGAAAATGCAAATCAAAACCACAATGAGATAACTTCACACCCACTAAAACAGCTATAATGAACAAGATAGATAACAGCAAGTTGGCAAGAATATGGGGAAATTAAAACACTCTTACACTCATGGTGGAAAGGTAAAGTGATACAGACACTTTGGAAAACTATCTGGCCTCCTCTAAAGGTTAAACAGAGAGTTATCACTTGACTCAGCAATCCCATTCCTAGGTGTATACCCAAGAGAACTGAATACATATGTCTACACAACCTGATTGATGTAATTGATGTGGATTCGAACTGCCAACCCTTTGGCTAGCAGCCATAGCATTTAACCACTATGCCACCAGGGTTTCCCACTAAACTGTACTCCTGAAAAATGTTGAATTGGCAAATATTGTGTTACATATACTTTTACATTAAGAAATAAAAGGACAATGACTTAAATTCCCCCTCCGCCAGTCCCTCTCATCCATGAAGCTGAGGCGGCAGCACGGCCTGGGCTGACCCTGCACTTTATATTTGGCCCTTACATCTTTCAGACCATGCTCACCCAGAGTCACAGGATATGAGCTGCTAGACAAACTGACCACTGAATACATCATAATGCGAAGAAAGAAAAACAAAATTACCTTCAAAATGCTTAGAAAATTTTCACTGTTGTTAGGTGTCGTCGAGTAAATTTTGACTCATAGCACTGTGACCTTAGGAAATTACAGCTACTAAATTCATAAACTCACTAAAGCCAAGTCATCTCAATCCCCAAATTCTAAAGTTCCATTAAACTTCTGGGGTTTTTTTCCCAGAGTTTTCTGCCTATCGCTCATTTTTTCTATTGGGCAAAATGTAGAGCAAATTAATTTGTTTCTTATCTTTTGGGCAGGCTTCACAGCATTAAAGGAAAACGGAAGCATCTTATTGATTCAATGATGAATCTGAAAGGCTTTCAGATCCATCCTCAAGTCAATGAATGCTCTAAGGATATAGATCTTCAAAAATAAAACTAATGGCTAAAAAAAATGAAGTCCTCTGGAATGCAAACTTTAGTGCTTAAGCTAACAGTGAATTTATAGCAGAGCATAATGCAGTGCAAATAGTCCTAGAGTGGGAACGGATTTCTGAGTATCATGGGTGAGGAGGTAACCTGTATAAGATTTCAGAGAATAGTGTGGTAGGTTGGATTATTAGCCTCAGTCTATCACAAATTCAACCATTGGTTTACAGTTCCTCCCACAAAAGAGGGAGTATTTTCTCCACCTCTAGTCTTTGGGTTGTCTTTCGTCAATGGGATGTTAGCAAATGTGACTCAAGAATTGTGCTCAACATAAAAAAGGATGGAATACTCCCAAACTCATTCTACAAAGCCAGCATATCACTGATACCAAAACCAGGTAAAGACACCACAAAAAAAGAAAATTACAGGCCTATATCCCTCATGAACTTAGATGCAAAAATCCTCAACAAAATTCTAGCCAAATAGAATTCAACAACATATCAAAAAAATAACTCACCATGACCGAGTGGGATTCATACCAGGCATGCCGGGATGGTTCGACATTAGAAAAACAATTACTGTAATCCATCATATAAATAAAGCAAAACACAAGAACCACATGGTCTTATCAATTGATGCAGAAAAGGCATTTGACAAAGTCCAACACCCATTCATGATAAAAACTTTCAGCAAAATAAGAATAGAAGGAAAATTCCTCAACATAATAAAGGGCATTTATACGAAGCCAATAGCCAACATCATCCTAAATGGGGAGAGTCTGAAAGCATTCCCCTTGAGAACAGGAACCAGACAAGGATGCCCTTTATCACCACTCTTATTCAACATTGTGCTAGAGGTCCTAGCCAGAGCAATTAGGCTAGATAAAGAAATAAAGGGCATTCAGATTGGCAAGGAAGAAGTAAAATTATCTCTGTTTGCTGATGACATGATCTTATACACAGAAAACCCTAAAAAATCCTCAAGAAAACTACTGAAACTAATAGAAGAGTTCAGCAGAGTATCAGGATACAAGATAAATATATAAAAATCAGTTGGATTCCTCTACACCAACAAAAAGAACATCGAAGAGGCAATCTCCAAATCAATACCATTTACAGTAGCCCCCACGAAGATAAAATACTTAGGAATAAATCTTACCAGAGACATAAAAGACCTATACAAAGAAAACTACAAGACAGTACTGTAAGAAACCAAAAGAGGCCTACATAAGTAGAAAAACATACCTTGCTCATGGATAGGAAGACTCAACATTGTAAAAATGTCTGTTCTACCAAAAGCCATCTATACATACAATGCAATTCCGATCCAAATTCCAATGACATTTTTAATGACATAGAGAAACAAATCACCAACTTCATATGGACGGGAAAGAGGCCCCGGATAAGTAAAGCATTACTGAAAAAGAAGAACAAAGTGGGAGGCCTTACTCTACCTGATTTTAGAACCTATTATACCATCACAGTAGACAAAACAGCCTGGTACTGGCACAACAACAGATACATAGACCAATGGAACAGAATTAAGAATCCAGACATAAATCCATCCACATACGAGCAGTTGATATTTGGCAAAGGTCCCAAAAGAGTTAAATGGGGAAAAGACAGTCTTTTTAACACACGGTGCTGGCATAACTAGATATCCATCTGCAAAAAAATGAAACAAGACCCATACCTCACACCATGTACAAAAATGAACTCAAAATGGATCAAAGGCCTAAATATAAAATCTAAAATGATAAAGATCATGGAAGAAAAAATAGAGACAATGCTAGGAGCCCTAATACGTGGCATAAAACAGTATACAAAACATTACTAACAATGAACAAACACCAGAAGACAAACTAGATAACTGGGAGCTCCTAAAAATCAAACACCTATGCTCATCCAAAGTCTTCACCAAAAGAATAAAAAGATTACCTTTAGACTGGGAAAAAGTTTTTAGCTATGACACTTCTGATCAGCATCTGATCTCTAAAATCTACACGATACTGCAAGAATTCAAGAACAAAAAGACAAATAACCCAATTAAAAAATGGGCAAAGGATATGAACAGGCACTTCACTAAAGAAGATATTCAGGTAGCTAACAGATACATGAGGAAATGCTCACAATGATTAGCCATTAGAGAAATGCAAATCAAAACTACAATGAGATTCCATCTCACTCCAACAAGGCTGGCATTAATCCGAAAAACACAAAATAATAAATGTTGGAGAGGTTGTGGAGAGACTGGAACACTTATACACTGCTGGTGGGAATGTAAAATGGTACAACCGTGTCAGAAATTGATTTAGGGCTTCCTTAAAAAGCTAGAAAGAGAACTACCATACAATCTAGCAATCCCAGTCCTTGGAATATATCCTAGAGAAATAAGAGCCTTTACATGAACAGATATATGCATGCCCATGTTCATTGCAACACTGTTTACGATAGCAAAAATGTGGAAGCAACCAAGGTGCCCATCAACAGATGAATGGATAAATACATTAGGGTATATTCACACAATGGAATACTACGCATTGGTAAAGAACAATGATGAAACATGTCGCAAATGGAGGAATCCTGAAGGCATGATGCTGAATGAAATTAGTCCAGTTGCAAAAGGACAAATATTGTATGAGACCACGATTATAAGAACTTGAAAACTAGTTTAAACAGAGAAGAAAATATTCTTTAATGGTTACGAGAGTGGGGAGGAAGGGAGGCAGAGGGGTATTCACTGACTGGATGGTGGACAAGAACTATTTTGGGTGAAGGGAAAGACAACACACAATACAGAAGATGTCAGTACAACTGGACTAAACCAAAAGCAAAGAAGTTCTCTGAATAAACCGAATGCTTCGAAAGCCAGCGTAGCAGGGGCAGGGGTTTGGGGACCATGGTTTCAGGGGACATCTAGGTCAACTGGCATAATAAAATCTATTAAGAAAACATTCTGCATCCCACTTTGGAGAGTGGCGTCTGGGGTCTTAAACGCTAGCAAGCAGCTATCTAAGGTGCATCAATTGGTCTCAACTGACCTGGAGCACAGAGAATGAAGAACACCAAAGACACAAGGTAATTATGAGCCCAAGAGACAGAAAAGGCCACATAAACCAGAGACTACATCAGCCTGAGATCAGACGAACTAGGTGGTGCCCAGCCACAACCAATGACTACTCTGACAGAGAACACAACAGAGGGCCCCTGAGGGAGCAGGAGAGCAGTGGGATGCAGACCTCAAATTCTTGAAAAAAGACCAGACTTAATGGTCTGACTGAGACTAGAAGGACCCCAGAGGTCATGGTCCCCAGACCTTCTGTTAGCCCAAGACAGAAATCATTCCCAAAGCCAACTCTTCAGACAGGGATTGGACTGGAGTATAAGATAGAAAATGATACTGGTGAGCTTCTTGGATCAAGTAGACACATGAGACTATGTGGGCTGCTCCTGTCTGGAGGGGAGATGAGAAAGCAGAGGGGTACAGAAGCTGGCTGAATGGACACGGAAATACAGGGTGGAGAGAAGGAGTGTGCTGCCTCATTAGGGGGAGGACAAGTAGGAGTGTATAGTAAGGTGTATATAAATTTTTGTATGAGAGACTGGCTTGATTAGTAAACTTTCACTTAAAGCATAATAAAAATTAAAAAAAAAGAGAAGGTAAGGGGGCAGGGAAATTAGATTACTGGAAACAGAACAACCAGAACAGAAATAATGAGAATGTTCACACATTGTGAAGAATGTAATCAACATCACTGAAAAATTTGTGTAGAAATTGTTGAATAGGAACCTATTGTGCTATGTAAATTTTCACCAAAAACACGATAAAATATTATTTTTTTAAAAAAGAATTGTGCTCAAGTGCTTAGATATGCCCTTTTGTGTTTTTGCCATTCCCTGCTGGTGACTGGTCCCAAGAGGAGAGCCTGCAGTAGGAAGCATAGCTGCCCAGTCAAGTATAGCCTAGATCAGCTAACCCTTGGCTAACTGGTGTGCATGTGAGTAAAATTGCCAAAATCAGCAAAGCCTCCCTGGCTGACTACAAATTCTTGGGGGGAAAAAAAGTTGTTTTAAGCTCAAATTTTAGGGTAGTTTGTTATGCAGCATTATTGTGGCAATATTTAACTGATACCAATAGGTAGAGGCTGGATCTTATAAGGTATTGGTTTTATTCCTAGGAAATTCTTTTAAATACTTCAGTGACATCATTCAATTTTAAGAGAATGTTTTGCAAGGGGCAAGAGTAGAATCCAGGAAATCAGTTACAAAGCCATTGCAGTAATCCAGGCAAGAGAGATGAGGACAAAGTACACGTGGGGACAGGGCACAAAGCCAGACCACTGAAGGTGAAGAGAAATGGATGGACTGCTTCTGAAGATGTTTTGGAAGTGGAGTGCTAGGAGTTGCTGATGAATTAAATGTGGTGAGTGAGGGAAACAAAGGAATTAATGACAGCTTAGTTCTTTGACTTGAGTAGAATGATGGTGTCAATTACTGAAAGAAAGACGTTCTAGAAGAGGAGTGGCTTGGGGAGAAATCAAAGTTCTGTTTTGACTGTGTTAGGCTTGAGGTGCCAATCAAGACAGTTGAGGGGGGAAACTTCTCTTAATGTCCTGGGATTTCAGATAAGGCTTGCGCTGAAAATAAAAGGTCCTTAGGACCCCCACATTCTAAAGATGGCCACCAATGAACCACTAGCAATTGTGGCCAGACATATCCCCACAGCATTTTCTAAGTGGAGACAGAACTAGCCCTACCACTGCCAACTCCCTTCTTCCCTCCTGTAGTCATATCAAGAAGAGGACTACAGGGAGGGGAGAAGTTGGCCTTGTGGAGAGAGCAGTGTTAGTGGTGAGAAGCTGCTCCTTCTAGGGATGAGGGTACTTTTTCTTACTTAAAGCAAGTGATGGGAGGCTCCAAGAGAAAACTCACAAAGGAACAGCATCACTTTGGGGTGCCTTTGTGAGGAGGAGAGCAGCCTCTTGTTCCCTGGTTGAACGCTTGCCATAGGTGCACCAAGAACTGCCAAGGAGGTACAGTGTGGTGAGCAGATTCTTGGGACAGCTTGACATCTGCCCTTGAAAATTTTGAGTCTTCTAGAAACTGGTGACCACTTCTGGTCTAGAAATTTCTGGAGTAGCCCATGTCATAAGCGTATAAAGAGACTGTGGTGTAGAGTGCTTGTGAAGAAGGTGATGGGGACCCCACTCCACTGCAATTACCCACAGTCCTGAAAGAGGTTCCTTCAGCTCCTCGTGGAGAAGCAAATAGGTTAACAGGAGAGGAGCCATGAGTTGCCTAATAAGTGAGATGCCCAACTTTCTGAGGGGCCCTCAACTCTCCGAGGGATTGTTGTATTGCTGTTTGTTGGGTGCCATTGAGTCAATTCTGACTCATAGCACCACCATGTGACTGCATAATACTGTCCCATAGGGCTTTCTTGACTGTAAGAACTGCCCCATAGCGTTTTCTTGACTATAATCTTTATGGTTTTCACTGGCTAATGCTTTTCAGAAGTAGACTGCTGGGCCCTTCTTCCTAGTCTGTCTTAGTCTGGAAGCTCAGCTTTAAAATGAGAAGAAACAGCTGCAAACATCCATTAATTATCAGAACCTGGAATGTATGAAGTATGAATCTAGGAAAATTGGAAATCGTCAAAAATGAAATGGAATGCATAAACATTGATATCCTAGGCATTAGTGAGCTGAAATGGACTGGTATTGGCCATTTTGAATCGAACAATCATATAGTCTACCATGCTGGGAATGACAACTTGAAGAGGAATGGTGTTGCATTCATCGTTAAAAAGAATGTTTCAAGATCTATCCTGAAGTACAACACTGTCCGTGATAGGATAATAGCCATACGACTACAAGGAAGACCAGTTAATACGAATATTATTCAAATTTATGCACCAACCACTAGGGCCAAAGATGAAGAAATAGAAGATTTTTATCAGCTGCTGCAGTCTGAAATTGATCAAACATGCAATCAAGATGCATTGATAATTACTGGCAATTGGAATGCAAAAGTTAGAAACAAAGAAGACAGATCAGTAGTTGGAAAATATGGCCTTGGTGATAGAAGCAATGCCAGAGATCGAATGATAGAATTTTGCAAGACCAATGACTTCTTCATTGCAAATACCTTCTTTCACCAACAGAAACGGTGACTATAGACATGGATCTCGCCAGATGGAATACACAAAAATCAACTGACTACATCTGTGGAAAGAGACGATGGAAAAGCTCAATATCATCAGTCAGAACAAGGCCAGGGGCCGACTGCGGAACAGACCATCAATTGCTCACATGCAAGTTCAAGCTGAAACAAGAAAATCAGAGGAAGTCCACGAGAGCCAAAATATGACCTTGAATATATCCCATCGGAATTTAGAGACCATCTGAAGAATAGATTTGACGCATTGAACACTAGTGACCGAAGACCAGACGAGTTGTGGAATGACATCAAGGACATCATCCATGAGGAAAGCGAGAGGTCACTGAAAAGACAGGAAAGAAAGAAAAGACCAAGGTGGATGTCAGAGGAGACTCTGAAACTTGCTCTTGAGAGTTGAGCAGCTAAAGCAAAAGGAAGAATTCATGAAGTAAAAGAACTGAACAGAAGATTTCAAAGGGCCTCTCAAGAAGACAAAATAAAGTATTATAATGACATGTGCAAAGAGCTGGAGATGGAAAACCAAAAGGGAAGAACACGTTTGGCGTTTCTCAAGCTGAAAGGACTGAAGAAAAAATTCAAGCTTCGAATTGCAATAATGAAGGATTCCACGGGGAAAATATTAAATGATGCAAGAAGCATCAAAAGAAGATGGAAGGAATACAGAGAGTCATTATACCACAAAGAATTAGTCAATATTCAACTATTTCAAGAGGTGCCATATGATCAGAAACCGGTGGTACTGAAGGAAGAAGTCCAAGCTGCTCTGAAGGCATTGGCGAAAAACAAGGCTCCAGGAATCGATGGAATATCAATTGAGATGTTTCAACAAACAGATGCAGTGCTGGAAGTGCTCACTCGTCTATGCCGAGAAATATGGAAGACAGCTTCCTGGCCAACTGATTGGAAGAGATCCATATTTATGCCTATTCCCAAGAAAGGTGATCCAAACGTGGAAATTATAGAACAATATCATTAATACCACACGCAAGCAAAATTCTGCTGAAGATCATTCAAAAATGGCTCTAGCAGTATATCGACAGGGAACTGCCAGAAATTCAGGCTGGTTTCAGAAGAGGATGTGGAACCAGGGATATCATTGCTGATGTCAGATGGATCCTGGCTGGAAGCAGAGAATAACAGAGGGATGTTTACCTGTGTTTTATTGATTATGCAAAGGCATTTGACTGTGTGGATCATAAGAAACCATGGATAACACTGCGAAGAATGGGAATTCCAGAACACTTAATTGTGCTCGTGAGGAACATTTACATACATCAAGAGGCAGTTGTTCGGACAGAACAAGAGGATACTGATTGGTTTAAAGTCAGGAAAGGTGTGCGGCAGGGTTGTATTCTTTCACCATACCTATTTAATCTGTATGCTGAACAAGTAATACGAGAAGCTGGATTATATGAAGAAGAGCAGGGCATCAGGATTGGAGGAAGACTCATTAACAACCTGCGTTATGCAGATGACACAACCTTGCTTGCTGAAAGTAAAGAGGACTTGAAGCACTTACTAACGAAGATCAAAGGCCACAGCCTTCAGTATGGATTACACCTCAACCTAAAGAAAACTAAAATCCTCACAACTGGACCAATGAGCAACATCATGATAAACAGAGAAAAGACTGAAGTTGTCAAGGATTTCATTTTACTTGGATCCACAATCAACAGCCATGGAAGCAGCAGTCAAGAAATCAAAAGACGCATTGCATTGGGCAAATCTGCTGCAAAGGACCTCTTCAAAGTGTTGAAGAGCAAAGATGTCACCCTGAAGACTAAGGTGCGCCTGACCCAAGCCATGGTATCTTCAGTCTCATCATATGCATGTGAAAGCTGGACAATGAATAAGGAAGACCGAAGAAGAGTTGACGCCTTTGAATTGTGGTGTTGATGAAGAATATTGAATATGCCATGGACTGCCAAAAGAACGAACAAATCTGTCTTAGAAGAAGTACAACCAGAATGCTCCTTAGAAGCAAGGATGGTGAGATTGTGTCTTACGTACTTTAGATATGTTGTCAGGAGAGATCAGTCCATGGAGAAGGACATCATGCTTGGCAGAGTACAGGGTCGGCGGAAAAGAGGAAGACCCTCAACGGGGTGGATTGACACAGAGGCTGCAACAATGAGCTCAAGCGTAACAATGATTGTAAGGATGACGCAGGACCGGGCAGAGTTTCATTCTGTTGTGCAAAGGGTCACTATGAGTCGGAACCAACTTGACGGCACCTAACTACAACAACAACAATCTTTATGGAAGCACATCGCCAGGTCTTTCTCCCGTGAGCTACTGGGTGGGTTCAAACTGCCAAGCTTTTAGTTAGCAGCCAAGCACTTAACTGTTGTACAACCAGGGCTCCTCCAACAACAGGGTAAAGCTGAAGAAATGCACCCACACCACATCAGCAGAAGAGGCCAAATGAGGCCAGTCACTTAACAGACTAACCTATGCCTCATCTTTGCCTTCTCCCAACGGGGAGTGAAAGAAGGATCTCAAACCAGACCACATCCACTCTATACTGCAAATACCCAGGGTCATGCTCTAGATTTCACTGGAAGAAGGGGAGAAGACAAAAGCGGAAAAGCCAAACTTTAAAGATCAAGGTTTTAGATTAGGCTAGATTAAGTTTTAAACTCAGAGTGATTCAGTAACAATTGAATTGGACCGAGATAATATTAACGGACCCACTAACCTGCAAAAAGTACAATTATAAGCAGATTTTTAAAAGATTTTTATATTTATACCTCAAAAAAATTTTTTTTCTTTTTTTTTTTTAAGGTATACTAGGTCCCTGGGTGACATGAATAGTTTGCACTCATCTACTAACCCATTGCTGCCACAAAAGAAAGGCCTGCTTTGATAAAGATTATAGCCAAGAAAACCCTGTGGAGCACAGTTCTACTCTGTAACACATGGTGTCGCCATGAGTTGGAATAGACTCAACAGCAGCAGGTTTTATATTCTTGAGACTCCTAACCAAACCAGTTACACTATTAGACATTCGTGTGGAGAAGTCAAGTGGGATATATGAGTCTGGAGCTGAAGGGAAAGGTGAGGAACACAGACATAGTTTTGGAAGGGATGGGCACAGAGATGGGACCCCAATAGCATTTAAAGCCACAATACCAGACGAGCCTATCTACCATATTCCATAGAGAAGAGCTCTAGAACACTCCACACTTAGAGATTAAGCAAAGGAGAAGGAGTCAGCAAGTGATAGCAAGAAGTGGCCAGTGAGCTAAGAGAAAAATAGAACAAGGTCATGCCTCAAAAGCCAAGAGAAAAAAATGTTTTAAGAAGCAGGAAGTGGACAACTGAAGCAAAGATATGGAATCAAATAAGAGAAGGACCTAGAAATGCCACTGTATTCAGTACTGCAGCAGTCACTGGTGATCTTGACAGAAACAGTCTTACGGGGTGGTGGGAGCAAAAGCCAAATTGGAATGAACTGAGGGGAGAATGTGAGACGAGGAAGTGGAGATGGTGACTATAGACAGTTCTTTCAAGAAGTCTTGTACTTCATGTTTTGGTCAAAGAGTCTGTAAAAGAATCCTGATCAAAAGGGAGGAAATGTGAAACAATTCAAATTCTTATGGAATCCAGACCTTTTGGAGCCACTGGCGCTGGATGAACCCCCAAAACTATTGCCCTGTGATAATCTTTAAACCTTAAGCCTTAAAACCAAAAGTATCTCTTGAAGTATTCTTTAAATCAAACAATAGTTTAGCTTTATTAGTAAAGAGTGCCTGCCTTTAGCAATGTGATATTTTAAAGAACTATCTATATGGGATCAAATTGACAACAGAAGCTTGAAAGGTTAGATAGGAAGGTTAGGAGGCAGTGAGTTTATGTTCATGGGGGAGGAACAATTCATAAAAGGAGGAAGAGAGTGGTTACACAATTGAAGAATGTAATCAATGTCACTGATTGTACATGTAGAAATTGTTGGATTGGTGTAAGTTCTGCTGCGTATATTTTCAACAGCAACAACAAAAATACATTATTTAAAAAAAGAAGTCTTGCAGTTATGAAGATTAGAGAAGCAGGGTAGGGGCTGGACTGGGGATGTGAGGAGAGGAGAGGTTTTGCTTGTCTGTCTGTTTAAAAAATGAAATGACTACAGCATGTTTGCATATCTGTTGAAGGGCATAATCCAGAAGAGAGGGAGGGGCTGGCAGTGCAGAGGAGAGTGGCTGCAGTAGCAGCTAACACCTATATAGCCCTTACTATGTGCCTGGCCTTGTTCTAAGCGTTTTACATAAATTCACCACTCCTTTAAACTTCACAGAAACTGTGAGGTGGATAACATTAACACCCACATTCTATACATGGGAAAACTGAGGCACAGAAAAGGTACATAATTGACCAAAGCTCACATACCTGGGAAGTGGCAGAACTGAGATTCACACTCAGCAGTCTGCCTCCAGGCCCCAAATACTTAGCCACTAAGGAAAACTACTGCAGAAGGCACATCCCCAAGAAATGAGAAGGGATGGGATGAGGGCACAAGAGGAGAAATTGGCATTCGATAGGTTCAGGGACATTTCATCCACAGAAATAAGAATGAAAGCAGAGACTATAGTTACAGATGTGGACAATTCTCACCTTCCATGCGGGAGACCCAGGTTCAGTTCCTGGCAATGCACCTCATGTGCAGCCACCCTGTCTGTCAGTGGTGGCTTGTGTGTTGCTATGATGCTGAACAGGTTTCAGCAGAGCTTCCAGACTAAGATGGACTAGGAAAAAAAAAGCCTGGTGACCTACTTCCAAGAACCAAAAAATGAAAACTCTATAGATCATGATGGTCTGATCCACAACCAATGATGGGGATGGCCAACTCAATGGCAGCTAATAACAACAAATGGTTATAGATAGAGGGAAGTTGTTTGGTTTGGTGATGGAATGATGGGATTTGGGAGGGCTCCAGCCTTATTTCTTTTAATTTCTCTTAACTAAGCACTATATAGGCAAGGCAATATCATCAGATCAAAGCAAGTGGGGAAAAGTTAGGAGAGAGGAAACAAAGAGAAATACTATACAGAGTGTGAAAGCTAATACGTTACCAAAAAAAAACCAAACCCATTGCTGTCGAATCTATTCCAACTCATATCAAACCTAAAGAACAGAGTAGAACTGCCCCATAGGGTTTCCAAGGAGTGCCTGGTGGATTCGAACTGTTGACCTTTTCGTTGGCAGTTAGAATCCACCAGCCGCCCCTTAGAAACCCTATGGGCATTTCTACTCTGTTCTATAAGGTTGCTATGAGCTGCAATCGACTCAACAGCAACAGGTTTGGTTTTTGGTTTTGATGGTACAGTGGAGAGTGCCTATTTGTGATTTCTGGCTATGAATTTAGAGAAAGGTTAGCTAACATACTCAGTGTTTTTTCTCCACATAATTCAGATGCTCAGTTTCAGGTACAGAGTGTATACAGGTTTGAGAGGGAGGGAAGCAAGACGGAAGTAAGGATATTTGAAAATGCATGATTATAGTGACAGACCAAGGAATCTAAGCTGAAGATGGAGGAGTAGAAAGACTAATAGTAAAAAAAGAGAAAGGTCAATGGACTAGAGGTCCAAAGGAATTTGAATGACTGCTGGAATGGGACAACTAGAACAGGCAAGAAGGAAGCACAGAAGATACTGGTAGAGAGAGGAAGGGCTGAAGTAAAGATCTGAGAGGTAGTCCAGTTATTGGCAATGGAAAGGTCAAAGTTAAGACTGTGGGAGCAACAGCTAAAGTAGAGAGAACAGATTGTACATGGGATCACCATGCCCGTATTAAACCCATTAGATTGTGAACTCTACAAGGACAGACACCATACCTACATTGTTGTTTGTTGTCATGAGGCATTGGCAAGGAACCTCTGGAATTGCAACCCTAAAACCGAACCCGGACCATGTGATTTTCACCACACTATGTGGCAGCTCAGCAGCCAATCAGCTAGCCCTCCTTTCATGGTCCTACCTCCTCATGTTGCAAAAAGAAACGTGTAGAAATGCATGATCCACTTAATATCCTGGAAACTTAGTACTAGGTGATTAAGAAAATCAGAAATCAACTATATAAACTAATAGTCAATATTAAACCCACTGGATTTTAAACTCTACAAGAAGATACACCATATCTACGTTTTTGTTGTTACATCCTTGGGCCCTAATACAGTGCCTGGCATACGTTAGGAACTTGAGAAATATTTATTAAATAAGTTTAAAAAAATTATAAAGGAAGAGAGAAAGGGAAGAAGGAGATAATTCAGCCTTTTTCTAGAAGGTTAAGGTGAGATGTAATGACTTTTCCTAGGACGATTATGCCAAGTGGTTTCCATCCTTTTGGGGAGCTGTTCATAAAAATTTTTGGAAGACAGAGAGATAATGTTACAAAAATAGACCAGTCCCATAATCGTACTGTTACCTACGGTACAAAGCTGTGAAGGTGCAAGTTGATCCTGCCGTAATGTAAACACAGACTGAGATTACCTTTTTTAAATCATTGCCTATTTATGCTTATTATTCAGCCTGCAGAAAAGAGACATCTGAAAGTTTACTGTTTGTTCATTACTTGACTCAGGGAAACATAATCTACAAAGCTAAATTTCAGCAAAAAATATGACAGTGAAAATAACAAGCCATACAAGGTGGATAAACAGCTACCTCTATGCTGTTCTTAATATCTGAGGGAGCAAAGCGTGATAAACCGTAGCTGGTAATTCAGGATGCTCATACCTTTGTCAGCTGGAATTTCACGCACACTGTAGACACCTGGTGGTGTAATGGTTAAGAGCTCGGCTACTACTCAAAAGCTAGCAGTTTGAATCCACCAGCTGTTCCTTGGAAATGCTATGGGGATTTCTACTCTGTCTTATAGGGTTGCTATGAGTCAGAATCGACTCGACGACAATGGGTTATAGATACTTCTGTGTCATCACAAAAAATTCCCTGATATAGAAACTGGCTGCCTGGGCAGTACAAACAGTTAAGTACCTTGCTACTAACTGAAAGGTTAGTGGTTTGAATCCACCCAGCTGCACCTCAGAAGAAAGGCCTGGCAATCTACTTCCAAAGATCACAACCACGGAAACCCTGCGGAGCAGTTTGACTCTGAAACACAGCAAGTTGCCATGAGTCAGAATCAACTCGACGGTAACTGGTTTGATGTTTTTTTTTTTTTAAATGTAGAAGCTATTCCTTCACTGTTAGAAGATCAGAGTTTAAGGTCCAAGAAAAGACCTATTAAAATCTAGTGAGGCTAGCTACTCACTAGACTTCGAATATATAACTTGAATGGAGTGTAACTAGCCACCCAGACACAGAAACCTCTCCTTCCCGCTGATACGACTGGTGTATTGAAATGTTCTGAGTATGTATCTTCCATTATGACCCTTGATCAGACATAGTTAGAAAATCCCTTCAATCCTGAGAATAAATGAGTCTAGTAACTCAAGTACCTACTACAAATAGCCATTGTTGTCATCACTGAGGGCATACTACGTGCCAGGCACTGAGCACTTTACATCAGTCATGCCCTCAGAAAGTAATTCAAGACCTTCGTAGTCTGGACCTGGCTTAATTGTCCTGCCTCCCCGCCCTTCTCCAGCTCCACACCCCACCTATGCCGATTGTTTGCAGTTCCCCAGAATGCACCGTGTTCTTTTTTCCCTGAAGCTCATTCCTCTTCTCTACTTCAAGCAATTCTGGCTCACCTGGCAGGTTTCAGCCTCAATACTTCAGCTTTCTCTGATAAACATCCCTGCTGTTAGTCGCTGTGTAGTTGGCTTGAACTCATGGGGACCTTATGCACTACAGAATGAAACGTTGCCTGATTTTGCACCATCTTGATGATCGTGGTGTGTTTGAGTCCATGGTGGAGGCTATTGTGTCAATCCATCTCACTGAGGGTTTCCCTCGTTTTCATTGGCCTGCTACTTTACCAAACGTGATGTCCTTTTCTAGTGGTTGATCTTTCCTCACGATGTGTCTAAAGTAGCCAAGTAGAAGTCTCTCCATCCTTGCTTCTAAGGAACATTCTGATTGTATTTCTTCTAAGACTGATTTGTTTGTTCTTTTGGTAGTTTATGGGCAATTGTAAAGACCATGGCTTGGGTCAGAGGCAAACTTAGTCATCAAAGTGACATCTTTGCTTTTAAAAAGCACAGAAATATCCCTGGTCACAGCCTCAATCAGTGGTTCTCAATCCTGTCTCAACATAAAATCACTGGCGGGGGGGCGGGGGGAGGCTTAAAAATTACTGATCCCTAGGATGCACCCCCAGAAATTCTGATCTAACTGGTCTGTGGTGTGACCCTAGCATTGGTGTTTTTTAAAACTCTCCAGGGGATTCTAATCTATAGCCAAGGCAGAGAACCACTGAACTTAAACTGAGTTACTTTTTTCCTCTTGAGCTCCTGAGGCCCTTTGTGCTTCACACTAACTAGATGCATCTTATTTTATTGTAATCCCTTGTTAGCTTGGCCCTCCCTCTTCGAATCTAAGACCTTTCAGGGCAAACTGGTGTTCAGCGAGGTATCCACAATACCTTATAACAGTCCCTGGCACATAGTAAGGACTTAATAACCAAAAAAACCCAGTGCCGTTGAGTCGATTCCGACTCATAGCGACCCTATAGGTCAGAGTAGAACTGCCCCATAGAGTTTCCGAGGAGCACCTGGCGGATTCAAACTGCTGACCCTTTGGTTAGCAGCCATAGCACTTAACCACTATGCCACCAGGGTTTCCAAGGACTTAATAACTACCTTGAATTGCCTGCTTAAATTAATTCCACACCCACTCTGCATGGCAGATACTATCAACCCCAACTTACAGATGAGGACATTGAGGCTCAGAGAGGCTAAGTCATTTGCCCAAGGTCACACAGGAAGTGAGTGGCAAAGCCAGGGATAGAATTGAGCTCTGACTGTAAAACTCTGCTGCATGCTACACAGCTTTCAGACTTCTTGAATAAATTGCTCATATTAAATGAGCTGTACTTACTAAGCCAGTTTGAAATAATGGCAAGACTGGAAGCTATAAGTGCACTCTGAATAAGGCAACCGAGTAACACACATTCAGAGACCACTCAATTGCCTAAGTACTAGTTGGGGACAAGATTTTGCAAAATTCAGACATTGGATGAAATGATCCACGTGCTTCTGAAGAGAGTTTAATCATCATTCTCAGGGGGACATTAATTTCTTAGTATTTAGAACTCACTTTTCTAGGACTTTGAGATTCAATAAACCCTGAAATTTTTGATACATCAAGTTTCCAAGTAAATAGCAGACGGCAAAACAAAAGTAGGAAGAGAGAACTGCGAAACTCTAATTTCCATTGTAACTTTCTTAGGCAACCACACCAATACTGCAGATACCCACCCGCTCAGTTTTAGGCACAACCTGCAGTGCCGTTGCTAGCTGCTGTCACGTCAGCTCCCACCTCATAGCAATACCATGCACAGCAGAACAAAGTACCACCCCCATGACTGGCTGCAGATCAGACCGCTGTGATCCATAGGGTTTTCACTGGCTGATTTTCAGAAGTAGATTGCCAGGCCTTTCTTCCTAGTCCACTTTAGTCTGGAAGCTCCATTGAAACCTGTTCTGTATCATAGCAACATACAAACCTCCACTGACAGATGGGTGGGGACTATGCATGAGGTACATCGGCCAGGAATTAAACCCAGTCTCCCACAAGGAAAGCGAGAATTCTACCACTGAACCACCACTGCCCTCTACAACCTGTAATACTTCTGTTCAAAATACAGAACGAGGACTTCAAGTTTCCTGTGGCTACTCAGTCTCTGCCACATTGCTTTCCCCAAAAGGCAAACACTGTTGAGACCACACTACTGCCTGGCTAAAAAAGAAAACGCCTGCCATGGTGCTAGCTGTACCGGCATGAAAATAGTTTCAAAACACAGAGAGAGCAGTTATTGACTTCTAAGGCTGTGTTAATGTCCCGGAATGAACTTCTACTGCTGAGGTTTCTCCTTACTATTCAGGGGAGGAGCATGGCTGCCAGGTGCCAGGTGGCACAGGACTTTCAGCTGCTCGTTGCCTAGTACCCAGCCCCACATTTTATAATGGAAAATTTTAAGCATATGCGATAGTAAGCAAACACTTCTCACCCCTGACTGAACCAGACGGTAAGCACAAAGCAAGTGAGTCTATGCTTAAGACAGTAAGCCAGGCTACAAAGCTAGGTCTGTATGAGTGTTCTGGTGGCATATCGTGGCATGGTAAATCTTGGCACAAATGAATAAAGAGGCCTTTTTTATTATTCTGGAAGTCAAGAAGTTTCACAGCTATCTCCTAAGCTTGCCAGTGCAATCTTCTAGATCCTTCTGGGTAGCTCGTATACCTTGAATTGCATCCCTCACCTTGGGAAAACCTAACAAACAAAACCTTGGCAGTTAAGAGTACAAGTATTAAAGTCAGAGATTCTGGGTGTGAAACCCAGTTTTGCTGCTATTTAGTCTTGGCACCTTGAACGTCATGCTTAACATTTCTTAGTTTTCTTTCTTTAATCTGTGAAAGCTGAATCACAGTATAGCTCATAGGGTTGTAGTGTTGTTGCTATTAACCGCTGTTGACTCATGGTGGCCCCACACACAACAGAATGAAATGCTGCCAGGCCTATACCATCCCCATAAGTGGTTACAGATCAGACTGTCATGATCCGTAGGGTTTTCACTGGCTGATTTTTTTTTTTTTTTTTTTGAAGTAGATCCTGGCGCCAGGCCTTTCCTCCCAGTCTGTCTTAATCCAGAAGCTCTACTGAAACCTGTTCAACATCAGAGCAACACACAAGCCTCTACTGACAGACAGGTGGTGGCTTCGCATGAGGTGTATTTTCCAGAAATCAAACCCAGGCATCCCACATGGAAGGCAAGAATTCAGCCATGGGACCACCACTGCCTTCTTCATAGGGCTGTAGTAAAAATTAAATGAGATCATGAGATGAGAAGAACTAACAGAGCTGGAACTCTTAATATCAAAAGCTAACATTTATTGAACACATCAAAAAAAAAAAAACAGGTTTGTGCTGTATTTCATTATTTCATTTAATTTTCATAGGGCTGTAGTGAAAATTAAATGACAGTGAAATACTTAGCACAAACATGGTTTTTGAAAAAGCATTCAATAAACATTGGCTTTTGATATTGTGAGTTACAGTTGTTAGTTCCTCTACTCTTCTCCCACTTGGTCCTGGCTGTCTCTTCCCCAGCAGCCAGCTTCCCTGGGTCCCCAGCATGCCTCATGTCCACAGCCCCCTGATTTTATGGTATTTTCTGTTCTAATATTCTAGGAGTCTATTAATTTCCAACTGAGTTGAATAAGGAAAACCAAAACCCACTGCCATTGAGTTGATTCTGACTCGTAGCAACTCCATGGGGTGTCCAAGGCTGTAAATCTCTACGAAAGCAGACTGCCACATCTTTCTCCCGTGGAGCCACTGGTGGTTTCAAGCCACCAACCTTTCAGTTAGCAGCTGATCACCTTAACCACTGTGCCACCAGGGTTCTTTTGAATAATGAAAGCAGCTCTAAAGTCAGAGGGTGGCGAGGGCACTCTGTGCTAAAGTGACATGCTAAGACTTGATGCAGGAGGAGGGACTTTTAAAGTTAATTATTTAATTTGTATCTTAACTCAGTTCCAAATGTTTGTGGAAGCCTTTGCTAAAAATGCGTGAAATACAAATGGTGAAAATAAATTGATGGAGGGAGTCGGAGGAAAGGGAGTCATATTATTTCACAAATTGTGTCCCAGACAATCCCATATTAGATGTGGGCAGATCTGGTTTGAAGTGTCCTGTTACCAAAGCAAAGAAGGAAAATATAATCAGTTGTAAAATCCATATATGCCAACATATGCTGTACTGTGTGCCAGGTACTATTCTAAGTATTTTACATGTATTAACTCATTTAATACATGTGAAGTATTATAGGAAACCCTGGTGGCACAACAGGAACCAAAAGGTTGGTGGTTCAAACCCACCTAGAGGCTCTGTGGAAGAAAGACCTCACGATCTGCTTCCATAAAGATTGCAGCCTAGACTGGGGACCATAGTTTCAGAGGACATCTAAGTCAATTGACATAACAAAGTTTATTAAGAAAATGCATCCCACTTTGGTGAGTGGGTCTTAAAAGCTTGTGAACAGCCATATATGATGCATCAATTGGTCCCATTCCACCTGGAGCAAAGAAGAATGAAGAACACAAAAGACATGAGGAAAATATTAGCCCAAGAGACTAAAGGACCCCATCAACCAGAGTCTCCACCAGCCTGAGGCCAGAAGAATTAGGTGGTGCCTGGCTACCACCCATGATCATCCTGACAGGGAACACAACAGAGAGTTCTGGATGGAGCAGGAGAAAAGTGTGGAGCAGAACTCAAATTCACGTAAAAGGATCAGACTTAATGGTCTGACAGAGACTGGAGGAACCCCCAAAGCCAAGGCCCCTGGACACCCTGTTAACCCAGAACTGAAGCCATTCCAGAAGCCCACTCTTCAGACAAACATTAGACAGGAACTTAAAACAAAAAATAATACACTTGAGAAGTGTCCTTCTTAGTTCAATCAGATACACGAGAACAAATGGGCGGCTCCTGTCTGGAGGCAGGATGAGAAGGCAGGAAGGGGCAGAAACTGGTTGAATGGACGCAGGGAACCTGGGGTGGAAAGGGGGAGAGTGCTGTCTAATTGTGGGGATTGCAACTAAAGTCACAAAACAGTATGTGTATAAATTTTTGTATGAGAAATTAACTTGAGCTGTAAACTTGCACCTAAAGCACAAACAAATAAAATGGTTTTTTTTTTTTAATTGCAGCTTAGAAAACCCTACAGGGCAGTTCTACTCTGACACATAGGGTAACTGTAAGTTGAAAATCAACTCGACGGCACCTAACGACAACAAAGTAGTATATGTAATATTTATATGTCACAACTACTTTATAAATCAGTAGTTATCACTGTTTACACAGCTACTGTATAAACTGAGGCTCTGAAAGGCTAAATTAGTGGCCATGGTCACAGTTCGCTGTGGTAGCACTGGAATTTGAACTTCGGTTGCCTGGGTTCACAGCCCATGCTTTTTCTTAAGCATTAAGTAATGCTGCCTTAATAGACAACACAGCACAGATAATAACAATGCAGCTATTTAAAAGCAGCACCCAAAACCATTGCTGTTGATTCCAACTCATAGCAACCCTATAGGACAGAGTAGAAATGCCCATAGCAACCCTATAGGACAGAGTAGAACTGCCCATAGCAACCCTATAGGACAGAGTAGAACTGCCCCATACAGTTTCCAAGGAGCGCCTGGTGGATTTGAACTGCCAACCTTTTGGTTAACAGCCGTAGCTCTTAGCCACTATGCCACCAGGGTTTCCGGAAACAGCACAGCATCCGGTAATAATGAGGCCTCTGTTCTCACAAAGATGAAACGGTTTGAAGGAGGACACTGGTTTCCCTTTTGGGATTTCCCAGCTAATTTAAACTTAAAATTTTTTAAAATCATGGTGGTGGAGGGATATGCTGTGAAGCTGGCAACCTCTTTATTTATTTTTGTTCCAAGTAAGAACATTAAAACAACAACTATCAGGGACTGTCAATATAGTTTCATAAAATAAATGACACATTACACAAAAAATAAAAAGGGCACAACCTATAATATAGAGGACCTTGTATTAAAAAACTGAATAAAATAAGTTTTGTAAAAAACATACACTGTATGTATCTTTCTAATTTTGCCTCTGACTGGGCATTATAGATTGAACTGTGTTCCCCCAAAATATATGTGCTGGAATCCTCACCCTTACACCTGTGGATATAATGCCATTTGGGAATAGGATTTGCTTTGCTATGCTAATGAGGTGATATCAGTGTAGGGTACATCCTAAACCTAATCACTTCTGAGTTATAATGAAGATTAAACACAGAAGCAAACACACACCAGGGAAGACAGGTGCAACCAAGGGCCACCCTGGCTAGCAACGAGCATCTTCCCCCACAGCCGACACCCTGAATTTGGAGTTCTAGAGACCTGAACTGTGAGAAAATAAATTCCTGTTCTTAAGCCACACTTCCAGTACTTTTGTTGCAGCAGCACTAAGAAATTAAGACAGTGGGGAAGACCCAGCCAGAGAGCACCAAGGCTGTATGAACCAGCTTTTAAGACCGATGACAACCTCCCCTTGGATTCTCTCCATGCCACAAGAACACAAAGAACTCAAAAGCAGAGCTGAAATTTCATCCTTCTCCTGGCCAGATCCCAGCAAGGTCTCAAAAGTAGTCTCTTAAGAACTGGAAGACAGCACCAAATCAGACAGAAAACACAGAAGGTCTGAGTGTTTCTTTCCCACAGGGGTCGGACCAAGACCCCTCGAGAAAGGGATTTCATGCACAATGCTCATCCCCATTGCCGTCAAGTTGATTCCAACTCAAAGCGACCCTATAGGACAGAGTGGAACTGCCCCATAGGGTTTCCAAGGAGCAGCTGGTGGTTTTGAACTGCTGACCTTTTGGTTAGCAGCCAAATGCTTAACCACTGCACCACCAGGGCTCGAAGGTGCTCACAGCGCTCAAAAATATGAGCACACGACTGTCATCATGGAGATACCACAGTAACATTTAACTGCAAGGCTATAAATTCAGTCTTCAATGAAGCTGATAACCGTTACTTTAAAAAGAACATGATATGTGTGCATAAAGTAAATATAAGATGAACGTCAGGAACATCATTAGATTTTCTCAATGCTGCCATGTTGGCAGTATTTTTCAATTTTGTTTAGTGGAGAGCTTGAGTGGCTTATAAATTTTATGCTGAAATCCAACGAATGCTTTCAGAGGCTGAAGCAAGCAGCCCCGCTGCTCAGGGAGTTGTATTTACAATACCTACTGTTCCTATATTTCCATTAGAATGCAATTATCCTGCATGGGAAAAAATAAAGGTCACTGGGTTAATGGAACTCACCTTTCTTTTTTAGTCCATAAATAATAAATTAAATATAATATTTAAAAAGAAAACCACATCCTGCATATCATTGTATTTCTGATGCTTTTTTCATAGGACATTGGAGTATATGGCTCTTACTAGGCATTCCATCAAGTTCCTGTAGCACTGGGTCAGTAAAGAAGCACGTAGCTTGCATCTATTAAGTTGATATTCATCAATACTAAAACGTTCAAGAAATTTCCCATGACATCTTCAAACCAGATTACAGTTCATTCCACCCTAAATCCGAGGAGCATATCACAGAACGATTTATCCTCGCAAATATACAGAAGAATTTCATGAGCTTGATCTGATAAGTATTGGCAAAGGTATCTTTTTAAAAAATCTAAACAAGTACAGATCCAAGCACATTCCTTTGCTTCCAGAGTGGCTTACCAATAGTACTTGCGAGTAGACGGTAGACAGTACTTATGACCACGCTAATAATAATAAACATCTCTAGGCAAAGATTCTGATGCCACTAGTATACCTAACGAAAAAAACGAAGACTTCCCTGTCAGCCAAATAGCTGAACAGGGTTCTCAGCCAAAAAGAGGCTAATCAATGCTTTCACTTCAGTTTTCCCAAGGGATCAACTAAACAATCATTCCAGTGCCTGGCACATCAGAATTTATAAAGTAGAGTAGGAATTCGTGGCCTAAATAGCTTCAGAAAGCTATCTGTCCTGAGCAATTACAAAAAAAAAAAAAAATGGAGCTACTGCTGTTAGTTCATCATCACCCTTGAACTAAGGCTATGTGTCTCATGAGATTCAGCTGATAAATGTTTTCAACATAAAAAGGGAATTATAGTACACCCCTGAGCCTTCTATAAGAACTGTCAAACACTTGCCATTGCTCCCTAAAAAATTATGAAAATGAAAATCTCTGCTTGCCACTTGCAGCAGGCTTGTGTAACAGAAGGCATTGTAATTGACAAACAACAGAACTGGATGCAGCTCCTGCCTCAATATTAAGAGTTTCAGCATCATCACAGGATGACCCTGAGAATAAGCATTTTAACTTCAAATGATAAACCTAGCAACGAACCAGCCAATTGTTTTCTTAAACAACATAGCATTTATAGTCACTTGATAATTTTTTTAAATCTATTTGAATGGCTTGTGTTTTACCACTAACAGCAAGGAGTTACTTGTTTTTTTCATAATTAAAAATAATAACCACCATTTACTGAGCGTTAATCTGCCATATCACCCCACATGTTTCTGAGTAGAACTGAGCTCCACATGGCTTTCTTGGCTGTAATCTTATGCAAGCAGATTGCTAGGCCTTTATCGAAGGTATAGCTGGTTGGATTCGAACCACCAACCTTTTGGTTAGTAGCTGAGCGCAAACCATTTGTGCCACCCAGGGACTCTGCCAGGCACTGATCTAACAGCTTTACATGGATTATCTAATTGAATCCTTGACAATACCTCAGGATCTGTGGCAGTTTGTTATCTTAATGAGGCTACTCATCTACCAACACAAAGCATCAAGATCTAACATTATTTTAAACACAGGCACTGAATATCTATTAGTATTCTTTCTCAGTGTAAATACGGAATTTGTACAGGTTTCCTTAAAATATTAATATTTTTATGAGCATTATCAAATACTTACTTCTTTACTTATTACCAGAAGTTTTACGTCTGTTTTACAAAAAATTGAAGCAGGCCAACTGGCATTAGTTAAAAGGCAGATTTCCTGAAAAATAAAAACAAATGTGCATATTCTCAAATTATTTCAGCTCTGATTTCACTTTTATAAAGAAAATCTGGGAATCTGTGAAATTATAAGTATACATCATTTTAAACAATTGTTAAAGAATTAATTAATAAAGACTGGCTTGGATTTTGCTTTCTCATTATATAGCAGCCCTAACAGCATTGATTTGTACACATTACAGTACAAACACAGAACCCTGAAAAGAACGATTCTGTACTCAGGGATACTTCATGTGTTGAAACTGCAGCAAGGCGTAAAAATATACAAAATGCTGTGTCTGTGTACAAGCTCTATTCAACGCTTTATTGCTAAGAAAAAGGAGTACTTAGTTCTAAAGATGGCAAGTTTGGAGTGGGGATGCTGGCCTTAGATCCACGATGTTCAGCAGGGGTGGTGTGTGATATTAGGACGTGGGAGGAGGTGGAGTATAACCATATACATAATAATGACACCTTTTTAAGATTATAAAATTTTAAAAATGCAGTGATAACGAATCAGAGTAGGAGACTTAGTATTGTTTAGATGTCAATACTATCCAAATCGATCTATACATTTAACTCAATCCCAACCCTGCTTTTAAAACATACTATATAGCTACAGTAATCAAAATTGCCTGGTACTGGTATAACAATAGACACATAGATCAATGGAATAGAACTGAGGGCCCAGAAATAAAACCTACATATCTATGGTTAACTGATTTTTCAAAAGAGTGCTAAGTCCATTCAATGAAGAAAGAAGAGTCTCTTCAATAAATGATGCCGGGAAAGTTGGATTTCCACAAGCAGAAAAATGAAACAGGACCCATGCCTCAGACCATACAAAAAAAAACTTAAAAATGGATTAAGGACCTAAATGTGAAAACTATAAATAAAATTCTTAGAAGAAAATGTAGGGGCAACACTGTCTGGACTAGCTTTTGCCAATGTATTATCTAATATAATAATAAAAGTACATACAGCAAAAGACAAAATAAATAGGACCTCATAAAATTAAAAACTTTTTTTCATCAAAAGGCTTTACCAAAAAAGTGAAAAGGCAAGCTACTGACGGGGAGAATATCTTCAGAAACCATATATCTAACAACAATCTAATAACCAAAATATATATATAAGGCTTCAACAACTTAACAACAAAAGACATGGCTAAGATTAAAAAAAAAAAAAGAAAATAACAAATGTTGGTGAGAATGTAGGGAAACTGGAACCCTTACTCTTGGCTGGTGGGGATGCAAAATGGTACAGCCGTTGTGGAAAACAGTGTAGCAGCTCCTCAAAAAAACTAAAAGAAGACACAACGACACTCCTACGTATACACCCAAAAGACTTGAAAGCAGAGTCTCAAACAGATACTTGTACACCAATGTTCATTGCAGCACTAGTCACAATAGCCAGAAGGTAGAAACAACCAAAATGCTCATCAGCAGAAGAATAGATAAACAAACTGTGGTACACACATATAATGGAATACTACACAGCAAATGAGAGAAATGAAGTCTTAATACATGCTACAATACGGATGAAGCTTGAAGACATAATTTCGAGTGGAATAAGTGAATCACAAAAAGGCAAATATTGTATGACCTCACTTATATAAAAAGAGAAGAAAAAGCAAATGTATAGAGACCAAAGTTTCTTAGTAGTTACCAGGGGCGGAAATGAGGGTTATTGCTTATAGAGTACTGAGTTTCAATTTACAGTAATGGAAAAGTCACATGGATTAAGGGTAGGGTTGCACAGCCAATTAATGTAATTTCTGTCAATAAGTTGTACCCTTGTTAAAAGCTGAACTGGTGAAAGTTGTGTGATAGATACATTTATAACAATGACAGAAAAAAAAAAGAGTAGTTGCTGAGGCTGCTTATGTGCAGTCAAACACCTCATGGGATTTCATTCCTCGCTAAACCTGGAGGTTTAGTGTCATGGTTTCATGGGACATCCCAGTTAAGTGGCCTAATGATCATGTTTAGAGCTTCTGTTCTACCTCCTAGTTCACTGCTAGTGCCTGAAGTCTTAAAAGCTTGCAAGCAGCCATCCAAGGTACAACAATTGGTCTCTATTTGCCTGGAGCGACAGAAGAAGGAGAGTCGGAAAGATGAGGAGGAAATGGGATGTGTGGCTACTTGCCTCCATGAACAAACAATTGCCCGCTTTGCCATGAGACCGGAAGAGCTGGATGATACTCTGCTACCATTACTGAACATTTTCATCAAAGATGCTGTTGAAGAACCAAGAGGGGCACCCTGCTTTAGTCCTTCAGGCAGCTTCCAGACAGATGAGAGCAGGTACACGTAATAATCTGCTAGGAAAGTCTCTGCTATGATAATATATAATTACACATTATTATATATACTTAGGGCCCCTGGTGGCGCAGTGGTTAAGCATTTATACATATAATTTTATAGAATTTTCCAAAAGGGGGAAAATTCAAAACAAAACTTAAAATTCTCATGGAATCCAGCCTTCCTGGAGCCATGGAAGCTGAACAAACCCCCAAAATTATTGCCCTGAGATACTTTAAACCAAAAATACTCTTCGAAGTCTTCTTAAAACCAAGCCATAGTTTAGCTCAACTAGTAAAGAATGTCTGCCTTGAGGATTGTGCTCTTCTAAGATCTATCTATATGGGATCAAACTGACAACAACAACTGGAAAGATAAGATAAGAAGCTTAGGGGGCAGTGAGTGTATGTTAATGGGGGAAGAACAACTCGATAAAGGAGGGTGAGAATGGTTGCACGACTCAAAGAATGTAATCAATGTCATTGAATTATACATGTAGAAATTGTTGAATTAGAGTATGTTCTGCTCTGTATATTCTCAACAACAACAGCAAAAATAAAATAAATTATTTAAAAAAAAGAATCAGAGCAGGTAACTTAGAGAAGTGGCATGACTTTAAAATACAAGTTGAGAAACACCAGCCCAGGTGATCTCCAAGTTTCTCTCCTTTAGTTGAAAAATCAGTGGCTCTAAAAAAAAAAAACACCAGTAAGGCAGCACAGTGAAGTGAAAGGAGAACTAAATACAGGTTTCTACTTCCATTTCTGGCACTAACTAGGTGTGGGAACATGAGCAAGTCAATTAACTGCCTGGTTCTCCATTTATTAAGGTTTGAAGTGAAAGGCAGACTAGGAAGAAAGGTCCGTCAATCTACTTCTGAAAATCAGCCACCAAAAACCCTGTGGATCACAACAGTCTAATCCTGTTTTGCCTGGGGTTTCCATGAGTCAGGGGCTGAGTCCATGGCAACTAACAACAATAGCAAAAAAGTGAAAACGTTTGTCTATCTGGCCTCTGAGGTTAGGCCTAACCCTTACCGTCATTGATCCTGGGCAGGATCCTGGAGTCCACAAAGAGTTGCAGGGTTCTAAGGTACCTGTAAAGCACCTCTAGAACTATAATGCCCAGCCAGTCACAGGCTCGTCAACTCCTTAATCAATGCCTTAACAAAAACTTCAGCTCAGTCTCTCAGGAAATCTTACCGATGATGATGTACAATTAATTCAACAATGGGAATGCCATGGAAAAAAATCAGGTTTGATGTTTATTAAAACTTGTTAGAAATACATGTTATTTCTCCTTTACCCTTTTCACTGAATTTGTTACCGCCCCCCCATTATGCTAACTGTATTTCCTATTTGATGTTCCCGCTGCCAGTACCTTTGTCTTCTCTAAGATACCCTACTTTCTTTTTTTTAAGTAATTTATTTTATTTTTGTTGTTGTTGAGAATATACACAGCAGAACATACACCAATTCAACAATTCCTACATGTACAATTCAGTGACATTGATTACATTCTTCGAGTTGCACAACCATTCCCACCCATCAATCTCCCAATTGGTCTCCCTAATTCCAATTTGTCCGTCCTCTACTAATATGGCCCTCACACCACTACGGGTTAATCTGATCCTTCTCCCCTCTGCTTAAAAACACTCAATGGCCTCCACTGCCTGTAGAACTAACTCAGACTCTTCAGCATTGTTTCTAATACCGTATCTCACCTCAATTGCCATTTTCAAAATCAACCCCAGCCATCGCTGCCACTTCCAAAGACCTGTACCCATGGGGACTTCTGGATTCAAAAATCTCCAAATCCTATCAAATCCTATCCAACCTTACTAAATACAGAAATGAAGTAAGTTTTATTACTACACACAAGCTGCTTTCTTAGCCTAAAAAATCTTATTCCTTTTGCATAAAGTCTTTTGCAAACATAGAATTGCAAAATTTAAAAATCAAAAAGAGCTCCTTGAATCAATAACTGTTTTGGTACACTTTTTAAAACTTTTTAATACCATCCTACCTCCAAAACTACATGGTTTGTAACTCATTCATTTAGTTAGTTAATCATTCATATTACAATCATTCATAAATCTTATTGTATGTCCTATATTTGACCACTTGTATATTAGGCTTGGCTCTACGTTCCCAAAACCAAACCAAAGCCATTGCCCTTGAGTCAATTCCAACTCATAGCAACCCTAGAGGACAGAGAAAACTGCCCCATAGGGTTTTCAAGGCTATAATCTTTACGGAAGCAGACCACCACCTCTTTCTCCCATGGAGTGGCTGGCGGGTTCATACTGCCGATCTCTCAGCAGTCAAGTGCTTAACCACTGTACCGCTAGGCCTCCTTTGGCTCTATATTACTAAGGAAAATTTTCAATTTTAGCCATTATAATAGGTCTGTAGTGGTATCTCACTGTTGTTTTAATTTGCAATTCCCTGATGACAAATAATGTTTGTGGACAATACTATAGCACATTATCTTAATTATCTCATTGAATGAAATACAGATTACATAGTTTTTGGAAAATTTAAATTAAAAAATGATCATGAGAGACTGGGAAATTGAGATAATACTCACCCCTATGAAATCACCTTCTTCAAACTCAAAACTTCAGGGTTGGAATTTTTGTTCATGCTCGTATTATTTGACATGACCTTTAAATGTCCGGAAAGAATCAAGTAGCATTCAAGTGGTGCATGTCCTTGTTTTATAACCACACTTTCAGCTTCATACCTGGGGAGAAAAAAATTCCAAAAACATTTCTTCTGCAAAATGGCAAGTTTGAAATAATTGGTGACAAACAAAGCAAAAACAACAAAACCCTGTCATCTGTAAAGAATTTTACTTTTTGTTAAGATGTAGGTAACATCCTCTTCTTATGCAGACCTTGAGAGCGGGATCTTATCAACCTTGTTCACCACTACAGCACCAGTGCCTAGAATGCGGGCTTAAGGCCCAGAGATTAGGCATTTGATGCATGTATACTCAGTGAATTTATAAATAAGCGGGAAGGGGTGCTCACGACCACAGGATAGAAGATCTCTATACAGATGAATTACTTAGTTAAACCCTACTATTTCACAAATTATAGACCTTTTTATTGTTATAAAAATATATATAACACAATATTTGCCAATTTAACTTTTTTCACTTGTACAATTTGGTGACATCAATTAATTGTGTTGTACAATCATCACCAATATCCATTGTCAAATTTCCATCACTATAAACAGAAACTCAATGAATATAGACATTTTTGGCTTTCTGGGAGACATAAATGTGATACTGATTTGCATGGCTTTTATCAGCATTTTTTTTAAGTACTGCACTGAGGGACAGTTTTATGCATCTGCCACTTGTCCCACTTTAAAGAGGAGAGTGCCTGTTTAGGATCCAGCTACTCAAAAATTTACCTTACAAGAATGAAAATATACAACATGATAAAGTATCTTAAGGGTTTTCATTGCAAAACATATTAACATTCTCTGGCAATCCAATTCAGAACTAAAGGCAGACTGGCTTCAGATAAGAGCATGGTAGATCTGCAGTTACTACTTCTTTCCTACCAAAATCATCTTGAATGGGACACTTGAACCTCCAGTCTTGGTCCTTGATCCTAGCTCTGTGCCTTTTTTTTTTTTTTTATGCCAATAAAAGCACTTTGTTATAGATTGACTGGAGGGCATTACAGTAAATGAAATAAGTCAATCACAAAAGGACAAATACTGTATGAGACCACTACTATAGTGAAAAGGTTTACACACAAAAAGAAACAATCTTTGATGGTCACGAGAGAAGGGAGGGCTGGGGAGAGAAAAACACTAACTAGATAGCAGATAAGTGATAACTTTGGTGAAGGGTTTGGTGAAGGGTAAGACAGTACAAAATACTGTACAACTTGACCAGGGCAAAGTCTTAAAAGTCCAAATGCCCTGAAAGATTGAGGTACTTGGCTGAGGGCTAGGAACTATAGTCTCAGGGGACATCTAGCTCAACTGGCGTAACACAGACTATAAAGAAAATGTTCTACAACCAACTGCAGTGATTAACGACTGGGGTCTTAAAAGCCTTCAAGCGGGCACCTAAGATACACATACTAGTTCCACCTTGGCTGGAGAAAAGGAGAATGAAGAAGGCAAAAGACTCAAGGGAAAGATTAGTTCAAAGGACTACTGGACTACAACTATCACAAGCTCCACCAGATGGTGCCCAGTTACCACTGCTGACTGCTCTGGCAGGGCTCACAATAGAGGGTCCCGCACAGAGCAGGAGGAAAATGTGGAACAGAATTCAAATTCATTAAAAAAAAAAAAAAGACCAGGCTTGCTGGTCTGACAGAGATTGGAGAAACCCCAAGAGTATGGCCCCTTTTAACTCAGTCCTGAAGTCACTCCTGAGGTTCACCCTTCAGCAAAAGATTAGACAGGTCTATAAAAAGAAGATTAGACAGGTCTATAGGGCCAAAAAAACACACGTGAGAATGTGCTTCGTAGTTCAATCACATATAGGAGACAAAAGGGCACACCAGCCCAAAAGCAAAGATGAGAAGGCTGGAAGGGACAAGAAAACTGGACAAATGGAAACACAGAACCTGGAGAATGTCAACACATCAAGGGGTTGGCAACCAATGTCACAAAACAATTTGTGCATTAACTGTTCAATGAGAAACTAATTGCTCAGTAAGCTTTCACCTAAATCACAATTTTAAAAAAGTACTTTGTTATAGATTGAATCGTTTCCCCCCAAAATATGTATTATAAATCCTACATCTTCATACCTGTGGATTTAATTCCATTTGGGAATATGGTTTTCTTTGCTATGCTAATGAGGCCATATCAGTGTTGGGTGTGTCTTAAACAAATCACTTTTGAGATATAAAAGAGAAGATTAGTCACAGAAGCTAGAACACACAGATTGGGGAAGACAGATGTCACCCCAAATGAAGACTGCAAAGGAACCGAAGAACAGAAGCTGAAAGGAGACAAGGACCTTCCCCCGGAGCTGACAGAGAAAGTCTTCCCCTAGAGCCAGTGCTCTGAATTAGAACTTCTAGCTTCCTAAACTGTGAGAAAATAAATTTCTGTTCATTAAAGCCATCCACTTACTGAGACACTTGGACAAGCTCCATATGGAAGTTAACACTGAATTATGAAATGATACATAGGGTTGGTCTAGGAAAAGTTATCTTATGATACTCTACCTCTCTCTACACAGAGGTCAATGGTTATAACAGGGGTCAGCAATGTTTCTCTGTAAAAGGCCAGATACTAAATATTTTAGGCTGTGTGGATCATACGGTTTCTGTTACAACTATTCACAACTATTCAACTCCACTGCTGTAATGTGAAAGCAGCCACAGGCAATATGGGCGTGGCTGTGTTCCATCTAATTTTGTTAATAAAAACAGGGATCATTCTGTATTTAGCCAGAGGATGGTAGTTTTCCCACCTGGTTTATAGAAACAGACTATCCCCGTCAGTAATGCTTGGTAAACTTCAATGGACCTAAGAAACACCTGGGCATTTGATTAAAATGCAGGATTCCTTTGACCCTGGAAATTCTGATTCTGCAGGTCTAAGGAATCTATAGGCCTTCTAGGTTATTTTTATGTAGGCCACACATTGAGAAATACTATTTGAGGCTAAGAGCAAATATTATTGATTTTATTTTTCTTATATGCAGTATTTTTTGTCAAGACAACAACAGAACATGTTCTATGGAACACTGAGAAATCTAGATAATTTCAGATTTGCTGTTTGTAATTATACTACCCAGAGTTTTCTCTTCCTAGAAGAATGGCAATTACAATTTCCATATTCCAAATTAGGTAGGTGTTATTACAGAGAACATTAGGGAGAAAGAAGATGGAAATACCGTGTAATAAAGACACTCCCCACACCTGTGTTATCAGCAAGATGGCCTGAATTCTAGCACTTGAAATGCTATGAATTATTTAAATGATCTTGAGGAAATCACTTAACCTTCACTTCCAATTCCTTATTCATAATGTGGGAATAAACCAATACCTTCTTACTTCATAATAATGTTGTAGAAAAATATAAAATACGTAATTGCTTTGAATTACTCAAAAGAAAGATATTTTACAGAGTATTGTGAGTTTATTCCACTTACATAAGTTCAATGGTATGGAGGAGAGTTAAAAGCGAGAAAGCTTCTGCTAACATAAACATGGAAGCGAATAAGCTAGCCTGTCACAGTTCCATGGATGCTGACAGAAGACACAGACTCCTGAGTCAGAAATAAAGGACTTTACCAGTGGCAGCAAAAGCAGTATCAGTATCACAATGGTTGTGCAAGTCCTCTAAGCCCCAAGTCCCACAGGGCAATATGGAAAGCATAGTGGAACCTGCACACCCAATGGGATGAGTCACAGAAGAGGATCCTTGAACTTAGGGCATCCAAGGGTTTTATAGCAAGCAGTAAGCAAGCCCGCTCTTTTCTTTTGGGGGAGGGGGTGAGGGCAGGCCAGTGCAATGCAGGGACTGCAATGCACTATATCACTTCTTAGGATTGTCAGCTTCATGAACAACCCCCAGAAGTCATCCAGGTGAAAGAATGGTCAAAGCCTTGTGACTTTTGGAACACTCGGCAAAACATGTAGGAGCATAAGAGACCCAATACACAGGACATAACAGTATAAATTAGTAGAATTTTAAAATAAGGTTATATGGTTGTTTAAAGAGCTATGACTCTAGTTCCCAGGGAAGAAAATAAATACAAAAGGGAAAATTTTAAATGTCATTTTCAGTGAGGAAACCCTGGTGGCGTAGTGGTTAAGTGCTACAGCTGCTAATCAAAAGGTTGGCAGTTCAAATCCACCATGTGCTCCTTGAAAACTCTATTGGGCAGTTCTATTCTGTCCTGTAGGGCCGCTATGAGTCGGAATCAACTCGACAGCAGTGGGTTTTGGGTTTACTTTCAGTGAAGAAGGGGAGAGTGTTGACACCAATGTCACAAAACAATATGTGTGTTCATTGTTTAATGAGAAACTAATTTGCTCTGTAAGCCTTCATCTAAAGCACAATAAAAAATAAAATAATGAAAAAATAAATAAAAGGCTCTTTTCACTGCCTTAGGGAAAAACATCTCAATACCAAAAATCTAAAGACTCTTGACTTTCCCTTGTTTATGTTGAGATACTATTTTTTCAAAATCACTACTTGAACTCCATGTACTTGAAAAAAAATTTAAGCTTACTGAAGCAACTGTCACATCACAGAAATATCCTGAGAATAATGGTTGATTCATATGAACTAAGAATAGGAGAACAGCCAATGGACCACTGTGTGATATCAGGAAAACAAGGCCAATCATTAAGTTTGAGATGGGAAAGGACGGAGCAGAGGGTATTTGGAAAGAAGACGTTACAGAGAAAAATGCTCTAATAGAAAAATGCTTGGTATTCAAGAGTTAGTTCAATTTAAAGCATCGTGGAAAAAGCAGGACTCCATATCCTGTTTTCTCTCCTTTATGTTCTGAAAGTATGGATCAGGGCCAGGCATTTTCAGCCAGGTTTTGAAGTGCATTGTTTGGCTGCCAGATGCCCATTATACTAATTGGATCACCGGCCTCCTCTATGTCTCATTGACACAAGGATTCCAGGGCCACCCATTTCTTCTGCAGCATTAAAATTTATGAATACCACCCATACAATAAGCCATAAAATATTCACACGGACCTGTGCTCTGCTTTGTATTATACTGTAACCCCAGAATGATTCTTCAACAACCTACCTGAGTGATGTGAAAGAATGCCAATACTAAATAGGTTTTTCATGCTTTGATATTTAATTTTATACTTCTGGAGCCCTCAAAGTGCTAGTGAATATTTATACAGTTTGACTGAAATTGCCATCTTCCCTAAGAATTTTTTCTTGTTAACCCTCTAGATAGAAATGCTCCTACCTAACAAATATAGAAATCTAAATATCTTTGCTAAGAATGGAAGAGATTTAACACCTTCACATTCAAATTTAAAAATGTCTACAGCCAGAATGCTTCTTAGAGGCAAGGATAGCGAGACTTTGTCTCACATACTTTGGACATGTTATCAGGAGGGACCAGTCTCTGGAGAAGGACATCATGCTTGGTAGAGGGTCAGGAAAAGAGAGGAAGACCCTCAAAGACATAGATTTACACAGTGGCTGCAACAATGGGCTTAAGCATAACAATGATTGTGACGATGGCACAGGACCGGGCAGTGTTTCATCCTGTTGTACACAGGGTCACCATGAGTCGGAACCAACTTGACAGCACCTAACAACAACAACAACACAATATACATATGGCTAAATATGGGCGACATAAATGGTTAATGCACTTGGCTGCTCGCTAAAGACTGGTAATGTAAGCCCACCAGAGACATCTTTGAAGAAAGTCCTGGTGATCTTCTTCCAAAAAATCAGCCATCGAAAGCTCTCTGGAGCACAGTTCTACTCTGACAAACACGGGGTCGCCATGAGTTGAATCAACTCGACAGCAACTGGTTTACATATGTATATAATTTATTGAACTCTAAGGAGAGTCTATGGGCACTATTAATCATTCATAGATACATTGATTCACATTTGGTTTTTATTCTCCATTTGAATAAGCACTAATGTGAATCTTCATTAAATGAGCTGGTACTTAATGAAAGAACTCCTCATTAAAATTTCTAAATATCCACGTTTTAAAAAATAAAGCTTTGTGTTTCCCATTGTTGTCAAGTTGATTTCAACTCACAGCGACCCTATAGGACAAAGTAGAACTAAACTGCCTCACAGGGTTTCCAAGTTTGCAAAAGTTTAAGGAAGCAGACTGTGACATGTTTCTCCCGCAGAGCGGCTGGCGGTTTCAAACCACCGACATTTTGGCTACCAGCTAAGTGCTTAACCACTGTGCCACTGTGGCTCCTCAAACTTAATGTTAATGCTACATTATTTAACTTTTTCCAAAAAAGAATCCTATCCCATGTATCTTATATTAGAGAGGGTTCCGGGTTGCAGACAACAGGATCCACTGTACCTGGTTTAAGAAAGAAAGAATTTACTATAGGTATTGGGTAGCTTAGAGAATCTTTGGGAAGGTTAGTGAAATAGTTTCTAGGCCAAACTTCCGGGCACAACTCTTGTGAAGATGGGTAGAGCCCAGAACTACACTGTCCCAACTAGAGTCAGGAAGGTGGGGCTAACACAGTTGAGCAAAGAATCATGCAGTTTTTGCCAACACTTATGCAAGCAAAATGGATGCCCCATGCCCTGCCTTTTTCCCTACATATATTTATTAAAATCAAAATGTTACGCATATATATATATATATGCATATATATATATATATGGAAACCCTGGTGGTGTAGTGGTTAAGAGTTGGGCTGCTAACCAAAAGGTCAACGGTTCTAATCCACCAGGTGCTCCTTGGAAATCTTATGGGACAGTTCTACTCTGTCCTATAGGGTCTCTATGAGTTGGAATCAATTTGACGGCGATATGTTTGGTTTCTTTACATATATGTATGTAAAAAATACATATACACGCAACTATATACATATATACCATCAGACTCTAAATCATATATCTATACTACAACTATGTGCATATATACTGTCAGACTCTAAAATCATACATCTATACTAGAAAAGAGAGGCTGGAGAAGGCAGGGGTGTGTTTGTTTGAAATTTTACATTGAGACAGTAGTGTTTACACAACAGGGAATTATAAAAATGTAGAGTTTATCCAAAAGATTTTGGGAAATCTCACATTACAAATAAAATTAAGGGTACTGTGCCAAATACAGAAACCCTGGTGGCATAGTGGTTAAGAGCTACAGCTGCGAACCAAAAGGTCAGCAGTTCGAATCCACCAGGTGCTCCTTGCAAGCCATATGGGGCAGTTCTACTCTGTCCTATAGGGTCACTATGAGTCAGAATCAACTCGACGGCAATGGGTTTTGGGTTTTCTTATCAAATACAGAGCCCTGGTGGTGCAGTGGTTAAGAGCTCAGGCTGCCAACCTAAAGGTCAGCAGAGTCCACCAGCTACTCCTGGGAAACCCTATGGGGCAGTTCTACTTTGTCCTATAGAGTCCTGTCACTATGAGTTGGAATCAATTCAGTGGCACTGAGTTTGGTTTGGGTTATCAAATACATTTTTCACGTTTTTCCCCAATTCTAGACAAATAAGTGAACTGTTATAGCAGTCTAATCATTTTTTTTTTTAATTATGGTTATTTTGCTTATGGTAAGTTTTGGTCTTCATCCTATTGTCAACTCTAGTTTCCTTCAGGTTGGTTAAAAAATTCATTATTACATTACAAAGTTCAAAGCACAAACCCCAAACTATTACACATTTCTTTGGGTCAATATTCAATTTGCAACTTGCCTTTGAAGTTTTCTTAAACTCTATTCACCATCTGTCACAACCTTTCTTAGGGCACTGCCAAGACCCAAATGGAATTTTTTTGTGTCACTTACTCTTGATAGATTGCAGTCTGGCAGAGCTGGAGCTGTACTTCATTTGTCAGACTGTGAAATGATCTATTCTTCTTTAGACATAGTTGAATCTTTTACAAAAAGAAAGAAAAAGTTTAGAGGTAGGCTGAAGGAAAATGATTATGATGCTCTTCTATTAGCTCAGACCCCTTCAATGCTCCTGGTGATTAAAACCAAGAGTAATTTTTTATATGTATCCCAGAGTCTGGGAGCCCTGGTGGCATAGTGGTTAACAGCCCGGCTGCTAACCAAAAGGTCAGCAGTTCGAATCCACCAGCCACTCCTTGGAAACCCAGAGTAGGCAGTTCTACTCTGTCCTATAAGATTGCTACGAGTTGGAATCAACTCAATGGCAACGGGCATTTTGTTTGTTTGTTTTATCCCAAAGTCTAGCCATTTTTCATTTGGAGGATGTTGAAGAGTAAAATCTTCTGTATCTGGATTCATGAGAATTTGGTACGATACTAATAGAGTGAAAACTTCTCCTGTGGAAAGGAAGAAGATAATCAGATACAGGGAGGACGTGGTCCACCCCAGCATTCATAAAGTTCCATGGTATTAGGCCCTCCACTTCTGAGAAGAGGTTGGTAAGGAATATTTTGGAACCTTGCTTGCTCAGCAAAACCGTCAGGATAGACCAAGGACCAGAAAAGTAAAATCTGGTAGTGTCCATGGGTTCTTCGTTAGAAGACATTAGAGGCAGGAAGTTCAAACATGCCTTTTTTCCCCTCTCCCAAAGTATTCACTTTTTATATGCATGGATATTTCACCTGTTTGCTATCTTTGAGAAGGAACTGTGATGTGGCTACTAAATCTTTTAAATATTTGCTGTTTTAAAAGACCTAAAAACAAAGATATTCTCATAACATGTAAGAGCTCTTAAGGCTTTAAGCATCCTAAAATTTCAAGTTTTCTTTGTCTAGTAGCCATTTCAGAAAATTGTTACCTAGCAGGTAAGAAAATGAGACCTTTTTAGTTAGTCAAGCATTTCTTTAAAATATTAAATCAAGTTTATATATTATAAACACCAAATTTTAAAGAATTAAAATATTAACACAAAATTACAGTCATTTAACAATTAAATGCAATTTTATTTCTTTAGTAATGAAAATGGAATTCTTGGGGTTTTTAAGGCTTAAAATCATCCATATAAATATCAACAACTATCAACATGCAGAAATGCTGGTTAATAAAGAGTTCTAATTACTAGAATGCTTTGTATTGCAGGATTTTTTTACATGAATTCTTGCAAACATAAGAAAGCTCTACAACTATAAGTCTACAATGTTAAAAAAAAAGTTATCAATAGATAACTTATTGTATGCCTCAAAAGGCCACATTCCCAAAATTAATAATGCCCACTATAATACTCCTTCTAGGTGATTGATGAAAAATACACTAATGAGAGAAGAAACAGAATACAAAAGTAAAAGTTATAAACTATGAGTACATAAACTTTTTTATTTGCAGCTTAGGCTTTGTGCCTGACCCATTATGTCCTAATTTCAGTCGTCACGTTGTCCATGTTACCCAGTTGCTTCTTGGAAGGTTCCACCACCAGGACCACCATCCTTTAATGATACTGTTGTAAATGCTTTTAATTTCTGTGAGCATGACAAACTGCATGTTTAGGCCACAACCAAACACATTGCCATCAAGTAGATTCTGACCCATAGTGATCCTATAGGACAGAGCAGAACTGCCCCCAAAGGGTTTCCAAGGCTGTAAATCTTTACGGAAAAAAAACTGCTACATCTTTCTCCCAAGGAGCGCCTGGTAGGTTCGAACCACCAACCTTCTAGTCAGCCCCTGAGCTCTTAACCACTGTGCTACCAGGGCTTCTCACAATTAGACAAACCTGTCTAAATCACTGAGCGTTCTTGTGCCTCCTCCTCATTAAACAAGTAATCAAAACAAAGAACTATAATACCCAAAACAAATATGAAAACAAAGAAGAAAGAAGAAGTAATTAACCCAAACTAAATCAAACCCATTGCTGTCAAGTCAATTCTGACTCATAGCGACCCTACAGGACAGAGGAGAACTACACCAGAGGGTTTCCAAGGTTGTAATCTTTACAGAAGCAGACCACCACATCTTTCTCCTGCAGAGCACCTGGTGGCTTCCAACCACTGACCATTCGATTATCAAGGCCCTAGAAGCAATGACTCCCAGTCACAATGAACATACCTAGAGGCCAGATTTTGGTCTCTAAATACCATCCCCCAATAAAAACAAGGCTCCTTGAAGAAATGATTGATTCTAGGGCTAACCTATTGTCATCGAGTTGATTCTGACTCATAGCGACAAACCTAGTGCATCTTAGAATGTCAGAAAGTAGTGATAAAAAACAATAATAGTAATGACAAGATGTGGGCATATCACAAGGACATAGGAACCAACACTTGAGAGCTCCCAATGGCCAAAGTTGAAGCCATGTGAGTAATACAATAAACAACAATAATAATGAATTATAATCCAGAGAATAAAATATTCTTAAATCAGTAAATATCCATGAGTCCATACTGATATAAATACACAAATGAATGAGGGAAAGGACACAATTCTTCCTCACAGAAGAATTCCAATTAATAAATGTAGAATGAATGAGGAAAATAGAGCATCACAATTAGACACTACAATAATAGTCACTGCAGGCAAGATCCACAAGGGAATGCTAAAATGAGTGGGTGAAACTTTCTTAAAGAGAAACAGGGCATCTGCATCGCCTCAAAGTGTAGTTCTTGTTAGGTGCCATCGAATTGGTTGTGACTCATAGCGATCCTGTGTACTACAGAATAAAACACTGTCCAGTCCTGCACCACGCTTACAATCGTTGTTATGCTTGAGACCATTGTTGCAGCTACTGTGTCAATCCATCTTGTGAGGGTCTTCCTCTTTTTCACTGACCCTCTACTTTTCCAAGCATGATGTCCTTCTCCAGGGACTGGTCCCTCCTGATAACATATCCAAAGTATCTGAGATGTAGTCTCGCCATCCTTGCATCTAAGGAGCATTCTGGTTGTACTTCTTCCAAGACAGATTTGTTCATTCTTCTGGCAGTCCATGGTATATTCAATATGGTTTGCCAACACCACAATTCAAAGACATCAATTCTTCTTTGGTCTTCCTTATTCATTGTCCAGCTTATGCACGCATATGATATGATTGAAAATACCATGGCTTGGGTCACGTGCACCTTAATCTTTGGGGTGACATCTCTGCCTTTCAACACTTTAAAGAGGTCCTTTGCAGCAGATTTGCCCAATGCAATAAGTCCTTTGATTTCTTGACTGCTGCTTCCATGGGTTTTGATGGTGGATCCAAGTAAAATGAAATCCTTGACAACTTCAAACTTTTCTCCACTTATCATTATGTTGCTTATTCATCCACTTATGAGGATTTTTGTTTTCTTAATGTTGAGGTGTAATCCATACTGAAGGCTGCAGTCTTTGATCTTCAACAGTAAATGCTTCAAGCCTTCTCACTTTCAGCAAGCAAAGCTGTAAAATCTGCATAACATAGGTTGTTAATGAGTCTTCTTCTAGTTCTTCTTCGTACAGTACAGCTTCTCAGATAGTTTGCTCAGCATACAGATTGAATAGCTATGGTGAAAGGATACAACCCTGATGCACACCTTTCCTGGCTTTAAACCATTCAGTATCCCCTTGTTCTGTCTGAGCAACTGCCTCTTGATCTATGGACAGGTTCCTCAGGAGCCCACTTAAATGTTCTGGAATTCCCACCCTTACCAATGTTATCTATAATTTGTTATGATCTACTTTTTTTTTACACAGTCAGATGCCTTTACATAGTCAATAAACCACAGGTAAACATTTTCCTGGTATTCTCTGCTTTCAGCCAGGATCCATCTGACTTCAGCAATGATATCCTTGGTTCCACGTCCTCTTCTGTATCCAGCCTGAATTTCTGGCAGTTTCCTGTTGATATACTGCTGCAGCCGCTTTTGAATGATCTTCAGCAAAATTTTACTTGCGTGTGATACTAATGACATTGCTCGATAATTTCCACATTTAGTTGGATCACGCTTCTTGGGAATAAGCATAAATATGGATCTCTTCCAGTCAGATGGCCAGGTAGCTGTCTTCCAAATTTCTTGGCATAGACGAGTGAGCACTTCCAGCGCTACATCCTGCCTCAAAGTATCTCCCGCTGAATATTCACTAATAACTATGATGGTTCTGGAGCTCCTGGGTGGCACAAACAGTTAAGTATTCAGCTACTAACCAAAAGGTTGGCAGTTCAAACACACCAGGAGGTGCCTGGGAAGAAAGGCCTGGTGATCTGCTTCTGAAAGGTCACAACCATGAAAACCCTATGGAGCACAGTTCTCCTCTGACACACATGGGGTTGCCATGAGTCAGAATGGACTCAAAGGCAACTGGTTTATGGTGGTTTTAACATACATCTATAAATTCTTAAATACTTCTCTCTCAGGAGGTGGAACTTATTTCCACTGAATTGTACTAGACTTAGTAACTTCACTGGGCTGGACTTAGTAAGTCACTTCTTAAGGATAGAATACGGAAATGGAACCATGGCAATTTTATAGTGGACAAACCTTGTAGGCACACACCATCTTAGCCAAGGGTCAAGGTTAATATCACCAGTAAGAAGTCATATTGGAATAACATACCCAAAATCCATAACTTCAGTCTAATAATGAGAAAACATCAAACAAACCACAACTGAGGGATAATCTATAAAATACCTGACCAGTGCTCTTCAAAAGTGTCAAAGCCATAAAAGACAAGCAAAAATTTGGAACTGCCAAAGACTGGAGGAGACTAAGGAGACAGGACAGCTAGATTCTGTGTGGTATCCTGACTTAAATCACAGAACAGAAAAAAAAAGACCGTATTAGTGGAGATACTGAGGAAATCCAAATAAAGTCTATAGCTTATTTAATGGTAATTATTGAACCAATGTTAATCTCAGTTGTGATAATTGTACCATAGTTATGTGATTCTAACATTATGGGAAGCTGGGTAAAGGGTATGTTGTTGTTATTGTTGTTAGGTGCCGTCGATTCGGTTCCGACTCATAGCGACCCCATTCACAACAGAATGAAACACTGTCTGGTCCTGAGCCATCCTTATAATCGTCATGCTTGAGCTCACTGCTGCAGTCACTGTGTCAATCCGCCTTATCGAGGGACTTCCTCTTTTCCGCTGACCCTGTACTTTGCCAAGCATGATGTCCTTCTCCGGGGACTGATCCCTCTTGACAATATGTCCAAAGCATGTAAGATGCAGTCTCACCATTCTTGCTTCTAAGGAGCATTCTGGCTGTACTTCTTCCAGGACAGATTTGTTTGTTCTTTTGGCAGTCCATGGTATATTCAATATTCTTCACTGACACCACAAATCAAAAGCATCAATTCTTGTAAGGTCCTCCTTATTCACTGTCCAGCTTCCACGTGCATATGATACGATTGAAAACACCATGGCTTGGGTCAGTTGCACCTTAGTCTTCAAGGTGACAACTTTGCTTTTCAACACTTTAAGGAGGTCTTTTGCAGCAGATTTGCCCATTGCAACCCGTCGTTTGATTTCTTGACTGCTGCTTCCATGGCTGTTGATTGTGGATCCAAGTAAAATTAAATCCTTGACAACATCAATCTTTTCTCTATTTATCATGATGTTGCTCATTGGTCTAGTTGAGAGGATTTTTGTTTTCTTTATGTTGAGGTGTAATCCATATTGAAGGCAGTGGTCTTTGATCTTCATTACTAAGTGCTCCAAGCCCTTTTCGCGTTCAGCAAGCAAGGCTGTATCATCTGCATAATTCAGGTTGTTAATGAGTCTTCCTCCAATCCTGATGCCCTGTTCTTCTTCGTACAGTCCAGAATCTCAGATTATTTGCTCAGTATGCAGATTGAATAAGTATGGTGAAAGGATACAACCCTGACATACACCTTTCCTGACTTTAAACCAATCAGTATCCCCTTGTTCTGTACTAACAACTGCCTCTCGATCTATGTAAAGGTTCTTCATGAGCACAATTAAGTGTTCTGGAATTCCCATTCTTCGCAATGTTATCCATTATTTGTTGCAATTCACAGTGTCGAATGCCTTTGTGTAGTCAAGAAAACACAGGTAAATATTCTTCTGGTATTCTCTGCTTTCAGCCAGGACCCATCTGACATCAGCAATGATATCCCTGGTTCCATGTTCTCTTCTGAAACCAGCCTGAATTTCTGGAAGTTCCCTGTTGTTATACTGCTGCAGCCATTTTTGAATGTTCTTCAGCAAAATTTTGCTTGTGTGTGATATTAATGATATTGTTCTATAATTTCCACATTCTGCTGGATTGCCTTTCTTGGGAATGGGCATAAATATGGATCTCTTCCAGTCAGTTGGCCAGGACACTGTCTTCCATATTTCTTGGCATAGACAAGTGAGCACCTCCAGTGCTGCATCTGTTTGCTGAAACATCTCAATTGATATTTCATCCATTCCTGGAGCCTTGTTTTTTTGCCAGTGCTTTTTTTCAGAGCAGCTTGGACTTCTTCCTTCAGTACCATTGGTTCCTGATCATATGCCACCTCTTGAAATGGTTGAACATCGACCAATTCTTTTTGGTATAATGACTCTGTGTATTCCTTCCACCTTCTTTTGATGCTTCCTGCGTCGTTTAATATTTTCCCTATAGAATACTTCACCATTGCAACTCGAGGCTTGAATTTTTTCTTCAGTTCTTTCAGCTTGAGAAAAGTGAAGCCTGTCCGTCCTTCCCTTTTAGTTTTCTATCTCTAGCTCTTTGCACATGTCATTATAATACTTCACTTAGTCTTCTAGAGCCACCCTTTGAAATCTTCTGTTCGGTTCTTTTACTTCATCATTTCTTCCTTTTGCTTTAGCCGCTTGACATTCGTGAGCAAGTTTCAGAGTCTCCTCTAACATCCATCTTGGTCTTTCTTTCTTTCCTGTCTTTTCAACGACGTTTTACTTTCTTCTTGTATGATGTCATCGATGTCATTCCACAACTCGTCTGGTCTTCGGTCACTAGTGTTCAATGTGTCAAATCTATTCTTCAGATGGTCTCTAAATTCAGGTGGGATATACCCAAGGTCATATTTTGGCTCTCGTGGACTTCCTCTGATTTTCTTCAGTTTCAGCTTGAATTTGCATATGAGCAATTGATGGTCTGTTCCACACTTGGCCCCTGGCCTTGTTCCTACTGATATTGAGCTTTTCCATCGTCTCTTTCCACAGATGTAGTCAATTTGATTTCTGTGTGTTCCATCTAGTGAGGTCCATGTGTATAGTCGCCGTTTATGCTGGTGAAAGAAGGTATTTGCAGTGAAGAAGTCACTGATCTTGCAAAACTCGATCATTCGATCTCCGGCATTGTTTCTATCACCAAGGCCAATTTTCCAACTACTGATCCTTCTTCTTTGTTTCCAACTTTCACATTCCAATCACCAGCAATTATCAATGCATCTTTATTGCCTGTTTGATCAATTTCAGACTGCAACAGCTGATAAAAATCTTCTATTTATCTGGCCTTAGTAGTTGGTGCATAAATTTGAATAATAGTCATATTAACTGGTCTTCCTTGTAGGCGTATGGACATTATCCTATCACTGACAGCGTTGTACTTCAGGACAGATCTTGAAATGTTCTTTTTGACAATGAATGCAACACCATTCCTCTTCAAGTTGTCATTTCCAGCATGGTAGACTATATGATTGTCAGATTCAAAATGGCCAATACCAGTTCATTTCAGCTCAGTAATACCTAGGATATTGATATTTATGCATTCCATTTCATTTTTGACGATTTCCAATTTTCCTAGATTCATACTTTGTACATTCTAGGTTCCAGTTATTAATGCATGCTTGCAGCTGTTTCTTCTCATTTTGAGTCATGCCACATCAGCAAATGAAGGTCCCAAAAGCTTACTCGATCCACGTCATTAAGGTAGACTCTACTTTAAGGAGGCAGCTCTTCCCCAGTGGTCTTCTGAGTGCCTTCCAACCTGGGGGGCTGATCTTCCGGCACTATATCAAACAATGTTCTGCTGCTATTCATAAGGTTTTCACTGGCTAATGCTTTTCAAAAGTACACTGCCGGGTAAGGACCTGGGTAAGGGGTATACAAGAACTATTTGTACTGTTTTTACATCTCTTCCATAAACCTAAAATTATTTCAAAATGAAAAGATTAAAATTTTTGAGCTTCAGCTGAACACAAGTTTACACTCAATGACTTAAAATAAAAAGGTCTCAATCACAGCTTTTGTCTGAAGCCAAAATAAAAACAAATCAGCAGTAATCACTTGTATTCATTTCCTCTCTAGGGAGGAATACTTCCTTGCTTCTTCCAGCTTCTGCTGGTCGCAGGCATTCCTTGGCTGTGGCAGCATCACTCCAATCTCTGCCCTGTCTTCACATGGCTGTCTTCACTCTATGTCTGTGTCTCTTCTCTTTTATAAAGACAACATTGCTATTCGATTAGGGCCCACCCTACTCTAATATGACCTAATGTTAGCTAATTACATGTGCCAAGACTCTATTTCCACATTAGGTAACATTCACAGGTACTGAAGATGAGGACTTGAACAGATATTTTCCGGGAGCACAAAACTCATAATGCCACTTACTACTCAGATTATCACCTGTGCAATTCAAATGGCCAAGCTTTACCAGCTTAAAATTTACCAGTAAATTGGCTAAGGGAGTTGTCTGGTTGTTGCTCTGAGAGGTCCCTATTTCAACTCACCCAGCTGCAGACCCTGGAGTGGACTAGGGAGAATCAGCTCCAGTTCATGTCCTTTCTCCTCCTAGAGCCTGAATCATGGATTTAGTTTATTTCTGGCAGGTGATTTGGATGCTTCAGATGGCTGAAGTGAGATGAAATAAATGAAGACTGGTAGTAATTGGTACTTTACAGAAAGGTGAAAAAAGCATCAAGAATGTAGTTATGTTCAATTGTGTTCTTTCTCTTTATGTAAAATGCACATAGTACTGAAATAAAAATCTACCTTAAGGACAACACAGAGAACATGCTCTAGCTTACAATAATTTCATTCCTTGAACTGACAAGTACTCTCATCTGATTACCAGAAACTGTCTACTCTGCAAGACTATTTTTGACATCTTTCAGAACAGGGATTTCCAACCTGTCGCCTCTGGAATTCCTAGAAGAAGTAAAGCCAGGGGGAAAGGGGGTATTTTAAATTTTGAATATTTTCAAAAGTCTAATGAGATAATTAATTTACCTGTGATTTAAGACAAACAAACAAACAAAAAAAAACCAGTTGCCATCAGGTCAATTCCAACTCATGGCAACCCCATGTGTGTCAGAGTAGAACAGTGCTCCATAGGATTTTTAATGACTGATTTTTCAGAAGATGCTAGGCCTTTCTTCTGAGGCACCTCTAGGTGAACTTAAGCCTCCAAACTTTCGGTCAGCAGCTGAGCACATTAACCATTTGCAACACCCAGGGGCTCCATATCTATGCTAAAGATGCCCAGAATAATATGCAAATTTTACTTGCTTCTACTGGAATCATATCAACTCAGCAAGGAAAACACTGGTTCCTTCATGCTGCTCAAAAGTGCTGACAGTAAGATATGTCTTTAATAAACCAAAAAGGTGGGGAGATAAATTGACTATTAATGAATGACTTGTTCAGGAGGCAAAGACCTTCCAAAACATTGGATGCATGGGGAACAATGACTAGGAATCAGTATGTTACTGCATAAGACAGCCTGCTCCCTGCTCATGACTTTGAACCTTGCCCTCATCAGAGCCCTCAGCCCCAAGCATTTCTTCCTACCCTGGAAAGCCTTCTTTGATGATCTCTGCCTACAAATTACAAGTGCCTCATAAGTCCAATGCCCTCTTGATTGACTGATGCATACTCAGGAATCTGTATACTTTCATAGTATGCACATGATTCATAAAGATTTGAGTAAACATAGCGCCTATTCGTACATTATTAAGAACATCAAAAAAAAAAAAAAGTGGTAGTCTCCAACTCATGGAAACCCCACGTGTGGCATGGTAGAACTGTGCCCCCTGGGGGCTTCAGTGGCTGATATTTTGGAAGTAGATCATCAAACCTTTCTTCCAAGACACCTCTGAATGGACTAGAACTGCCAAGCTTTCAGTTAGCAGCTGAGCGCTTACTGTTTGCACTACACAGGGACTGTTCAAAAACATAATTCTCTATTACAAATAGTTTCTAGAAGAAAGATAAATTTAACTTAAATCACGTTTATTTACAGTGCTTTTTCCAAGTTATAAATTCACTGATGACTTGCAGACTGCTTGTAACCAAACAAGAACTGCAACTAGTAGTGACACAAATTTACATAGCTGTGGTATTTACTAGTGGTGGATCCCTCGAGATTAAAATGGTGTATGTTGGTGGATTCAAGGCAATGTCATGTTGTTGTTGGGAGCCATTGAGTCATGGCGACCTCATGTGACAGAGTAGAACTGCCCCATTGGGTTTTCCAGGCTATAATCTTTGCGGGAGCAGGTCGCCAGGTCTTTCTCCTGTGAAGTCGCTCAGTGAGCTCGAAACACCAACCTTTCAGTTCGCAGCTGAGCAGATAACTGTTTGCGCCACCAGGGCTCCTTGGGGCAATGTCATAAGCACAGATAACATCAACTTGTAGAAATGTCTGATGCCAAAAGATGATGAATACTTGTAACACAACACTTTATTCTTTAGGATACTCTGAAATGCTTTATATCTTAAAATGTTTAAAAATCAATACTCCTTTTCACTTTACAACTGGTTTACAAAACATATTACATCCTTTAGAGGCTAAAGAACAACAAATGTAAATCCAATTTACCTTAGCATATTAAAATTTTAACAGAAGCAGAAAAGGTCCACCTACTCTGTTAGGGACAGAAATCCATATCTACATAATGGATTGCTGAAGTTAGTTCAAAGATTAATAAATTAAAATTGCAGAAATCATTTTAATAGATTTTAAATAGATTTATATTCAAAATCAATGCTTTATCTCGAAGAACATACTTCAAACAAATATAACACATAGTAGGTACTCAATAATTAATATTCTGAAATTTATATGAAAATAAAGAATTTCTTTCACTAGACTGAAAGAAAATATAAATATTTCAACCATCTTCATTTAATCCCACTTATTTTCGAAACCCTAAAATTAAGGCAAGGATTAAGACAGTAGAAATGTGACAAAAAAATTTTGCCTTAGTGTTTTTGTAATGTTAACCTCTTTTGTCCAAAATGATAGAAGAAAAACACAACTGCGTAACACCAGAATAATCACACATCAGAAAAAATAAAATAAAATTTTTTTTTACCTCTCTGAGATTTTCTTGGTTTCTTTGCTTAGGTTGAATGAACAACAATGTTTTCAGCTTTTCAAAATCTTTGCTCTGTAAAACAAGGTTTATTTACGTTGAATATTTACGTTGAACGCATCCCTGTCTGTTCCCATGGACACAATTTCTTCTAAAAATCTGGAAAGGATTTATAGCCCAGGGACCATGGAGTCTTAAGTTTATGTAATATTGACTTTTTACTCAGCACATAAACTGTATTGAAATAACCTTAAGAAACAGGTTTGTTTAAAATAATTGAAGCTCCAAGTATGGAATTCACTGGTCATGTTGTAGATAGGCAAGTTTGATTATAACCAAGATAACAGGACCATATAATAAATTACGGGTTGTTTGTAGGATGTAGTGCTATTTCTTGAGCTATGGGTATGAGTCACCCCAGGAATGTAGCTTAATCTCAGGTCAACTCAGTTGAATAGGGGTCACATTCACCAAACAGACTCCATGAACCTATACACAAATGTCAACCGTATTTATCTCCTTTCAATCTAGGAAACTGTTTGAAAATTGTATTATTGACTGAGGCCATGCCATAAGCTGAAATGTAACCAAGTTCACTTGAGTTTATTTATCCCAGCACAGTGTCTTTCTTTGACTTTTTATTTCAGGACTCAGGTATCAAAATGAAAAAGTAAGGACGCCATCTTATATCTTGGTATCAGTTTACTCTTCACATCTCATACCTGATAAGGAGAATCTGACATAGATTTAAGATACTCCTGGACTTATTCTGATAATTTATTTGCTCTTATAAATAATAGTAATAATTTATTGTACATTTCCTATGTGCCAGGCATTATTTCAAGCACTTTATATGTTTGAATTTATTTATATATAGGTAATACTAGGACAGAAGTGGTTTTTTTTTTTTTTTTTGGCTTCCTCTATAAGGAAGAAACTCTCCTGGCTACTAAACATGCCCATGAATGACACACATAAATAGGCTGGTTTAATTCTTTTGGTTTTTAGTAGCTATATATTAAAAAGGGATGAATGATGGCAGTACCACAGTCTACTTAAGAGATAGTAGAGAAATAATGCTGCAACATGTGATCCTCAAGTCAAGACTTTGCTCTTCTAATGGGAACTACATTATACAGTGTAAGACAAATAAAAACGTTCATATAGCTGGAACAGGATCTAGTAATGTCATTCACATGAGCTCATGAAAATTAAACTTTTAACCCAGTTAAACCCTATAATCTACTCAAGTGATTGCCAACCAGAAGCAAATTCTTTTATTTATGTGGTGAACAAATAACAATTTGTACCAACTAAAACAAACAATAATAGCAAAAAAAAAAAAAAACGAGAGAGAGAAAAGTGAATTTTTTTATTTCATGTCAATATATTCTTCAAAATAAGTAGGAATTTAACTCTATTAAGCATAATGAACTGTAATTCTCAGAATTAAGTATTCCTCTGATATATAGAAAACATATATAAACAATAAGTTCAAATTATTTTTCATATCGAATATACTAAACTTTTAAACAAATATACAAAACAAATATCACTATAGAAAAAACTAAAACATCCACCTGCATACACAGTAAAGGGAAAGACATCAAACGTTAAAATTGATCATGTGTAATCTTGGCGACAGAATTTTTCAGTCATTTTATTTTTTTTTATTCATCGCCTTTCTGTAATTTCCAAGTTCCTACATTGAACCCGAACCACTTTTATTCCAAATAAAAATTAGCTGAAACAAGTTTTTTCTGGTTATAAAAATATTTCCATTTTCACTTTTTTCACAACAATATAATGTGTACTTTCCACATGTACATCACCATTTTTAAGAGCTGCATGTACTCCATTACACGATACATCACAATATATTTAACCCAGTCACCCCTCAGCTCCCAGTTCAGACATCGCTTCCTCCAAGAAGCCATCACTGCCTCTCCAAGTCTGGGTTCAACCCTTATATGCTCCAACCACAGTCTATACCTCTAGTATTGAACTCAATGATTGTTCAGTTGACTGTCTTCTTTCCTAAACTGTAAGCTGTCCAAAGGCAGGGACCATCTGTATCTGATTATTTGTTGCAGCCCCACAAAAAAAAAAGTACCTACTAATACTCACGGAAGAAGAAGTCAGGTAATCAAAGGACCCATTGTATCGGGCAAATCTGCTGCAAAAGAACTCTTGAAAGTGTTAAAAAGCAAGATGTCACCTTCAGCACTAAGGTGTGCCTGACCCAAGCCAAGGTATTTTCAATCACCTCATATGAATGTGAAAGCTGGATAATGAATAAGGAAGATTGAAGAACTGACGCCTTTGAATTGTGGTGTTGGTGAAGAATATTGAATATAGCATCAACTGCCAAAAGAACAAAATTTGTCTTGGAAGAAGTACAACCAGAATACTCCCCAGAAGCAAGGATGACAAGACTGCATCTCACGTACTTTGGACAGGATAACAGGGATAAGTCCTTGGAGAAGGACATCAAGCTTGGTAAAGTAGAGGGTCAGCAAAAAAGAAGGCCCTCAACAAAATGGATTGACACAATGGCCTCAACAATGGGCTCGAACATAACAACGATTGTGAGGATGGCGAAGAAACAGACAGTGTTTTGTTCTGCTGTGCATATGGTCACTATGGGTCAGAACTGACCGAAGGCACCAAACAACAGATTGCCTGGCAGAGGTAGAGGCGGTCACTCAATAAATATTTGTTGAAATGTAACTTGCTTACTTTTTTTTTCTATTATAAACAATAATAGAATGAACATTATTACACATACAGATTTGTGAGTTTACCCCATTACCGCTGGTGGGATAAATTTCTGAAGTTAGAATTGCAGACACAAAAATGTACATTTGAACTTTATTGTCAAACTGCCCTCCAAAATCCCTGTAGGAATTTACGTTCCCACCATCACCAGGTGACTGCCCGTTTCCTCATACCCTTGAAACACTGAGTATTGCCACCTTTTGTTAAACCTTTTCCAGAGGTTTGTTCTTATTTATCACTTTTATAATTAGAAAAAAAATTGAAAGATATTATTTAGAAAGATATTATAGATTTTGCTAATCTTAAAATTAAAAGATGCAAATAAAAATACTAACCAAGCTATATTTAGAAAAATTGCTCATGTTGAATAACAGTTCACTAGCTGAATGATTCTTTGTATTCAAGTGAAATAATGCCCACTCTTCTGCTTGACTCTTTTCGATATACCTGAAGGAGAGACAATATAAATATAAATGTGGATATACAGAAAAATATATGTGATAAATACTTGACAGAGAAATCAAGCTAGCATAGAGATAAATTTTCAGAATTGTTTGGAGTAGAACATACACAGATTAATGTGCAATTAGAATCTGTGGGAAAAATTCTAAGGTATGGATTCAAAAAACGAAGTGAAATCGGCAACTTATTGTTGAAAAACTGGCAACTGAATTCCTCTGACAAAGGAAGTTGGAAGATCCTCTAGAATAGTCTATTGTCTCTGTCCACAGGAATGCTTACTAGTACCCCAAACTCGCTGTGTCCAAAACAAAACTTACCTTCTTCCTGCCTTTTCACCAGGACATTTACTTTTAGATCCAGGCCTTGATGTTCTTATCTAGGCCTGGGTCCAATACGGAAATGAAGCTAGTCCAAATTGAGATGTGTTGTAAGTGTAAACTATTCACTGGATTTTGAAGACTCAGTATGAAAAAAGAATGGTAATAATTTAATAATAATTTTTACATAGATTATATTTTGAAATGATAATATCTTTTATATACTGGGTTTAGAATATATTAATAAACATAAATTCACTTGTTTCTTTTTCCTTTTCTTAAGACGACTACTAGAAAATTTAAAATTATGTATGTGGCTCACATTTGTGGCTTATATTTCTAATGAGACAGGGATGATATAGAGCATTGAGATCAAGATTTACATTATGAAGCTAACCATTAGGTTGAATGTTGTATCCAAGGAATCCTCTAGAAAAGAGCAAAAAGAGAGGGGAAAAGACCTAGGGAAATACTGCGAACTGGGCTTGGCCTAGACTTCAGGGAGTCAGTGCAGGGGACTTCCAGGAGTGGGAAATAGAGTAGAAACTGAGATGAACCACAAACCAAGGATGAAAAAACAATATTTTTAAAATAATTCCTTTTATTTTTGTTATTGCTGAGGATATACACAGCAAAAGCATATACCAATTCAAGTTTCTACACATACATTCAGTGACACTGACTACACTCTTCGAGTCATACAACCATTTTCACCCTCCTTTTCTGAGTTGCTCCTCCCTCTTTAACATAAACTTACTGCCCCTTAAGGTTCCTATCTAATTTTTCCAGTTACTGTTGTCAGTTCAATTCCATACAGATAGAACTTAAAAGAGCTTAATGCTCAAGACAGACATTCTTTACTAGTTAAGCGGCACTAGGGTTTGGTTTTAAGAAGACTTCAGAAGATATTTTGGTTTAAGGTTTAAAGATTATTTTAGGGCAATAGTTTCAGGAGTTCATCCAGCCTGCGTAGCTCCAGAAAACTTAGATTCCATTAGTATTTGATATTCTGTTCTACATCTTCCTCTTTTGATAAAACAGTATTTTATATACCTGATTATCTATGGATCTCACAGAAACCCTGGTGGCACAGTGGTTAACAGCTACAGCTGCTAACCAAAAGGTTGGCAGTTTGAATTCACCAGGGGCTCCTAAGAAACCCTATGGGTCCTATGGGGTCGCTAGGAGTTGGAATCGGCTTGGTGGCAATGGATATGTATGTATGGTTCTCGCTGGATGAATCTCTCTCTCTCTCTTTGCTTTTTTTCCAGAGCCTTCAGTAGCACCTCAGAACATTCTAACCATGTCTTATCTGGACTAAAAGGCAGTACCCTTGGGCCAGAGGTTTAAAATGGTGAGGCTTATGTCTCCCACAGCCAGTAGTGACCAATAAGAGAACCGAGGGAACAATAAACTGGAAGGACAGAAATCAGCAGTTCCTCCCACCAGGAGATTCCCTTTCCAGTGCCAACCCTGGAGTTCTAGGTTTTGATGTTGGATTTCATTTGCATGTTTTAATTTTGGTTGTGCCGTTCAAGGATGGCATCATTCCCTCTGGTCCTCCTTTAACCTGTGACAAAACCCTAGGCTGCTCCAATTGCAAAGTTGCTTGAATCTCATCTGAGTTTGCCACACACTTGGAATCTGTGCCTTGGATTACACAGCTGCTGTCACAGAGTCCAGCCTGATGTCCAACCCCTTTCCCAGTGAGCAGATGGCAGCCTGACCCCTGGAAGTTACTTCAACTTCCCTCCTGAACTCATTCCACAGAAGTTCCCAAATGCCTCATGCTCAGGCAGGCCGAATGGTGGCTAAAGCTCTTGATCCCTATGGTCTTTTTCAGTCTCATGTTTCTATAACAGAAAGCAGATCAGTGGTTACCTAGGGCTAGAGCGGGAGGTACAGCGAAGGGGCAGAAGAGAGTTTTGGAAGTGCAGGATATTTTCATAATTTAGACTGTGGTGATGATTTATGAGTACATACATTTTTTTACATATGTCAAGGGGAGCAGTAGTGGCTCAGTGGTAGAATTCTCACCTTCCATGTGGGAGACCTGGGTTTGATTCCTGGCCAGTGCACCTCATGAGCAGCCACCACCTATCTATCAATAGAGGCTTGCGTGTTGCTATGATGCTAAACGGGTTTCAGCAGAGCTTCCAGACTAAGAAGGACTAGGAAGAATGGCCTGGAAATCTACTTCCCCAAAATCAGCCAATGAAAATCCTATGAATGACAACAGTCTGAATCACAAGCGATCACAGGGATGGTGCAGGACTGGGCAGTATTTCATTCTGTTGTGTGTCGGGCTGTCACGAGTCAGAGGCCGACTCGACAGCTGCTAATAACAACAAAATGTATCAAAATGTACACTTAAAATATGTCAATTATACTTCCATAAAGCTGGTATTTTTAAAAAAACAGTATTAATGTTTCCTTCTCATAATCAGTTTTGTCAGTAAAGAAATCAATTATGAAATACTTATCTATCACTCACTCTGAGTGCTTGCATCCTTGGAAGGAATAGTTTTCTTGACCAAATAGCATTTCAGAGAAGTCATTCTACTATTTCCTCTACACAAATAAAAGGAGTCCCTGGGTGGCACAAACAGTTCACGCATGACTACTAGCCAAAAGGTTCGTGGTTCAAACCCACCTAAAGGTGCCTCAGAAGACAAGCTTGGCGATCTGCTTCTGAAAGGTGACAGCCTTGAAAACCCTATGAAGCAGTTCTATTCTGTACACATTAGGTTACACTGAGTCAGAATCAACTGGACAACAAAGAACAACGATACACAAATAAAGTGGTATTTTAGCAACACAATTTCCATATACTATTTTACTGTACTAATCCAAAGAGAAAGGCATCCTACATATTTCTGATATCAGTGGGTTGTTTTTCCATATGAGAAAATCTCTCCAGTGAATACACCTCTGAGAACTTCAGGACCCAGTACAGCAGAGCAGTTGGCTTAAAAGGTCAGGTTCTTGTGCAGGTAATTTATTGAGGTACTCAGGGGAAAACTGTAAGGAAGCAGAGCAAGCAGGACCGGGGAAAGGGAAGAAGCAAGGCGAAGATGTGGTCCAGCCACAGTCCACCCCAGCCTGAGCTGTGCAGCATGAATGACACTGCAAAGTCGTTCCACCTTACAGCAGGCGAGCTGGCCCTATTTACCCCCATGTAAGTCATCTCTAGCTGTGGCCACACCTGAGCGTCTTGAGGTATAACCTCCTGGGCATTTCCTGGCAGGGCAGCTACCATCAGCAAGGGCAATTCTTGACAGAAGGGTATATGTGAGCTATTGACAGTCTACACTCAGCAGCTGGAGAATGGGGGCATCTATCCACTAAACTGCTTGGGTTTGAATTCATTTCCATCATTTGCTAGCCATGTAACCTTAGAAAAGTCACTTAACTCTCTATGCTCCAGTTTCTTCATCTGTAAAAGGGCAAATAACAGCAGCTACTTCATATGGCGCTATCAAAATTCAATAACATACTAAAGCGTTCGGGGTAGCACTTTATATTAAATTAAATAATGTACATAATTCACTTAGAATAGCACCAAGCACACAGTAAGTGCTCAGTAAATATTATAAATGTATTGCTGTTGCTATTAACGTGTCCTCAGAGGTACCTATTGTCCAAGTGCTATGCAGGTGCCTTACACAGCTGGACACTTGCTCCTGGCCTGGCTGCTTTCCAGAGCCTTTCTTTCCACACTCAAAACTCTTCCTTCCTCCAGGTACAGAGAGGTAACTAACTTTTAGCTTTCAAAGGACTGAGATTTTTGCCCCAAGACTGAACATAAGGACAATCTAAAGATTCCACAGGTAGGTGACTCTCTCAATGGATACACATACATCCATCCCTCCTCTCCCCAGAATTTGTCTCCTTGGTTCCTGAGATGTCTTCTATTTGGGGTTGGTAGCAGGAAGATTAACCAGTAATCAGTTGCCGTGGAGTGGGCTCCATCTCATAGCAACCCTGCGTGTGTCAGAGTGGAACCACACCCTGTAGGATTTTCAATAGCTGATTTTTTTAAATAAGATCACCAGGCCTTTCTTCCAAGGCACCTCTGGGTGGACTCAAACCTCCAACCTTTCAGTTAGCAGCCAAGCACATTAACTGTGTGCACCACCCAGGGCCTAGCCAGAAGTCTGCTTTGCTTTAAAGGCCAAGCTTCAAACAATCAAGTGTCCCACAATATTATTTTTTTTCTTCTAACTCTCCTTTCTCTTTCTCCCCTTTCTCTGTGGCACTTTTTTTTTTTCTCTCTCTCTCTTTATGACTATCAGCTATATTTTCTTCCTAGGTTGTCACTTTTCTTTAACCTTAGTCTCTTGCTTCTTGCTTTTCCTTTTGATATTTTCCCTAGCCCTGTTTCCCATTCCCAGCTTAACTGGCCATAATATGAAATTGAAATACATTTTACCTGCTCTTGGAAAACACTTCTATTTGACATTTTTCCCAAGTTCAAAATCAAGTGAGTTTAACCTTTTGTATGTTTGTCTTTGAAAAGTAGGAATGGTGTTATCTCAACCAAAACCTGTTGCCACAGAGTCCATTCCGACTCACAGTGACCTTATAAGACAGAGTAGAACTGCCCCATAGGGTTTCCAAGGAGCGCCTGGTGGACTGGAACAGCTGACCTTTTGGTTAGCAGCCAGGCTCTTAGCCACTGTGCCACCAGGACTCCACTGGCTGCAATTTACTTCTGTGGAAACCCACAGTACATGGATTCCTCTCCATCTCGCTCATGATGGGAAAAACAAACAAAAAACCTTCCCTCATCTATGCTCTCTGACCCCATCTTAAAACCAGAATCTTTCTCAAGCAACTGAGTGTCCCCGTAGGGATAACCCCCATACTCAGGGAAGTGCTTAAAATCAAAGTTCTGGGGACCACGTGCCTTGGAATGTATATTACGATTCTCGCACCGTTGAGGCAAATATGAAAACCGAGAGTGTTTCTTGGTGTCTGTCTCTAGTTTTGGCAACTTTTGACATTTCTGATTCACACCTAACTAAAAAGGGTGGATGAGTCGACTATACACGGTTCCTAAAAGAAAGAAGGCAGTGATTTTCCTCTTGAAGGAAATCCAGCAAATTCGAGGAGGGGGCGGACCTCGCTGCGATCGCTGATTCACTTTCTGTCCTGGGGAAGGAGCCCCGGAGTCGGGCTGCCTTTCGGAACCACGGAAATTCCGGTAGGAAAGGGAAAGGGGCGGCCATGGCCACTGCGGCCGGGCACCTGGGCGGCTGTTACCTTTTCATGCAGAGGGTCAGCCCACAGACGTGAGCCAGGATCCCGGCCCCCCGCCGGAGCCTTCCCCTCGCCCCTGCAGGGCGCGGTCCAGAGGGGCTTGTGGTGGGTGGCTCCCGGCCCTCCATGGCCACCAACGGCGTCTCCAGACTCACTGTCCTCAGAGAATTCGGGAACTCGGCTCCCTTCAGGGCACAGTCGCGACCCCACCCGGAGATGGCCGGGGCGGGGGGGGGCGGGGGCGGGGGGAACCAGTCTGGGGCCCCGCCCCTCGCAAAGAGCAACTCAGTGGGTTCGCTCCCCCTCGAAGTGCGCGCCCCACACCGCAGTAAGCCCGGGCGAGGCGAGCGGCGTAAGCCTTGGCACTTCAGCCTAGAATGGAAAGTGTGTGCGTGGTGCGGGAGGGGGGGGAATTTTGAACTTTTATTTTTATATTGAAACTAACAGGGATAAGTTGAGGAGATAGACTGTGACATTTTCATTTGTTACCTAATGTTGTTATTGTTGTTAAGTGCCATCGAGTTGCTTCAGACTCATAGCGACCCTGTGTCAGAAACACTGCCCGGTCCTGTGGCTTTCTTACAGTCTTTGCTATGTTTGAGCCCATCGTTGCAGCCACTGTGTCAATCCATCTCATTGAGGATTTTCCTGTCCTTCTCCTGATAACCTATCCAAAGTACTTGCAAAGAAGTCTCGCCATCCTCAATTCTAAGGAGCATTCTGACTGTACTTCTTCCAAGACAGATTTGTTCTTTCTTCTAGCAGTGCACGGTATAGTCAATATTATTTGCCAACACCATAATTCAAATGCATCAGTTCTTCTTCCGTTTTCCTTATTCGTTGTCCAGTTTTCATGTGCATGAGGTGATTGAAAATTCCATGACTTGAGTCAGGTGCACCTTAGTTCTCAAATTGACATCTTTTCTCTTTAACACTTTAAAGAGGTCTTTTGCAGCAGATTTGCCCAATGCAATGTGTCGTTTCATTTCTTGACTGCTGCTTCTACGGGTGTTGATTGTGGATCCAAGTAAAATGAAATCCTTGACAACTTTGGTCTTTTCTCTTTTTATCGTGATGTTGCTTATTGGTCCAGTTGTGAGGATTTTTGTTTTCTTTATGTTGGTGTGTAACCCATACTGAAGGCTGTGGTCTTTGATCTCCATCAGTTAGTGCTTCAGGTCCTCTTTGCTTTAGAAACCAGTGTTGTGTCATCTGCATATTGCAGGTTCTTAACTAGCCCTCCGCCAATCCTGATGCCTCATACTTTCTATAGCTCAGCTTCTGAGATTATTCACTCAACATGCAGATTGAATAAGTGTGGTGAAAGGGTACAACCTTGATGTACACCTCTGCTAGCATTCTGCAGGAAGATGCTCTCGGGTGCAAGTTTGAGAAGCGCTGTTATTTGCGAAGCTGCTTCTTTTTAAACGCGAAATTTAGGAATTGCCCACCCAGAGGCTGTGTTGAGCCTCCCTCAAGCCACAGTGGGAAGGAGGTCCCGCAGACCCCTAGCCCCTAGTCAAACTTGTTTACCAAGAAAGCATGTGACCTGCATCTGGGCACTCTGGGAGGAAACTGCCAGACTGGGAAATAAAAAGCCATAAGCTGAACTAGTGAACTGGGCAGCGGAAGACAATGTCTGCAGGATAGAAGGCGCTGTGGACACTGATGGTTCAAAGGCCCCTAAAAATTCCTTTTATTAGGTTGATTAATAAACCATTGCCATTCATGTGGGTCTACGTAACATAAACAAAATAGTCCCATTTGCTTTAAATTTCCTGGGAAAAGAAGTTAAATACCTTCTTAGCTATATATATGCTTCCTAAAAAAAATAAATAATGCTTCCTGCATAGTACAAATTGGTTAAGTCTCTCCTGCTAAGGAAAATGTTGGATGTTTGAATCTACCCAGAGGCGCTGGGATCTACTTCCAACAAATCAGCTGTAGAAAACTCTGTGGTGCACACACAGTTCTATTCTGACATACCTGGGGTCACCATGCGTAGAATGGACTCCAGCTCCAAGGCAACTGGTTAGTTATTTACAAGTGGTTACAATGTCACCAAGCAACAGCCACAGTAATGAGGGAATTAAGGAATTTAATATCCACCACAATTTTCACCATTTCATTCCATTAGAAAGGCCTCAGAATTGAATTATGCCAGAAATAATACGGAATACCTATGGCAATGTGCAAAGTTGGGAGAAAATGCAAATGCACAAGGAGGGTGCCTTTGTATGTTTTCTTGGAGAGAAAACAGAGAGAAAAGTTTAAAGGCTTATGAAGAGTTTGCTGTTTTTTGGAAGACCCTCAGGTGTAAAGGGCCCTAGCAGAGAAAATAGACTCTGACTAGGCCATATTCAGATATGTTGAATATTATATTGTTTTTAATTAGCAATTAATGTAATTGCCTTGTCTTACTTATCTAGTGCTGCTGTAACAGAAATACCAAAAGTGGATGGCTTTAACAAAGAGAAATTTATTCCCTCACATTTTAGGAGGCTAGAAGTTCAAATTCAGGGCACCAGCTCTAGGGGAACGCTTTCTCTCTCTGTACGCTCTGGGGGGAGGTCCTTCTCTCCTTTCAACATCTGTGGGCCCAGCATTCCTTGGAGATTTCCATGTGTGCTGGCATCAATCTTCTCCTGGGTCTAGGAAGTTCTCAATGCGAGGGCCCTAGGTCCAAAGGATACGCTCTGCTTCCTGCTCTTCTTTCTTGGTGGTAGTGAGGTCCCTTTCCTCTCTGCTCACTTCTTTCTCCTTTTATCTCTTGTAAGATAAAAGGTGTGACTCAAGCAAGGGTGTGAATTGAGTAAGGGTATGACTTGAGTAAGGGTGTGACTCAAGTTACACCCCACGCGGATCCTGCCTCATTAACATATAGAGGTTAGGATTTAACCTAATATCACCTCACAAAATGGAGCACAACCACATAATACTGGAAATCAGGGCCTAGCCAAGTTGACACATATTTTGGGGGGACATAATTCAATCCATAACATTCTAGAGTCTTTTTGTAATTTTCAATATTGAAGAATTAAATATTAAATTTCCAGTCCCAGGCTGAGCAGAAGAAAAATGTAGAACAAAATTCAAAGTCAAAAAAAAAAAAAAAAAGACCAGGCTTACTGGTCTACAGATTGGAGAAACCCCAAGAATACGGTTCGGACACCCTTTTAACTCAGTACTGAAGTCACTCCTGAGGTTCACCCTTCAGCAAAAGATTAGACAGGTCTATAGGGCCAATGATAATACGTGAGGGCCGTGTTTCATAGTTCAATCGTATATACGAGTCTAATGGGCACACGAACCCTAAAGCAAAAACAAGAAGGCAGGAAGGGACAGGAAGAATGGAAGCAGGGAACCTGGGATGGAGAAGGGTAGAGTATTGACGAATTGAGGAGGTGGCAACCAATGTCACAAAACAATTTGTGTATCAACTCTTTAATGAGAAACTAATTAGTTCTGTAAAGTTTCACCTAAGTCACAATTAAAAAAAAAATTTGCAGTTTTATGTTGTATCACATAGTGGTTGAACATATTAGAAACCATATTTATATTTTATCAGGCTAGACTATATGAATAAAATTTTTTACCTGCTTTATTTTTCCCCTGATAAAAAATATAAACTGTCATTCTTTTCTTTTACTCTAAGTGTATAGACTGTTTGGAATGTACAATGTTGTTAAGTATATATGAAATACATAGCTCTTAAAAGGTTTTGTAGTTTATTAACTAACCTAACCTACCTACTGCCGTCGAGAGTCAATTTTATTAACTACTAAAAGAAATTAAATTATTAGAAAATGTAGAAATTGTGGTTATGAAAATGACGTATTTTATAAATATTCTAGGCTCTATAAATGTTTAATATTTCCTTTGTACATTACAGCCTTTACCGATTGGTTTCCATTTTAATATCTACAAATTAGTATCCACATATATGCTATTGACACCTTTAGTGTGAAGTTAATTCATGTTATGTCTTTCCAAAGCATCTGAGAGAAGTTTCATTCCACCTAAAAGTAAACGTTAAGATCCTAATGATGGGTTTAAGAGACAATATAAATCCTCTTCACAAAACTGTAATTGTTTTCCACTTTTCATTACACTGAAAAAAACGTAAAGATTGGAGTTGCTAGTTTCCTTTCATGGGGTACATAGGGTACAAGGACATATGATTGTTTAATATTTTAGAAGGGATTTTTCTGAGGCCCAGGTGCCTCATCTGTGAAATGAGGAAACCGACTTATCTAAACTTCTTTTCAGCTCTATCATTTTAATATTGTGTAAGGTTATATAGTCTATAGAATGCCTGTGTCAAATAAAACCAAATCTGGACTTAGAGAGAGAGAGGCTTTACTCAGAAAGACTATTGCAGGGAGGACAGGGACTACTGAGGAGGGGGAGGAGACTATTACAATAGAGAGATTGCTCTGACCATAAGATCAACAATCATCTGGTAAGTCAGGCAAGAAGAGTTTTTCTTCCACAGAGACCAGAATAAACAAGGCTAGGAAAGAAGGGGGATGGGAGGATGACATGACTGGGTAGTAAACAGGGAATGTTTTACTCTGGGGCCAGCCTGTTCTCTGGGAGGGACCCTTAAGGTGGGATTGTATGTTGACTCAGGCTGAGCGTGGGCCAAAGTTCAGCAACTTGGGGGAAGGAGAGACCTTAACCAAAGTTTGGTTAACAACTGTAACCTGACCCTGCGAACACAGGTAAATTTCCATTAGTGCCTTAAACTAGCCCAAGCCAGATTTGGTCCACCCGACATGTGCAGAAGGGCCATTGCAACAGGTGGAATGAATCCAATAGAAAATTATCACCTCGACCCTGTTCTGAAGCAAGAGGTCTAAGAAGAACCCATGTTACCTCCTGTTTCCTGGCCACCATAATTACTCCTGCATGGCCATCATCTTGCTGCCCAAATTGCATGTAAGCCCTGCTTCCTTGTAGCTCAGGGAGCTGGATCTGAGGAACTTCCTCCTGGCTCCTTGCTCTGTGCATTGCAATCAAATTACTTTCTATTTCTCAAAAGGCTGGTGTCCAGATTATTGGCAGGTTTGAGTGTGCTGGAAAGAATCCACCTTCTAGGGTTCAGCAACACAATCATTTTGTTTCTGACTTATCAGTGGGAACAAGCAATTCATTTATAAGGCAAAGAATGGGAATTTGGAGGGTCTATATCCGGCTTTGTCATAGATAAACAGGGGGGCATCCGTGAGTCTTATCTAAGTCATAGTGGTTATTTGTAGTAAGCCATTTTCCAGAACACGAAGGGTGGGAGGAATTCTTTAACCATTCCTGTTTTCCAGGATCACAGGGTTCAGGTTGTGTGACAGCCCAAAACCCAAGGTGCTTGACATAGCTGAAATGGCTGATCCAGGTCTGAGTTGGGACTCTTTCTTGCTAAGGGGTACCACTTTTGCTTATAGTCTAATAACTGGTAACCTTTGTACAGAGTTAATCTTGTATCTAGGGAGATGTTTTTCTTACCAGTCAGACTAAGGACATAGAAAGAATGCTTTTGAGGAGTCTCAATGCCAGCCCCTTATCAGAAATCTCCTGCACAAGCAGGCCTTGGGAAATGTTTACCCAAGAAGGCTATTCTAACAGAACGTTCTTAGAAAAAAATTCTGTAATCATCTTGTAACTACCCAGTAAACTCCCTGTTAGTCATAAATTTCTGTAATAAGTCTCCAATCCAGACTGTCTGCATGTGCTTTGAATCTATCATCTTGGATACCCCACTTCAAGTGATTCCACCCTACTCTGATCTAAGTTTGTAACTTCCAATTAAAACAACGTACCTTAGGTTCTTTATTCTCGTCCCATAAATATGCCTCTGTAATTCCTCCGTATTGGAATGTCTGCTTTCACTTTATGAGATCAGGCATTTTTCCCTGCTTCGAACCATGTGAACCAGCAATAAATTTCTATTTTTACTTTGAACAGAGTTTGCATGAGCTACTCCTTGATGAGGTAGAATTCAACATTATCATTCATTAACATTTTCTAAAGATCATAAATATTGGAGGAGGGAATCTATGAATAAATATATAATATTAGGCAATTTTTTTTATCTTGACTGTAACAATGAATCCATATCTATTTTAATTCCACTACTCTTTGGTTTTATCAATTTTTAGTGATTATCAGTAATTTGAAAAATTGCAAATCTGATGATATCAACACACATGCAAAAATAAAACCTGTTGCCATTGACTTGATTCCAATTCATGGTGACCACATGTGCGTCAGAGTAGAACTGCTCCATAGGGTTTTCTTGGCTGTAAGTGCTATGGCTGCTAACGAAAGGGTCAGCAGTTCGAATCCGCCAGGCACTCCTTGGAAACTCTATGGGGCAGTTCTACTCTGTCCTATAGGGTCGCTATGAGTCAGAATTGACTCAACGACACTGTGTTTTTGTTTGTTTGTTTGTTTGATCTTTACTGGAGCAGATTGTCAGGTTGTTCTTTTTAACTGCCACTGGGCAGCCTTGAACTATCAACTATCAGGCTAGTAAAAAACCCAATCCATTGCCATCACGTTGATTCTGACTCATAGTGACCCTATAGGACATAGTAGAACTTCTCTATAAGGTTTCTAAGGCTTTAATCTTTACAGAAGCAGACTGCCACATCTTTCTTCCATGAAACAGCTGATGAATTCAAACTGTTGACCTCTTGGTTAGCAGTTTAGTGCTTAACTACTGTGCCACCAGGGCTCCCTTTAGTCAAGCTCAAACCATTTGTGCCACCCTACATAATCTTAAAATCTCATGTTGGTGTTTTCTTATTATAAGGAAACTCAGCTAAGACAGTAAATCTATGAAAGACACTATTGCTTGTATAATTCGATTTAATAAATAAAGTCATGTAAGCAATTGATATTTATTTTAACTGGGGGAAGATACAGGCATGAGAGCAAGAATATCTAACTCTCTCAAGTTTTTAGTTGATTCTGAATCTGATGTAGATAATGATCATGAACACAAAAACTACCCAGTTAGTTCTAAACATACACTGATTTTGTTGTGGAAACCAAAGACCCATCGCTGTAGAATTGATTCCAACTCATAGCAACCCTATAGGACAGAGTAAAACTGCTCCATAGGGTTTCCAAAGAATGGCTGGTGGCTTTGAACTGCTGACCTTTTGGTTAGCAGCCATAGCACGCCATAGCTCTTAACCACCGTGCCACCAGAGCCCCTTGTTGTGAAAAATCAGGCTACTGTTCCTGTCTTAGGGAATGGAACCACCGTCAGTCCACTTATCCAAGGCAGAGACCAGAGACTCATTCTTGACTCCTCCTCTATTCAGGCCCCTCTCAAATCCATTCTCCCTACAGACACCAGATGATCTTTATAACAAATTTGTACACATATCACTCCCTTGCTAAAAACTCTTAAATGTCTCCCCATTGGCCAAAGGATAAAGTCCTAACTCCCTTATTAGAATTTTTTTTTTTTTTGAACATTTCATTGCGGTTTGGGTGAAAGTTTACAAAGCAAATTAGTTTCTCATTCAACGATTTATATATATTTTGTTTCATGACATTAGTTAGAATCCTCTCAATTTTACAGCACTCTACCCACTTTCTCCCTGAGTTCCCCATTTTCATTTGCCCATCTTTTCTGCCCCTTCCTGCCTTCTGAACTTCGTTTTTGGGCAAATGCTGCCCTTTTGGTCTCATGTGATTGATTATTCTAAGGGGAATGTTCCTCATGGCTGTTACTGTTCACATTATAGACTCCCTCATTAGTTTTTAAAGGCTCTTTCTAGGCTTCCTCCCTGGCCCCCTTGCTTCTTCAGTCTTGCCTCTTGTTACCCTCCCTGCCTTTCTGCTTCCTTCCACCCTTCCTTTGCAACGGTACTCACTGTTAACTTACTCAGACTTCCCCAAAGTACCAGAATGTCTCTTTGACTGCTCAGCCTGAAACACTCTTCCATGCTTCCCTGGCTAACTCCATTGGGTCTCTGATTAGACAGTTTCCTCCAGGAAGCTTCCCAGATCCCTCTGTAACAGGTGCTCATAATGCTGCATCAGCAACCCTTATCTGCCCTATCGGCGCCCTGGTGGTGCAGTGGTAAAAAGCTTGCAGAAGCTTGAATCCACCAGCTGCTCCTTGGAAATCCTATGAGGCAGTTCTACACTGTCCTGTAGGGTCACTATGAGTTGAAATTGACTCAATGGCAATGTTTTTTTTTTTGTTTGTTTTTTATTGGCCCTATTGCACAGTATTATAATTCCCTGCTTTCCTCTGTCTCACCAGTAGGCTCTAAGCTACAGGCCCATGCTACAAACGAAGCTTCATATGGAAAGAAACTGAGCTTTCAAGTCAGAGAGACCAGGGTTCCAAACCCAGTTCCTACAGTTATAAATCGTGTGCCCTTGAACAAAGTTTCTTAACCTCTCTGGGCCTCAGTTTCCTCCAGGGCTTCTAACCCGTTCCCTGCTGAGAACTTGCATTTCCACCCCAGATATACTGAATCAGAATCTATAGTTTAACAAAATACCCAGGTGATTCTTATGTATATCTTCCTGGGAACTTGCTAGAAATGCAAATTCTCAGTAGGATTTCTAACCAGAATGAACAAGTTCAAAGTCCTAGTTTCCTCATCTGTAAAGAAAAAGGATCATAATAAAAACTAATTGACAAAATGTGTATAAAGCCTTTCACGCCCAGTCAGGCACTTAGCAGAGGCTCAGCCAGTAGAAGCTACAAATGGTAACAGTTCTTCTGCAAATCTTCTTCCCAGGCTGGACTCCTCTCAAGAGAGTGGACACCTTTACTAGTCTTCTTATCACCACCAAGTGGAGATAGATGAACAATGAGACTATGATTCTCTTAACCCCAGAAAGATCTTCATTAGCTGTATATACATATACACATACAAACACACACTCAGGGAGGTTACTTCAATGGTCTCTGTCACGCCTCAACTTCTTCATCTGAACATGCTTCATGTGATTAGTGTAATCATATGATAGGCATGAAAGTATTTTGAACAAATAAAGCATTTTTCAATGATGATAAATTGTTTTCTTATTATTCATTGAAAGAAATGTGACTTTAAAGCATTAAAGTATTTAAAACTATTTGGAGACTAAGGGAGCATGAATAATTTAAACAGCAAAGTCTCACTTTAGCCATGACCCTTAACACTTTCCTTTCTGTGTCCTTTTATCAGAAAATACAAGTCGTAAAACAGGTTGTTAGGAATTTCACCATACTTTCTGCCCCCATTTAATGTGATAGTAGTAAAACTAAGCAAGTCAGTATCTAGTATAAAAATGAAGATCCAAAGGAATCAGAAAAATCTATATCCTGTACATCATAGCCTTAATCTACACCTTAGTAACATAAACTATTAAAATTAGAAAATACATTAGCATTCTGAGAAAAAATATGATTGAACACATACATAACTAGTTTCACTTCCAACTCCCACAACAAGATAGAAAGAAAGGGAGAAGGAATATCCTTAAGGCTTCTGTCTTAGGCTGGATTCTCTAGAGAAGCAAAGCCAGTAAAGCACATAAATGTATATATAGACAGAGATTTATATCAAGGAAATGGTCATGTGGTTTTAGAGGCTGGAATGTCCCAAGTCTGTGGGTCAGGATAGAAGATTCTCCTGATTCACCTAGCCACAGGAGCTGGTAAACCCAAGATCAGCAGGTCAGGGAGCAGGGCTCTTGCTCACAGGCTATGAAGATCAATGAATTCCAAGACCGGCAGGCAAGACCATAAGTAAGCTGCTAGCTCAAGCACCAAGAACCAGAGGTCAGATGAAGAGGAACCAGCTGCAGGATCTAGCATGATCAAAAACCCTTCAAGTCTTGCCAGAATGTCCATTTATATTCGATGCAGGCCACACGCCCAAGGAAACTCCCTTTCAACTGATTAACTACTTACAGCAGATCCCATCATGGAGATGATCACATATTGAATCTCAACAGGGAAGTGATCACAATATTATACAACTGCCAAAACACTGTGAATTATGGCTCAGCCAAGTTGACACACAATCTTAGCTGTCACAGCATCTTAAAGATTAAAAAGAGATTTTTTTTTTCTTCCAACACTGCAACAAAATGTTATAAGCTGGAACACAGTGAATGAGTGGCAACAGACTCAGAAAAGTGACTTAGAACTAAATCCTAAATCTGCAGGGGGGAAAGCTGAGAAGCAACCCATTTCCTAAAGAATCCCAAAAGGCTCTGGAACTGGCAGCACCAGTGTTTTAAAATAGGGCAAAAGTAGGGCTATTAATGAGGGAAGCCAAAATGATGGCTTAGTCAGACATACCATCCCATCCCTCTACAGAAAAAAAACACAAAAAACAAAAAACTCATTGCCATAAAGTCTATCCTGACTGATAACGACCCTATCAGACAGAGTAAAATTGCCCCATAGGGTTTCCAAGGACAGCCTGGCGGACTCAAACTTCCAACCTTTTGGTTAGCAGCTGAGCTCTTAACCACTATGCCACCAGGGCTCCCTCTACAGCAAAGATGCAACAAACCAAATGAAACAGATACAGATGACAATCCTGGAGCCCTGAGCATCAAATGAAAGGATAAAGAATTAGATCAAACACCAATTGGAAGAAGAAACCGATCAAAAGCAGCATATGAGGAGTGATATGGAGTGGAGGTGCCCTGCCAGGCAGCCCAGCACAGTCTGATTATCTTGAGATAAAGCCAGCAGCAATTCCAGGTGAGAAGCGCAGGAAAGCAACTTAACGGAATTGGCAATAGCAGACAGAGAAACTATGTAGACATACCTGGAGTGAAGCAAGGTGAGCAGTATATGAAATGGATCTAAGGAGAGAAAGCACAAGAAGGAGGGTGTGAACTCCAAGAATCCCAGCACTCACAGAGCAGAGAGGGATCCAGGGCCCAGAGACATGGCTACTCACCAGTGGTGGTCCCTGTATGAGCTCCACCTCCCTCTTCCCAGCCCCATCTGCCAACACTCACCTACTGACCCACTGAGAGGTGCAAGAGCACTCTGGCATGCCCAGCCACCTGGCTGACACCCCCCACATCCTACGAGTGATGGGAGAGTGCTCCAGTGTTCCTAATCACCAGCACACCTCCAGCTGCAGCCCCACTCACCTGGAGAGTGACTGTGAGCATCCATATGCCACTGGACTGACCACAGGAGATGGCTAGTGCCTGCCCAGCCCACCTTCAGCCATCTCACATACCCACTGAACAGTGAGGCAAACTTGACCTGCCCTCCACTGCCCTGCCCACCTGGAAACAGGTGGTGAGCACTCTTCTGCGGCCAGACTAGTGATCAGGGAAGCATGCCTGACTCGTCCACCCTGATATATCAAAACAAAACAAAAAATCAGAACAAAACAAACAACATACAATAGGTAAATAAATAAAATAACACCATAATGCCTCAGAGAAAACAGACATTAACAAACCATACAAAGAAACAGAATAAGATGGCCCAAATAATCAATCCAAATAAAGGGGAAGAAAACTTTCCTGAGGAAGAAATGGTAATAGAGCTACCTGATAAAGAATTCAAAAGTCTTGTATGCAGAGAGCAAGGAAAACACAAACAAAACCTAGAAGAATTCAGAAAAACAATACCAGAAAAAAATGACAAAATAAATAATTAGAAACCATACATAAACAACAAATAGAAATCCAGAAAATTAACAATAAACTATCAGAAATACGTAATTCAATAGAAGGACAAAGAAGTAGAGTTTAAAGCGATGGAAGAAAGAAGCAGTGGAAGAGAAGACAAATACCTTGACACTAATCCGTCAAAGAGCAATCATAAAAAAGAATGAAAAATGAAGAACGCCTAAAAGTTATGTGGGACACTATCAAAAGGAAGAATTTACGTGAAATTGGAATTCCAGAACAAGAGGAGGGGGGAAAAAACTCCCAGAGAGAATTGAAGATTTGTCGGCAGAAAACTTCCCTAATATCGTGAAAAATGAGAAAATACAGGATAGACTCCAAAAGAATGTTATCAAGACATATAATCAAACTTCCCAAAACTAAAGACAAAGAAAGAATTCTAATGCCAGCTCGTGAAAAACAAAATATCACCTATGACAGGGCACCAATAAGACCAAACTCTGATTTCTTGGCAGAAAACATGCAGGCAAGAAGGCAATCGAATGACATATGTAAAGCCCTGAAGGAAAAAATTTCCAACCAAGAATCATATACCAAGCAAAATTGTCTTTCAAATATGATGGAAAAACTAGGACATTCCCAGATTAACAGAAATTAAGGGAATTTGTAAAAACCAGACCAGCGTTATAAGAAATTAGAAGGAGTCCTTCAGACAGAGAATCAATGGCATCAGACAACAACCTGAGATTAACACACAGGACAGCATCATCCAGATACCAACCTTGACAAAGAATTCTCAAAAACAAAATAAACCTGCAAAACTGAAAACAGGAATCAGAGATGTCAATCTATAAATGACAATAACTTCAAAAACAAAAAGAAGGAGTAAATGGTGTAGCTACGGAATTTCCATAAGGAGAAGAAGTCAGGATATAACAGACTGTTTTAAACCTAGGAAGAGAAAGGTAAATTCCAAAGTAACTGCAAAGAAAATTAATAAGTCCACTCTCCTGAAAAAAAAAGAAGAAAATCAAAAAGACTAAGCAAATATGAACTCAACAATAACAAAGAAAACAAAAAAAATCCATAAACAATAAGAACTCAGCACAGAAATTAAGCAGAACAAAACAACTGTTAACACCACAATAAAAAGTATAACAAAATGGCAGCAGTAAATTAATGCCTATAGATAACCTCACTGAATGTAAATAGTTTAAATGCACCAGTCGAGAGACAGGGTGGCAGAATGAACTAAAAAAAAAAAAAAAATGACCCATCAAAATACTGCCTACAAAAGATACACCTTAAACACAAAGACATAAAAAGGCTAAAACGCAAAGGAAGGAAAATACATATATCATGCAAACAGCAAACAAAATAGAGCAGGAGTGGCAATAATAATCTCTGATAAAATAGACTTTAAGTCAAAATCCATTATAAGAGACAAAGAAAGGCATTACATAAGGATTAAAGGATCAATCCACCAAGAAGATATAACCATAAGAAATATTCATGCACTCAATGACAGAATTCCAAAATACGTAAACTCTAACAGAATTAAAAAAGAAATAGACAGTTCTACAATAACAGTAGAAGACTTTAACACACCACTTTTGACAATGGACAGAACAGCTAGAAAGAAACTCAACAAGGTTACAGGAGATCTAAATAACACAATCAACCAACCTGACCTTATAAAAAAAAAAAGACATATACAAAACATACCACTCAAAGCAGCACAGTACACATTCCTGTCCAATGTACATGGATCATTCTCCAGAATAGACCACGTATTAGGCCACAAAACAAGCCTTAATAAATTCAAAAGCATTGAAATAATACAAAGCATCTTCTCTGATTGTAACGCTATAAAGCTAGAAATCAATAACAGAAAGAGTGAGGAACATATTAAATACATGGAAACTGAATAATGCCTCACTTAAAAACCACTGGGTAATAAAAATTTTTTTTTAATTCTTAGAATCAAATGAGAATGAAAACACAACATATCAAAACTTTTGGGACAGAGCAAAAGCAGTGCTCAGAGGAGAATTTATAGCAATAAATGCACACATCAAAAAGAAGAAAAGGCCAAAGTCAATAGCTTACCCCCACAACTCAAACAAATAGAAAAGAAGCAGCAAAGGGAGTACACAGGCACCAGAAAACAGGAAATAATAAACATCACAGCAGAAATAAATGAAATAAAAAACAGAAAAAGAAAAAATCAGCAAGACTAGAAGTTGGTTATTTGAGAGGAACAATAAAACTAACAAACCATTCGCCAAATTGACAAAGGAGAAGTATGAGAAGATACAAATAATCAAAATAAGAAATGAGATGGAAGACATTACAACAGAACCAACTGAGAATTATAACAGAATACTACGAAAAATTATATTTCAACAAATTTAAAAAACCTAGAAGAAATGCACAAATTTCTAGAAGCACACAACCTACCCAAACTAACACAAATAAAAGTAGAAATTTTGAAATGACCCATAACAAAAGAAGATATTGAATTACGTTGTAAAACAAAACAAAACTTCCAACAACGAAAAAGCTCTGGACGAGATGGCTTCACTGGAGAATTCTAACAAACATTCAGAGAAGAGTTGATCCTTGTTGTTGTTGTTGTTAGGTGCTGTCAAGTCGGTTCTGACTCATAGCGACCCTATGCACAACAGAACGAAACACTGCCCAGTCCTGCGCCATCCTTACAATTGTTGTTATGCTTGAGCCTGTTGTTGCAGCCACTGTGTCAACCCACCTTATAAAGGGTCTTCCTCTTTTCAGCTGACCCTGTACTTTGCCAAGCATGATGTTCTTCTCCAGAGACTGATCCCTCCTGACAACATGTCCAAAGTATGTAAGACATAGTCTCGCCATCCTTGCTTCTAGGGAGCATTCTGGTCATACTTTTTCCAAGACAGATTTGTTTGTTCTTTTGGCAGTCCATGGTATGTTCAATATTCTTCGCCAACACCACAATTCAATGGCGTCAACTCTTCTTCAATCTTCCTTATTCATTGTCTAGCTTTCACATGCATATGGTGTGATTGAAAATACCATGGCTTGGGTCAGGCGCACCTTAGTCTTCAAGGTGACATCTTTGCTCTTCAACACTTTAAAGAGGTCCTTTGCAGCAGTCATCCTAATTCTACTCAAACTATTCCAGATCATAGAAAAGGAAGGATGTCTCCCTAATTCATTCTATGAAGCAGTCATAATCCTGATTTCAAAGCCAGGCAAAGATACCACTAAGAATGAAAATTACAGACCAATATCTCTCATGAATACAGATGGAAAAATTCTCAACAGAATTCCAGCCAACAGGATTCAAAAGCATACCAAAATACTAATACACCATGATCAAATGGGATTCATACCACAGACGCAAGGATGGCTCAACATGAGAAAATCAATCAACATAATTCATCACATAAATAAGGCAAAGATTAAAAATCACATGATCATCCCAATCAAAGCAGAAAAGGTATTTGATAGAAATCAAACATGCTTTCCTGATAAAAACTCTCAGAAAAATAGAAGTAAAAGGGAAAATCCTCAACATAATTAATGCCATATATGCAAAACCAACAGCTAACACTACTCTCAAAGGAGAAAGGTTGAGAGCATTCCCCACAAGAACGGGAACAAGACAAAGATGCCCTTTATCACCACTTCTATTCAATATTGTACTAGAAGTTCTAGCTAGAGCAATAAGGCAAGTAAGGGAAATAAAGTGTATCCAAATTGAAAAGGAAGAAGTAAAACTGTACTTATTTGCAGATGACGTAATTCTATGCATAGAAAATCCCAGAGACTCCACAAGGAAGTTAATGGAACTAGTAGAAGGATTCGGCAAAACGGGAGGATACAAGATCAACATACAAAAATTAGTTGGGTTTCTCTACACTAACAAGGAGGATTCAGAAAAGGAAATCAAGAAATCAATACCATTTACAATAGCTCCCAAAAGGTAAAATACGTAGGAATAAGCCTAACCAGGGATGTAAAAGACTTATACAAGGGAAACTATAAAACACAACTGCAAGAAATTAAAAAAGATCTACATAAACGGAAAAACATTCCATGTTCATGGATAGGAAGACTGAACATTGTGAAAATGTCAATACTACAAAAAGTGATCTGTAGATACAATGTAACCCCAATCCAAATCCCAACAACATTCTTTAATGAAATGGAAAAACTAATGTCCAAGTTTATATGGCAAGGAAAGAAGCCCTGAATAGCTAAAGCAATATTGAAGAACAACAAAGTAGGGGGCCTCACACTTCCCAATCTCAAAACTTACTCTACAGTCATGGTAATCAAAAAAAGGCTTGTACTGGTACAATGACAGACACATAAACCAATAGAATAGAATTGAGAACACGTAAGTAAATCCGTGAATCAATAGGCAGCTGATCTTCGACAAAGGGTCAAAGTCCATTCTATGGGGAAGGAATAGTCTCTTTAATACATGCAGCTAGTTAAACTGGATATCCATATGCAGAAAAATGAATAATGATCCATACCTCACATCATGCACAAAAACTAACTCAAAGTGGCTGAAAGCCCTAAATGTTAAAGCTAAAACCATAAAGTTGCTAGAAGAAAACATAGGCTCAAAACTAGGGGACTTAATCTTCAGCATAAATAGAATACAAAATAAAAATGAAAAATGTCCAAATGACAGAAGATAAATTAGATAACTGGGACCTTGTAAAGATTAAATACCTATGCTCATCAAAAGATTTTACCAAGAGAATAAAAAGAGAACCTACAGAGTAGGGAAAAATCTTTGGCAAAGACATAACTGCTAAGGGCCTAATCTCTAAAATATATAGAAAACTTCAACAACTCAATAACAAAAAGACAAACAATCCAATCAAAAAATGAGCAAAGGACATGAACAGACAATTCACCAACAAGGACATTCAGGTAGCCAACGAATACATAAAAGATGCCCGTGATCATTAGCTATTAAAAATTTAGAGAGATGCAAATCAAAACTGCAATGAGATACCATCTCACTCAGGCACAAGTGCTGGCGAGGATGTGGGGGGCCTGGAACTCTTTTGCATTGCTGGTGGGAATGTAAAATGGTACAACTACTATGGAAAACAATATGAAGATTCCTCAAAAAGCTAGAAATAGAAATACCTTATGATCCAGCACAATCCCACTGCTAGGAATATATCCTAGAAAAATAAGAGCAGTGGCAGGAATAGGCATAAACACACACCTATGTTCATTGCAGCATTATTCACAATAACAAAACAATGGAAACAACCCAAAAGCCCATCAACAAATTAATGGATAAACAAATTATGGTACATAATACAATGGACCACTATGCAACTATAAAGAATAATGAGGGGTCCGCAAAACAACTTACACCAGGGATGAATCTGGAGGACATTATGCTGAGAGGAATAAGTCAATCACAAAAAGATAAATATTGTATGGTTCTGCTATTATAAAATGTCAAGAATAGGTATACATACATACAACAATGTTCTTTGATGGCTACCAGGGATGGAAGGGAAGGGCGAGGGAGAATCGCTTTCTAGATAATACACACTTGATATTTTTGGTGATGGGAAAGGCAACACCCAATATGGACAAGTTGTCCATGGTAAATGAAGACACTGAGAAGGTCGTAAAAATAAGGAACAATTGTGGTAAATACTATAACAGACATTTTTGCAACAACAATAACAACCAATAAAATATATGTGTGTTAGGAGTCAGCTTCTTGGATCAGGTGGACACTTGAGACTATGTTGGCATCTCCTACCTGGAGGGGAGATGAGAGGGTAGAGGAGGTTAGAAGCTGGTGAAATGGACACTAAAAGAGAGAGTGGAGGGAGAGAGCAGGCTGTCTCATTACGGGGAGAGCAACTGGGAGTATGTAGCAAGGTGTATATAAGTTTGTATGTGAGAGACTTACTTGATTTGTAAACTTTCACTTAAAGCACAATAGAAATTATTTTAAAAAATATGTGTGTTATATAAGTAGACATGTACACATATACAGGCCTAGGAAGGCATATGTAAGTATAGGAGTATGCATGTACAGGTGTACATGGCTATATGTGCTGCATATATATCCATATATATAATAGAGCACATGGGGTACAGTTAAGGAAACTTTCTAAACATATCCAAGCACCTTGTGCGACTGAGTAACTGGGTTTGAAGGCTCAGGACCATACTCGGGGGGGATGTCTAGGTCAACAGTCATAACACAGTTTATAAAGTTCTTCATCCCAGGTTTGTGAGTAGTGTATGGGGTCTTAAACGCTTGCAAATAGCCATTTAAGATACGATTATTGAGTCAGAAAGTTGGCGGAATAGACAGATGCTTCTGTCAAGCCCTCTTTACAACAAAGACCCAAAAAAAACAAGTGAAACGAGTATATTTGTGACAAGCTGGGAGCCCTGAGCATCAAAGGCAAGCTTAGACAACAAACTGAGGGGCAGGGGAAGGAAGAGACGGTTCAGAAGCGGAGAGGAGTTACCAGACCTGAATCGCGGGGAGCCCTCAGGCCCCATTCTCTGAGTGGCGGCAGCAGTGGAGGTGGTGGGCTGGTACTAGCGTTTGGCCACAATTTCCTCAGGGAGAAGCAGCCAGCCACACAGCCCACTCACCCCTCCGGAACCTGAGAAGAAGGGCGCTCTTGGCAAAAGCTAAGTACTTGTGTACATTTTGCCACACCTCCCCCGACCCCCAAGCCGGCTTCAGCGGCTGAATCCCTGGGCCTGAGATAGACTCTGGTGAACACCTGGAGCCTTCCTCCCGGCATTGGGGAAGGAAAAAATTTGCAACTGGGGGGAAAAGATAATTTGCTAGCTCCATTAACTGGGGGAGCTCAGGACAGAAGCCGCTCCTGTCTAGGCATAAACCGTCTGTGGACCTTGAGCACCTTTCCCTTCTGCATGGACTTGTGTGGGCCTATTTCAGGAGAATAGGCCCTTGTTGGCAAGCTCCAACCATTTCAGCTGTGTGGTGGAGAGGTGGGTGTTTGATGTTTGACATTGCTTTGCCTATTAAACAAGGTCCTCACCTACCCACAACAGGGACCTAAGGACTGGTGGCTCCACTTGGGTCACCCAGGCACCTGCGAGAGGGGCCCAGGGATAAGTGGTACCTCCCAGTCCTTACAACAAAATCTTTGGGTGCCCATGGTCCCTCTGCAGAGCCCACCCACCAGCACCCTCTAGGGAACAGAGACGCGTTTTCCTCAGAGACACTTGGGGGTTGGTTCTCAGGCCCCTGCCTTGTTCAGAGCATGACCCTCTGCTGCAATCAGATACGGATATATACGCCAATCACCCCTGCCCCTCTAAGACTGTAGGACAGAGCCTGTACCACACACTTGATATCAGCTACCTGGAAACCTGAGCTGAATTCATACAAGAAAACTGAATGGACTCCTAGACTGATATACCTGATAACAGCTCTAGCCAGCTAGGGACAGGACACCAGAGCTCCAAGGGCAAAAACAATCAAGCTAGCTCACTCAAGCAACCCATAGGGGTATACCAAAATAAAACAAAGCAAGCAGCTATGACACAGTAAGCAAGCATAAACTAATACAATAACTTATAGATGGCTCGGAGACAACAGTCAATGTCAAGTCACATAAAGAAACAGGCCATGATCACCTCAATAGGCTCTCAAAACAAAGAATCCAGGGATCTTCTAGATGAAAGTGCATTCCTGGAATTACCAGATGCAGAACACAAAAGTTTAATGTACAGAACCCTTCAAGACATCAGGAAGGAAATGAGGCAATACACAGAACAAGCCAAGGAACACACAGATAAAGTAACTGAAGAACTCAGAAAGATTATTCAGGAACATAATGAAAAGTTTAATAAGCTGGACAAATCCATAGACAGACAGCAATCAGAAATTCAGAAGATTAACAATAAAATTACAGAATTAGATACCTCAATAGAAAGTCAGAGGAGCAGAATTGAGCAAGTAGAAGCTAGAATTTCTGAACTCAAAGATAAATCACTTGGCACTAATATATTTGAAGAAAAATCAGATAAAAGAATTTTAAAAAATGAAGAAACCTTGAGAATCATGTGGGACTCTATCAAAAGAAATAACCTATGAGTGATTGGAGTACCAGAACAGGGAGAGATAACAGAAAATACAGAGAAAAGTGTTCAGGATTTGTTGGCAGAAAACTTCCCTGATATTGTGAAAGATGAGAAGATATCTATCCAAGATGCTCGTCGAACTTCACATCAGGTAGGTCTTAAAAGAAAGTCACCAAGACATATTATAATCAAGCTTGCCAAAACCAAAGATAAAGAGACAATTATAAGAGCAGCAAGGGATAAAAGAAAAGTCACCTACAAGGGAGAGCCAATAAGAATAAACTCAGACTACTCGGCAGAAACCATGCAGGCAAGAAGGCAATGGGATGACATATTTAAAAAATGGAAGGAAAAAAATTCCCTGCCAAGAATCATATATCCATCAAAACTGTCTCTTAAATATGAAGGTGAAATTAAGACATTTCCAGATATACACAAGTTGAGGGAATTCATAAAAAACCAAACCAAAACTACAAGAAATACTAAAAGGAGTTCTTTGGTTAGAAAATCAGTAATATCAGGTATCGACCCAAGACTAGAGCACTGGGCAGAGCAACCAGAAGTCAACCCAGACAGGGAAATCCAAAAAAAAAAAAAAGCCCAACACAGGGTAATGGCGATGTTATCATATAAAAGAAGACAACATTAAAATAATAAAGAAGGACTAAGAAATGTAATCATACACCTTCCATATGGAGAGGAAGATACGGCGATACAAAGAAATAAAAGTTAGTTATAAATTTAGAAAAATAGGGGTAAATAATAAGGTAACTACAAAGGAGACAAACTATCCTACTCATCAAAATAAAATACAAGGGAAAAATACACACTCAGCAGAAACAAAATCAACAACAACAAATATGAGGAAAGGACAATATATAAAGAAAATCTACCCAGCACATAAAATCAAGCGGGAAAAAGAAGTTGTCAACACACAAAAAAAGACATCAAAATAAGAGCACTAAATTCATACCTATCCATAACACTGAATGTAAATAAACTAAATGCACCAATAAAGAGACAGACAGTGGCAGAATGGATTAAAAAACAAGATCCATCTATATGCTGCCTACAAGAGACACACCTTAGACTTAGAGACACAAACAAACTAAAACTCAAAGGATGGAAAAGAATATATCAAGCAAACAACAATCAAAAAAGAGCAGGAGTGGCCATATTAATTTCTGGCAAAATAGACTTTAAAGTTAAATCCATCAGAAAGGATAAGGAAGGACACTACATAATGATTAAAGGGACAATACACCAAGAAGATACAACCATATTAACTATTTATGCACCCAATGACAGGGCTGCAAGATACATAAATCAAATTCTATCAGCATTGAAAAGTGAGATAGACAGCTCCACAATAATAGTAGGAGACTTCAACACACCACTTTCGGCGAAGGACAGGACATCCAGAAAGAAACTCGATAAAGACACGAAAGATCTAAATGCCACAATCAACCAACTTGACCTCATAGACATACACAGAACACTCCACCCAACAGCAACTTACTATACTTTCTTTTCTAGTGCACAGGGAACATTCTGTAGAATAGACCACATATTAGGTCATAAAGCAAGCCTTAGCAGAATCCAAAACATTGAAATATAACAAAGCATCTTCTCTGACCATAAGGCCATAAAAGTGGAAATCAACAACAGGAAAAGCAGGGAAAAGAGATCAAACACTTGGAAGCTGAACAATACCCTGCTCAAGAAAGACTGGGTTATAGAAGACACTAAGGATGGAATAAAGAAATTCATAGAATCCAATGAGAATGAATACACTTCCTATCAGAACCTTTGGGACACAGAAAAAGTGGTGCTCAGAGGCCAATTTATGTCAATAAATGCACACATCCAAAAAGAAGAAAAGGCCAAAATCAAAGAACTATCCCTACAACTTGAACAAATAGAAAGAGAGCAACAAAAGAAACCCACAGGCACCAGAAGAAAACAAATAATTAAAATTAGAGCTGAACTAAATGAAATAGAAAACAGAAAAACAAGTGAAAGAATTAGCAAGACCAAAAGCTGGCTTTTTGAAAAACTCAACAAAATTGATAAACCATTGGCCAAAATGACAAAAGGAAAAGAGGAGAGGAAGCAAATAACCCAAATAAGAAATGAGATGGGAGATATTACAACACACCTAACTGAAATTAAAAGAATCATATCAGGTTACTATGAAAAACTATACTCAAACAAATTTGAAAACCTAGAAGAAATGGATAAGTTCCTAAAAACACACTACTTACCTAAACTAACACAAACAGAGGTAGAACAACTAAATAGACCCATAACAAAAGAAGAGATTGAAAAGGTAATCAAAAAACTCCCAACAAAAAAAGCCCTGGTCCAGATGGCTTCACTGCAGAGTGCTAGCAAACTTTCAGAGAAGAGTTAACACCACTACTACTGAAGGTATTTCAGAGCATAGAAAAGGATGGAATACTACCAAATTCATTCTATGAAACCACCATATCCCTGATACCAAAACCAGGTAAAGACAACACAAAAAAAGAGAATTATAGACCTATATCCCTCATGAATGTAGATGCAAAAATAATCAACAAAATTCTAGCCAATAGAATTCAACAACATATCAAAAAATAATTCACCATGACCAAGTGGGATTCATACCAGGTATGCGGGGATGGTTCAACATTAGAAAAACAATTAATGTAATCCACCACATAAATAAAACAAAAGACAAGAATCAGATGCATTTATCAATTGATGCAGAAAAGGCATTTTGACAAAGTTCAACACTCATTCATGATAAAAACTCTCAGCAAAATAAGAATAGAAGGAAAATTCCTCAACATAATAAAGGGCACTTACACAAAGCCAACAGCCAACATCACCCTAAATGGAGAGAGCCTGAAAACATTCCCATTGAGATTGAGAACCAGACAAGGATGCCCTTTATCACCACTCTTACTCAACATTGTGCTGAAAGTCCTAGCCAGAGCAATTAGGCTAGATAAAGAAATAAAGGGCAACCAGATTGGCAAGGAAGAAGTAAAAGTATCTCTGTTTGCAGCTGACATGATCTTATACACAGAAAACCCTAAGGAATCCTCCAGAACACTACTGAAACTAATAGAAGAGTATCGGGATACAAGATAAACATACAAAAATCAGTTGGATTCCTCTACACCAACAAAGAAGAACATCAAAGAGGAAATCACCAAATCAATGTCATTTACAGTAGCCCCCAAGAAGATAAAATACTTAGGAATAAATCTTACCAGAGATGTGAAAGACTTATACAAAGAAAACTACAGTACACTTCTGCAAGGAACCAAAAGAGACTTACATAAGTGGAAGAACATACCTTGCTCATGGATAGGAAGAGTTAACATTACAAAAACGTCTATTCTACCAAAAGTGATCTATACATTTAATGCAATTCCAATCCAAATCCCAACAACATTCTTTAATGAGATGGAGAAACAAATCACCAATTTCATATGGAAGGGAAAAAGGCCCCGGATAAATAAGGCATTACTGAAAAAGAACAAAGTGGGAGGCCTTACTTTACCTGATTTTATAACCTATTATACTGCCACAGTAGTCAAAACAGCCTGGTACTGGTACAACAACAGATACATGGACCAATGGAACAGAATTGAGAATCCAGACGTAAATCCATCCGCATATGAGCAGTTGATATTTGACGAAGGCCCCAAAACAGTTAAAAGGGGAACAGTCTTTTTAACAAACGGTGCTGGCATAACTGGATATCCATCTGCAAAAAAATGAAACAAGACCCATACCTCACTCCATGCACAAAAAAACTAACTCAAAATGGATCAAAGACCTAAATATAAAATCTAAAACGATAAAGATCATGGAAGAAAAAATAGCGACAACGTTAGGAGCCCTAATACATGGCATAGACGGTATAGAAAATATTACAAAGAACGTAGAAGAAAAACTAGATAACTGGGAGCTCCTAAAAATCAAACACTTACGCTCATCCAAAGACTTCACCAAAAGAGTAAAAAGATTACCTACAGACTGGGAAAAAGTTTTTAGCTATGACATTTCTGATCAGCACCTGATCTCTAAAATCTACATAATACTGCAAAAACTCAACTGCAAAAAGACAAATAACCCAATTAAAAATGGGCAAAAGATATGAATAGACACTTCACTGAAGAAGACATTCAGGTAGCTAGCAGATATATGAGGAAATGTTCACAATCATTAACCATAACAGAAATGCAGATCAAAACTACAGTGAGATTTCATCTCACTCCAACAAGGCTGGCATTAATCCAAAAAACACAAAATAGTAAATGTTGGAGAGGCTGTGGAGAGATTGGAACACTTCTACACTGCTGGTGGGAATGTCAAATGGTACAACACTTTGGAAATCGATTTGGCGTTTCCTTAAAAAGCTAGAAATAGAACTACCATATAATCCAGCAATCCCACGCCTTGGGATATGTCCTATAGAAATAAGAGCCTTCTCATGAAGAGATATATGCACACCCATGTTTATTGCAGCACTGTTTACAATAGCAAAAACATGGAAGCAACCAAGGTGCCCATCAACAGATGAATGGATAAATAAATTATGGTATATTCACACAATGAAATACTACACATCGATAAAGAACAGTGAGGAATCTGTGAAACATTTCATAACATGGAGGAACCTGGAAGGCATTATGCTGAGTGAAATTAGTCAGTTGCAAAAGGACAAATATTGTATAAGACCACTATTATAAGAACTTGAGAAATAGTATAAACTGAGAAGAACACATTCTTTTGTGGTTACGAGAGGGGGGAGGGAGGGTGGGAGAGGGGTATTCACTAATTAGATAGTAGATAAGAACTACTTTAGGTGAAGGAAAACACAGCACACAATACAAGTGAGGTCAGCACAATTGGACTAAACCAAAAGCAAAGAAGTTTCCTGAATAAACTGAATGCTTCAAAGGCCAGCGTAGCAGGGGCAGGAGTCTGGGGACCATGGTTTCAGGGGACATCTAAGTCAACTGGCATAACAAAATCTATTAAGAAAACATTCTACATCCCACTTTGAAGAGTGGCGCCTGGGGTCTTAAACGCTAGCAAGCAGCCATCTAAGATGCATCAATTGGTCTCAACCCACCTGGATCAAAGGAAAATGAAGAACACCAAGGACACAAGGTGATTATGACCCCAAGAGACAGAAAGGGCAACATGAACCAGCGACTACATCATCCTCAGACCAGAAGAACTACATGGTGCCTGGCTACAACCGATGACTGCCCTAACAGGGAACACAACAGAGAACCCCTGAGGGAGCAGGAGAGCAGCGGGATACAGACCCCAAATTCTCATAAAAAGACCAGACTTAATGGTCTGACTGAGACTAGAAGGACCCTGGTGGTCATGGCCCCCAAACCTTCTGTTGGCCCAAGACAGGAACCATTCCCAAAGCCAACTCTTCACATGGATTGGACTGGCCAATGGGTTGGAGAGGGATGCTGGTGTGGAGTGAGCTTCTTGGATCAGGTGGACACTTGAGACTATGTTGGCAACTCCTGCCTGGAGGGGAGATGAGAGGGTGGAGGGGGTTAGAAGCTGGCGAAAGGGACTCGAAAAGAGAGAATGGAGGGAGAGAGCAGGCTGTCTCATTAGGGGGAAAGTATTTGGGAGTGTGAGCAAGGCGTATATGGGTTTTTGTGTGAGAGACTGACTTGATTTGTAAACTTTCACTTAAAGCACAATAAAAATTATTAAAAAAAAAAAAAAAGATACAATTATTGGTCTCTACTCATCTGGAACAAAAGAGAATAAAGGAAACCAAAGACTGAAAGAAGAAACTAGTACACAGGACTAATAGCCCAAATGACTCATGGTCTCACCTAGCCTGAGACCAAAAGAACTAGATGCTACCCAGCTAGCACTAGCCTGTTCTGACCAGGGACACAATAGAAGGTTCTGGTTAGAATGGGAGAAAAAGGCAGAACAAAACTCAAATTCCTAACAAAGGCCAGACTTCCTGGACCAATAGTGACTAGAAGAACCCCTAAGACTATCGCCTAAAATACGCTTTGAACTTGGAACTGAAGCCACCTCAGGTGGTCAGCTTTCATTAAGATAATAGATTGACTTATAAAATAAAAAATATCACCCATGAATATTGTGCTCCCTTAAATTAATCAAACATATGAGACCAACCAGTCAACGTTTACCCTAAAACAAAGATGAGAAGCTAAGGAGGGGCAGGGAAGATAGATTAATGGAAACAGAACAAAAAGAATGGAAATAATGAGAATGCTGATACCTGTTAAAAATGTAACCAATGTCATGGGAACCTACTTTGCTATTTAAACTTTTAAACTTTGTACATGTAAACTATGTGAACTTTTACCTAAAAACACACACGCACAGAACATGAAGGGGAGCTGAAAGGAAGGAGTTCGTTTGCAAAAGAAAAACATACACATCAGGCCTACAAGATTATAAAGCAAGTTCTATTTGGACATATATAGCCACTGGGCAAAATCTGAGACAACAAAACTCGGTCAGTCTGCAATGTGAGCCTGACAGCCTGGAACTCAAGGGAACAAATGGCCTATAAAGCAATAATGATAACAAAGATGCATAGACTAGACTCCCAGTCATGACAGGACTGTAGAAGTCTTCTAAGCCTGCCTGTCACACAGTGTAGAGATTTCCTGTGTAACCTTGCCAACCAATGACCCAGCTGCTGCTTCAACACCTCCTATGACAGGCCACTCCCCAACAGCAGAGCCCATTCCCTGGTTGACCAGTTCCTATGTTGAGAGAGTACCTCCAAATTATAGTAAAGTCACTTCGTAAAGGGAAACTGCCCTTGAAATTCACTAGGTGCTTTCAGTGGGTGATTTAAATACACTTTGGAAACAGAACACAGTTTCAGTGGGTCATTAAACACTATGCAAACGGCATTAGGTAATAAATGCAGTGAAACCTCAATAATTTGAACTAATTAGTGAAGTGAGTGAAATTTAAATTATTTTAAATATTTGGGACTTTTAAGGGCTGCGATAGAGTATTGCAAACTCTTTATCTGTGATTTGCTTTAATGAGGAAACGATTTGTAATTCTTATATCATTTGTTTATATGCTAACTGGTGGATCTAAAGCGTTTGGAAATGTTTGTAAAGTTTTTTTTTTTTATGTTAAACGCGTTTTAACCATTCCCTTGCGAGATGACTCAGGCTATGGATTGCTCCCTCCAAAGAAAAGGGACAATTCAGCTCAGCTGCTCCCTGAATAGCTGTTAACTGCTGACTCCTGAGGCCCAGGAAGTGATGTGTTACTGTACTACATCAGATTCACCAACACTTTGAAACCTAAACCCCAGTTGTTAGTGTGCACAGACTGTCGCTGGAGAGGAACACGCAGCTCTGGGAACACTGGGCGTCTCTAAGAGAGGGGCCAGGCTGCAGGGACAGAGATGGGAAGGAGGCTTGGCACAGTATACCTTTTTGTACTCTTGAATTTAGAGCTCCATGACTGTATTACCTATTAAGAATAAAATTTCAGTTAAAACAGAATAAAAAAAGTAGGGCTATTGAAAAATTGAGTTAAAGACTGTTTAAGAAGCAGTTAGATCCTCAGCTCCCCGTCACTCTGTGCATCAAAGCAAATCCTTTTCTACCACCCCATCCGAAGACTAGGGGTTTCCTCTCTGGAGACCAAAAAACAGAGGGCTTCTGGACTAGGAGACATTCAGCAAAATTGAGGGCAGAAGTATCGTACCAAATCTAGGTGTACTAACAGAACATTTACATACCGAATGTTGAGTCACTTCCCCCATTTCCTTGATTAGCTCCAGAATGAAGGGAGACAAGCTGTATCTTTCAAGCAAGAAACTGGAAAATACTCCTCTAGGGAACATGAACAGTCTGAATTAATATACCTGAAGAGATCCACAAGTTTCCCTGACAAATCACCCTCCCGTGAATCCCATAGTTGACAAGCCCAGAGTTTCCAATCAGCTCAGAGCTCTGAAATATGAGCAGATGGCCAAGGATCACCAGATACCTGAAGAAAACCTGCAACATAAAAGATAGAGACCAAAACAAAGGAAAAAAAAACAAAAAGACAACTTGGAGAAATAGTGACTGTGTAGGCAAAGAAAAACCTTAAAAACTATCATTAATGCCCTTGAAGATACAAGAAAAGTTATTTTACCCGTTAAAAAAGAATAAGCTGTTCTCCTAAAAAAGATAAATTCAGGAAATCAGAAGTTCTTGGAAATTAAATATATAATAGCAGGAATAAAATACTCATTAGAAGGGTTAGGGAAACCCTGGTGGTGTAGTGATTAAGTGCTACAGCTACTAACCAAAAGGTCGGCAGTTCAAATCCATCAGGCGCTCCTTGGAAACTCTACAGGGCAGTTCTACTCTGTCCTGTAGGGTTGCTATGAGTTGGAATCGACTCTACAGCAGTGGTTTTTTTTTTTTTTTTTTTTTTAATAGAAGGGTTAGAAGATACTTTTAAGGAAATATTCCAGAAAGTATACAGCAAAAAGACATAGAGATGAAATACAGGAGAAAAAAAAAATTTTTTTTAAATAGAGGATCAAATCTGGAGATCAGGTTTTTGAATAATACTAGTTCCAGGAATAGAGAAAAAAAATGAAGAAACCATCAACAAAATAATGAAAGATAATTTTCTAGAATGGAGACAAACGTTCAGGCTAAAAAAGTACTCTGGACATGAAAGGGACTGGTCCAGCGGGTGGGAGAGAGATGCTTATGAAGAGTGAGCTAATTAAATCAGGTGGACACTTGAGATTGTGTTAGCAACTCTTGTCTGGAGGGGGGATGGGAGGATAGAGAGAGAGGGAAGCTGGCAAAATTGTCACAAAAGGAGAGACTGAAAGGGCTGACTCAATAGGGGGAGAGCAAGTGGGAGTAGGGAGTAAGATGTATGTAAACTTATATGTGACAGACTGATTGGATTTGTAAACGTTCACTTGAAGCTTAATAAAAGTTAATTAAAAAAAAAAAAAAGTACTCTGGATACACAGTACAATGAATCAAAACTGACGAACACCAAAACCAAAATCATGAAATAGCAGTATGTTGGAAACAAAGAAGACAATGAAACAAACACCTTCCAATTCTGAAGGAAAATTATTTCCAACCTAAAGCTTCTAGAGAGGAAAGAAGGTTACATTTAAAGGACCAGGAGTCTTACTGGTATCAAACTTCTCAACAGCAATAGTAAGCACTAGAAGACAATGAAGCAATGCTTTTAAAACTCTGAAGGAGTTACCTCAAACACTTAATTCTATACTGTCTCATTTAACCAGTGCTGCTGTAACACAAACACCACAAGTGCGAGGGTTAAATAACAGAATTTTATTTTCTCACAGTTCTGGAGACTAAAAGTTCAAATCAAGGTTTCAACTGTGTAGATTCCTTCCATGGCAGTAGCCAGGGGGCATTCCTTGGTTCCTTGGTATTCTTAGGCTTGTAGATGATAGTTGCACAGCATCTGCCTTCCCTTGTGGGTGTGCCTGTGTCTGTTCTGGTCTTTTTATAACCCAGAAGTGATTGGGTTTAGGATTCACCCTACACTTGTACAAGCTTATTAAGAAAATTCTATTTCCAAATAAGATCACATCCACAGGTATAAGGGCCAAGAATTCAACACATATTTTGGGGGAACACAGTTCAATCCATAATATATACCCAGTCAAACTATTAGTCAAGTAGGAAGACAAAAATAAAGATATTTTAAGACATGCAAGATCTCAAAATATTTCTCTCCCTTATACTTTTTCTCTCAGGATGTGCTTCTCCAACACAAAGACAGGTAACAGTAACCATGAATGAAAGCTGTGGATCAAGTTAAGGTCAGGTATAGAATGGAACCAGTCCAGATGAGGCCAGGTATAAAAGAATTAAGGAGAGATTTCTTTATGAAGATAAAATTGATAGACTATCTGATGTATCTAACTATATTAAAAGAATATTCAAACAACTACAAGGAAAGATATTTAGACAACTGGGGACAGATTGAGGAGCTCTGGTGTTGCAGTGGTTAAGAGTTCCACTGCAAACTGAAAAGTCGGCAGTTAGAACCACAGTTGCTCCGTGGGAAAAAGATGTGGTGGTCTGCTTCTGTAAAGGTTACGGCCTTGGAAACCCTGTGAAGCAGTTCTACTATGTTGTGTAGGGTCACTATGAGTTGGAATCAACTCAGTTGCAATGGGTTTGGTTTTTGGTTGGGGATAGATTAATGATAAGCACACAGGTAACTGAGCAAATAAAAAAGTAAGAAGTTATTAACAGCAGAGAAAATTTAAAGTTGGGCAAGAAAGGTGATGTCATGGATTGAATTGTGTCCCCCAAAATATGTATATCAATTTAGCTAGGCCATAACTGTGTGATTGTCCATCATTTTGTCATTTGATGCGATTTTCTCATGTGTTGTAAATCCTATCTCTATAATGTTGATAAAATGGGATTAGCAGCAATTATGTTAATGAGACAGGACTCAATCTACAAGACTGGAGTGTCTTCAGCCATTCTCTTTTAGAGATATAAAACAGAAAAGTGAGCAGAGAGACAGGGGGACCGCATGCCACCAAGAAACCAGAGCCAGGAGAATAGTGCATCCTTTGGATTTGGGGTCCCTGCACTGAGAAGCTCCTCGACCAGGGGAAGATTGATGACAAAGTCCTTCCTCCAGAGCCAACAGAGAGAGAACACTTTCCTCTGGAGCTGATGCCCTGAATTTGGATTTATAGTCCACTAGACTGTGAGAGAATAAATTTCTCTTTGTTAAAGCCATCCAGCTGTGGGATTTCTGTTATAGCACCTCTAGGTAACTAAGACAGTATACCAAGTTATTCAGCTGTGAACAGTATTTACGTAGTAATAATACAATAAATGGTTTAAAATCAGGAAAGGCATTCAAATGTTTATTCAATCTGTATTCTGAGCAAATAATCCAAGAAGCCAGTCTATATGAAGAAGAACATGGAATCAGGTTTGAAGGAAGACTCATTAACAACCCCATTATATAGCTGACACAACCTCGCTTGCTGAAAGTGAAGAGGACTTGGAGTACTTACTGATGAAGATCAAAGACTACAGCCTTCAGTATGGATTACACCTCAACATAGAGAAAATAAAAATTCTCACAATAGGACCAATAAGCAACATCATGATAAATGGAGAAAATATTGAAGTTATCAAGGATTTCATTTGACTTGGATCCACAGTCAATATCCACGAAGTGGTAGACAAAAAATCGAACAACATATTGCTTTGGGCAGATCTGCTGCAAAAGACCTCTTTAAAGTTTTAAAAAGCAAAGATGTCACCCTTGAGGGCTAAGGCATGCCTGACCCCCAAAAAACAAACAAACCAAAACCATTGCCGTCGAGTCGATTCTGACTCATAGTGACCCAAGCCATGATATTTTCAATAGCCTCATATGCATGCAAAAGCTGGAAAATGAATAAAGAAGGCCATAGAAGAACTGATGCCTTTGAATTATGGTGTTGTCAAAGAATATTGAGTATACTGTGAACTACCAGAAATGAACAAATTTGTCTTGGAAGAAGTATAGCAAGAATGCTCCTTAGAAGGGAGGATGGCGAGACTTCATCTCAATTACTTCGGACATATTATCAGGAGGAATCAGTCCCTGAGGAAGGCCATTATGCTTGGTAAAGCAGAGGGTCAGAGAAAAAGAGGACGACTCTCAAGGAGATGGATTGACATGGTGGCTGCAACAATGGGCTCAAACATAGCAAGGATTGTGAGGATGACACAGGACCAGGTAGCGTTTCCTTCTGTTGTACGTAGGGTCACTATGAATAGGAATTGACTCAACAGCAGCTAACAACAGCAATGCAATAAATATTAAATGTTGATCTAAACAGATTTATAACTATAGTGGTACGATCAAAAGAAATGAAGGGCAGGGGGCTAAGAAAGAGCTACCTCCTCATATTCCATGGTGAGATCTCAATCAGTACCAATACCAGTTGCTATTGAGTTAATTCTGACTCATGGTGACCCCATATGTGTCAGAACAGAACTGTGCTTCACAGGGTTTTCAACGGCTGATTTTTGAGAAGCAGATGGCCAGGTCTTTCAAAGTGCCTCTGGGTGGACCCAAACCTCCAACCTTTCAGTTAGCAGCCGAGCCCACTAATTATTTGCACCAACCAGGGACTCCAGAAACTCAATAGATATGATTAAAACTGAAAAATCAAAAACTAGCAATTTAAGCATGTCAGTAGAGATACAGAGGTAAATACTAAAATAAATAATTATAGGAGTTGCATCTAGTTGCTTCTGAGGATGGGAAAATGACAAGGGTGTGGCTGCTGTTTTTCAATCAAGCTTTGTAAAATATTCATCTCTTTAAACCATGTGCATATAAAATTTAATAATACTATAAACCAGTGTTGCTCACTGGTCCAGTTGTGAGGATTTTAGTTTTCTTTATGTTGTGGTGAAATTCACACTGAAGGCTGTGGTCTTTGATCTGCATTAGTAAGTGCTTCAAGTCCTCTTCATTTTCAGCAAGCAAGATTGTGTCATCTGCATAACACAGGTTGTTAATGAGTCTTCCTCCAGTCCTGATGCCTTGTTCTTCTTCACATAGTCCAGCTTCTCGGATTATTTGTCCAGCATACAGATTAAACAGGTACGGTGAAAGAATACGAACCTGACGCAAACCTTTCTGACTTTAAACCACTCAGTATCCCCTGTTCTGTCCGAACAACTGCCTCTTGATCTATGTAAAGGTTCCTCATGAGCACAATTAAGTGTTCTGGAATTCCCATTCTTCGCAGTGTTATCCATAGTTTGTTATGATCCACAGAGTCAAATGCCTTTGCTAGTCAATAAAACACAGGTAAACATCCTTCTGGTATTCTCTGCTTTCAGCCAGGATCCATCTGACATCAGCAATGATGTCCCTGGTTCCACGACCTCTTCTGAAACTGCCCTGAATTTCTGGTAGTTCCCTGTCGATATACTGCTGCAGCCATTTTTGAATGATCTCAGCAAAATTTTGCTTGCGTGTGATATTAATGATACTGTTCTATAATTTCCACATTCAGTTGGATCACCTTTCTTGGGAATGGGCATAAATATGGATCTTTTCCAGTCAGTTAATTTTACATGGATCCACAATCAACAGCCATGGAAGCAGCAGTCAAGAAATCAAAAGACGCATTGCATTGGGCAAATCTGCCGCAAAGGACCTCTTCAAAGTGTTGAAGAGCAAAGATGTCACCTTGAAGACTAAGGTGCTCCTGACCCAAACCATGGTATTTTCAATCACATCATATGCATGTGAAAGCTGGGCAATGAATAAGGAAGACTGAAGAAGAGTTGACGCCATTGAATTGTGGTGTTGGCAAAGAATATTGAATATACCATGGACTGCCAGAAGAACAAACAAACCTGTCTTGGAAGAAGTGCAGCCAGAATGCTCCTTAGAGGCAAGGATGGCGAGACTGTGTCTTACATACTTTGGACATGTCGTCAGGAGGGATCAGTCCCTGGAGAAGGATATCATGCTTGGCAGAGTAGAGGGTCAGCAGAAAAGAGGAAGACCCTCAACGAGGTGGATTGACACAGTGGCTGCAACAATGAGCTCGAGCATAACAACGACTGTAAGGATGGCGCAGGACCGGGCAGTGCTTCGTTCTGTTGTGCATAGGGCCGCTATGAGTCGGAACCCACTCAACGGCGCCTAACAACAATAAACCAATAACAATAATAATAATAAATTTGAGATAAGTTTGTTTAAATCCCTCAATCTTATAGGTAGCCAAACCATGGAAAGGGTAGGACCTTTGACCAAAATAACCTAGATTAAGGACTTAAATCAACATTCTCTAAATCCAAGTTCAGTGTCCTTACCAACACCACACATCGTTCCCCATAATAACATCCTCCTCAATGACCTAAAATAAACTTTTTTGGGGAGTCCTGCTTTATGCCTTCTTAAATCACTTCATATTTTATTGAACACCTAATAACACTACAGATTTTTTCCATTTTGCCTAGCATAATTTGTAAATAATGATTTTTTTTCTGGTTCAAAACATATTGGAAATAACATATCTTCCCGAATTTTCTTCTCTGTCTGCATAATTCAGATTGACTGGGATTTTTGATTTCTTCATTGCTCTCTAAATGGTTGGTGAGTCTTTGCTATTGACAAATAAGATACTATCCTTTATCTCTTGTGTGAAGTATTTTGCACTGAGTCCAAAAACCTAGCAATGATCATCTTCATGGCAGCAAAAAGCATTTCAATTAAACTCAAGTGACCAGTCTGATATGAATTTTAATGTTTACTTTTTTCCATTAGAAATATAGTATAGTATGATTATAAAGAGCAGTTAGAATGAGCCATGATGTATAATTTACCACCCTTCGGATTTAGAATAAAATCCTTATGTTCACAGGGCTTCCAACAATATCCCATTAGTTATCAGTTGAACATATACTAATGGGCATCTATAAAATAATTTTTAGAGAATTATAAGGACCTGTCATAAGCATATTCTCCAACACTGACAAGATACCTTTTCCCAGAAGAATGTGCTTGATAAGTCATCACTCTCAGGACTCTAAGTAAGATTTATTATGCTTTTAAGATGCCACTCCTTATTGCAATAGAATAGACTACTGTGCATGCATTTCCAATCTTTTCCTATGTGACTGTCTCAACCTGTTTGTGTGCTTCTTGAGGTCAAAGTAGTACAGAGCTACACACATAATATGTTCTTGTTAAATACTTGTAGTAATTAAATGTAATAATTATAAATATTTACAGTGTGAAATGTTTGGATTGCAGTTAAGTTCAATGATGAGGGCCAGGAGCTCTCTCCCCTTTTAAAGCTAGATTTTTGTTACCTCTCTGATCCTGGAGGAGAGAAGGGACTTAACTGATAGAAAGAAAGGCTCAGGAGAGCTACGGGCAGCGTTGAGCCAGGAGGCTAGTGGCAGAGACAGGAGCATGTGGCTGTGGCTATCTAGCTCTGCAGGGCACCTCGAAAGAACTTAGGCAACGGGGCACCTGGTGTGGGCACTCCTGGGGCGATAATAGCTGCTAATATTTACTGGGCACTTCCTGTCTGACAAGCATTACTCTAAATGTTTTACAAAAGTTAACTTACTGAATCTTCATCACAACCCTGTTGTTGTTGTTAGCTGCTGTCGAGTCAACCCCTGACTCATGGTGACCCCATGCACAACAGAATGAAATGCTACCTGGTTCCGTGCCATCCCCCAATCAGTCGCAAATCTGACCATTGCGATTCATAGGGTTTTTATTGGCTGGTTTTCAGAAATAGATTGCCAGGCCTTTCTTCCTATCCCCAGCATAATAGCTTAGTCTGGAAGCTCTGCAGAAGTCTGCTCAGCATCATAGCAGTATGCAAGCTCCACTGACAGACAGGTGGTGGCTGTGCTAGAGGTGCATTGGCAAGGAATTGAACCCCGGTCTCCCATATGGAAGGAAAGAATTCTACCACTGCTCTGCATCACAAGCCTATTAGGTAGGTAATGTTATTACCCATACTTTATATATAAGGAAATTGACAGGAAACTGAGATAAGGAAGCATGGAGAGATTCAGTAACTTGCCCAAGTTCACTCAGCTAGAAAGAGGCAAAGCTGGGATTTAAATACAGCCAAACTGACTCCAGAATCTAATCTCTTAACCACTGTGATACTGTCTGTCAGACAAGCTGCAGAACCACCACCTTCACCCCAGCCCCATCCCCAGCATATGGAGGGGACAGAACAAAATCTCTGTCTGTGGCAATTAAGTTATTGTCTCTAAGCTTTAAACCCATCCTTCTATATAGGGCTTTGTGATGCTGGGGCTGGGACTCTGCAAACCACATTTTGGCTTTGCCAACTGACCCCTTATCAGGCTTGCCAATAGAGGGCACTGAGGGAGACTTGTAAGACTGGAAGAGAAGGAAGGGGCCTGCTCCTTCCTGTCTTCTTCCTGTGGGCTTCTTGCTTTTCTTTACCTTCCTGTTCAGTGAGAGTAACCCCAGAAATACCTTTCCACCCTGTCAGGGGAAGCAGGGGAAGTTCCTTTCCATAGCAGCAGCTGAATCCAGCCTGTAGTTTTTCCAGCACTGATAGAACCAGCCTCATCACACCCTCATTAGAGACTCCAGCACCAATCCTCTGAAGGACCTTTCTAGGAGGTCAGAAGCCCAGTCCTTAGGGCCCTCATTTGAACTCAGTAACCTAGCCCAGCTGAACAGCCCCCTCCTCAGATGCCCGAGTTTCATCTCCCTGGGGCCCCTCCTCTGTTTCTACGTTTTAATAATTTCAACCTCTTTCTTTTGTTTCCCCAGTCCAAGCGATGGTGGCTGCTTCCTGAGGTTGCTACTTCCATGATACAGAGTTCTTTTATCTTTCCAGTTAACAGTTCTTTAAACCTAGTTAACAATTTTTCTTATTAAATTTTTTTTATCAAACAACTGTTGTATCTTCTGTCTTTTGACTGGACCCTACCTAATACACCATCTTATGGTTCATCCTGGCACTCGGATTTGCATCAGAGTTTAATAATTTTATCAATAGCTCATGAGATATTGCCAAGTTTAGGGGTAGGGTAGGTTTTTTTTTTAGTAAACATTCTGGGAAAACAAAGAAATTCACATCAACTTGCAGTGTGTTATTCTCAAGAAAATAATGCTAAATTCCTCATATCTGCCAATTCTTCATCACACGCATCAAGAATATTCTAAATCTTCACTTTTTATTAAATCAATATTGGAGACATACCCAAGCATATGTTGTCAATAAAGGTCATGACACATTTCTAATCTTATGAAAATTGAGAGCATTCCAAATATATATATATATACATATTACATATAATGGAGAGTAAGATTTTTATTTTTTTAAGAGCTTGTGCTGTGAAAGACTTCTCAACAACACCTTTATCTTCCTAGCACAGAGGAATAACTTGGATATGTTAGCTATTATTGTGATGGTGGGTGGTGGAAAATACTCTGGAGTAGGTGGGTGGCAAAGTGTGTTCTAACCTCAGCTATGCCACTTCATTCTAGCATTGACTTCTTTGAGCCTCAGTTTCTATATTTGTCAAATGGTGTTATTAATACTTATTGTACCCATGGAAACCCTGGTAGCATAGTGGTTAAGAGCTATGGCTGCTAACCAAGAGGTCGGCAGTTCGAATCCGCCAGGCGCTCCTTGGAAACTCTATGGGACAGTTCTACTCGGTCCTATAGGGTCGCTTCGAGTCGGAATCGACTCTACGGCAGCGGGTTTGGTTTGGTTTATTGTACCTATCTTGCAGGCTTATTGTATTCACTAAATATTTACAGATTATCTATAATCTATAGATTTGACGAACTCACTGATGAGGGTAAAGGACTACAGCCTTCAGTATGGATTACATCTGAACATAAAGAAAATAAAAGTTCTTACAACTGGACCAGTTAACAATATGATGAATGGCAAAGAAATTGAAATTGTCAAGGATTTCATTCTTCTTGGATCAACAATCAATGCCCATGGAAACAGCAGTCAAGAAATCAAACGATATATTGCTTTGGGCAAATCTTCTACAAAAGGCCTCTTTAAGATGTTAAAAAGTAAAGATATCACTTTGATGACTAAGGTGCACCTGACTCAAGTCATGGTCTTTTCCATCACCTCATATGCGTGCAAAAGCTGAACAATAAAAAAGGAATACCAAAGAAAAATCTATACATTCAAATTGTGGCATTGGCAAAGAATACAGAATATTCCATGGAAGACTGTAAGAACAAACAAATCTGTCCTGCAGGAAGAACAGCCAGAACACTCCTTGGAAGCAAGCATGGCAGGACTTCATCTCATTTACTTTGGACATGTCATCAGGAGGAACGAACCACTGGAGGACATCATGCTTATTAAAATAGGGGGTCAGAGGAAGAGGGAGACCCTCAATGAAATGGGTTGACACAGAGGCTGCAACAATGGGCTCAAACATAGCAACAATTGTGAGAATGGTGTAGGACCACACAATGTTTAATTATGTTATACGTTAGGTACCATTAGTCAGAGCCAACTCGAAGTTACCTAACAACATCTATAGGCAAGGACTTGTGATAGATATTTCAGTATATACAAAGAAGCAAAATACAGTCCCTGCCCTTAAGGGGTTTATTATCTAGTATTTATATTTATTCATTCAACAAACAGTTATAGAACACCACCTACCGAGCAGTGTGCCAGGAGCTAAGAATACAAGGATGGCTAAGATACAGTACCATCCCTCAAGGAGCTTAAAATTTAATTGAAAAATAAGACAAGAACACAGATAATAAGAAGAAGGGGCAAACGGTGCAATGAGAGGTTGAGATAAATCAGTTGACGATTAAAGAAACAGAAACCTGCACATAGTTGGAGATCAGGAGAGGATTCCTGAATCTGGTGTTTGAACTGGCTATTATGAATTGAATCATGTTATCCAAAAAGATATGTAGTCCTGACCCCTGTACCTATCTATGAATGTGACCTGTCTGGAAATTGGGGTTCTCTTTTATTATGTTAATTAGGTTACACTGGAGGAGGGTGGGTCTTAAACCTAATCCCACTTGAGTGGTGTCTTATAAAGGAGAGTACAGACACAGCAACACACAAGCACACGCACACACAAGCACACACACGGAGGAGACAGACGCCCTATGACAGTGGAGACAGATGCAGCTACAAGCCCAAGAATGCCAAGGATTGCCAGTAGCTACCAGAGCTAAAAGAGTCAAAGAAGGCTGATCCCCTGAATTTGAACTTCTACCCTTCTGAACTGTGAGAAAATAAATCTCTGTTCTGGCAGCACTAGCAAACTAGACATTGACCATGAACAAAGACCTAAAGAAGGAAAGAAGGAAGTGACCAGAAAAAGTGAGCCTGGTGAAGATGTCACTGAGAGTCTGAATTGTAGTGGAGTAGGTAGAAATTAGAAAAAGGAATGAATGTAAGCAGTGTTAGATGTATGTAGCTTGGAAATCCATGGTGGGGAGCGGTGAGGATTACAATAGTAACTGAAAGCTACTGCTGAAGACAATGTTGGAGAGGCTTCGGGGAGATTGGAACACTTACGCACTGCTGGTGGGAATGCAAAATGGTACAACGACTTTGAAAATAATATGACGCTTCCTTAGAAAGCAAGAAATAGAAATACCATATGATCCAGCATTCCCACTCCTAAGAATACAAACTAGAGAAATAAGAGTCGTCACACGAATAGACATACGCACACCCTTGTTTATTGCAGCATTGTTCACAATAGCAAAAAGATGGTAACAACATAAGTGCCCATAACAAACGAGTGGATAAACTATGTTACATACACACAACCGAGTACTACGCAACAATAAAGAACAATGATGAATCTGTGAAGCATCTCACAACTTGGATGAATCCGAAGAGCATTATGCTGAGTGAAATAAGTCAATTACGAAAGGACAAATATTGTATGAGACCACCACTGTAAAAACTCGTGAAAAGGTTTACACACAAAAAGAAACAATCCTTGATGGTTAGGAGGGAGGGAAAGGGTGGGAATGGAAAAACACTAAATAGACAATAGGTAAGTGGTAACTTTAGTGAAGGGTAAGACAGTACACAATACTGGGGAAGCCCCCACAACTAGTACAAGGCAAGGTCATGGAAGCTCCAGAGACTTATACAAACTCCGAGGGACCGAATTACTGGGCTGAGGGCTGTGGGGACCATGGTCTAGGGGAACATCTAGCTCAACTGGCATAACATAGTTTATAAAGAAAATGTTCTACATTCTACTTTGGTGAGTAGCGTCTGAGATCTTAAAACTTTGTGAGTGGCCGTCTAAGACACTCCACTGGTCTCACCCCTTCTGGAGCAAGGGAGAATGAAGAAAACCAAAGATACAAGGGAAAGATTAGTCCAAAGGACTAATGGACCACAACTACCACAGCCTCCACCAGACTGAGTCCAGCACAACCTACATGGTGCCTGACTACTACCACCACCAATTGCTCTGTCAGGGATCATAATAGAGGGTCCCGGACAGAGCTGGAGAAAAATGTAGAACAAAATTCTAACTCACAAAAAAAGACCAGGCTTACTGGCCTGACAGAGACTGGAGAAACCCGGAGAGTGTGGTCCCCAGACAACCTTTTAGCTCAGTAATGATGCTACTCCTGAGGTTTACCCTTCAGCCAAAGATTAGACAGGCCTGTAAAACAAGATGAGACTAAAGGGGCATACCAGCCCAGGGGCAAGACCTAGAAGGCAGGAGGGGACAGGAAAGTTGGTGATTGGGAATGCAAGGTTGAGTAAGGAGAGTGTTGACATGTCATGGGGTTGGTAACCAATACCACAAAACAATATGTGTACTAATTGTTTAATGAGAAGCTAGCTTGTTCTGTAAACCTTAGTCTAAAGTACAATAATAAATAATAAAAGAAATCATTTTGATGAGTTGAATAAAATATACTTTAAGGAAAACAAAAAAGAATTCTCTCTCCATCTTCCTCTTATATCTATTTATTTCTCTGTGCATGATGATTTCATTCTTTTTTCGTTTTAACTGAAAGTAGCCTCCTTGTGATTTGGGAAAATGGCCTCAAGCAGCTCCAATCAACAACCAACCCACTGCCTCCCAGTCAATTCCGACTCATAGCGACCCTGTAGGACAGAGTAGAACTGCCAGATAGAGTTTCCAAGGAGCACCTGGCGGATTCAAGCTGCCAATCTCTTGGTTAGCAGCCATAGCACTTAACCACTATGCCACCAGGGCTTCCCAAGCAGCTTCAGCTTACCTTATCCTTACTGCTCTTGGTCCAGTAAGAAGAAAGAAACAATCTTTTTTTCAGAATCCTTATGAAAATTTTCACAAAGGAAATGAATGGCTCCTTATATCATTCAAGGTCTAGTCTGGAGACAGAAACCACACTGTTTACTTGAATGGTGTCTCGGTGTCTTAGTTACCTAGTGCTGCTATAACAGAAATACCACAAGTAGATGGCTTTAACATAGATAAATTTATTCTGTCACAGCCTATTAGGCTGGAAAGCCAAATTCACGGCGCCAACTTCAGGAAAGGCTTTCTGTCTCTGTCGGCTCTGAGGCATGGTCCTTGTCATCAATCTTCCCCTGTTCTAGAAGGTTCCCTTGGTCTAGAAGCAGGGATCTTGGGTCCAAAGGACATGTTCTGTTTCCTGTGCTGCTTTCTTGGTGATTTGAGGGTCCCCCTGTTTCTCTGCTGGACCCCTGATAGCACAGTGGTCAAGCATTCAACTACTAACCAAAAGGTTGGCAGTTCAAATCTACCAGCCACTCCATGGAAACCCTATGGGGCCAGTTCTACTCTGTCCTATAGGGTCATTATGAGACAGAATCTACTCAACAGCAACAGGTTTTGTCTCTCTGCTTACTTCTCTCCTTTATATCTCAAAAGAGAGTGACTTTAGACACAACGTAATCTTGTAGATTGAGTTCCACCTCATTAACATAACTGCTGCTAATCCCACCTCATTAATGTCATAGGGATAGGATTTACAACACAGGAAAATCACATCAGATGACAAAATGGCAGACAATCACACAATACTGGGAATCATGGCCTAGTCAAGTTGACACATATTTTTGAAAGACACAATTCAATCCCTGAGAAACAGGGAAATTTTAACATAAGTAGAACAGTAAAAGGTAGTTAACCATTAAAAGTTAACCCTCCTCCCCCCCTTTTTTTAAACTAAAAAGGATTTTAAAAAATAATAATAATAAGGACTTACCCATCCCAAACCCAATGCCGTCGAGTCGAAATAAGGACTTAATGGGTCCTAAAGCAGCAGGTGCAAAAGAGCAGCTACTAACTCTAGGCTAAGGACAAGGAAACAAACAAACAACAACAACAAAAAAAAAAACCCACTGCCTTTGAGTTGATTCTGATTCATATTGACCCTACAGCACAGAGTAGAACTGCCCACAGGGTTTCCAAGGCTGTAAATCTTTGTGGAAGCAGACTGCCACGTCTTTCTCCCATGGAGCAGCTGGTAGGTTGGTCCTTTAACCACTGTACCACCAGGGCTTCAAGTGAACAATAAGGGAATTAAATGCTCCCTTCCTCCCCGCCAAGGCTAAGATTCAGACATCTTTGAAAAGAGCGTGGCTACCACAGGAATTGGTGGTTCAGTGGTAAAATTCTCACCTTTCATGCAGGAGATCCTGGTTCGATTCCTAGTCAATGTACTTCATGTGCACACACCACCCACCTGTCAGTAGAGGCTTGCATGTTGCTATGATGCTCAGCAGGTTTCAGCAGATCTTTCAGACTAAGGTGGACCAGGAAGAGGGACCTGGCAATCATCTTCTGAAAACCCTATGGACCACAGTGGAACTAATGATCATGGGCATGGTGGAGGACCCTGGGCAGCATTTTGTTCTACTGTGCATGGGGCTGTCATGAGGCACTCAACAACCACAACAACAGAATTCTGTGAGAGAGTGTTGACAGGCTACAACTGTTATGTAGAAGCAGCCTGCTGTTGCCAGCAGGTATGAGTGAGCTGCAACTGCTTTGAAGTGGCTGTTAATAGGACACATATGTCCTAAGGGTACAGCTGGGGCTCCCCTGTATAAAAAAAAACAGAGGACCAGACCTGGAAGGGAAATGTCTTCTTGCTGCCATTGTCTTGCAGGGTCACTCCGTTGCCCTCTATTGAGGAAGTTTAATAGAATGAGAAATGTTTACTGGGCACAGCTCCAAGATCACAAAGCCAAGCAAAGAAGTATGGGTTTGGCACTAAGATGTAATAAGTTAATAACTGGCACAATCCTGCTTGAGTCATGTGCACAGCCCCGAACCAATCACTGTGGCCAGGGAAAAGAGGACTCTGATTAGCCAAGGCCAGGCTAGGATCCTGTACTCACTTCTGTGGTCAAGGGTAGGGGGAGCAGCTCCACCCCCACCACATGGAATGGCTCCCCCACAGAAAAGATGGTGTCTTCTACCAGAAGAAAGGGGAAGAATGCTAGGCAAAGAAAACAATATTCTCTTTATATCTTGAGCTTAAAATGTCTAGTTCCATTTGGGATTGTCACTACAGAGAAAGAAAAAGTAAGCCCTTTCTTTAAGCCTAGTAAAACTGTATTTGCTCATTTATTTAAAAAAGGTTTATTAAGTGAGGAACTGGTGACGCAGTGGTTAAGTGCTCTGCTGCTAACTAAAAGGCTGGTGATTCGAACTTACCAGTCACTCGGCAGGAGAAAGATGTGGCAGTCTGTTTTCATAAAGATTATAGTCTTGGAAACCCTATGGAGAAGTTCTACTCTGTCCTATGGAGTTCACTGTGAGTCAGAATCAACTCGACACCGACAGGTTTTTGGGCTTTTTTGGTTTATGGAAGAGTTCATTCCTATCAGTTGTTTTTGGTCCTAGGTCTGACTTAACAAAATACCACAAACTGAGTGGCTTAAAACAACAAAAATTTATTCTCTTACAGCTCTGGAGACTAGAAGTCAGAAATCAAAGTATTATCAGGGTTGTACTCTCTGAAGGCTCTAGGAGAGGAATCTTTCCGTGTTTCTTCTAGCTTCCAGTGGTCCCAGCTTACCTTGGCTTGTGGCGGCATCACTCCAATCTCTGCCTTCTCTTCACACGGTTTTCTTCCCTCTGTCTCTGTGTTTCTTCCCTTTATGAGGACACCATTTCATATTGGATTAGGGCCCACCTGACTCCAATACAACCTAATGTTTACTGATTACATCTGCAAAGACTATTTCCAAATAAGGTCACATCCAGAGGTACTGAGGGTGAACATATATTTGGCGGGGGAGGGGGGGGACAAATCAAGCCAGAACAGCAGTACTGAACTACTGGCATCTTTATAGACACAGGCAGAATTCAAAGTTCTAAGAATAAAAAGAGAATTGAATAAAATAGTTGAGACAGGAAAATAGTACCTTTAATTACAGATTCAACATCCTAAAAAATATGTCTACCATTTTGTAAAAAAGTTTTTTGTTTTTTTTTTACTACTATTCATGGTCAAATTAGACCAAAGCAATACAGCTCAGTGGCTAAGAGCACAAATTATGTAACGAGACTGTTGTTAGTTACCGTTGACATCAATTCCGAATCATGGTGACCCCATATGTGCACACTAGAACTGCTCCATGTGGCTTTCAAGGCTGTGGGCTTTTGGAAGCCGATTTCCAGGTCTGTCTTCCAAGTCTCCTCTGGGGGCACAGTAGTCAGTGCTCAACCATTTATGCCACCCATGGATTCCTCCAGCACCACCTCACTGTGACACTGGGCAAGTAATTACTAACTTGTGCCTAAGGTATCATGACCTGTAAAATTTGAATAACACTGATACCTACCTTAAAGGATTAAATAAATTAACATCTGTAAAGCTGTTAAAACAGCACCTGATTCATAGTAAGCCCTATACAATTGTTAGCTGTTATAATGAATCGGTCATTGCTATTTGGATGTCACATAATATGACTCTGTTAACTAATATGAAATCCCCTCCTCTCCAAAATAAGAGAGAATCTTGTATGAAAACATGTAGTTGCTATACGTATTTTAGCACCCTCAAAAGAGGGCATCCTATGGAAATAATTTTATTATTTTAATTACCTTATGACATTGAAGAAGCCTCTTAAGGAACATAGATCACGTATTCCATGGAACTAAACACACACACAGAAACTTTTTATGATATAAAACGAAAGATAGTTATAAAATTATATGAAAAGATTTTAAAACTTTCCTAAAAATAAATTCATGTTTATATTTAGTCATAGAAGAAAAAAATTCTTTTTAAAGGAAAATTGCCTCTGTAAATCTAGTGTTTTCAAATGACACTGGGACATTCTGAGCAAGAGATGTACTCCATCTCTGTCTGTGTCAGAGAAACCCTTTCTTAATGAGGACTCTTGCACTGGTTGCGAGTCACTTTAGCAACAGAATAGAACTGCCCATAGAGTTTCCAAGGAGCGCCTGGTGGATTTGAACTGCTGACCTTTTGGTTAGCAGCCATAACTCTCAGCTGAAGTTGAGATCTCAGCTGAACTCTGGGATAGCAGATATCTCAGGAAGTTCTCATCAGTGAATGCTGGAACATCAGGGAACAGTGATCACAAAAAGAAAACAGCATTTCTTTTCCTTTCAGGGATAGGGCTGTATCTCTAATATTTCTTAAAATAGTTAGAGTATGGAATTCTATGGAGTATCTGTAACATATGGAAGAAGATACCTCACAGAGTACCTCCATTTAGAATTTGACTTAAGTCATCAAAGTACGCGCATGTGCGTGCACGTGCGCACACACACAGAAATACACACACGCACACACAGAAACACACACACAATGTTCCTAAACTGGAATAACCAAGGAAATGCTTTTATTAAAGAACAAGTATTTCCTAGATTAAGTAAAATTAGGATATGATACAATAATAGAACATTTTGTGTGTATAGAAAATTAAATATTTAGATAATAACATCGTCCTAATTTCTACAAACAAAAATTTTAGAAATATAACCTAGAATTGGCATTTTTCAATCTGGTATATAATCATACAAGGAGTTCTGGTGGTGCAGTGGTTAAGCGCTCAGCTGCTAATAGAAATGTCAGTGGTTCGAACCCAACAGCCACTCTACAGGAAAAAGATGTGGCAGTCTGCATCAGTAAATATTAAAAAAAAAAAACAAACCTTGGAAACCCTATGGGGCAGTTTATTCTGTCCTTTAGGGTCGTTATGAGTCCAAATCAACTAGACAGCAATGAGTTTTTGGTTTTGGCCATATAAACCAAAAAACCAAACCCGTTGCTGTTGAGCCAATTCCAACTCATAGCAACCCTATAAGACAGAGTAGAACTGCTGCACAGGGTTTCCACGGAATGGCTGGTGGATTCAAACTGATGACCTTTTGGTTAGCAGCCGAACTCTTAACCACTGCACCACCAGAGCTCCTTTGGTCGTATAATCATACATAAAAACGTATCAAGTCCAGGACTTTGCTAAAAAGATTTCCTTACAATAACATTTTATTACTAAAAACATTATCAAAGGTAGAAGTGATAAATGTGGGACAGAAATGCATTCTCATTGTCAAGCCTTAGGGAGGCCTACCATGCTTCCATAAGGTACTCAGTTTCCTCAGAGGTAAATCCAGGCCAATGAGATCTACCTCTTATCTTTGTTGAAAGATTAGATGAATAATGTGCCTGGTATTGATTAGTGCTGGCAAACAGTGTTTTCCCTCCTCTACTGGACGGCACTGGGTTTGGTTTTACTGGAGGCCATTCCCTGACTCAGTGACTCAAGGCCATACAAGACCACAACCTTTTGCTTAGGCAAAAGGGCTTTTGGGTGTGGGTCTTAAAAAAGAAAACGAAGTTAGGGCCCAAACTCTATATGCACAGTGTCCACTGCCTCCTCAAGCACCCATAGACCAGCCCTGAGAAGAGCAGAACTTTGGTACAGCAAACTCAAAACTTCCCCCATTGCCATCGAGTCAATTCCAACTCACAGGCAGAGGACCAGATAACTGCCTTAGCCTAGAACTCTGTAAACTCATTGTTTCTGTAATTTGTGAAATAAGTTATGTACAAGTAGGATTCTCACTCACAAATTTCTTAAACATAATTCTATGGCTTCAAAACAATGGAAAATTTTGAAGAATAGGTTGGAAAGTGATTAAAGCAAGACTCAAAAACTTAAAAGGAAAATAGTTTCTTGGTCCCCGAAAAAAATCAGAATAAAATCTATCTAAACTGTTTATAGACTTAGAAATTATAGCTCACTCCTCTAGTTGTAGGCCTTTCAAGACACAGGCTTTAGTTTCTCAATGAATACAAAAGTTAACGTATAAGTCTTACGTGCAAGGTCTTTTCTTCTGAGTAATTTCTCTCCGCGTACACCAGCTGAGCTCTATCTACACAGACATCAGCTTCTCTTCCTTACTCAGGAGAGTGGACTAGGTGTGCCTCATTAGTGAAACAGGAAGTATTAAAATCAAATGCAATTACCTCCAGAAAATAAATTTTGGGAGTTTAAGTTTCTAAATCTTTCTAGAAAAAAAAAATGCCATTTTTTGGAGAGCTTCCTCCTCATCCCTACTGACAACCTATAGCATTCCAGAAAATAAATTTGCAGACCAGAATAATAATATGAGGAAAGAACATTTTAAGAGCTCTATTAAATATCTTTTTTTTTTTTTTTTAATATCTTAATGAAATCCTTCTGGAGCATTGTCATTTTCGTATAACCTATTTTGGTGTCATTAGTTTCCAAAAGTTTAATTCCATATTCCTCTTAACTAATGACGAAATTAGTATCTATAATGATCTATATTTCCACTCTTAATGAATTGTCATTTCCATTTCTTTCCAGACTGAATCCTATTAATTCTTTACCTTAGATAAGGTCTTCATAGGTTGTTCTTGTAGAAATATTTCGAACTTTTTAGAAAAACATTTGCTAGCATTTGACCATAGCTTTTCCCCTATGGCTTTCAATCAAATTGATGCTATAAGGATATTCAAAACAATTGGCAAATAGTTTCTAAGTATGCTTGTTTGATAGCAAACATTTCATTTTTAAACTAAAATATCACTATGTCTGTCAATTCCTGGTGGCGCGATCGTTACAGCAACCGCTAAACAAAAGGTTGATGGTTCCAACCCACCAGCCACTCTCTGGGAGACAGATGTGGCAGTCGCTTCTGTAAAGATTACAGCCTTGGAAACCCTATGGGGCAGTTCTACTCTGTCCTACAGAATTGCTATCAGTTGGATTCCACTCTTTACGTCACTAGGTTTTGTTTTTTAGTATCAGTTCAGGAGCCTCGAATTTAAAAGTTGCCCTAGACCATATTGAAGTACATAGCCACTCTCTCCTTAAAGACTTTCAATGAAAGTTGCAGTATTTCCTCCAGAAATGCATTTGAGATTCTCACAACTCAAGACCATGTATTCATAGCAATAAAAAAACAACGGATACTGAAAGAAGATATCTGATTGCTAAGACTAACAACTGGCTACTCTGTCAGTATATATCACTGCTAAGCCAGCTACAGAAACTAAAAACAGTTATTACAAGACTTACTGATTCAGTTATTTTAGTAAATATTTATGAATAAATTAATGAGTGAATAAATGAGCACAAGAATGTCTGTCACTTGCCAGGCATTGACATCATGTATTTTGATGTTTGGCAAGTGGGGAAAACATGGTTCCTGCTCTCATGAAGCCTACAGTCTAGCAAAAGAAGAAAACCATGAAACAAAAAAAATCAGTGAATAGGTATCTAATTACAATTTCAATGACACTATTATTGATCAGCTGCTCTATCATACCAGTCTTTTTTTTTTTTTTTCCTCTCCATATAAAGATTGAAACTAACATCAAGTGTAAAAGCTGGAAACCATTTCTTCTAAGAAAGCCTACCTCCAGTGATGTGAGCCCATTTATTCATTCCCTAGGTCGAAGTAGCAAGCAATTGTCATATTGACTCCCTCCTTCTTCTTTCCAGAAACTCTGGTAGCGTAGTGGTTAAGTGCTATGGCTGCTAACCAAAAGGTAGGCAGTTCAAATCCACCAGGAACTCCTTGGAAAACCTAAGGGACAGTTCTACTCTGAGTGGACTTGTGAGTCAGAATCGACTTGATGGCAATGGGTTTTGGTTTTTTTGTTTTGTTTTTTCACCTTTCACATCCAATTAGGCACCATGGCTTATTGAGCCTAAAATTCAGATATACTTTGTATTTATCTCCTTTCTCCATTGCCATAGCCAAAAACAGTACCAATTCTCTGGCCCTCTTATTCAAATTATTTTAATAGCCTCCGAGAATCACAGATAGAATAGGAAAATATTAAAGTTGGAAAGGACCCTAGAAATCACTCTTCAGATGAGGAAACTGAGACTTGGAAAGACAAAATGTCTCACCCACAGCCCCACAACTCAGGCTAGCCCGAGTATGTCACTAATTTTTCTTTGGAGCTGCCATGGGAGACACTATTGGTTGTCTGCTCATGGTCATTCCCATCCTTTTCCTTGTTAACAAATCTTCCCTCCCATAAATAAAACCAGTGATCGATGAGTCAATTCCGACTCATGGAGATCCCATGTGCGTCAGAGTAGAACTGTGCTCCATTGGGTTTTCAATGGCTGATTTTTCCCAGAAGTAGAGTTCCAGGCCTTTCTTCTGAGACACCTTGAGTGTACTCAAACCTCCAACTTTTCTGTTAACAGCTGAATGAGTTAACCATTTGCACCACCCAGGGACTTCCCCCACCAGCTCTGGTAGGAGCTAAAAATGGCAAATGCTTGTTTTCCTAGGGATGGTCTTGTGACTCCATTTTGGCCACTGAGTATAAAGGAAAGTCTGTTGGCTGGTTCCTGAAAAAGATTTTGCTTCCTGATACAAAGAGAAATAAAGAACCCTACTCCCTAGTTTTCTTCAGTCTTTGGATCTGAACTAGATGAGCCTGAGAAGAAACCGCCAATATCTGAGGACAGTGCATCACAACAATGGAAAGAGTTTGGGATCCTCCTCTATGAGCCCTGAGCTAACCCTGTTACCACCTACCTGCAGACCACTTGCTTATTATGTGAGATTGTTTAAAGTCTTTCCTATCCTATGTACCCCATATGTCATATATTCTGTTACTTGTAGCTGAATGTACTGCTGCTTTGCTTATTTCTTTATTTTTGTCTACCCCACCAAACTCCACGTGGACAAAGACTTGGCCTATTTTTTTCATTGCCATAACCCCAGTTCCTAGAACAGTGCCTGACACATAGTCAGCTCTTGATAAATATTTGTTGAATTAATGCTCGAAAACATTCATTGACTATCAGCTTCTATAGGATAAAGTCCAACGGATTAACCTAGAATTCAAGGCCCCCCATGATCTAGCCCCAATCTCTTTCCAGTCTTGTCTTCTACCTTCACATACCCTACCAAACCAAAACAAACCCATTGCCATTGTCTTAGTCATCTAGTGCTGCTATAACAAAAGTACCACAAGTGCATGACATTAACAAAGAGAAATTTATTTTCTCACAGTCTAGTAGGTTACAAGTCCAAATTCAGGGCGTCGGTTCCAGGGCAACTTTCTCTCTCTGTCGGCTGTGGACGAAGGTCCTTGTCCTCAATCTTCCCCTGGTCAAGGAGCTTCTCAGGCACAGGGACTCTGTGTCCAAAGGACACCAGGAGCGCTCTGCTCCTGGTGCTGCTTTCTTAGTGGTATGAGGCCTCCAACTCTCTGCTTGCTTCTCCTTCCTTTTATCTTCTAAGAGATAAAAGATCATGCAGGCCATAACCCAGAGAAACTTCCTTTATATTGGATAGGGAGGTGACCTGAGTAAGGGTGGTGTTATAATCCCACCCTAATCCTCTTAATATAAAATTAAAATCACAAAATGGAGGACAGCCACACAACACTGGGAATCATGGCCTAACCAAGTTGCTACATATATTTGGGGGGGGACATACTTCAATCCATGACAGCCATGAAGTCAATTCCAATTCACATCTGCCCTATGTGTTACAGAAGTGCTCCATGGGGTTTTCTCGGCTTCAGTTCTTCAAGAAAACAAATCACTAAGCCTTTCTTCCGTGGTGCCACTGGGTGGATTCAAACCACCAACCTGTAGGCTAATAAAAAAAAAAAAGGCTAATAGGCAAGTGTAAACTGTCAGGAAAACAAGGCTGTTCCCTGTCCTTCCAAACACTCCTTGTGCTCTATTGATACAGCGATTTGGCCCACGATGTTCCTTCCATGGAATATGTTCCTCCTCTTCCGTCTTTATACTTCTCTCTCATTCTTCAAGCCCCAGCTCATCTTCCATAGCACTTTCTCTGACACCTTCCAGGAGTAAATATCTTTTCTATCCTTTGTTCCCTTTTCTCCTCTGGCACATACCACTTTTAAAAATTTATGATAATTTTTTGGTGCCCTCATCACTACTGGACCATAAGCTCCTTAAGGATAGAAAATTTACCACCCCAAAGAACCCATACAATGCTTTGCCCCTGTAGGTACCTAGTAATTTTTTTTTTTTTATGGAGGAATAAATAATATCAAAGTGAGCACATTTAAAAATTCTGTTTTAAAAAGTGGTTTGGACCCAGGAATTGCTGCAGACTCTTATGGAAGCAAAGGTTTGAATGCATGGCAGGAGAGGAAAGGAAGGTAGGGAAAGAGACTTGGGAAGTGTCAGTAGAAAGCACGGATGCTTTTTCTCTTGCGGATGATAGCAAAGTTCTTAATGGAAGATGATCCCAATCAATAGAGCGAGACAGCTGATTTATGTCATGGAATCAAGCTGAAGTCGTGGTCCTTCTCTGCATAATGATGTGAAAGGGAAAAAGGCTACTAGACTGGACTCCACAAGTATACCTGCTGGTGTTCGTAAGTATGTTTTCCCATCCACAAACTGCAGGAGAGCTCCAGAGAGCAGCCTGCTTGAGTCTGGATGCTGAGGAGTGAGAGTGGGGCTAGTGCCGCTGCTGTTATTTGGCTGCTGCTGCCGCTGCTGCCACTGGGCTGATACCGCAGGAGGGGTCTGAGCACTCTGAGCATGCTCTCGGAAGCCTCAGTTCTGGAGTGGAATGAGAAGTTAAGAGAGAGGGCTGTGAGGTGGGCAGGACACACCAAGGAGCTGCAAACCCAAACAAGAAATCCAGTCAGCAAAAGGAGAGAAAGAGTGAACTTGAGCCAAGATATCGATCCAAGTGGAACTGAAGGAAATGTCATCGTTGGTAAAGGAGGACTTGGAGAAGAAACTGTTTAAGCCCCTCTCACAGAATCTGTATGAGTTTATCGAAATAGAGTTCTCCGTCCAGGACAGGTATTACCTCTGTGTGTCAGGTAATCTTTCTGTTATTTCAAAGAGCAAGTGACTCAGAAATGGCTTGGATGATAGAGGAAAATTTTTGTGTTTGTTTTTCCATACACTAACAGCACGTGTGTCTTCATGTGATAAAGTTTAACTACCTAAGTTTAAGAATTTCGGTTGTACAGAATGATTTAAAAAAAAAAAAATGAAAGAAAGAAAAAACATTGTATTAAGAATATTTCAGTTAGTTGTTCAGCCATGAAACTGGGTATGTACTTTCTCTAATGTGATTATCTTGTCTCTAATCTTTTCTTAATTCCCTTTTGTGGTATGCAATTTTATTGTGTAAGAGCTCATTTTAAAAAATTTAACACAAAGCTCTCTGTATATTTTTAATTCATTGGAGAATTGAATTATACGGCTCTCTTTCCATCCAATCTGGACAACTAGGGTTCTCTCATTCCGTGTTAGGAAAGAAACAAGACCTTAGGTTTTCTTCTGAGAGCTCATTTAGACTTCCTGGAGGTTTTGTTTTGGAAAGAGAAATGGTCTTTTAAAAATCCCTACTCTTACAGAAAACCTGGTCACAGAAATAATACTTGCATAGCAGAAATTAGAAATTAACTTCTATGGCCTCAGTGCTGACATCTCTGAAGTAGAAATAATAACACCTACATTTGTGCACAAGGTTTTCTTGTTAGGTCCTCAATAGAAAAAAATATCATAACTTATATTCAAAATAAATACAATAAGATAGTTATATTTTAAAATATGCATAAAATGAAGAATGAGTATATTACATTAAACATATTATGTTTGGAGCTTTAAGGATAAGGGAAAGTCTGCTAAACTCTTCTAACTAAAGGTTTTCCCTCATATTTCTAAAAATTCAAGAAAATTGTCCAAAAGTAGGAGTATGCTTCTGATTTAATTATGATTTGCCTAACCTGTGATTTTTCTGCTGAATTTAGATTGCAAGGCTTGGGCCATTACTGAATTTAGCATACAGTGCTTCCCTTCCCCACTCCATGCCTTTCAATACTTTTCAGGGGCCCCTTTTTCAGGCACACAACTAAGCATTTTCAGAAAACAACTTGTTATAATTCCCTTCCCGATAATTGGCTTAGAAGGACTTTCTAAAGGTATAAAGAGGGAATACTATCAGGGAAGTAGAGCATCTTTACAGAATGTGCAAAAAAAAAAAAAAAATAGAATTCTATCATTCCTGATAAGAATAACAATACCCAATAATAAAAGTAGTTCCAGTATTTATTTATTTAATACTTTACCTAGCACATTTTGCTATCTGAATGCAAAGTGTGGGGACTTGGCATACTAGCAATGTAAAAAACTTAATGGGTCCAGAAAAACTAAAGAAGTTAAATTACAGAAGAAGGTCAATAAGAACAATTTAAGTAAGAAAACTGTACTGTATCCAATTTATCAATTCATTATACCTTAAAGTACTTTCATATATTAGAAAACATTCTTATTCTAATGTTAAAGTTTAGTAATTTTCTATTTGTTGGAGATTCTCACTTTACAAAGTTAATTTCTCATTGTAATGTGAGTTTGTAAGTATTTTTAAAAACTTATGAAAAATCATCATAATGATGTTTATAACCAATTCATCAAATATGTTTTAGAGTCACCCTTCAACTTACATAATTAACTTTTTTTTTAATCTGACATTAAAAAAAAAAAAAGCATCCTAGAATTAAATTTTTCAAACCGAATGTGATTTATTCTCCTGTACCCCCTGAGTTCAGAGAAAGGTCATCTGCTGTCTTTTTCATAAATGACATGAATCCTTTTAATTAGGATTGGAAAGTCAAGGGCTTGGCTTGGTATTGTTAACATGTGCAAAAGCAGCTTCTTTAGGCTTCAATTTTCTCATCTGAAAAATGACACAGTAAAGCAGGTGATTACTTAAGGGCACTTTCATTAGTAAAATTCTATAATTCTATCACATACAAGCAAGGAGAAAAGATCCTCATAGAAACAGGAAGAGAAAACAATTTTGTGGTATTCGAGATAAACGTGGACATTATGGAGCGATTTCAGTTCGCTAGCTTTCTACAACTCCCTCTATTTTCCAATCATCAATTTGAGAGCACATGCCCTAAATATGTAAAAATAAGGCCCTAAATATAACACCTGTTTATGACAACTACAAATACATTATGACAGAAGCATAATTTAAAATAAGGTAAATGTGACCCTTGACAGTCCTAAATCTTTGACCGTGTTTACTCAGGAAAATTTCATTGATATGACTCAAACAGATCACATCTTAATGGTTGAGGCAGGTAACTCCATGCTCGGAATGTTGACCACCATTGGGAAGGAGAGTTGAATAACTATGGTTTCCTCTATGCCCAGCGATCCAGCAGCTCTAACTTGCTGTAGATCGTTAGGTCCAGAGTAGTCAAAATTCTATCATGCATTTTTCAAATTTAACAAGCAATATTTAAATATGGTCATGCCTTCTATTTATTTGACCAGAATCTGTCTTTTGCAGACTCTCACACCCAGAGGACTGTGATTTACATTAAATCTTCAAGATTCACCTGGTCAATGTAAAAATCAGAGATCATAAACACAATCTCCCTCTCTGTAGTTTGCTAGGTCTCACACTGGGGATTTCCTAGGATTTCACTCTCCTCCCACCTCAGGCTTTGCATGGTAATTTCTCCCTGAAATTAGCTTCCCCTAGCGGTTAAACGCAATGTTTTCTTATAAAGAAGGGAAAGAGTTCTATTATGTGGAGGCCCTAAGAAGTGATAAGTCATTTGTGCAACGATTGGAGTGCAAATGAATTAAAGAAATTCTGGATGACTTGAAAATAAAGGATTAGCCAAAATTGAACGGGAAGTTGTAGAGCATGGTGGAACGGACCTTGGAGTCAGACAAATTTGATATGAATCTGCTTTGCTTTGCTTTGCCTACCTGTTGTTCTTGGGTGCCATCTAGTCAATCTGACCCAGTGACCCCATGTGACAGAGTAGAGCTGCCTCATAGAGTTTTCTAGGCTGTAATCTTTATGGAAGCAGACAGCTAGGTCTTTTTCCTCACAGAGCCACTGGGTAGGTTTGAACAGCCAACCTTTTGGTTAGTAGGCAAGTGCTTAACCCTTGCAGTACAAAAAAAAAAAAAAAAAATTTTTTTTTTTTTACCAGCTAAGAAATTTGGGCAAGTTAATCAGCCTCTATGATCTCATTGTTGACATCTCTGAAGTGGCAATTATAACACCTACATTTATGTGTAATGTTCCCCTGTTAAATCCTTACTAGGAAAAAAACAAATATGGTAACTTATATTCCGAATAAGTAAAAGGTAGAGTTATACTTTTAAAATATACAGTAATATATATTGAATATATGTATAATGAAGAATGAATTTATTATGTTAAATATATTATATATAAACAAAACTCTAAGTATATTCAGACTCAGATTATTTTACATCTTTTGAAAAACATTTTCCATTCATAGACGCTAATTTGAAAATAAATGACATGTGCTAGAATTATGAAAACAGCCTATGTAAGTTCTCTACATATTTTATTTTTGATTGTTGAACAGAACTTCTCTGTGAACCAGAGACTCTAACAATTTTGTCAAATTATTTAAAATAATGGTAATCGTGCCAAATGCGAATAAGTTAACGATAAGAAGGAGCCAGCTAAAAGCCATTTAAAAAGCTTCATTTAGAACCACCGTTGCTAAATTTGTGAACTCCTAACGTCTTAATGACAGAGATCATAAGCTAAAGAGTTTTTTCTGAAAGTTTTTATTCCATCAGATAATATATTGTCTGGGAAGAGGTTCCTTTAATCTTTGCCCTCTCTAAATTGAGTACAGATTATCCTACTCACCTATTGTGTTTTGTAAGAAGAAAAACATGAGATGATGCTTTGAGACGTTTCCATACAATTAAAGATGTTATTAATAGCAGTGGAATAGCAACTGCTTAGCTCCGGATATATCTGAGCATAGTGTATATGCACATTCTTTTTTATGTTCTAAATGGTGGATTAACTCAAGGCTGTCTTGATATATAATCATTTAACATATTCACTTTCATAGCCTATAATATTTCCTTGGTAAATATTCATATGACTTGGTTCTGCTACAACGTAGAAATGCTGTGCTCAGAAAGAATACACACTGGGAAGAAATTCTAATGTGACTGCATTTGTCATTCTCTATTTTTAAAAATTAACATCAGATGAAATACAGAATTGATTTACAAAAGGTATATTTTATTAAAAATAAAATACATGTCTCATAAAATTTACTGCAAAACTTAGCTTTAAAGGAAGAGAAAACCCACTTGATTATTTTCACTCAAGCCTCTCTCTCTCGATTTCACACACACGTACACATAAACACACACTCACACACTAGCTAAATACATTTGTGGAATATTCCTAAACATCTCCATGGAGGGACTTTAAATAAAATGTTCTGACTCTCCAGATCAGAATAATTGTAGGTGGGGACTACAATATGAAATGATGAAGTGCCCGTTTGGGTCCTTTTGTTAGCTTGCCTTTTTTATGACTTCATTTTTAGTTCTTGAAGAGGGGGCTTGGATTTGGAATTGAACATTATCATTACCTCTAACTTCAGCAACCCACAACATCATCATTAATTAGTTATTCATGAGCCAGACATTCCCAGTGACTAATCTACTACTTTGGAGCCCTGGAGGCACAGTTGTTAAGAACTCAGCTGCTAACCAAAAGGGCAGCAGTTCAAATCCACCAGCCACTCCTTGGAAACCCTGTGGGGCTGTTCTGCTCTGTCCTATAGGGTCTCTATGAGTTGGAATCAACTCTACGGCAATGGGTTTAATCTACTATTTTGGACATATAAATGTGGAAATCATGATGATTTGCCAATTTTAAACTCCAAGCCAGATTATTTCTAGAGTGAATGGGAACTTTATAGCAAAGCTCTGATGGGGGGGCGGGGGGGGGGGAGGTAAACATTTTTCTTTATTAGAATGATATTTTGATAGTGGGATGGAAGGGATAGTTTACGGCATGCCTACTGAGTCCCAGGCACGAGTCTATTTTATCCTGATTCCACTCATTATCCCTTTTAATCTTCATGGTGACCTGATAAGATAGATAAAACTCCTGTTTTACAGATGAAGAATCCGTGGTTCACAGAAGTAACTAGCCCATGGTCACAGGTAGTAAGGTCTGATTCTAAAATCCAAGTTCTTTGTACTTTGCCACACTCTTTCTAACCAGTAAGAAAAGCCAGAGTTTTTTTAACGCAAGAACCAGGCACTATGTTAATAACGTCACATATATCACCTTTTGCTGCTTCTTATTGATGACAAAACTGAGGCTTAGAGTGGCTAAATAACTTGACCAAGATCACCAACTAAGTGATAAATCAAGCTTCTAAATGCAGGCCGTCTTGAACCTCTGTGCCAAATCACTGGGTTATGTTGCTCTCAGCAGGTGTACTGAGAATGTGCTAGATGGGAGCTCATGAAACCAAACCTTGCAGAATACTCATTGGATGTCCCTCCTTATTACTTTGGTACTTCTGTTCCCACAAAATTGCTTTCCTTCTTTTCTATTCTATTTTTTATTCCTGTAAGTACATTAATAATTCATGTCCGAATTCACAGCCAATCATTTTCATTTTGAAGACTATAGAATCACTATGAGTTGGAATCGGCTTGACAGCAATGGGTTAGAATAGCCCAAAACTTGATTTTATAAAAATATTTCCAGAAAAAAAATCATTTATAAATAATTTTATTTGATGAAATCGATTATGGTATTCTCAAAGATCCCAAGATATTATCAGTGCAACTGTAATATTTTTATTGAGGCTTCTTATCTTGAATACCTTGTGGTGATTTTCCCCTATTATTTGATTTAAATGATAAGAACAATTACATAACATCAAAATTTTAAAACAACAGTTATTCATTTTTTAAAGCATTTCTGTTCTACTTGCTAATGAGCTACTGTATTTCCTTTATTCTGCCAAAGTATATTGGTTCAATTGACCCATCTTCTTTCCATTAGCCTGGTGAATAATATTGGCTATGATAATCAAGGCATTTATTCTTTAGAAATTTTATTTAAAAATTAAAAGTGAAAACAAATAATTGGCATGAAGTTAAGAGAAGATTGTAATTCTGAAAATGCTGACTGAAGTATTAAAGCTGGCACAGATGAATTCTAAAATTCCCTGAGTCTGTAGATGTGCTAAAGCATAATTATATAATGGTGCCTCTGATGTTAGTGAAATCAACCCTCTAACATTCTGACTATATAAACACGTGTCTGTTTTAAGACAATGTGATAAGTTTCCTCTTTGCCGCTGCATTAATGTGGATATGGCCATTTAATTTTAGCTGGCAGCAGAACTCAAGCATGGAAATTAGGGATTGGGTTGACTCCAGCCTGACTAGACTTCTTTGGCTCTTGGCTAAGGACAATTCTTGGAGCCTCCTTGGCTCCAAAGTAGACTATCTGGCCAAATTAAGGAGGCTGTACTATCTCTGGAAACCCTGGTGGCGTAGTGGTTTAGTGCTACAGCTGCTAACCAAAGGGTCAGCAGTTTGAATCCGCCAGGTGCTCCTTGGAAACTCTATGGGGCAGTTCTACCCTGGCCTTTAGGGTCACTATGAGTTGGAATCAACTCGACAGCACTGGGTTTGGTTTGGTTTTGTTTGGTACTGTCTCTATGCGACATCATTTTATCAAAAGTTTAGCTTTTAAAGCATATGCTTTTCTTAGTTTGGCTTTAGTGGAACAGTGACCACCAATGTAAGAAAATGTGATGACTGCTGCCAGTACCAGTTGCCATTGAGTTGGCTCCAACTCAGGGCGACCCTAGGAGTGTCGGAGTAGAACTGTGCTCCATAGGGTTTTCAATGGCTGACTTTTCAACTATAGAAGTAGATCACCAGGTCTTGCTTTCCAGACACCTTTAGATGGACTCAAACCATCAACCTTTCAGTTAGCTGAGCACATTAATGGATTTCACCACCCAAGGACTCTTAATGGCTGGTAGATCCTACTTTCTTAATGTGTCTCTTTGCCACACACCTCCCCCACCGCACCTCCCAGCCCATCCTTATGGAATTGTCTAAATTTTTGGACAATTTAAAGCTTAGCTTGTCTGTTCACTTAAAACTCTTCAGTGACCCCTCCCCAGTAGCATTCAGGATAATGTCTGACCTCCATAGCCTAGTATTCCAGGCCCTTCAGGAAGAGTCCCTGCCTCACCTCCTATCATGTGTCCACACTCATCCTTCATGTCAATAATACAGAATAGTTTAATGACTCAAAAGTGTCTAGTATATCATGCCTTTGAATACATGCTGCCCCATAACTCCCTTTACCCTTTCTTCTTTCTGCTGACTCCTAACAATAACAACAAAAACCCCAAACCCATTGCCGTCGACTCATGATGACACTGGTGCCACCGGGTGCATTCAATCCTCCAACCTTTAGATTAGTAGTTGAAGGCAAACTGTTTGCACCACTCAGAGGCCTAGCTTCTACAATCCTTTGCAATTCAGATTACCTCATTCAGAAAGCTCCCCTGTCCCCTAGTCAGATGAAGATGCCTCTCCTTCATGTTCACAAAGCTGTGATCAAATATTTTCTTTCTGAAGCTCCCACTCACTGAGATCTCAGTGAGAGCAGAAAGGGTGTCTTGGGTATCATTTTTTTCAATGCCTAGTACAGTGCTGATCCATAAAGGACACTCAATACATATATATCAAATTGATGAAATGAATGAGTGGGCTTTATAGTCAATTACCTGATTATCATAATATGTAGATGAGGCTAATATAGTCACTAGCAGACAGTGGGCTTTTGCTTCAAATTACATTTTTATACAGGATCCAGTTACACTTCCATATCTCTTAGGTAGCCAGTGAGATAGTTAGCCACAACAAGAATATAGTGTTTGGGTTCTGAGGTAGAACTTTTGTCTAGGCAAACACAACTGTCTCCTAGAGAAATTAAATCCAAGCTCTTGTCCTCATGAGTAAGTATGACAATCAGCTGTGCCTCCACTTCAACATACCAACTTTATAACCTCTAATCCCTCTTCTGAAGGCAACATCTAGATCAACGGAGATGGACCTTTTTTTTTAAGGATAGAGAAGTGTACATGAGAGAAACCCATCAACTTCTGCACACAATTTTAGAAGGATCACAGACTCTGAGTCCGTTCATTGATCCCAGGTTAAGATCTGCTCCAGGTCCCCTCCAGGACATTCCCCTCAATCATTCCCTCTGTCCCCAAAATATGCAAATTTTCTTCCTCCAAACTCCTGGAATTTTTCATCTAAATCATAGCCTTTAGTCTTTCTCTATTGCATTTTTTACTCCTACCTAATCCAGAAACTGGAGAGCTGGTTGAGCAGTGGTTAAGAGCTCAGTTGCAAACCATCAGGTCGGCAGTTCGAATCCACCAGCAGCTCCTGGGAAACCCTATGGGGCAGCTCTACTCTGTCCTGTAGGGTCACTGTGAGTCAGAATCAACTGAACAGCAATGGATTTGGGTTCGTTCCTTTGTTTAACCCAGGAACTGGCACACACCGTACACTCAATATGTATTTGTTATACACATGAAGGAGCCCTCTGCAAGGTATCTTCTGCCGTCTCCGTTCTACTGAAACTGCCCTCAGGCAAAAAAATCAGTATCTTTCCCAAGCTAGGATCAGTGACAGAAAGAAACTCTGTTTTACCCAACAAGGTAACTTCATGAGATATCCCCCAAATTTTTGAAATTCTCTGTCCTCTTGATTTTCAAAACATTGCACAGTTGGGGAAACCCTGGTGGTGTAGTGGTTAAGTGCTACGGCTGCTAACCAAAGGGTCACCAGTTTGAATCTGCCAGGCGCTCCTTGGAAACTCTATGGGGCAGTTCTACTCTGTCCTATAGGGTCGTTATGAGTCAGAATCGACTCGACGGCCCTGGGTTTTTTTTTGTTTGTTTTTTTTTTTGGTTTTGCACAGTCCAGCTCGTCTCATTTCTGATGGTCCCTTCTTAGTCCTTTTTTTTTTTTTTTTTTTAGTTTTTATTGTGCTTTAAGTGAAAATTTACAAATCAAGTCAGCCTCTCATACAAAAACTTATATACACCTTGCTATATACTCCTATTCGTCCTCCCCCTGATTAGACCGTACACTCCTTCTCTCTACTCCTATTTCCGTGTGCATTTAGCCAGCTTCTGTCCCCCTCGGCCTTCACATCTCCCTTCCCACATAGTCTCATGTGTCTACTTGATCCAAGAGGCTCACTCCTCACCAGTTTCATTTTCTATCTTACCTTCTTAGTCCTTTTGGCTGGCCATTCTTTCTTCACCACTCTGTCTACCCTCTTGCTCTGCTCTTTTCCCTATCAACTCAGTCTAGGAAATCCACCTGCACACAAAAATCCCAAGTCTGTATCTCCAGTCCTAAACTCTAATCTTCTCTCTCATTCTCTTCTCAGATGGTTTGCAGGTACTGTATGTCAACAATTGAATTCATTATTCTACTCAACCAGCTCAATTTCTGTACTTTCCCATTCTGGTTAACATTCAGTCTCTCCAGGGCTGTCAATGCCTTGTTTGAAATCTTACTTGGATTTGCCACTTCTATGTCTATTACCCACATCCTATGCCTAGGTCAGGAGTCCCTGGGTGGTACAAAGAGTAAACACACTTGGCTGTTTACCAAAATGTTGGAGGTTTGAGTCTGCCCAGAGACACCTTGGAAGAAAGACCTGGTGATCTACTTCCAAAAAATCATCCATTGAAAACCCTGTGGAGCATGGTTCTATTATGACACACATAGGGTCACCACATGCCAGGGGCAGCTCAATGGTAACTGGTGTGCTTAGGTTACAACAGCAACCTCTCAAAACAAACAGAACAAAACACATTACCACTTACTATAAATCAGGCACTATCTTAAGTCCTTTATAGACTTTATCTATTTTAATCCTTACACTCTGTGAGCTTGTATCACTCTGAAGTCCTTTACAACATTTACTCTCTAGAGAGACTAAATTGAGCTTTAATTCTCTAGAGAGTAAGTGATTTATTCAGACCACTCTGTGAGTGGCAGTGTCATGATTTGAATCTGGAACATCCAGTGCCAGAGCACACTAAGCCATACTGCCTCTTCCAGGGTGCCCTAGTTCCTCTTTCCTCCTTCAGTGTATCCTGTGCATCATTACTGCCAGAAAAGTACCAGTTTAGCAGGCCACCATTTTATCAGTCTCTAGCTCAAGAAAGGAAACTTATTGAAAATGTATTATTGCATGAGCTTTCACTGAACAGCTGCCATAGTGCCCTCTTCTTAGATGGGTCAATCTGCTCAGACTTTTTCTTCAGGGACTGAATTCAGCTCTATCATTAACTCTGAGCTCAGCCCTTGATTCAGTATCACCTGAACCTTCAGGTAAGAGCTGCTGTCTTCACTGTACCCAGTTATGGAGCCCTTGCCCACTAATCCAGCTTCCCACTCCTCCTGCCAGAGAAGGAATTCACAGTGGTTTCTTTCAAAATATTTTCACAGCCTTCTCAATCTAGGTAATTCTATTGCCTACCATGTCCTAACACCAACCAATCTATACAATCCATTTTCATTCATTCTACCTGATGAAGTGTAGCTTCTATTGTCTCTTTGTTTCCTCATGTTATCCCTCACCTAGGAATGCCTTCAGTATCAACTCCACCTTTCCAAATTGGACCAATCATAAAGCCCTGTCTCAAATTCTATTTCTTCCATAATTCTTTCCTTAACTATTTCAATAATCCCCTCTCTTTCTGGGACTCCTATTGAACATATAGTCTGCTCCACACCATTTACCTATCACTACGATTTTTTTTTTATGATTATATCTACATAAATAGGAGGGCATGCCAAAGTGGTGTTTTCTAGAACTGAGAGAGAGTTTTTCCCAAAGACAAATTCCAGCCTCTCTCTTAGAAGACAGAACCAACCTGCAGTTCTCAATGGCATTATTCATCTTGAAAAACAATTTAAGATATTTGATCCCCACCTGCTAACCAAAAGGTCGGCAGTTCAAATCCACCAATCACTCCTTGGAAATCCTATGGGGCAATTCTACTCTGTCCTATAAGGTTGCTATGAGTCAGGTTGACTCGACAGTAATGGGTTGGGGCTTTTTTGGGTTGATGCCACCTATTAGTAATATGCTATTTTATGTGACTCATGTGCTTTAGCTTTGTCTCTCTCCCAAAAAATAAATAAATAAACATGAATTTGTAGAGTGCAGAGACCATGTCTCGTACTTGTACCCCTCTGGCGTCTGTAACAGTTCTCTCAGGCAAACAGTGGATACTCAGTAAATGCTCCTTTATTAACACATTGTTGATTTTCAAATTCAGGAGCTCTAAGCTCAAATGTTGATTCTTCTGATGTGTTTATATAAGACCAAAGACAAATGATTTTAAGGTCAGGAAATGATTTCCCTCATTTTGTTCACATAAAACAAGCAGTTATTTTCCCACTACCCCGAAAGTATAATACTAAAGCTTTTTGTGCAAGTGGCACATTGTGAAGACAAGCTTGAGAGGATTAAAAATCTCAAACAATACCACAGAGGTCGACAGTAGGTGTGATGCAAAAGCTCTACATCAAAAGTCTCACAGTGACTTTAAAAGGAAGGATTCACAATTACTGTGGTATTTGGTTCGTTACTCTTCAGCACTGTTGCTATTTGAGCAGGACTGTTGGCTTTCCTGACCTCGTTTTTTAATATTGTCATAAAGCAAAATTCCAACTTGTTCTGGTAGACACTTAGGCACTGATCACACGCTAACGCTAAACCTCTTACTCCCTGTCCCCAGTCTAACCCAATTCTCCACCACAAAGCTCAGTGTTCTAGCTGACAGTCATTACTGTGGCAATACGTAATCACAATTGAAGCAAAAATTAAAGTTACTGTGTTGACCAAATCTGATGGCTGTCTTAGTCACCTAGTGTTGCTATAACAGGAATACCACAAGTGGATGGCTTTAACAAAGAGAAATGTATTTCTTCACAGTAAAGTACGCTAAAAGTCCAAATTCAGAATGTCAGCTCCAGGGGAAGGCTTTCTCTCTCTGTCAGCCTTCCCATCAATCTTCCCCCAGACTAGGAGCTTCTCCTTGAAGGGACCCTGGGTGCAAAGGACTCACTCTGCTCCCAGCCCTGCTTTTTTGGTGGTATGAGGTCCCCATATCTCTCTGCTCACTTCTCTGTTTTGTAACTTAAAAGAGATTGCCTCAAGACACAATCCAATCTCATAGATTGAGTCCTGCCTCACTACCACAACTGCCGCCCATCCTCCCTCATTAACATCATACAGGCAGGATTCACAATGCATAAGAAAATCACACAATACCAGGAATCATGGCCCAGCCAAATTGATACACATATTTTGGAGGGGGGACATAATTCTTCCATGATAGTGGCATACTGTGTGAGGGTTCAGATGCATCAAGATTGAGAATTGGAGTGCAGATATAATGGTCAAGGTCATTATATGAGTGGATTCAAGGCCATTATATGAAAAGGGGAATCATAAATACCGAAGTGTGATCTGATGAATAATTTACTATCTTCTAAGAGTTTATACAAACTAATTGCTGTTTTTTTTTCTTTCATACAGTGACCAAAAATGAAGAAGTAAAAATAATTATGGTGAAACACTACAGAATAGGTTTAGATGAAAAATATGAAGTAACAAAAAAGTGGTCTTTGAATGATCTGCAGATGATTGATGGAAAAGAAGCAGATACTGTAAGTGGTACATTTTGTAAAGAAAATGTGGAACCAGTTTACTGGAGATCTTTATGTTCAATACCTTACTTCATATATTGTTGGCATACACTAAGTGTTAAGGTGATATTATATTGCTCTTAAGTGGTATGGTTTAGTTTACTGATCTAGTGGTATTTTTGTTTCATTTTTATGAGCTTGAATCTGAATTTTGTCTATTAAACTTAAAAGCATCTTTCCCAAGGGCTTCTTAAATTAAAGATAATCCAGCACTCAATCCTGAAACCATTTTTGCAAATATATGATGCTTCCACCACCGCTTCACCCGTCAGCACTAGCTTTGCCATCCTGAGCGATACAGAACCAATATAATCCTCCCACCACATAGTTACTGCTTTTCCACTATTTGAAGACAATTATACTGTTCCCTTAAGTTTTCTCTTTTCTAGGCTAATTGAACCCATCCCATTCTTTAATTTTCATATGAAAATCAAATAAGATAACACATATGACAGGCCTGTATAAACAGGAAGGGGTTCTTGTATTGTTGTTGTTAGTTTTTTCGAAGACATTGCTTGTAGACCCTTCACCGAATTATTTTCTCTACTTTGAAATGCTTCAGCTTTTCGAAAATTAAATATAATATTCTAGAAGTAGTGTGGGTAGTTCATATTTCCTTTGATCTGGATTCTTTAATTCTAGTAAAGACTTAGCCGAAACCCTAAGTCTTCCATGCATGAATTGCCATTTATCCTGACCTGCTATATACTCCACTTACGTAGACTACAACCTAAATAAGCCCCTTGATGTACTAGCTTCTTTATCTGTAGTCGTCCCTCCCCAAAACTTTATACATCTACAATGCTTAACTACTAATTCTTGAGGCTTAGAATGTCCCATCACCCCAACGTAGATGCCATTAATGGGTTTCCCTTTGGGTAGAGTCCTAATCCTGACTCCCCACCTTTCTACATCCAGTATATTGTGGATATAAATTTGTCGTAGCCATAATACTACCAACTACAATTGTTGGCTTACTCTGTCTCCTCTATGGATGAAAAGCCCCTTAAAAACTGGGACTACGACTTTTCATCTTTTATCAGCTTATTGCCTGAGATAAGCACTCAAGTATCTTGCATGAATATCAAAATTATCTAATGTGAATATTGAAATTTGGCCCCCAAAGTCTTTACTGATACCAATATACGCTATCTGCTATTACATTGCCTTATCACTTAGTAATCCTATTTTAAAATTTTGGTGAGTTTGGCGTGTGTTTTTGGTGAATGAATGCCAACTTTCACTGCTTTCATTCCCAAGTATTAACATTTTTCTGACAATATATTCTACCTGACTGTCCAGTACTTAGAAAATGGTTAAATATATTGCAGAATATTATGAAGCCATTGTAAATCACATTTCCAAAAGAATATCTAATAATACAATTGTTTACCATTTAATATATTTTTAAAATCAACCAAATAGAAAACTTTTCTAAAATATTATCTCAATTTTCCATAATTAGTGTACCCTATTATTTTAAATGGAAATCTTATTTTTTAATACAAAAACATTATTTTAAATGGAAATCTGATTTTTTAATACAAAAATTATACAGGCATATGTGTGTGTGTATGTACATATATAGGAAAGAAATACATACTTTAACCACAATTATCCTGCATAATGGGATTGAATTTTTTTAATTATTGTTTTTTTCTTTACGTTTTTCTGTATTTGTGTAAATGATTTTATCAATGTCAAGCTCATTAATCTCAACTTCAGGACTTTATCCTCCCCATCTCTTTTTTGGGCCCTTTTTTTTTTTTTTCCTTGAGTTCTCAAATATTACTAACAAATTTATTTTCTACAAGTTTGGTCAGTGCCTGAGGATATATTCAGCAGACCTGGAAACTTAAACTCATTGAAACAGCTAGCTATGCTCTCTTTTGTAGTTACCTTTTTTGGCGTTTAATTCCATTCTAACATTGTTAGTTCTCCCATTTCCAATATGAAGATCATTCTCTTTGATAGTGAACTAAACACAAAAAAAACACAAAAGGGACGCTAAATGTTTCTATTTTTCTCATCACTTTAGGAACTAAAATATTGAATTGCCCAAAGAAAAATGGTAATATACTAAGAGTAGTTCTGGTTAAGAGCTCAGCTGCAGCCAGAAAGGTCAGCAGTTAGAATCCACCAGCCGCTTCTTGGAAACCCTATGGGGCAATTCTACTCTCTCCTATAGGGTCACTACAAGTCGGAATCAACCTGATGGCAATGGGGTTTTTTTTGGTATGGGTAAAGTAAAAATATCCTGGTTATTCTGGGAATTTCCACCATTTCTCTCTCTTAAAATTGATTCCTCTAGAGTCAGCATTATTATATTCTTCTCAACAATAATGATGCAATTTTAAATAGAGCAGTTTAGAGCCAGAAAGCTGTCAAATTAAAACGGAATGGAATTGAAATTGAAGTCAATTTATACAGCAGAAATCAAAATGACTGGGGATTAAGAGACTGTTATGATGCAACAGGGAGGAGAGAAGATGATGTAGCAAAAAACAGAGTTGAGCTGATTGTGATCTCATTTGAGCTGACTGTAACCCTGGCTCTGCCAATAACTACACGTGTGACCAGAAAATTATTATCTCGCCTATATACAAGGGATTATGAAATGATTTGTGAGATTCTTTTAAGCTATAAAAATCTATTGGTATAGGAAGGCACATGTGAGTATATGAGTGTGCATGTGTAGGTGTATCTGTAGGCATATGTATATATAAATTTGTGTGTGCTGCATGTATCTTCATATATATATATATAATAAACTACATAGGAGGCACAGTTACAGACACTTCCTAGACATAACCAAACACCTCACAGGATTACGTTTACTGGGTTTGAAGGCTTGGAACCATAGTCTTGTGGAACAACTCAGTCAATTGGCATAACATAGCTCATAACAATAATGTTCTGCGCCTTAGTTTGGTGAGTGGCATCTGGAGTCTTAAAAGCTTGCAAGTGGCCATCTAAATACAACTGTTGATCTCTATTCATCTGAAACAAAAGAGAATAAAGGAAACTAGACTGAAAAAACTAGTCCACAGGACTAATAGCCCATGTGAACTGTGACTTCACCTAGCCTGAGACCAGAAGAACTAGAAGGTGCCTGGCTACCACTACTGACCGTTCTAACCAGGGGCACAACAGAAAATCCCAGGTAGAAGGGGAGAAAAATGTAGAACAAAACTCAAATTCCTAAAAAAAGGCCATACTTACTGGCCCGACAAAGACTAGAGGAAGCCCTGAGACTATTGGCCTAAGATAGCCTTTGAATTTGGAACTGAAGCCACTGCTAGCGGTTACTTCTCTGCCAGATTATAGATTGGCGTATCAAGTAATACTGTGCTTCCTTAAATAATCAACTATGTGAAAAAAAATGTCGACATTTACCACTAAAACAAAGATGAGAAGCTAAGGAGGGGCAGGCAAGCTGGATTAATGGAAACAGAACAGAGTGGAAACAATGAGAATGTTGACACATTGTGAAAAATGTAACCAATGTCACGGAACAAGTTGTATAAATTGTTAAATGGGGACCTAATTTGCTATGTAAACTTTCACTTAAAACACATAAATAAATAAATATATATTTGTAAAGTCTGTTGGAAGAAAGGAAGGGAGGGAGTGAGGAGGGGCAGAGAACAGGAAAGGGAGGGGGGAGGGACTCTAGATGCTTGCATGCTCAGACTGCAATTATTAAGCTAGAGGGAAAGACTAATCCTTTCCAAGTATCTCAAAGCCATGAAGGGTATTTTCTAAATTATGAGGAGCAAATACTTGGGAGAGAAAACTACGTAAGGACCATGATCAGTATCTGATGATAGAATAAGTGTGATTTCCTTTTACTGACATTCTCTGCAGAATTGTCTTTCAAGCTACAATATGCTAGCTAGGAAAAATTTGCAAACTGTGACTAGTGAGCGTTTCATTTAAAATCACATTACCCTAAACAAAACATGGTATATGCATACAATGAAATATTATTCAACTATAAAAAATAAATGCAGTACTGATGCATGGCACAACATGGGTGAACCCAGAAAATATGCTAAGTGAAAGAATTCAGACACAATAGGCTATATATTGTATGAAATGTCCAGGACAGGCAAATTCATAAAGACAAAAAGTAGATTAGTTGTAACCTAGCACTGGGGGAATAGGAGGGGTATAGTTTAGGGTGCAGATTTCTTTTTGATGTAATGAAAATGTTCAAAAATTGACTGTTGTGATGGTTGCACAACTCTGATTATATGAAAAAACTGAATGGTACACTTTAAACTTGTGAATTATATCTCAATAAAGATGTTACATTCAATTGATATTCAGTTCCTGGAGCTTTGTTTTTTGCCAATGCCTTCAGTCCACCTTGGATTTTTCCCTTCAGTACCACCGGTTCCTGATCATATGTTATTTCCTGAAATGGTTGAATGTTGACCAATCCTTTTTGGTATAGTGACTCCATGTATTCCTTTCATCTTCTTTTGATGCTTCCTGCATTGTTTAATATTTTCCCTGTAGAATCCTTCAGTATTGCAACTAAAGGCTTGAATTTTTTCTTCAGTTCTTTCAGCTTGAGAAATGCTGAGTTTGCTCTTCCCTTTTGGTTTTCTACCTCCAGGTCTCTGCACAGGTCATCATAATATTTTACCTTGTCTTCTAGAGCCACCTTTTGAAATCTTCTGTTCAGCTCTTTTACTTCATCATTTTTTCCTTTTACTTTAGCTACTTGACATTCAAGAGCAAGTTTCAGAGCCTCTTCTGACATCCATTTAGGTCTTTTCTTTCTCTCCTGTCTTTTTAATGACCTCTTGCTTTCTTCACGTATGATGTCCTTGATGTCATTCCACAACACGTCTGGTCTTCAGTCATTAGTGTTCAATGCGTCAAATCTATTCTTGAGGCAGTCTCTAAATTCAGGTGGGATATGCTCAAGGTTGTACTTTGGCTCTCATGGACTTGTTCTAATTTTCTTCAGTTTCAACTTGAACTTGCATATGAGCAATTGATGATCTGTTCCACAGTTGGCCCCTGGGCTTGTTCTGACTGATGATATTGAGCTTTTCTATCATCTCTTTCCACAGATGTAGTCAATTCAATTCCTGTGTATTCCATCTGGCAAGATCTATGTGTATAGTTGGCATTTATGTTGGTGAAAAAAAGATATTTGCAGTGAAGAAGGCTTTCGTCTTGCAAAATTCAATCACACAATCTCCAGCATAGTTTCTATCACCAAAGCCATATTTTCCAACTATTGATCCTTCTTCTTTGTTTCCAAATTTCACATTCCAACTACCAGTAACTATTGGTGAATCCTGATTGCATGTTTGATCAATTTCAGACTGCAGAAGTTGGTAAAAGTGTTCAGTTTCTTCATCTTTTGGCCTTAGTGATTGGTGCATGAATTTGAGTAATAGTGATATTAACTGGACTTCCTTGTAGGTACATGGATGTTATCCTATTACTGACAGCATTGTACTTCAGGATAGATCTTGAAACGTTCTTTTTGACAATGAATGCAACTCCATTCCTCTTCAAGTTATCATTCCCCGGATAGTAGACCATATAACTGTCCAATTCAAAATGACCAATACCAGTCCATTTCAGCTCACTAATGCCTAGGATATCAGTCTTTATGTGTTCCATTTTATTTTTGATGATTTCTGATTTTCCTAAATTCACACTTTGTACATACCAGATTTCGATTATTAATGAATGTTTGCAGCTGTTTCTTCTCATTTTGAGTCATGCCACAGCAACAAATGAAGGTCCCGAAAGCTTGACTCCATCCACGTCATTAAAGTTGACTGTAATTTGAGGAAGCAGCTCCTCCCCAGTCTTATTTTGAGTGCCTTCCAACCTGAGGGGCTCATCTTCTGGCACTATATCAGACAATGTTCTGGTGTTATTTATAAGGTTTTCACTGGCTAATGCTTTTTATAAGTAGACTGCCAGTTCTTCTTCCTAGTCTGTCTTAGTCTGGACACTCAGCTGAAACCCCTCTGACATGGGTCACCCTGCTGGTATTTGAATACCGGTGGCAAGGAATACACAGAGTTACTATACCAAAAAGAATTGGTTGATGTTCAACCATTTCAGGAGGTACCATGTGAGCAGGAACTGATGGTACTGAAGGAAGAAGTCCAAGCTGCGCTGAAGGCATTGGTGTAAAACAAGGCTCCAGGGAACTGACGAAATACCAATTGAGATGTTGAACAAACAGATGCAGCACTGGAAGTACTCACTCATCTAAGCCAAGAACTTTGGAAGACAGCTACCCAGCCGACTGACTGAAAGAGATTCATATTTATGCCTATTCCCAAGAAAGGAGGTCCCACCAAATGTGGAAATTATCAAACAATATCATTAATATCATATATAAGTAAAAGTTCGCTGAAGATCATTCAAAAGGGGCTGCAGCAATGTATCAACAGGGAACTGCCAGAAATTCAAGCCAGATTTAGAAGAGGACGTGGAACCAGGGATATCATTGCTGAAGTCAGAGGGATTCTGGCTGAAAGTAGAGAATACCAGAAAGATGTTTACCTGTGTTTTATTGACTATGCTAAGGCATTCGACTGTGTGGATCATAACAAATTATAGATAATATTGCTAAGAATAGGAACTCCAGGACACTTAATTGTGCTCATGAGGAATATGTACATGGATTAAGAGGCAGTTGTTTCAACAGAACAAGGAGATACTCTATGGTTTAAAGTCAGGAAAGGTGTGTGTCAGGGTTGTATCCTTTCACCATACCTATTCAATCTGTATGCTGAGCAAATAATCCAAGAAACTGGATTTTTTGAAGAAGAACAGGCATCAGGATTGGAGGAAGACTCATTAACAACCTGCATTGTGCATTCTTGCTGAAAGTGAAGAAGACTTGAAGCACTTACTGATGAAGATCAAAGACCACAGCCTTCAGTGTAGATTACACTTCAACATAAAGAAAACAAAAATCTGCAGGATGGGCCAATAAGCGACATCATGATAAATGGAGAAGAGGTTGAAGTTGTCAAGGGTTTCATTTTACTTGGATCTACAATCAACACCCAGGGAAACAGCAGTCAAGAAATCAAAAGACAAATTGCACCTGGCAAATCAACTTCAAAAGACCTCTTTAAAGTGTTGAAATGCAAGGATATCACCGTGAGGACTAAGGTGCACCTGAACCAAGCCATGGTATTTTTAACCTCCTCATATGCATGCGAAAGCTGAACGATGAATAAGAAAGACCAAAGAAGAATTGATAGTTTTGAATTGTGGTGTTGGTGAAGAATATTGAATACATCATGGACTGCCAAAAGAATGAATAAACCTGTCTTAGAAGAAGTACAACCAGAATGCTCCTTAGAAGCAAGGATGGCGAGACTATGTCTTACATACTTTAGACTTGTTATCAGGAGGGATCAGTCCCTGGAGAAGAACATCATGCTTGGTAGAGTAGAGGGTCAGTGAAAAAGAGGAAGACTCTCAATGAGGTCAATTGACACAGTGGCTGCAACAATGGGTTCAAGCATAGCACAATTGTGAGGGTGGTCCAGGACCGGGCAGTGTTTCGTTCTATAGTGCATAGGGTCACTCTGAGTCAGAAACGACTTGACAGCACCTAACAACAGCAGTAAAGATGTTACAAAAGAAAGGAGGAGGAAGAGAAAAATCACATCACCGTTGCGCACTTTTTTAAAAACATTGTTTTTTTCATTTTTTTATTTTTTAATATTATAAAGCAAGGTGGTTTTAACACCAGAATCAGAATCTTCAAGTACAGATTTAATAAACAGAAATACCATTTATTAAGTTCCAAACATTTCGGAGATAGCATATGATTTCCTTCTTCAGGAAGAAGTCCAAGCTGCATGGAAGGGATAGTAAAAAACAAGGTTCCGGGAACTGACAGAATACCAAGTGAGACGTTTCAACAAATGCATGCAACGCTAGAAGTGCTAACTCATCTACGGCAAGAAATTTGAAAGATAGCTGCCTGGCCAGTCAAGGAAGAGATTCACATTTGTGCCCATTCCAAAGAAAGGTAATCCAACAGAATGCAGTAATTATCAAACAACATCATTAATATCACATACGAGTAAAATTTTGTTGAAGATCATTCAAACAGGGTTGCAGCAGTACTTTGACAGTGAACTGCCAGAAGTTCAAGCCAGGTTCAGAAGAGGACTGGAACCAGGGATATCATTGCTGACGTCAGATGGATCCTGGCGGAAAGCAGAGGATACCAGAAAGATGTTTACTTGTGTTTTATTGACTATGCAAAGGCATTAGACTGTGTTGGTCATAACAAATTATGGATAACATTGTGAAGAATGGGAATTTCAGAATAGTTAGTTGTGCTCGTAAGGAACCTATACAAAGACCAAGAGGCAGTCATTCTAACAGAAAAAGGAGATACTACATGGTTGAAAGTCAGGAAAGGTATGTGTCAGGGTTATATCTTGCTTGCTGAAAGTGAAGAGGACTTGAAGCACTTGCTGATGAAGACCAATGACCACAACCTTCGGTATGAATTTTACCTCAACATAAAGAAAACAAAAATCTTCACAACTGGACCAATAAGCAGCATCATGATAAATGGAGAAAAGATTGAAGTTGTCAAGGATTGCATTTTACTTGGATCCACAATCAACAACCATGTAAACAGCAGCCAAGAAATCAAATGACGTATTGCATAGGGCAAATCTGCTGCAAAAGACCTAGTTAAAGTGTTAAAAAGCAAAGATGTCACTTTGGGGACTAAGGTACACCTGGCCCAAGCCATGGTATTTTCAATGGCCTCATATGTATACCAGAGCTGGACAACGAATAAGGAAGAACGAAGAAGAATTGATGCCTTTTAATTATGGTGTTGGCAAAGAATATTGAATATACCATGGACTGCCAGAAGAACAAACAAACCTGTCTTGGAAGAAGTACAGCTGGAATGCTCCTTAGAAGAAAGGATGGCAAGACTTCATCTCACATACTTTGGACATGTTATCAGGAGGAACCAGTCCCTGGACAAGGACATCATGCTTGGTAAATCAGAGTGTCAGCAAAAAAGAGGAAGACATGCAACAAGATGGATTGACACAGTGGCTGCAACAATGGGCTCAAGCATAGCAATGATTGTGAGGATGGTGCAGGACCAGGCAGCGTTTTGTTCTGTTGTACATAGGGTCGATGGGAGTCAGAACTGACTCGATGACACCTAATGAAGACAACAAGAAGCTCTATACTAGGCAGTTTATATGGCTAGGTTCAGGTAAACTTCACAACAACTGTATCTAGTATGAGGAGAAAAATGAGGGCAGATCAGACAAGTCCTTTGCCCATGATTACATGAGAGAGTCAAAATGGTTGCTTAAGTTCAAACCTCATATCCTTTGTCCTGCCTCCTGCAAAAATTTTCCTATTTAAAAATAAATCACAAATACTTAGATTGTTTGTATATATTATTTACACAATACATGCTAACAAATTATTAATACCCTTGTTTGATTTGTTCCTTCTCTGTCTCTTTGTCATTTAGGGGACTTTTTACCTCCACTTCTCCTTCAGATCAATTCAGTACACATTTGTGGAGAACTTAGTAGTTGCCATGGACAAGCACTAGAGATGCAAAGATAAATAATGCAAAATCTCTGCCCTCAAGGAGAGTTAGGAGTTAGGCGGAGAGTGAATGTGAAAGCATTTTATAAACTGAAAAGACTCTTTATGAATAAATGTAAGGCATGATTGTTACTGGTATTAATAGCACTAGCAGTTACTATTATTTGAACAGGTAGGAACTTGATCAGGCTTGATGTCCATTTTTTCTTAAAACATCTCCACTAGAAGTGTAGCAAGAGCCTAGAGCAATCCACTAAGAGGCAGCCTTCCGTCATTTGTCAGTTCCAGTCAAATGATTTAATGGTCCTTGCTATTACCTTCAAAGGCAATTCCTTATTATTAACTTCAAAGTCAGCAAGTTGATGATCTATAGTACACCAGAGGCTAATGAGCCATCTTGCATTTCCCCTGTGTATGTTCGGAATGACACAGGAAGCCAACTTCCTACTAAAGAAAGGAAGAACCTTTTCTCCCTTCCAGAAGCCTGTAACTGGGTTTATTCTCTTCTTCCATCCCTACTCATCCTCTCAAATCACTACATGGGAAAGACTTGAAAACTGCACATTCCAAGACATATTTTATTTGAACAGCTGAAAAAACACAAATGCTCCAAAAATCATCTTTCTTATTGCTGATATTTTTTAGAGGCAATTATATTTGAAGCAGGTAGCTTCAGAAAGCTCTTTTGTAGACTTTAGGAATCATGGTTGATACTGATACTTTTACAATCAATAACTATATTTGAGAGAATGTGGGTGAATCCAGGAAATCTAGCTACTTCACTGGCTACAAACTAAATTGTGTCTCTTTTTTCCTTTCCAGGATAATCCGTTTTTTGATCTGCACTTCAAGAAAGTGTACAGTTTGGAAGCCTATAGCTGTGCTTCTAAATATGCCTTTGCTCGAACTGTAAATAAGCTGAATCATACATATCTCAAGAAGGACTTACAGATCGTGAACTTTGATTCTACTTATATTAATGATGATTCCATTTGGGCCTCCAACAACAAGGATTGCTTGGTCCTTATGAGAATATGCTTTTATGCTTTCAATCTTGTGTGCTTGTCCCTGTGTCCCCTGCCCCTTTGAAAATCTCTTCATCAGTACTGTATGACAATGGTTCCCAAAGTATATATTGAGAGTTGCGATTTTGTTTTTTTCCCTTCATCAATGACTATTATTTATATGAAAATAAAATGATGCTTTGTGAATTGCAGTGATCAGTGTTTGAATGCAATCATTCAGCATTTAAAACTTTTTTTGCCTAAGTGTTCCTTGGTAACTTTGAAAGGAGTTGGTTTTGACTATATTAGCATTTTACTAAAGAGTACCAAAAAGTATTTTAAGTCTACTAGAAGAAAACATGGATGATTTTTTTTTTAATTGTGCTTCAGGTGAAAGTTTACAGCTCAGTTAATTTCTCATACAAAAATTTATACATATATTGTTATGCAATACTAGTTGCCATCTCTATAATGTGACAGCACACTCCCCCTTTCCACCCTGGGTTTTCCATATCTGTGCAATCAGCTCCTGTCCCTTCCTGCCTTCTCATTCTTCCTCTGGACAGGAGCCACCCATTTGGTCTTGTGTATCTGCTTGAACTAAGAAACACACTCTTCATGAGTATTATACTATGTTTTAAATTTCGGTCTAATCTCTGTCTGAAGCGTTGACTTCAGGAATGGTTTTAGTTCCAGGTTAACAGAGCATCTGGGGACTATGGCTTCAGGGGTTTCTCCAGTCTCAGACCATTAAGTCTGGTCTTTTTACGTGAATTTGAGTTCTTCTTCACACTTTTCTCTCTCTCCGTCAGGGACTCTCTGTTATGTTCCCTGTCAGGGCAGTCATTGGTGGTAACCACGCACTATCAAGTTCTTCTGGTCTCAGGCTGATGGAGTCTCTGGTTTATGTGGCCCTTTTATCCATTGGGCTGGGTGAATTCTTTATAAACTAAAAGTGGGGAAAGCTTTCCTACCTATGACTCAAAATCCAAAAACCATAAAAGAAAAAAATTAATTTGGCTCATAAAAATAAAAAGTCTTTGCATAAAAAAAATGAACAGTAAATGACAAACTGGAAAAATAATCATAACTTATATGACAAAGTGCCAGTATACTTCATATATAGAGTGCTCCTGAAATTAAGAAAAATTGCTGAAAAATTGGTGAAATGTATGAACAGAGAGTACATAGAAAAAGAAATGCAAATAACACTAAGATGATCAGTGTAACCCATAATAAGTGAAATGGAAATTAAATCTATAGTGTGATCCTGTTTCTCACCTATCAGATTGGTGAAAATCCAAAATTTGATAATATTCCATTAGTTAGACAATGGGAAAACAGGTCCTGGCATTCATTGCTATTAGAATGCAAAATCGTGTAAATCCTATGGGCACTATCTCAGAAAGCGATACATACATTTACCCTTTGACCCAGCAATCTCACTTCTAGACTTCCATCTCAAAGATAAATTAGCAAAGATATGGGATGACACATCCATTGTGGCATTATTTACGAGAGTAAAATATTAAAACAGCTCAAATATCCATCACTAGAGGAATAATTGAATAAAATATGGTGCATACATACAGCCATCCAGCAGTAAAATGAAATGAGATCCAATAAGATACTATTGCATACCTCTTAGAATGGCTAAGTTATTTTTAATGGACAGTACCAACTGCTGGCAAGAAAACAACAACTGCACTTCCCATACCACTTTGGAAAAGAGTTTGGCAGTCTCTTAGAAAGTTAAATGTACACTTGGAATATAAACCAGCACCTCCATCCTAGGTATTTACCCAAGATAAAAGAAAACACAAAGGCCTATATATGAATGTTTAGATTATCTTTATTCATAAACAGTCAAAACTGGAAACAACCCAAACATCCACAAATAGATAAATTAGTCATGAAATATCCTTACAATGGGATGCTACCCAGCAAACAAATGACTGATAAATACAGTGATGTAGCTGAATCTCAAAAGCATTAGGCTAAGAGAAGACAGAAACAAAAGGGCACATACTGCATGATTCCATTTATATGATATTCTGGAAAAGGCCAATTTTTATCAGCAATTTTGAACAAAAATCAGATTAGTGGTTGCCAGAGACTGGGCACATGGAGAGGAAACTGGCCATGAGAGGTCATGGGGAAAACTTCTTAGAGTGATGAAAATATTCTGTATCTTAATTGTGGTGTTGATTACACCACCATGTACACTTGCCATAATCTACCAAACTATATACTTAAAAAGAGTGAATCTTGCTGCATATAAATTAAGTCTCAATAAACATCAGTATAACAAGAATAAGACAAAAATTCGGAAAATCTCTATGGTGTGCTCTACAGAATAAATGATTAAGTAAGAAAAGCCAAGTGCACAACAATATTAAAACACACTACGTTTTGTATAAGAACGAGGAGAAATGTGTTTTCTCATATTTCCAAAAAGAATATAATAAAAAGACAAACCAAAATTAAATGGCTGTCTGTGTGAGAAGGGAAAGAAAAGCTTGGTGAGAATAGGAATAGAAGTGAGATTTCTGTGAATGTTATTTGTTTTTAGAGTTTTAACTCTGGTATCCTGTAATACAAGGAGCCCTGAAGGTAAGTAGGTCAAACTTTTGCCTGATAACCGAAAGGTCAGCAGCTTAAACCCTCCAGCCACTCCGCAGGAGAAAGATGTGGCAGTCGGCTTCCATAAAGATTTACAGCCTTGGAAACCCTATAGGGCAGTTCTACTCTGTCCTGGAGGGTCTGTAGGAGTCAGAGTTGACTTGATGGCAACAAGTTATCACATAAATAGTTATAAATAATGAATAATTAAAAACGAAACTAAATAAAAGGGGGGAATTTCCCTAAAAATTGAAAATGAAACAAATGACCAATTGTATACCAAGTTAGTGGCATAACTGTTACCAAAGGAGGGCTCTTGTCCTGTCCTATTAGCCAATCGAAATAAGACTGACGCCACACCACCAGTTGCAAGGGAAACAGAAAGTCGGGATTTATTGTCTGCACAGACAAGGAGCAATGTGGGGTCTAGTGACCATAAGGCCACGTGCTCACTGTTTAGGGGCTGGGGAGCTTTTTGTTTCCAGTAGTGTCAGGGGTTGGGTTTGGTACCCGGAACTCTCTGCCCTTAGCCTCCCCTGCCCATACTTGGAGGTCCAGATAGTAAATCATCTTCCATCGGATGTGCATGCTGGGAGACCCCTTGCTTCTAAAATGGAATCGGGTGAAATCATGGGTTGGGAAATAGCGTTCTTTCTGGTGACAGCCAGGTCCGGGGTGGGTTGAAGGACGTGATCTCTTCAATCTGCGCATGCTTCAAGGTGTAGCTTGGCTAGTCTGGCGGATGGAGCCACTACCTGTTGCGACTTCCTAAAAAATGTTGCTCAAAACAAGCTTGTGGTTAGCAAGACAAAGAAGGAGGGGAGGGGTGTCGATTGGGGTTTTCATAACCACACAGAGAAAAGAATTACTTCAACTGACTTTAAAACATAGGATGCTGACTATTTTCTCAGTGAGATATGTCATCTAAGGCAAAAGGAACTAGAAACAAATTTAAAATAATATTCAAAATATTATTGTTAGTAGTAATATTGGTTGAGTTATTTTGAAACTATTGCAGGAATATTGCAAGATAAAACGTGTCATCGTGTATAAGTCATTAGTAGTCAAGATAAAGCATAAGACAGACAGCATACAAGTACAAAATCAAAAAAGTTAAAACCCTGTAACACTAAATTTGAACTGAAGATATTAGTATAGACTCATTATAAACTCCTCTTATAAAAAATAAGCATTCGTTTCCTAGATTTGTCCACTGAGACATTGAAGCAAAGATATCTAGGAGCAACGAGCATTCTTACAGTGCAGATGTGGCCTCTAAATACTATTTTCCACTGAAAGAAATGAGAATTGCTTGAAGAAATTGTTGATTCCAAGTCTGGGATGGAAAATGTTCAAGATGAACATAGGATATCTTGATGCTTCAGGAAGTAAGGAAGCTATCAAAGTCTACCGTGGTGGGTCAAAAAAAAAACACAGGAGCCAATTTGAAGTAGCTTCCTCTGGCCTCCAAAAAAGAGGGGACCATTTGTGCATCACAAAGAAAAACAACTATAATAGATGAAATGTAACAAATATATATAAGTTCATGAATCTCATAATTATACTAAAAAAAATCTAATTTGTCACCATTGGAGGAGCCCTAAGGGTTTAATGGTTAGGAGCTCGGCTGCTAACCAAAAGGTCAGCAGTTTGGATCCACTAGCTGCTCCTGGGAAACCCTATGGGGCAGTTCTCTCTCCTACAAGGTTGCTATGAGTAGGAATCACCTTGACGGCAATGAATTTGTTTCTGTTTTGTTTTTTTATCACTATTAGAACATTTAAAAATTGGCAAATAGAGAATCAAGCATGTATCTTTCCTTTTCTGTATAAGCTGTATTTCAGGTAACAGATGAGGAAAGTTTTAAAGAAGAGTTCCAACTAATAAACCCAGGAGGAATGATCCCAACCCAGTGCTGTCGAGGAGTGATAGAACTAGTAAATTCTCATTTTGCAATCTCTGATGAAATGATGGATGTAGGCAACAATTATCAATGAATGCTGAAACTACTAGGTGAAAAATCATGGGAACTTGATGATGTAGAGACCAGACTGACACCACCTGAATTCAATGATCAATCTTGGCACCATTAGAAGTGATGCCTTAAGTATTCACGTCATGCACTAAGAAGTACCACCAATGAAAGATTCTTACCTAAAAACTGAACCTGAAGGTACAAGCTACTGGTCTACCTGCTGGTTTTTTCAGGAAATATGGAAAATGAAGCAATAAGTTAACAAGCTAATGAATGAAAATAATAAAGGAATAAGCTACATGACTCCCTGAAGAAACAATTAGCCAAATACCCAAACAACAAAACCCAGTGCCATCGAGATAGCCAAATACAGAGTATGTGAAATTCAACAGGACCAGTGACTCAGTTTTTCTAACAAATCAATGACATAAAAAAGAGGGAATAAGCACTGTTTAGGATAAAAGAGAATTAAGAAATAATAACAACCAAATACTACACGTGGACCTTGTTTAAAACCTGATTTGAACATAATGAATACTAAAAGACAGTTTTTAGACAGTCAAGGAAATGTGAATTCGGAGGATATTAGATGATAATGTTTAGGAATGACTTAATTAAGTGTGACAATGGCACATGGGTATGGTTTTTTTGTTTTGTTTTGTTTTTCAAGTTCTTGTAAGTTATGTAAGATAGTTATATACTGAGACATTTACTGGTGAGATGGCATGAAGACTAGGGTTTGTTTTAAATTCTCCACAAAGAAAAAAGGGTGCAATAAAAATAAAATTGGCAAAATATCAATCATCATTGAAGACTTGGTGATGAATCCACAGGAGATTATTGTATTAGTCTCTCTGCTTTTGTGTATGTTTGAAATCTTTCATAATAAAGAGTTTTAAAATACCTAGTTCTATCATTATAAAACAAAATGAAGGTTGAAGGTCATTTTGAAGTACCATTCTCATGTGAGAGGAGCCAGAGCTCCTTGAGAAGGGTTGGGGGAGGAAAAATACTAGATGACCCCAGAACATGTTGTGGTGACAGAAGATAAGGAAGTGCTCAAAAAAAGGAAGAAAGAAAGAAAAACAAACAAAAACACAGGCATATCAAAAGGACACAGGAGGCAACCTGAATAGTTCCAGTTCTCAATTGCCAGGGCTGGAACGATTTGAGCAACAAAATAAATATACCTTCTCTTCACTCTCTGGCAATGGGTTTGATTCACTTATCGACTATCTTCTTACCCGACATTTTGCACTTACAACGATAGTAAATCTACTGACTATTTTGCACATTAACGACGTAGGTCTGGCAGTAATGAACACTGAGATGCGAGGCGAGAGTAATGCTGGCTGTGATGATTAAGGTTATGTGTCAGCTTGGCTGGGCCATGATTCCCAGTGGTTTGGCAGTTATGTAATGATGTAGTCAGGATGATTTTGTGATCTGATGTGGTCATCCTCCATTTTTGCATAACAGGTCCACACAATGACCTGGTCTTTGGAACCTAACCATGTCAATAAGTGAGGAGAGGGTATAATGAACAAAGTAAATATCCCTGATAGACACTGATAGAAATAAAATGGGAAAGAAGGAACAACTTTTCCTTACAGTAGAATTCCAAATAATAAATGTAGAGAGAATGAGGGAAACTAATAAATGCAGAAAAAACTAAGGAAAATAGAAAATGCTACAGTAACAACTGCTTCAGGCAAGATCAACAAAAAAAAATACTAAAATTAATGGGTGAAAGTTTAAGGAGAAACAAGATACTTGCATAGTCTCAAAATCTCTCTCTAAAAATATTTGTTGACTTTTATAAATGGAAAAATAGTGACTTTACAGTGGCAGGCATCTGGTAGACACCACCATATCCAAGGGATCAAGATTAACATCACCAGTAATAGGACATAACAATGCCACATGCTCCCAGATACCGTGATCTGAGAAGGGCACATCGCCTCTGTAGTATTCTTCCCCAAAATCCATAACTTTAGAGTAACTGTGGGGAAGCATTAGACAAACAGTAACAGAGGGATATTCTACAAGTACCATGCTTCAAAAGTGTCAGTGTCATGAAAGACAGTGTGGCACAAAGAACTAATTTTGGCTTATTGTCTCTGGTTTCTGAAAACAGCCTGAGCAATTAAGGTGTTCTTTGCTTTCTAAAATAGCCAGGTAAGTAGGGGCTATACATGCCTCATGCCTGGCAAACTAACTTCAGGTAAGGAGGGGCATGATGCAGTCAATCATGCATATTCTTTGAGTCATGCATATTCATTGAGGTCCCAGTTACTAGGGGACCCTCTTTTTGGAGGTTTCTTTCTTTGGAGGCTTCTCTCTTTGGAGGCTTCTAGGATTAATGAGAACATCCACACACAGGAGAGGGAGCAGTAAGTTAATGGAAACCTCCTGCCAGGACCTCTCCCAGATCTTGCCTTATGCTTCTCTTTGCTTTTATCCTTTCTGATAAATCATAAATGGGTAACTGTAAGTATAGGTAATATAGGAGCCCTGGTGGCACAGTGGTCAAAGCACTCAACTGCTAACTGAAAGGTCAGTGGTTTGAAACCACCTGCAGCTCTGTGGGAGAAAGATGTGACGGTCTGCTTCAGTAAAGACTTAGAGCCTTGGAAACCCTATGGGGTAGTATGAATTGGAGTTGACTCAACCTCAGTGGGTTTTAAGTATAGGTAATAAATTTCTGTGAGTTCTATGAGTCATTCTAGCTAATTATCGAACACACTGGGGGCGGTGAGAATTACCAGAGAGGCTAGTTGTCTTAGGCTAGGTTCTCTAGAGAAACAAAACAAATAAAGTGTATAAATATATAGAGATTTATATTAAGGAAACGACTCACACAATTGTAGAGACTGGAACGTTCCAAGTCCATGGATCACGATAGAGGCTTCTCTCAGTTCACATAGCCACAGGTGCTGGCAAACCCAAGATCTGCAGGTCAGAGAGCAGGCCTCCTGCTCACTGGCTGTGAAGATGGACAGATTCCAAGATCGGCAGCTAAGCTGATAGCTCATGTCCCAAGAACTGAACAGAAGACAGCTGCAGGATCCAGAGCAAGCAAAAAGCCAGAATGTCTGAGAATATTCTGATGCAGGCCATACCCCCAAGGAAACTCTGTTACAGCTGATTGACTACTCACAGTAGATTCCATCTTCGGAGGGATCACCTATAAACAGTAAGAATCATGGCCCAGCGAAGTTGACACACAATCTTAACCATCACACTAAACCAAAAAAAAAAAAAAAAACCCAAACCCACCGCCATCTAGTAGATTCCGACTCATAGCAACACTATAGGACAGAGTAGAACTGCTCCATACAGTTTCCAAAGAGTACCTGATGGGTTCAAACTGCCGGCCTTTTGGTTAGCAGCCATAGCACTTAACCACTATGCCACCATCACACTAGTGCTTGCCTATTTGGCAGGGACTTAGAAGGACAGAGTCCTAACTTGTGTTCGGGTCAGAGAGAAAGAGAGTGCCGTGGGAATAGCTGGTGTTAGAATGATGAAGTGGAAAAGTGGGGTATGAGTTAACTTTACATTTTTGGCCCTGTGGTGAATTTTATTTATGTACAAAGGAAGACCAAGAACTGTCACAGATTGGAACAGGCTAAGGAGACACGACAACTAATTGCAATGTGGGATCCTAGATGGAATCCTGAAACAGAAAATGGACATTGGTGGCAAATCTGGTTAAATCTGAATAAGGTCTGAAATTTAGTTAGTGATATTACACCAAGGTTAAGTTCTTAGTTTTGACAGTTGTACTAGGTTAGCATCGGGGGAAGCTGAGCAAGGAGTGTGTGGGAGCTCTCTGTACTGTTTTTGCAATTTAATAAAAAATTATTAAAAAATAAACTTATTCAAGTAGATTTCCTATGAGGTAGCTAAAAGATAGAGAAGGCCACGTTTGCCTCAAAATGTGAAAAAGATAGGAGTTAATTGAGTCTCACTCCCGAAACCAAGATGTGTAGTTGTGTTGAAAATTTTTGCTGTTGTTGAGAATTGGCAAGAGCAACAAATAATAATACCTTTTTCTCAATGTAGCCAGTACAAATGATGATATGCCAGAAGAATCTTACATACCATATGCCAAGCCTTGCATTACCCTCTCCAATAAAAACCTATCCATTTGCTCATGTGTCTAGTTCTTGGGTAAAAACTTTAGACTGTGGTTAACAAAAATGAACACTTTATATATTGGAGTGACTTTATTGTTAGGTGCCTTGAGTCGGTTCCAACTCATAGCGACCCTATGTACCACAGAACGAAACACTGCCCGGTCCTGTGCCATGGTCACAATCGTTGTTATGCTTGAGCCCATTGATGCAGCCACTGTGTCCGTCCATCTTGTTGAGGGTCTTTCTCTTTTCCACTGACCCTGTACTTTACCAAGCATCATGTCCTTCTCCAGGGACTGATCCCTCCTGACAACACGCCCAAAGTATACAAGACACAATCTCGACATCCTTGCTTCTAAGGAGCGTTCTGGTTGTACTTCTTCCAAGACAGATTTGTTCATTCTTTTGGCTGTTATGGTATAGTCAATATTCTTCTCCAATACCACAATTCAAAGGCATTAATTCTTCTTCAGTCGTCCTTGTTCATTGTCCAGCTTTCACACGCAGATGATGTGATTGAAAATACCATGGCTTAGGTCAGGTGTACCTTAGTCTTCAAGGTGATATCTTTGCTTTTCAACACTTCAAAGAGATCCTTTGCAGCAGATTTGCCCAATACAACGTCTTTTGATTTCTTGACTGCTGCTGCCATGGGTGTTGTTTGTGGATCCAAGTAAAATGAAATCTTTGACAACCTCAATCTTATCTCCATTTATCATGATGTTGCCTACTGGTTCTGATCTGAGGATTTTTGTTTTCTTTATGTTGAGGTACAATCCATACTGAAGGCTGTAGACTTTGATCTTCATCAGTAAGTCATTCAAGCCCTCTTCACTTACAGCAATAAAGCTTGTGTCATCTGCATAACACCGCAGGTTGTTAATGATTCTTCCTCCAATCCTGATGCCCCATTCTTCTTAATGTATTGGAGTGATATCTCTACAGAAAAAAGTAGAGTATCTTACTCATCTTTGGAATACACACAACAGACACTCAAGATATATGCGTTTAATTTTTTTTTTTTTTGGCATGCATTCTTATAAAGGAAATCTGACTTTTTAGATACTTGTTGAAAACCTGGTCACATTAGCATTATTTTCTCTGCTCTCCTTTTGCCTTCCTCTCCGTGTTCCTCCCCTCTTCCCACTCTTTTTAAGTTTAATTCTTCTGTAAGCCAAAATGTCTTTACTTCTTTTTAATAGTCAGTTGCCATAGAGTCAATTCTGGCTCATGACGACTCCATGTGTGTGAGTAGAACTGTGCTCCACAGAGTTTTCAGGGGCTGATTTTTTTGGAAGTAGAGTACCAGGTACTTCTTCCAGGGTTCCTCTGGATGGACTCAAACTGCCAACCCTTTGGTTAGCAGCCGAGCCTGTTAACCCTTTACACCACCCAGGGACTCCCTTATTTCTCTTTACTCTTTCCTTTTTTTTCTCTTCAACTTTTCCCTTATCCCCTGCAATGGTTTGAAATACCTAGGGCCTAGGAGGCAACACTGGCACAATCAGCCACATACACATTCAGAGTATACACTACACAACAGCATCACATCTAAAGGAGAATTATTACTGTCATAGACACCAACTGACTTAGATGAGAATGTACAGAAGATCACAATTCCAGGCCAACTGATTGAGTTCTGGGGCAGTGGGGAAGAACTTCCTCTTTAATGAGCCCTCACCTGCACTCATGGAAAGCACCTATGAACATACTCCAGCAATTGTCTGTACCCTCTCTTGACCACACCCTGAGCATCCTCTTGTATCAGCTAGCCATTTTCACAATAATGCCATGTAACAAACAACCACAAAATCTGATTGGCTTAAAAACAATAAGCTTTTAGTTTTTGCCCAAGCGTGTGTAGATTGACTGGGATATGACCGATCTAGGCTGGGCTCAGCTGGGCTGGACTCCAAGCTGCAGCAGGTAGAATCTGGATTTACTCCACATCACATTTCCTCCTTAGACCAATGATTACTCAAGACTTGTTCTTCTCATGGTCGAAGACAGGAACATAAAAGGGCAAATCCAACTATGCAATCACATTTCAAGCTTCTGTTTACAACATGTCCACTAACAATCCATTGGTCAATGCAAGTCACTAGGCCAAGTCCAAAGTCAAAGAGTAGCAAAGTATGAGGTTGTGACAAAAATGTAGACATATATTCAGGGAGCTAACAGACACATGAGGAAACACTCGATACTGCTAGCCATTAGAGAAATGCAAATCAAAACTACAATGAGATAACCATCTGACCCCAATATTACTGACAAGAATCAAAAAAACAGAAAATGAATGTTGGAGAGGCTGCAGGGAGATTGGAACTCTTATGCACTGCTGGTGGGAATGTAAAAGGTATAGCCATTTTGAAAAATGATATGGCACTTCCTTAAAAAGCTGGAAATAGAAATACCATATAATCCAGCAATCTTACTGCTAGGTATATATCCTGGAGAACCGTCACAGAAATAGACATATGCACACCTATATTCATTGCAGCATTGTTCACAATAGCAAAAAGGTGGAAACAACCTAAGTGCCCATCAACAGATGAATGGATAAACAATGGTAAATACACATAATGGAATACTACCCAATAATAAAGAACAACGATGAATCTGTGAAGTATCTCACAACATGGATGAATCTGGAGGGCTTTATGCTGAAATAAGTCAATCGTGAAAGGACAAATATTATATGAGACCACTATTATAAAAACTCATGAAAAGGCTTACACACAAAAAGAAACAATCTTTGATGGTTATGAAGGAGGGGAAGGTTGGGGAGGGAAAAATACTAAATAGACAGTAGATAAGTGGACACTTTGGTGAAGGGTAAGACAGTATACAATACTGGAACAGCCAGCACAGCTTGTCCAAGGCAAGGTCATGGAAGCTCATAGACACATCCAAACTCCCTGAAGGACTGAATTACTGGGCTGAGGGCTGTGGGGACCATGTTCTAGGGGGACATCTAACTCAACTGGCATAACATAGTTAATAAAGAAAATGTTCTACATCTTACTTTGGTGAGTAGCATCTGAGGTCTTAAAAGGTTGTGAGCAGCCATCTAAGATACTCCACTGGTCTCACCCTTTCGGGAGCAAGGGAAAATGAAGGAAACACAAGGGAAAGATTAGTCCAAAGGACTAATGGACCAAAACTACCACAGCTTCCACCAGACTAAGCCCAGCACAACTAGACTGTGCCTAGCTACCACCACTGATTTCTCTGACAAGGATCACAATAGAGGGTCTCAGACAGAGCTGGAGAAAAATGTAAAAAAAAAAAAATTCTAACTCACAAAAAAAGACCAGACTTACTGGCCTGACAGAGACTGAAGAAACCCCAACAGTACGGCCCCCAGACTTCCCTTTAACTCAGTACTGAAGTCACTTCTGAGGTTCACCCTTCAGCCAAAGATTAGACAGCCCCATAAAACAAAATGAGACTAAATGGGCACACCAACCCAGGGGCAAGGAGGAGAAAGCAGGAGGTGACAGGAAAGCTGATAATGGGGAACCCAAGGTTTAGAAGAGGAGAGTGTTGACACTGCAAGGGGTTGACAACCAATGTCACAGAACAATATGTGTATTAATTGTTTAATAAGAAACTAATTTGCTCTGTAAACCTTCATCTAAACCACAACGAAAAAATGTGTATGTATAATATGAATTCAGGGGAATAGTGTTGTTAGCTGCTGTTGAGTTGGCCCCTGACTCTTGGTGACCCCAAGCACAATGGAACAAAATGCTGTCCAGTCCTGCACCACCCTCATGATAGTTCATAGATCAGTCCATTGTGATCCATAGGGTTTTCACTGGCTGATTTTCAGAAATAAATCACCAAGACTTTCTTCCTAGTCTTTCTTAGTCTGGAAGCTCTGCTGAAACATGTTCAGCATAGTAGTAAACATGCAAGCCTCCGCTGACAGACAGGTGGTGTCTGCACCTGAGGTACATTGGTGGAGAATTGACCCTGGATCTGCCAAATGGAAGGCAAGAATTCTACCACTAAATCTCTCATGTTGCTTCTTTTGCTTACTTGCCACTCTCCGAAGCCTGAGTTGTACCTAATTTTGTGTCTTCACCTGGTTGTGCATTGAGAGAATGGCTGGCAGCGCAGAACACATTCTGCCTGCCTGGGCTCTGGAGAACTCCCACAGGCACAGTTATTCAGGTTGTGCTGTAATGTACTATTCAAAATTTTATTTTTTTACTTTTAAAAAATGAAAGGATATGCTTCATTCAAATTCATACCAACATATTGCATGGGCAAGTGAGTGGTAGTTCCAAAAAAAAAAAAAGGGTGGATATATCCAATGGTCCTCAGTTTTTATTTCAAGGTCTTTGAAGACGTGGCTATAGCCAGTTCATCTTTGGGTTCCTCATGACACATAGTATGGTTTCCCGCCCCAATAAGTTTTATAAATACTTGAGTTGCTTGAGATAAGTGAGACTTTATTTGGAAGACCAGGGTTTTTTTTTTTGTTTTTTTTTTTTTTAACAAAAACACTTAAAATTTAAGGTATATCTTTGATTGATATTTACCACTCATCCCATTTGCAAAATACATAACTTTTTTTTTTTTTTAATCCTTAAACAAGTAGCAAGTAAGCCCATCATTCTGCAAGTACATTGGCTGAATTTTTTTATTTTAAAAACTATTACCCTTAAAGGTTGGTTGTGGGAAAACCTTGAAGACTTTCAGTTCTTGAGTAAGTGGAGCCAAGTCCTGATAAGGGAGAACTGATGGACACTTTGGTCACTTGTTTCCACAGTTTCTGAGAGCAGCTTGTTCACTATTTAAGACCAGCCTTTTTTTCCTTGTTGGGGAGTTTGAGCCAGGAAATTATGAAGTAACATAATTGTTTCACAGATGCTACAGGGTGCTTAAAAAGACAAATATTTATCTTATGTGATATTTTAACACCATCTAATTTTCTACCAAAATATATTTCTTTTAAGAAAATATTTCTAAAAATAATAAAGAAATGATCTGTGTTTTCAAAGTTTTTTCCACTCTTAAATAACTAGGCAGTATAAACACTGTAAGTTGTCCTGTAAATTAACCCTGTAGAAATACTAACCCAAGAAAAAATACTTCTAAGTCGCTACCAAAGCAGGATTAAAATAGTTTCATTTATGTTTCACTGTCAAAGAAACATAAAGTGAATTTTCTAGATATCTGTTGCTTTCAGAGATGAACCTTTTATTTTAATCATGCTGATGGACATTTGTTCCAGGTGCCAAGAAAACCTATGGAGCAGTTCTACTCTATAACATACAGGGTCACCTTGAGTCAGAATTGACTCCGTGGCAACGGGTTTGGCTTTGGTTTACACTAACTTACCAAATAAAACCTAACTTTTTATTGACAACTAGTTCCGAATATCAGTTATTTTAATGGTTGTATTACGACCATTTCAGAGCAGAAGACTTAATGCTAACGCTGATACAGCAGTTCTTCAGAGAAACAGAGCCAACTATACATATATATATAACATGTATATATATAAAGAGATTTATTTTAAGGAATTAGGTCTCACGATGGTGTGGGCTGGTAAGCCTGAAATCTATAGGCAAGCCTGCAGGCCAGAAACTCAGCAGGAGTTGACATTGCTGTATTGAGGAAGAATTTTTTCTTCTCCAGGAAACCTGTTTTTGCTCTTAAGGTCTTCCAACTGATTGGATGAGGCCCACGCTCATTATTGAGGGTAATCTCCTTTACTTAAAGTCAATTAATTATAGATGCTAACTACATCTATAAAATAACCTTCAGAGCAACACTTAACTTTGTGTTTGACTAAATAAATGGCCTACTCAAGTTGAGACATGAAACTAATCATCATAACCACTTTTACTCAATTTCTCCTAACAATTGTGTTTTCCTATTTCATAATTTGGCTCTCCCTTTTTTGTTCACTGCCAACTTTAAATATATTTCCTGGAAGACTGAAAGCTCTATAGAAAAATGAATTACAAGCTTTTTACAACAGTACCAGATTTTATATAAAATTCTAAGGCAACAACAGTCTTAGGGACTCATTGTAACTGCTCGAGGATCTTCCCATGCCTCTCCTATGAATCCTTTGTCCTCAAGCACCTTCATTAATGGTAAAAATGAATTACAGACACTTGTTAGCTGCTGCTGAATGGCCTCTGACTGATGACGACCCATGCACAATGGAATACAACACTCCTTGGTCCTGTACCATCCTCATGATCAGTTTCGGATCAGACTATGTAATCCACAGGGTTTTCATTGGTTGATTTTTGGTAGTAGATCTCCAGAACTCTACCACTGAACCACCAATCACTGTAAGTTTATATACTACCTGCCACTGTTTATAACAACGATAGCCTTATCTTTGTACAGTTTAAGTGCTACTTACCAAAAAGTTACTGACTGTTGTTCAAACACATATGTAAAATATATCTTTCTATTAAATTTTACACATACAAAGGGTAAACAATTTAATAACTCGTTGGGATAAAGGAAAAGTATAATTTTAGAGCAGTTGGAGCATTCATCATTAAATCTGATTTTTATTTAAAAAGAATAAGGTCAAGTCTGAGTTCATTTATATTTTTCTTGGTTTGCTTACACTTCTAGGGTGCAGGTTGAGACTTGCCAGTGGCAATCGCTCTGGCATTCCGCAAGTGCAAAGAGGGAAAAAAGCTGTGTCTTGTGGTTGGCCCAGGCTTATTAAGGAGGTCATCCTGAGACTCACTGACCTCCACTTAAAGCCAAAACATTCATTTAATGTCCATGGTGGCCAGTTCCCAGGAGGGATTCAGAATTACTTGAGAGATGATCTCTGCACACCTGAAAGAATCTCCCACGGTGGGTATAGGAGCTCAACACTGCATTATGGCTGCTTCCTCTGCCTGGAACATTCCTCCCCTGGGTCCTCCAGTGGCTGGCTCTAGTTCATCATTTAGGTCACGCCCCAAATGTCAGCTGCTCAGTGAGTTGCTCCTCTCCCTTCCCACCGCTTTGCTCCATTTTATTTTCTTCACAGCACTTATCACAGGTTGAAAACATTTATTTATTCATTTGTTTACTGATTTATATTTTGTTTCCTTCCACCCTAGAAGTAAGCATCATAAAAATAGGAACTTTGTTTTGTTCGCTGCTGCATGCTATATCTTCTAGTACCTAGAAGAGTCCCCAATATATAGCAGATAGGTTCTCCGTCCGTTTTTGTTGAATAAATGAATATGAATAATGTGGAGAACTTTCCTGTAGAAAAAGAGCGAGAAGGACAGGGAAAAGGAGGAAAAGACAGCACGTTCCTCTACAAATATATATATATATATATATATATATATATATGCAAATTCACCAGAATTAAGAGGAAGAGTAGAAGTCATAGCCCCACAGCCCTTCCAGAATAGGAGCACTGCCCTGTTAAAAAGTAGATAGAAATCTGAGGTTACAACCTCAAGTAGGCAAGAAATGGGACTTTCTTTATTTCTTTAGTTTCTGTATTTGATTTCCTTTTTGGCTTCTATTCTCCTGGGTGGTAGACTCTTACTTAATATCAGCTAATTCAGGGTATCCCTCTCCTTTCCCTGAGAAAGTTATTGAGGGCCAATATAGTGATATGAAACAGCAGAAAAGGCATCTGATCCTTAATGTTCTCTCCTATCCTTGATGCTGTCACCAATCTCATCGGTATCAGCTGAGGCCCCTGTTCCTCTCTGGCCCAGAATCATCTGTCCATGCAGGTTACTGCTATGTTCTACTTGCTCTGGCCACCAAACCAATTGCCATCAAGTCAATCTCAACTTATGGTAAACCCATGTGTGTCAGAGTAGAACTGTGCTCCTTAGGGTTTTCAATGGCTTCTTTGTTGGAAGTAGATCACCAGGTCTTTCTTCCAAGGCACCTTGGGTAGACTCAAGCTTCCAACCTTTTGGTTAGTAGCTGAATACGTTAATCATTTGCACCACCCAGGGACTCCCTGCTCTGGCCACAAGCCCTTTGGAACCTGGGGCTTTCTGAGCCACATCCATAGAGGTCTCAGGAGATGGGGAAGTTCTTTACTGTGACTCCATCACCCAGGGCATGCAGGAACTCAGGAGAGACTGCCCTAAACCGATTTGCCTGAAGTTATTTGGCCATTTCCTCCCTGTTCTTCCAGCCCATGGAGAATGTGCGGAACTCTGTGGTCTTGAGATCTTTCAGAGCTCTAATTATGGGCTGTTGTAGTTCAAACAGTTAAGCATTCAACTGCTAAGGGATGGTTGATGGTTCAAACCTACCCAGTGGCTTCAAGGGAGAAAGACCTGGCAATCTGCTTCCAGCCAAGAAAACCATATGTGGCAGTTCTACTCTGTCATATGGGATCAGGATGAGACAAAATAAACTCAATGACACCCAACTACAGGCCAGGGGCTAGGACCCAAGATCCCTCATCTGCTTACTCTTAGACCCACCTAGACACAAGGGCAAGGGGGAATGGGGGCACCTTCTCAAGGACCCTCCATCATCAAAGATCTTCTCTAGTCTCAGGAGCAGGAAAACCTGAATGTTCCAGAATGATTTTCTTTGCCTTAAGTATTCTAGAGCCCTACCTCTTGATTCTCAAAAGTGGCCATCTGCTATAACAACCCTTCCCCAATCTAAAGGGCAACTGCAGGCCTAGTTTGAATGGTGGAAGGTTCCAAGTGTAAAAAAATGAATTGCTGGAATGAAAAACATTGGTGAATATATCAAAATATGCATTTACTAATTAAATATTAATACCCAAGATGAGAGAATCAATTCTCCACAAAAACAAGAGTCCAGGGAAGAACATGCTCTGATGGTTGAGAGACAGAGAGAGGCTAACTTCTATTGTAATTTTACCCAACAATATGTGTATTGAATAAAGCAGACAGCTGCATTAAAAAAAAAAGGTTTGAGATGCAATGTGATTCTGCAAGCCTACCTATGCTTCCCTCATATTTGTACATATGTACATCTCGTGCTACTTTTCCATGTTGTTCAAAATATGCATAAATATCTATGCAATATTTATTTTAATATTAACTTAATTAATATCGATGCAACCAACTGTCATCTTCCCTTAGTGGCTAGAGATCCCTGACTTTCCCCTGAAAAGCTACAAAGAAATATAAAGTATTATGCAGGCATATTTACTCTGTTTCTAACAATACCTTAAATAAACACCAATTGCTTTATGTGTGTGACAGTAGAGGCTCTTTTTCCTGCTGTGACTAATTAAAGCCATTTATAAATAAAGAATCTGGGAAGTGGAGCACTGTGAGTCTCATTGTTCCCCCCAAAATTACTTGGTGTTCTTTGTGTGGATACTTACGGTGTCACTTCTCTGAAAAGACGGTCTTCCTTCCTCAAAGAGGAATGTGCATAATTGAATCATAAAAAAACATTGCTACGTGCCACCACCTCAAGTTGCTGTGGAGTCGATTCCAACTCATGGCAACCCCATGTACGTCCGGGTAGAATTGTGCTCTATAGGGTTTTCACTGGCTGATTTTTGGACATGGATCACCAGGTCTTTCTTCCTAGTCACTGTTAGTCTAGAAGCTCTGCTGAAACCTGTTCAGCATCACAGCAACATGCAAGCCTCCACTGACAGACAGGTGGCGACTACACATGAGGTGCATTAGCCAGAGTTGAACCACAGTCTCCCACATGGAAGGCAAGAATTCTACCATTGAATCACCAATGCCTCACAAAGACCCCTTAGCCCCATAAACCAAAAACCCACTGCCGTTGAGTCAATTCCGACTCATAGCGACCCTATAGGACAGAGTAGAACTGCCCTATAGAATTTCCAAGGAGCGCCTGGTAGATTCGAACCGCCGACCTTTTGGTTAGCAGCCATAGCACTTAACCACTACGCCACTAGGGTTTCCCTTAGCCCCGTATTCAAATTAAAATCAATTAGATTTAAATTAAGGTCCACTGTGGCCCCTAGTAAAAATGGGCCATGTGAAAGCCCACTAAAGATATGGGTTTTCTCACTAAAAGACTTCCATAAAGTCAGCTGAGCTACCGCCCATCATCACTTCATCAGGCAGAGCCCTGGAGGCAGCGGGACACTCTGTCCTTCCTCCCTCAGGGCTTTCAAGCTGAGGGAAGGGGTATCTTCTCCTCCAAAAGGTGCTAATATAGGGCAGGTTACTCTGAGTGCTCTGTGAAGATCGTGAAGTCACCGCCACCTTCATGCCTCTGCCTCACCGATGCACAGTAAGGAAAGCAATTTCTCTGAGGAAAGGATTAACTTCCGTAATTCTGCCACTACTGTAAAGTCATCCATATTCACTAGCATTGGCCATTCAGAAGAGGCTCTTTTCACTTGGAGTTTGCTAATAATGGAAAAATTACTTCATGCTGTCTAAATATATGAGGTTATCTTAGGCATAATTTATGTTAATATATGTCTACTTCCTTGCTATGAAACGGAAGCAGGACCTAAAGGGCGGGAAACTGAGTGACTGTTGCACGTTTTTCAAAAACACAATCTACCTAATTTGATCTTCTAAACCAATCTGGTGACATAGTGGTTAAGAACTCAGCTGCTAACCAAAAAGTCAGCAGTTCAAATAAAAAAGCTGCTCCTTGGAAATCCTATGGGGCAGTTCTACTCTGTCCTGTAGGGTCACTATGAGTGGGAACTGACTAGATGGCACCTAACAACAACAACAACAACAACAAACCAACCTGCATGTAATAATAACCAAAACTGTTGCCATTCGGTCAATTCTGACTCATGGAGGCCCCATTTGTGCAGAGTAGAACTGCTCCACAGGGTTTTCAAGGCTGTGACCTTTCAGAAGCAGATCACCAGGCCTTTCTTTCAAGGCTCCTCTGGATAGATTAATTATCATTTATTGAGTGCTTACTCTGTGCCAAGCAATGTGCGCAAGTGCTTTACAAGAAATATCTCAGCTAATCTGCAGGAGTCCCAAAAGATAGGGATTGTTATTTTTAATTTACAGATAAGGAGGAAACTGAGATTCAGACGGTTAAGCAACTTGCCCTGTAGTCACTGAGTTAGTAAAGGGTATCTTTTTTAGAGGCATTATCTAAACCCAGATCTGTGTGACTCCAATGACTGTGCACTTTCTGCTGTTATATGTTGCTTGCAAACACAAAACATTAACGTAGTTTGTCTGTTATGCAGAGGATTGTGGTGACATAAAAAGACATCCATTGAAAGAACACTATGTGCCTATCATGCATCCTTGAGCTGAGTAGTTAATTAATCTGGGCCTCAGTTTTCTAACATGTAAAATGGGGGTAATAATGCCTACCTCATAGGCTTGTTATGAGAATTAAATTAGTTAATAATGTAAAGTGCTTAAAAAGATGGAAACGACCTAGATGCCCATCAGCAGATGAATTGACAAGCAAACTATGGTACATACACGCAATGGAGTACTACACAATGATAAAGAACAGTGATGAATCTGTGAAACATCTCACAACATGGATAAATTTGGAGAGCGTTATGCCGAGTGAAATAAGTCAATCACAAAAGGACAAATATTGCATGAGACCACTATTATAAACACTCATGAAAAGGTTTACACACAAAAAGAAACAACCTTTGATGGTTAGGAAGGAGGGGAGGAGTGGGAATGGAAAAACACTAAAAAGACAATAGATAAGTAGTAGCTTTGGTGAGGATAAAACAGTACACAATATTGGAAAAGCCAGCACAACTTGTCCAAGACAAGGTCATGGAAGCTTCACAGACACATCCAAACTCCTTGAGGGACCAAATTACTGGACTGAGGGCTGTGGAGACCATGGCCTAGGGTAACATCTAATTCAATGGGCATAACATAGTTTAGAAAGAAAATATTCTACATTCTACTGTGGTAAGTAGTGTCCGGGTCTTAAACTCTTGTTAGCGGCCATCTAACATACTCCACTGGTCTCACCCTTTCGGGAGCAAGGAATAATGAAGAAAACCAAAGACACAAGGGAAAAATTAGTCCAAAGAACTAACGGACCACAACTACCACAGCGTGCACCAGACTGAGTCCAGTACGACTAGATGGTGCCCCACTACCACCACTGACTGCTCTGACAGAGATCACAGTAGAGGGTCCCAGGCAGAGCTGGAGGAAAATATAGAACAAAATTCTAACTCATAAAAAAAGACCAAGTTCACTGGCCTGACAGAGACTGAAGAAACCCTGAGAGTATGGCCCCTGGGTGCCTTTTTAGCTCAGTACTGAAGACACTCCTGAGGTTCATCACTCTTAAGCCAAAAATTAGACAGGCCCATAAAACAAAATGAGACTAAAGGGGCACACCAGCCCAGGGGCAAGGACTAGAAGGCAGGAGGGGACAGGATAGCTGGTAATAGGGAACCCAAGGTCAAGAAGGAGGGTGTTGGCATGTCATGGGATTGGTAACTAACGTCACAAAACAGTATGTGTACCGATTATTCAATAAGAAGCTAGTTCTGTAAAACTTCATCTGAAGTACAATAAAAAAATTAAGTGTTTAAACAGTGTATGGCACACGATAAGTGCTATATAAGTGTTACCTGCTACCCTAGTGATGCAATGGTTAAGCGCTTGGCTTCTAACCAAAAGGTTGGCAATTCAAACCCACCAGCTGCTCCAAGGGACAAAAGACCTGGCAATCTGCTCCTGTAAAGATGACAGCCTAGAAACCCTATGGGACAGTTCTACTCTGTCATATAGGGTCACTATGAGTTGGAATAGACTCGACAGCACACAACAACAATGACATGTGTTCTAGGAACTAAAGATAAATCTCTGGGGAAAAAAAAAGATAAAAATCCCACCCTCATAAAACTTCTAGAGGAAGAAAGAGAGTAAGTAAATAAACAAGCAAACAACATATATAGTATATCCAAACGTAATAAGAGCCATGACAAAAAACAAAGTAAAATAAAGAATGCCAGGAGGAGGGGCATTCATCAGGGAAGACCTCATTGAGGTAATATTTGAGCAAAGATCTGAAGGGCGTGCAGTGGTTAGCCATGTAGATACTTGATGAAAAATCATTTCAGTCATTGGGAACAGCAAGCACAAAGGTCCTGGGGCACTTCCCTGACATTTTCAAGGAACAACAAGAAGGCCAAAGTAACTTAGTAGAGTGCTCAGTGGGGAACAGTAGATGAAACCCTGTAAGGTGGAAGGGGCAGATTGTGTAGGGTCTTGTAAGGATTTAGACTATTACTCCGAGCTATTGGAGGGTTCTGAGCACAGGGCAAAATAATTTGTCTCATATTTTTAAAAGGGTCACTTTGGGAGCTGTGTTAAGAATAGACTGTTCATCAAAAACTTAAACATAGAATACCATTAAAAAAAAAATCCCATTGCCATCAAGTCAATTCCAACTTATAGCAACCCTATGATCCAGCAATTTCAGTCTTAGGTATACGCCCCAAAGACTTGAAAGCAGGGACTCGAACAGAGATACCTTGTATACCAATGTTCATTGCAATTACTCACAATAGCCAAAAAATGGAAATAACCCAAGTGTCCATCGATACACGAATAGATAAACAAAATGTGGTATACACACACACAATAGAAAATTTCTCAGCTATAAAGAGAAATTAAGTTCTGATATATGCTATAACATGGATGAACCTTGAAAACATTATGCTAAGTGACAGCTACCTGGTCAACCGACTGGAAGAGACCCATATTTATGCCTATTCCCAAGAAAGGTAAAACCGAAAGTACATCGACAGGTAACTGACAGAAATTCAAGCAGGATTCAGAAAAGGACATGAAACCAAGAATATCATTGCTGATATCAGATGGATCCTGGCTGAAAGCAGAGAATAACAGAAAGATGTTTATCTGTGTTTTATTGACGATGCAAAGGCATTCCACTGTGTGGATCATAACAAATTATGGATAACATTGGGAAGAATGGGGGTTCCAGAACACTTAATTGTGTTATGAGGAATCTGTACATAGACCAAGAGGCAGTTATTCAAACAGAAGGGTGGTTTAATATCAGGAAAGGCATGCGTCTGGGTTGTATCATTTTACCATACCTATTCAATCTGTATGCTGAGCAAATAATCCAAGAAGTTGGGCTATATAAAGAAGAACAGGGCATCAAAATTGGAGGAAGGTTCATTAACAACCTGCATTATGCAGATGATACAACCTTGCTTGCTGAGAGTGAAGAGGACTTGAAACACTCACTGATAAAGATCAAAGAGCACAGCCTTCAGTATGGATTGTACCTCAACATAAAGAAAACAAAAATCCTCACAACTGGACCAATGAGCAACATCATGATAAACGGAGATAAGTTTGCAGTTGTCAAGGATTTCACTTTACTTGGATCCACAATGAACAGCCATGGAAGCAGCAGTCAAGAAATCAAAAGGTGCATTGCATTGAGCAAATCAGCTGCAAGGGACTTCTTTGAAGTGTTGAAAAGCAAAGATGTCTCCTCGAGGATTTAGGTGCATCTGACCCAAGCCATGGTGTTTTCGATCACCTCACATGCATGTGAAAGCTGGACGATGAATAAGGAAGCCTGAAGAAGAATTGATGCCTTTGAACTGTGGTATTGGTGAAGAATATTGAATATACCATGGACTGCCCAAAAAAACGAACAAATCTGTCTTGAAAAAAGTACAACCAGAATGCTCCTTAGAAGCAAGGATGGCGAGACTACATCTCACATACTTTGGACATGTTGTCAGGAGGAATCAGTCCCTGGAGAAGGACATCATGCTTGGTAAAACAGAGGGCAGCAAAAAAGGGGAAGACCCTCAACTAGATGGATTCACACAGTGGCTGCAACAATGGACTCAAGCATAGCAATGATTGTGAAGACAGTGCAGGACAGGGCAGTGGTTTGTTCTGCTGTGCATAGGGTCGCTATAAGTCGGAATTGACTCAACGGCACCTAACAAGTGACATTAGTGAGACCCAAAATGACAAATATTACGTGATCGCACTTACATGAAATACCTAGAATAGGCAAATGCATATTGTGATGGTTGATTTTATGTATCATCTGGGCTAGGCTATGATTCCCAGTAGTTTTGCCAAACACTAGACTAGTTGCTATTCCATGATGTAATTGAATGCAATATAATACAATCACCCTCCATCATGTAATCTAACGCAATGTGATCAATCAGTTGAAAGAAGGGTTCCTTAGGGTGTGGTTTGCCTTCAGACTCTAAGTAGGTATTTTGGTAGATCTTTTTCTCTCTCTCTCTCTGGCCAGTTCTACACTCTTCCCATCACCCGACCTACAGATCTTGGGACACAACCCTGCAGAAGTCTCCAGCTTGCCACCTGACCTACAGGTTTTGGACTTGCAAATCCCTTCCCACCCCGCAATCCCACGAGTTAGCAGGAGTCTCCAGATTGCTTCCAGACTTACAAATTCTGAAACTTCCACCATCACAATTTCACAAGCCAATACCTTCAATGTTGTCTCTTTTTCTCTCTCTTTCTCTTCGTGTGTGTGTGTGTGTGTGTGTGTGTGTGTATCTCACTGGTTCTGTTTCTCTCGAGAACACTGACAAAGACACACAGAAACAAAAATTTATTCTTGGTTACCCGGGGCTGGGGAAAGAGGAGATTGGGGAGTTATTGCTTAAGTGATACTGAATTTCTTTTTGGGTTGATAAAAAAAGATTTGGAAATAGTGATGATGGTTGCAGAGCATGGTGAATGCAATTAATGTCACTGAACAATATACTCAAAATGGTTAAAGTGGCAAAAATTTTTGTTTTATATATATGTATATGAATATATATATATGACCACAATAAAACTTGGGAAAAAAAAAGAATAGACTAGACAGGGATTGGGGGGAAAATGAAGAGTAGCAGGAGCCTTATGCAACAATTCAGAAAAGGGATGATGTCGGCATTAATTCAGGATAGGGTGCAATGAGAAGTGGCCAGATTCTGGATACAACTTGAAGGTAAAACCAAGAGAATTTCTCGAAATATTGGATGTGGACTGTGAAAGAAACAGAAGAGTCAGGACTGACCTGAGCAATTGGGAAAATGGGGGAAGAGTAGTGTTTGGACATCTTTGTCATGTTATTTTATTATTATTATTCTAAGTGCTGCCACAATGACCAATTCTGTGCAGGTATTGACCTTCTTTTCTCAGGGCCAGTATAACAGCACCTTGCCTCTCTTGCTCCCTGCCCTTAGCATGGGATACCTGTAGAAACCAGCTCTACACACACGTGCAACTAGAAGTATGTAGTGCGATCTTGACCAATAGTAGACAGGAGCCAATGAATAAACGCTTTCCTCTTTCTTCCCTCCAGAGCAGAGTTATGAGACATGTTCCATAAGGCTTAGCAGAAGGTCTCATAGGATCAATCAAGCAATCATCCCCACACACCTAAAATACCCATTGCCATCAAGTCAATTTAGACTCATGGCGATCTCATGTGTTATAGAGTAGAACTGCTCCATAGGGTTTTCTTAGCTGTAATCTTTACAGAAACAAATTGCCATGGCTTTCTTCCACAGTGATGCTGGGTGGGTTTGAACAACCAACCTTAAGGTTAGGAGTCAAGCAAAAACCATTTGTGCCACCCAGGGGCCTGGCATAGCAAGGATGAACTTAATAATGCATCCTTGTATTGGCTTTTCCTTCTGTTTTATTACCCTGAATACCAATCTTATTCCCTGAAATAATATTCCCAAATAAACTACCAGCACATAAGCCTTTGTCTTGGGCTCTGCGCTTAGGGGACTCCAGGCACCAGAAGTGGCTCTGGAAACAAATCCTCAGTATAGGATTTTGGAGCCTGATTCTAGGACACAGACAACAGTACAATGAGGCAACCTGCTGCTGATAAGGAGCCCTGATGGAACAGTGGTTAAGAGCTTGTCTGCTAACCAAAAAGTCAGCAGTTTGAATCCAGCAGCCACTCCTTGGAAATCCTATGGGCCACCTGTTCTACTCTGTCCTAGAGGGTCATTACCAGTTGGAATCGACTAGACAGCAACAGGTTAACGGGCTACTGATAAGTGGTTGGTGGTAAATTGTAAGTGGTGGTAACACTTCGAAAGCAGTAACAACACAATTACTAAGACTCTCACCTACCCAAACCAAATCAAAGCAAACCCATCGCCGTCAAGTCAATTCTGACTAATAATGATCTTATAGGACAGAGTAGAACTGCCCCAAGGAGCAGCAGGTGCATTCAAACAGCTGACCTTTTGCTTTGCAGCTATAGCTCTTAACCACTGTACAACCAGGGCTCCACTCTCACCTACAGTGGGTTGAAATGAGGTGCATACAGAAGTTTAAGCATTGGATTATGTGATGGCTACTGTACTTGAACATTATGGAAGCCAAGAGAATTGTAACAAGGGCTGACTTTAACTGCTTTAGAGATCTTAGTAAAAGAAAATGACAGGCTCAGTTCAGCCAACTATCAAGAAAGCCAGAGAACTTCTAGGAAAGTGAAGCCGCTGAGCAGACTGTAGTAAATATCAACCGTAGCATCTAATTGTTAGGGTGGCAGAGTTGCAAAGGAGTTCTAATGCACAGCCTTGAAAATTCACCATGTCAAAGCCAGGGTTCTAATAAGAAAATAATGGAACTTGGTGATCTAGAATGGGGACATTTGTGTGGACATTCCTTATAATCTTAAATCCCTAAATTTTTTTTCATCCTCTGCACCAACAGTTTCCTTCCTCTTGATAAAGGATAGCAGCCTCCCCTTGTCCGGAAATGCCGCAAAGAATATATGTGAGGCAAGTGCCCCACGTTATGCCATATGTTCCTCAATAGTCACCCCTTCATCACCCTCTATTGCCTCTAGCCCATAACAAAGGTCAGATCTGAACCCAACCTATGTGGGGAATTACACTCCCTGCTCTAGGAAGAACTGTTGTTGTTAGGTGCCATCAAGTCAGCTCTGACTCATAGTGACCTTGTGTATAACAGAAAAAAATGCTGCCTGTTTATGGATAGGGAGAACAAGATCAGGGGTTTTCAACATCAGTACTGATAGTTTGTGCTGAATAATTCTTTGTTGCATGAGGATATCCTGTGCATTTTGGGTTGTTAAGCATCATTCCTAGCATCTAGATGCCAACTAGATGCCGGTACTACCCTTCTAGTTATGACAAATAATAATGTCTCCAGACATTCTACTGATGTCCCCTTGGGGTCAAAATTGCTCAGTTGAGAAACACTGAATTAGATCAACTCAAAAGGAATTGCAGAACTGAGTCACATGTACCACCATGAACCAGGGGAATATGTGGAGGAGTGAGTATTTAGAGGGTTGGGCCAGAAGAATCAGATTATTGGGCTAGTTAACATTGCAAAGAACGGGAATGCCACAACGCTTAATTGAGCTCATGAGGAACCTGTACATAGACCAACAGCCAGTCATTCAAACAGAACAAGGGGATATTGAGGGGTTTAAAATCTGGAAAGCTGTGTTTCAGGGTTGTATCCTTTTACCATACTTAATCTAGATGTCGAGTGAATAATCAGAGAAATTAGATTATATGAAAAAGAATGCAGCATTGGGATTGGAGGAAAACTCATTAGCAACCTGCAATATGCAGATGACACACCTTGCTTGCTGAAAGCAAAGAGGACTTGAAGTACTTACTGATGAAGATCAAAGACTATAGCCTTCGGTATGGATTACACCTCAACATAAAAAAATCCTGACAACTTGACCAATAAGCAACATCATGATAAATGCAGAAAATATTGAAGTTGTCAAGGATTTCATTTTACTTAGAGCTACAATTAATGCTCATGGAAGCAGCAGTCATGAAATCTGCTGCAAAAGAACTCTTTAAAGTGTTAAAAAGCAAAGGTGTCACTTTGAGGACTAATGCATACCTGGCGCAAGCCATGGTATTTTCGATCATCTCATATGCGATTGAAAGCTAGGCAATGAATGAGGAAGACCAAAGAAGAACTGATGCCTTTGAATTATGGTGTTGATGAAGAGTATTGAATATACCACAGACTGACAGAAAAATGAACCAATCAATCTTAGAAGAAGTACATCTAGAATGCATCTTAGAAGCAAGGATGGCGAGACTTTGTCTCACATACTTTGGACATGTTATCAGAGGGACCAGTCCCTGGAGAAGGACATCATATTTGATAAAGTAGAGAGTCAGTGAAAAAGAAGAAGACCTTCAATGAGATAGATTGACACAGTGGCTGCAACAATTGGCTCAAACATAGCAACGATTCTGAGGATGGCACAGGTCCAAACACTGTTTCGTTCTGTTGTACATAGGGTCACTATAAGTAGGAATTGACTCAACAGCACCTAACAACAACAACGTAGGGCAGAACTTATGAAATGGGCCTATTTACCTGTGATTCTGGATTTAATGCTTTGGTGAGGGCACCTGAAGTCAGTCCTAATACACAGCCTTGATGACTCCTTAAAGCTTGGATATGATGATAAGGCTTAATAAATGGGGTTAAGATGCTAGAACTACTTCGGCTGAGTATTGAGAAAGGGATCCGGAGGCTCAAGGAATGTTAGAATGTTAGAATAAATTTATTATGTGAAACTGAAGAACCCACCACTAGAATATGTTCCCAGAAGTAAGGCAGTTAAAATTATTGTGGGACTGAAGTACACACCACTTGGAAATGTTTCAGCTATTGATCTGAGGATTATACTCTTCTCAATCCATGACAATAAAGAATAAAAAGCAGTTGACTTATACATGAAAAGATGAACAGTACACATTCACTGCATTCCCCGCCCCCCCCCCCCACCGAAAACCCAATGGCATTGAGTCGATTTCAACTCATAGCAACTATATAGGACATAGTAGAACTGCCCCATAGAGTTTACAAGGAGCAGCTGGTGGGTCTGAACTGCCGACCTTTTGGTTGTTCTTTGTCACAACAGAGTCCACAGGGACCTTAATTGTTTTGACATTTCCTCAGAATATCATGGTAGGCTATTCCACTGATGATGTCATACTAACTGGACCCAGTGAGCAGAAAATGGCAAATACTCTAGATGCCAAAGGGTGGGAAATAAACGTCATGAAGATTCAGGGTCTGCACATCAATGGAACTCTTAGGGGGCATCCTCTTTAAGGTAATGGACATAGTACATACTATGTACCTAGTACCTACTACCACTAAGAAAGAGGCACAGAACTTAGTGGGCCTCTTTGGGTTTTGGCAGTAGCATATATCATGCCTGGGAATATTGCTCTCACCTGTGTAACAGGTACCAGTTTTGAGTGTGGCCTAGAGAAAGAGAGTGCTCTACAGTAGAACCAGGCTGTGGTGCAAGTTGCTGTAGTGTTCAGACCATTTGTCCCAATAGATCTGATGGTGCTAAAGAAATCTGTGGTGGATAAAAGTGTTTGTAAAATCTCTGGAAAGCCACAGTAAGGGTGTTTTAGCACAGATCCCTAGTGTTCCACAAGGCCAGGCCTTCTGAGGCAGAGAACTATTCTCCATTAGGAAGACCAGAGCTATCTATCTATCATGAGCTAGATATGATCAGATCCACAAGTCATAAGTCCATGGGCCCAGCAGTGATCTCTTGAAGTAGGGAAATGGTATAGCATGGAGCCTAAGCATGTTCAGAAAACACAAGTAAATGACATAAATGGGTGGCTCAGACTCACACGGCACTTATTTCTATAGCATGGGCATCCCTTCCTCAACTAACTCCTATGGCTCCTTGGGAGTTCCTTATAACCATCTATTAGAGAATGGGAAAAAAAATTAAGCCATGTTGACAACAGGTTGGCACATTACGTTGGTTGGTAGCTAAAACTGGACTGCTGCCACACTATAGCCCCACTCAGGCCCAGCTCTAAAGAACAATAATGAAGGATAATCTTCCCAGTTGGTACAACTGAAAGCAGTGCATTTCGTTGTTCATTTTATGTAGAGGGTGAGGTGGTCTGAGGTAAAAACATTTACCGACTCCTGGGTTTGCCTTTCTTGACTGCAGTGCATCTGCCAACATTCACAATTACAGGAATTATAGCATTCCTGATCAACATTATCTCACTGTTGATATTGTTGAATCAAGTTCATTCCAACCCATGTTGACACCAAGTGTGCAGAGTAGGACTGTGCTCTATGGGTTTCCAAGGCTGTGATATTTTGGAAGCAGATGACCAGGCCTGTCTCTGAGTGTCTGGGTAGGTTCAAACTGCCAGCCTTTCAGCTAATAGGATAGCACTTAGCCATTTGTACCACATAGGAACTTATTTTATCTCAACTAAGGAACCCATTTTCAGGGAAAAATAAAAAAGTATGACAATATACACATGATCATGGAATCCATAGAAACTGCCATATCCCTCATCACCCAGAAGTATCCAGCCTTATAAAATGGTGGGATGGTCTGTTACTGGCTTAGCTAATGTGCCTGCCTGCTTAGGACAACACCCTGTAGAAATGGAGTGTTGTCTTACAGGATGTGGTAAATGTACTGAACCAGCCAATAAAGAGTGCCCTCAACAGCTAGAAGACATGGCTCCAGAAACCCAGAGGTGGAAGCAGAATTGGCCCATCTTACCATCACCGTCAAGTGACCCACTCATAGAATTTGTTTCCGGCCTCTCAAATTTGGGCTTTACTAAATCAGAATAACTGTTTCCTCAGGGATAGTATAGGGAATGCTTCTACCATGATACACAATATGGATTTCCCTGAACTTGAAATTCTCACTAACACATGGTTACTTTGGGCTTTTTTTGGTGGTAAACTAGCTAGCAAAGAAAGGAATTACTATAATGATGGGAGTAATCAACTGAGATCAGCAAAAGGAGCCTAGGATTTTTGCTACACAGTAACAGTAGACAGTACCGTATCTGGTATCCAAGAAATTCACTGGGGCTTATCTTGGTGTTTTGTACTCAAGGATAAGTTGAAGGCAACTGCAGCAACCATGGCCCAACCAGAGTAAGGAAAATAAAGATAAAGGTCTGGATTACCTCACCAGGGAAGCAACCTAGATTAGTTGATATGCTGGCCAAGGGTGAGGGGAAGTTAGGATGGATAGAGGAGGAGAGAGTTAAAAAATGTACATCTGCCCTTGGCATCAGCATAGCAGCAGGGACTGAAGCCTGTATTAACTCTCTTGTATTAAGTCCTTGCAGGAATCGTGGCTGGCCACCACTCTGAAGTAGCCTCTGTGAGAGAATAGACTTAATGGAGGGCACAAGCAGATCTGAATGGTGTAAGAAATGGCCTGAAATGGACACCCTCTGTGCACTACTTCAAATCTCTTCAGTCTCTTATTTCAACCACTGCTCCAGCTACCTGTTCTGAGCAAGGTTTGATGAGCTTTCAGCAAGTGTAACGTGACAGCACCTCTCCTCTCGCTTCCTGCCCTAGGACTTCTCTGATGTGGAAGCCAGTGTAACATGCACAATTGTGCATTTTGGAAGTGTGGTGTAGTTGATGACCAGGAGCATTATCCTTTGATAAAGGAGTACCAGAGCCAACAGGTAAAACCTTCTTCTATTTTTTCCCCCATTTGGACAGTTCAGAGACTCATTTCACAAGACTTCATAGAAGGTCATACAGGATCAAGAAAACATTCCAACATGCTGTTAGCCAACTCAATAACACATCCTTATGTTGACTTTACTCATTCTTGTTTCACGTACCCTCCTCCTTCCCTCATTCGTGCTCTCTGGGTTCATACCCCCAAATAAACTACTAACACATAAGTTCTTGTTTTGGCCTCTACTTTTGGAGGAAGAGGAGATACAAGGCTTTCATTTTTGTACACATTAAGTGTCAGATTTTATTAGTCCAAAAAAACAAACTCATTGCTGTCAAGTCGATTCCAACTCATGGTGACCCCATGTGTTACACAAGAGAACTGTTCCACAGGGTCTTCTTGGCTGTAATCTTTACAGAAGCAGATCACCAGGCCTTTCTTCTCAGGTGCAACCCTTAGGTTAGCAGCTGATTGCAAGCCACTTGTACCACCCAGGTATGCAGTGAGCCTGAGGCACTTACTGGATATCTAAATGGAAATATCAGGGGGGCAGTTGGATATACAAATCTGGAATTCAGGAAAGAAGTTCAGACTACATAAATAAATGTGAAATACAATTCATTTCCCTGCTTTGAGAGGGCTGTAACCGTACAGGTAAATAAAAGATAGAAAATAGAACAAAGTAACACATGCAATTGTCACATAAAGAGTGTCCACAGTAAGTGTTTGGAGATTGACTAAGCAGGGACAGAGGCGTTTTTATACAGAAAGGACTCGATAGAGATCACACTCTTGAAACGGAAGTCATTCCATGAAAGTGAAAAGATTCCAAGCAGCATTGATTAGACCATATTATTTTCAATAACAAACGGATCTCTACAATTTCTGTGGTTTTTCCCACCAAATAGTATCTTCGGATAAATAATGAAAGACATTTTGCACAGCTGATTTGTCACTTTCTCAGTGAATCCGTCCCTGGCAGAATGAATTACTACCTCTTTTGCATATCTACAATGTTATGAATTGAATCGTGTCCCCCAAAATTGTGTTATAAACCCTAATTCCAGAACACTTAATTGTGCTCATGAGCAACCTGTACATAGACCAAGAGGCAGTCATTCCAACAGAACAAGGGGATAGAGTGTGGTTTAAAGCCAGGAAAACTGTGTATCAGGGTTGTATCCTTTCACCATACTATTTAATCTGTATGCTGGGCAAATAATCTGAGAAACTGGACTATATGAAGAACTTGGCATCAGGATTGGAGGAAGACTCATTAACAACCTGCAATATGCAGATGACACAACCTTGTTTGCTGAAAGTGAGGAAAACTGAAGCACTTACTGGTGAAGATCAAAGACCACAGCCTTCAGCATGGATTACACCTCAACATAAAACAAAAATTTTCACAACTGAACCAATAAGCAACATCAAGATAAACGCAGAAAAGATTGAAGCTGGCAAGGATTTCATTTTACTTGGATCCACAATCAATGCCCATGGAAGCAGCAGTCAAGAAATCAAACAATGCATTGCATTGGGCAAATCTGCTGTAAAAGATTTCTTTAAAGTGCTATAAAGCAAAGATGTCACTTTGAGGACTAAGGTGCACCTGACCCAAGCCATGGTATTTTCAATTGCCTCATGTGGAAGACGGGAGAAAAATTGATGCCTTTGAATTATGGCATTAGTGAAGAATACTGAATATACCATGAACTGCCAGAAGAATGAACAAAATCTGTCTTAGAAGTACAGCCAGAATGCTCCTTAGAAAGGAGGATGGCAAGCCTTCTTCTCGTGTACTTTGGACATGTTATCAGGAGGGTCTAGTCCCTTGAGAAAGACATCATATTTGGTAAAGCAGAAGGTCTGCAAAAAAACAGGAAGACCTTCAATGAGATGGATTGACATAGTGGCTGCAACAATGGTCTCAAACATAGCAAAGATTGGAGGGTGTCACAGAACTGGGCACTGTTTCCTCCTGTTGTGCATGGGGTCGCTAGGCATTGGAACCAGCTCAAAATCACCTAACAACAAGAAACTAAGACACACAGTATTTCATCTCTTTTTTCTTCCTTTGTTGTTGGGTTTATCTCACTAGGGTACAATTTATGCATCTATTTGACAGGGTCACTATAAGTCAGAATCGAATCAACGGCAACGGGTTTTTAAGGGTTTTTCTCCAATGATAGTATGACCCCCTTGTGGGTGGGATCCCTATCTTTGTGTCTCTAGCACCTAACACAGTGCCGAAGATTGATTATTAAATAAACGAACACATGCATGAATGGATTTCTACAGCAACTTGCAACGACATGCTCCTTTGAACTTCCAGCACACTTATCTGACCTGTACCTCTCTTCAGTCACTTATTTTGTATCCTCTTTTATATTTATTTGTATCTACATCTTGTCTGTCCTACCATACTCTGAACTCCTTCAGGGCAGGATTCATGTCCGAATCACCTCTGTACCTGGTATCAAACTGTCTGGCTTAAAACAGGTGCCAGGGATATGGAATCAAGGAATCATTTGCCTTCCCACCAGCAACACTGGCAACACCCGTGCTTCTCAAATGTAAATGTGCGTAGGAGTCATCCCCTTAAGATGAAGATTCCGATTCAGTACATTTGAAGTGGGCCAAAGAGGCTGCTTTTTCTAAAAAGCTCCCAAATGGTACCCACGCAGCAGGTCCGCGGACCGTACTTTGAGTAGCAAAGTCATCGGAGCAATGATTCTCGCCCTTAAAGGTGTATTTAGAATAATCTGGGAGCTATCGAAAGTGCTAGTATCTGGGTCGCATCTCCAGAGTTTTAACTTATTTAAACTCTCCACGCTTTTAAGTAGCCAGGAACAAGACTTAAGCACCACAAACGCAAAAAATAAAACACTTCAGCTGATACCCTCTTAAACGAATTGCTGAAACATCTGAGTAAATAATTCTTCTCAAAAGTAAAACATCGGGCGGCACCAAAGCCTGCCGTTTCAAGTCAGCGCGCGGTAGCGGCCGGGTCCCTGCCCCTCCTTGGCGCAACTCCTCCGGCGAAGCCCCGCCCCGCCGCGCCCTGCCCCGCCGCGCCCCACCCCACCGGTGGCGCCACGCCCCTGCGTCTATTGGCCACTCCCTTTTTCCCTCCGTTTTTTCCTCCTCTACAGGGTTGACTTCCGGCTCGGAGCTTTGTCACGTGCCCGGATATGGGAAGTGGTAGGGAAACGGCTGCTTCCCGTTCACCGCTTAATTGAGGGGCGCTTTCCAGTACTGGTCGCCGCGTTGCCGCGTGCTGTCTCGGTCTTGGAGGGCCCGCCTCGGCGCAGCCGGGCTCGGTCCTGTCCTGCGGTAAGCCTTCGGTCGCGGCTGCCCCGTAGTCCCGGCGGCAGGCAGACGATCGGGCGGGCGCCAGGGCCTGAGGCGGCACTTCTTTCCCACTGCTGGTTCGGCGACCGGGGTCAGGGCACAGCTCCCTCCGACGACAGTCCCTCCTTCTTTTCCCGGCGTCGCTGTGTAGGGCGCAAAGTCTGGGCCGAGCTTCCCCCACTTGGCCTGGGGTCTGGGAGAAAGTGGAGCAGGGAAGGCAATCTTCACACATCCGTTTCCGGCTCCGCCTTTGGGGACCAGATTTCATTTTTATCCTTGATTGTTCGAGCTTTGGAGTGGACGGGAAAGGAGGGTGTGGCAGTGTCTCCCCGCTCTCTCTTTTTTTTTTTCTCCCTAAGTCTATATTTTCTTCTAAGTTTCTTAAGTACATTCCTGTCTTGGTATGCCGTTCTCTTCACTGCATGACGGCACTCCACGCGCTAAAGTGTGTCGACAGCATGCGGGGCTCCACCCACATGGACGCTCACTGACAAGCTGTCACCACAAGCCCACCACAGAGTGGAATGGTCCAACTGAATTTAAGGAAACAAGAACGAAAACACAGAGTATGCAGTGGCTGGCTGCCTCTGGAACGTAGTCAGACACAGGTTCTTAGAGCTGGAAAATAATTTTAGAGAACCTCTAATGATTTATTTACTGCCTTCCAGAAAGTATTATAAAGTGGAGAGTAGGTTACTTAGCTCTTAGAATGTAAATGCCACGAAGACAGGGGCGTCTTCGTGTCTTCATGAACGTGTTTATCACGTCCAATAGAGAGATACCTGGCCCTTCATAGGCATCAGTATTTGCTGACCGAATGAGGGGCCACACAGTGCTTTTCATTTATGTCTCACATCTTTATGAGGTATACCCAATCCTCTCTTGTTTTACCATTTACCATACATTGAGTCCTTGCTTTTGGCCAAAGAGGGATCATGTGGTAAATGTTGGCCACTATTAGTCATTCATTTGACCAGTTTTTACTAATCAATTTAGATGGCTCAAGAGGTGTTTGTCGAGTACCTACTATGAATTCAAAACACTTTGACAGAGTGTGTGTTTGTCTCCCTCTCTCTCCCCCTCCTTTTTTTTAAATTTTTTCTTTAAAAGAGTTCTCCAGATCCAGGAGCGTATGATGTCATGAACCAATTAGACAGCCAGTGCTTGGTTGTTTATTAAGTGCAGCTGAAATTGAGAGTAGAGATCAATTTGTACTTAAGATCCTTACTGAGTCAACATCATAAAAACCCTGAAGTGTAATTACATTCCCTGTATGGAAAAGCACCTAAGCGAAGATTTAAAGCCTGAAACTTGGAGTAGGAGGTTCGGATATAGAAGCGTTAGGAAAATCTTGAATGAGGGCATGGTGTGATGAAGCTGTGTTTTAACATTATCTGCTTATTGGAGTTTTGGGGGGTTATGGAAGTTTGCAAAGAGATGGCCTGAGCTATAGTATTTAAATATCATGGATGATGTGAGTCTGGTTTAGTGTGGTGAGAATGGGAACAGAAAGGAAGGCATGAATTATGTGTGTCAGGGGGGTAACAAAATGTGGTGACAGATGTTGAGAGTGGAGGAGAGGAATCAAACAGGGCAGATTTTAAACCTGGGCATTTGCGTACAGGTGTGAGAGTTGGAAAGAGGGAACTTTTTGGAAGCCGTAGTTGTTAAATTATTTAGTGCTATCATTTTAGTTGATTTAAGTATTTGTTAAATGCTTACTAAGTGCCCTTTGCCAAGTTCTAGGAATACAGAGATGAATATGACATGATCCTTACCTATAAAGAGCTACTTTTAATGGAGAAGAGAAGAGAATGTAGCTAGCTGGAAAATACAGTTGGTAAGTGCTGTGCTAGTGTAGTAGAGAGTTAGGGAAGTAGAAGAGGAATTTTTTTGGGGTGGTGGTGGTGCTAATAGTCTAGCATGATCTTAAGAGGGGAGTTAGAATTTCCTAAGGAGAGAAGAAAAAGATATTGCAAGAGCATAAGCCCAGATATAGAAAAGTAAACTGGCCAGTGTTCGACATGGTGTAGGGTGGAGTAGAGCTTGTGAGCAAGTGTTTAGGCCCTGGAACATATTAAGGAATTAGTAATGGGCATTTTGTAATAGGCAGAAAAGAGGTTAGGATGGGTGAAGATGTAGAAAGATGAAGACAAAAGCAATTGGGGAGAATTATACTTCATGGCCTCTATATTATCTGCAAGTCAGTGATACAGTCATCTGTGGAGAGTGAGGGGGCCCACACCATTTGGGATCTAAATCAGAAATAGTAAAGATTTGTGACAACAGTGATGGCAGATGGGAAAAGGAAGCATTAAAGGAAGTGTAAGTGTTAAAGAATTGCTGAGCAGCATTGAAAGTCCAGGTTTGGATGAATTTTGATATTTAAAATGCAGTCAGTGAGCACAGATATGTGGCTTTCTTAAGTGGCCTATATTGTTGTTGTTAGGTGCCATTGAGTCGATTCCAACTCATGGCAACCCTGTGTACAGCAGAATGAAACCCTGCCAGGTCCTGTGCTATCCTGACTGTTGTTGCTATGCTTGTGCCCATTGTTGCAACCACTGTGTCAGTCCATCTTGTTGAGGGTCTTCCTCTTTTTCACTGACCCCCTACTTTACCAAGCATGATGCCCTTCTCCAGTGACTGATCTGTCCTGATAACATGTCTGAAGTATGTGAGATGTGGTCTTGCCATCCTTACTTCTAAGGAGCATTCTGGTTGTACTTCTTCCAAGACAGATTTGTTTGTTCTTTTGGCAGCCCATGGTGTATTCAGTATTCTTCGCCAACAGCACAATTCAAAGGTGCCAGTTCTTCTTCGGTCTTCCTTATTCATTGTCCAGCATTATGCGTATGAAGCAATTGAAAACACCATGGCTTGGGTCAGGCATACCTTAGTCCTAAAGGTGACATCTTTGCTCTTCAACGCTTTAAAGAAACCTGTTGCAGACAATTTGCCCAATGCAATGTGTCTTTTGATTTCTTGACTGCTGCTTTCATAGGTGTTGATTGTGGATTCAAGTGAAATGAAATCCTTGACAACTTCAATCCTTTCTCCGTTCATTATGATGTTGCTTATTGGGCCAATTGTGAGGATTTTTGTTTTCTTTACGTTCAGGTGTAATCCATACTAAAGGCTGTGGTCTTTCATCTTCAGTAAGTGCTTCAAGTCCTCTTCACTTTCAGCAAGCAAGGCTGTGTCAGTCTGCATATCAGTTGTTAGTGAGTTTTCCTCCAACGCTGATGCCCCGTTCTTCTTCATATAGTCCAGCTTCTCGGCTTATTTGCCCAGCATACAGATTGAATAGGTATGGTGAAAGGATACAACTCTGACGCACACCTTTCCTGACTTTAAACCACGTAGTATCCCCTTGTTCTCTTGATCCATGTACAGATTCCTCATGAGCGCAATTAAGTGTTCTGAAATTCCCATTCTTTGCAATGTTATGCATAATTTGTTATGATCCACATGGTTGAATGCCTTAGCATAGTCAATAAAACACAGGTAAACATCTTTATGGTGTTCTCTGCTTTCATCCAGGATCCATCTGACATCAACAGTGATATCCCTGGTTCCATGTCCTCTTTTGAATCCACCTTGAATTTCTGGCAGTTCCCTGTTGATATACTGCTGCAGCTGCTTTTGAATGATCTTCAGCAAAACTTTGCTTGCGTGTGATACTAATGATACTGTTTGATAATATCGGTGACCTATGGTAACCCAATAAAAGTAGAGAAAAAATATGGTTTACGGAGATGGGTTAACTAGGGCGAACTGGTCAACAGAGTAGGATAATTGAAGGGGATAGTGTAGGTGTAGGAAATGACCACTGCCTCCAGGCTAGGTGGGAAAAGAAATTAAGCTAGAAGGGGCTAGACAGACTAAGAGAACAGGGAGGAAGGGGAAGTTAAAAGAGGTTGAAATAGGTTAAAGAGGGATGGAAGAGGAAGAATGAGTGATTTTTGTGAGGAGCGATTTTTGTAATAAGTGCAGAGATAAACATTTCACAGATTGAGTAAAATATAGCAAAGATATTACAAAAGTATCAAATGTGTTATAAAAATTCATTGTAAGTCATTTTTAAAAAACTCACAGTTCATTTTCCAGTAGAAACATTGTTACATTGTTATATGTTGAAATTAGTTTCCTAGGCAAGCTCACTTATGAAATACTGCACATTGGCAATGAAAAATAATTATATGTACACATATACAGATATATACCACAAAAGTAAAATTAAAGAGTTTTTTTTTTTTTTTATGTTGGTGTTTGAAAAAAGCTTTTGAGTTGGAGGAGAAAAAAAGAGATTAAAAACAAATTTTCTAACAGCTTTATTGAGACGTAATTCACATATCATAAAATTTACCATTTTAAAAAAGTATACAATTCATTGATTTTTTAGTCTATTCACAAGGTTGTACAACTATCTATAATTCGAGGACATTCTTATAACCCCCAAAAGGAATCCGATATATTAGCAGCCACTCCCCCTCCCCTCCTTTTCCAGTCCCCTGGCAAGCACTAATTTATTTTCTGTCCTAATGGATTTACCTATTCTGGACATTTCATGTAAATGGAATCGTACAGTGCCTGGTCTTTGTGACTGGCTTTTTTCAATTAGTCTAATGTTTTCAGGATTCATCCATGTCGTAGCATGTGTCAGTACTTCATTTCTTTGTTTATGGCTGAATAATATTCCATTATATGGACATCACAGGAGAAAGATGTGACAGTCTACTTCTGTAAAGATTTACAGCTTTGGAAACCCTATTGGGCAGTTCTACTCTGTCATATAGAGTCGCTGTGAGTAGGAACCGACTCGATGGGTATGAGTATATGGATATATCACATTTTGTTTATCTCTTCATCAGCTGATGGACATTTGGGTTGCTTTCACCTTTGGACTATTGTGAATGATGGTTCTATGGACATTCATGTACAAATTTTTGTATGAACATATATTTTTAACTCTCTTGGGTATATACCTAGGAATGGAATTGCTAGGTCATATAGTAAATCTGTGTTTAACTTTTTGAGGGATCATCAAACTGTTTTTCAAAGTGGTTTCATCATTTTACAATCCCACCAGCAGTGTATGAGCATTCCAGTTTCTCCACATCCTCAATAACACATGTTATTGTCTGTCCGTATCTTAGCCATCCCGGTGGATGTGAAGTGTGAAGTGGTGTCTCATTTTGGTTTTGATTTGCATTTCCCTAATGACCAATGAATAGAGGTCCCTGAGTGACACAAACGGTTTGTACTCAACTGCTAACCTAAAGCTTTGCAGTTTGAACCCAGTCAGTGGTACTGCAGAAGAAAGGCCTTGCAATCAGCTTTCGTTAAGGTTACCAGCAAGAAAACCTATAGAGCAGTGCTACTCTGTAACACGTGGAGTTGCCATGAGACAGAATCAGAATCAGCTAGTGTCAGATTAGTCACTGGGAATGACTAATGATGCTGAACATTTTTTCATGTGCTTTTTGGCCGTTTGTGCATCTTCTTTGGAGAAATCTCCATTCAAATCCTTTGCTTGTTTTTTAACTGGTTTATTTGTTTTTTTATTGTTGGGCTGTATATAGGGTAGCTATAAGTTGGAATTGACTCAGTGACAAGGATTTTTAAGAGTTCTTCATCCCTTTCATTACTACATGTTTTCTTTTTTTTTTTTTTGACGGCATATGTTTTCAGTATTGGAATGCATGCTTACTAATTGAGTGTGTTTAAATTTTTGGTTAGTAATGTGGATTTTGAGAAATATCTGGTAATAAAAGCCACCAGTAAGATGAGTGGCACTCTGATGCCACCAATCTGTGATATACTAATGAGAACTAGATAAGTAATTTATTGCAGGTGCCTTTCCATTAGGTTTGGAGCCCTGGTGGCACTGTGGTTAAGTGGTTGGCTGCTAACCAAAGGTCAGCAGTTTGAACCCATCATCAGCTCCTTGGAAACCCTATGGGAGCAATTCTTCTCTGTCCTGTAGGATAGCTATGAGTCGGAATCAATGGCAGTGGGCTTGGGATTCCATTAGGTTACATGGCGAACCTCTAGTTTTCCAAGTATGACACAGAAAAACCAAAACAGAGCCATCAGGGTTCCCTAGCGGGAAAGCCATAATTATGCTCGCAAGCCTTATCTCACAGAAATAAAGGGAAAAAAGGCAAAAGTTTACAAAACTAACCCATTCAGGAAGCATCACCTAATGGAATGCTCAACAGGCAGAACAGTGAGGCTCCGACTCTGTTCTGCTGAGCTTCATGCATTTCAAAAGGGACTCATCTACAGTCTGGATTGATTCCTTACTTCTGAGGTCCTGGGAGCCATGCCAGCGCAGTGGTTAAGAGCTACTGCTGCAAACCAAAAGGTCAGCAGTTTGAATCCATCAGACGCTCCTTGGAAACCCTACGGGGCAGTTCTCCTCAGTCCTCTAGAGTCGCTGTGAGTCAAAATCAACTTAACAGCAATAGGTTTGGAGTTTTTGTTGTGTCTGAGGTCCAGAGGCATAAAAAGTGACTAGTATACCATTTATGCGAATGGTAATGAAAAGGTTAAATAGGATTCTTATTTTTAAAGATTGAGCATGGGTTTAAAATTTTTTTAATCTTTTTTTCGTATTATAGTACTCATTAAGCACTTCAGATTTTAAAGTTTGGTAACACTGGTTCTTCTGTAAACTTATTTTTAAACTTAACAGCTTTTGATTTTTATGCTGCAGCCCTGTTAATGTATTAAACATTTTCCCTAAGCTTGTTATTCATAAATAAGATCATTTTAATCATAAATGGAAGATGTAAAGTAGCATGATTTTCAGAATGAGCTTAATATTTATACTCTGAATTTTTTCAGCTGAGAAAAGATGACAGCAATCAAGCACGCGTTACAAAGAGACATTTTTACACCAAACGATGAACGCCTGCTGAGCATTGTGAATGTCTGCAAAGCAGGAAAAAAGAAAAAGAACTGTTTTTTGTGTGCCACAGGTGGGTATTTAGTAAGAACAAGTATTTGCTTAGCATTCTTTTGTTACTTAGGGAACTTTCTTATTTTAAATGTTCTCGTCTCTATAATTGGAAAATTTGGGGAGGGGGGTCAACAAATTCATTTTTTAAATTGTTCTTTTAAAATACTGAGTAGATAAAAAAGAATTTCCATACTATACAGCAGTATATCAACAGGCAACTGCCAGAAATTCAGGCTAGTTTCAGAAGAGGACGTGGAACCAGGGATATCATTGCTGATGTCAGATGGATCCTGGCTGAAAGCAGAGAATAACAGAAGGATGTTTACCTGTGTTTTATTGACTATGCAAAGGCATTCGACTGTGGATCATACCAAACTATGGATAACACTGAGAAGAATGGGAATTCCCAAACAATTAATTATGCTCATGAGGAACCTTTACATGGATCAAGAGGCAGTTGTTCGGACAGAACAAGAGGATACTGATTGGTTTAAAGTCAGGAAAGGTGTGCGTCAGGGCTGTGTTCTTTCACCATATCTATTTAATCTGTATGCTGAACAAATAATACGAGAAGCTGGACTCTATGAAGAAGAACGGGGCATCAGGATTGGAGGAAGACTCATTAACAACCTGCGTTATGCAGATGACACAACCTTGCTTGCTGAAAGTGAAGAGGACTTGAAGCCCTTACTAATGAAGATCAAAGACCACAGCCTTCAGTATGGATTACACCTCAACATAAAGAAAACAAAAATCCTCACAGCTGGACCAATGAGCAACATCATGATAAACGGAGAAAGGATTGAAGTTGTCAAGGATTTCATTTTACTTGGATCCACAATCAACAGCCATGGAAGCAGCAGTCAAGAAATCAAAAGACACATTGCATTGGGCAAATCTGCTGCAAAGGACCTCTTCAAAGTGTTGAAGAGCAAAGATGTCACCCTGAAGACTAAGGTGCACCTGATCCAAGCCATGGTATTTTCAATCACATCATATGCATGTGAAAGCTGGACAATGAATAAGGAAGACCGAAGAAAAGTTGATGCCTTTGAATTGTGGTTTTGGCGAAGAATATTGAATATACCATGGACTGCCAAAAGAACGGACAAATCTGTCTTGGAAGAAGTGCGGCCAGAATGCTCCTTAGAGGCAAGGATGGCGAGACTGTGTCTTACATACTTAGGACATGTTGTCAGGAGGGGTGAGTCCCTGGAGAAGGACATCATGCTTGGCAGAGTACAGGGTCAGCGGAAAAGAGGAAGACCGTCAACAAGGTGGATTGACACAGTGGCTGCAACAATGAGCTCAAGCATAACAACGATTGTAAGGATGGCGCAGGACCAGGCAGTGTTTCGTTCTGTTGTGCATAGTGTCACTATGAGTCGGAACCGACTGGACGGCACCTAACAACAATAACATGTAAGGTATAAAGGCTAACCATACCTCAGACACTTTTGTACCTACCACCAAGTGTAAGAAGATTACTGTTACCTTTGAAGTCTCCTCTGTGCCCTTCCATGATTCCCTTCCCTTCCCTCATCCGTTGAGATAGCTAGTATCCTGAATTTTGGTTCACTGTTTTCTTGGTTTTTTTTAATCATCTTACCCTGTGTATAATCACAAACAATATATTGTTCAGTTTTGCATGTTTTTGAAGTTTACATAAATTGAATCATCATGCATTTATATATTTGTGACTTTTTCCGCTCAATGTTATGTTTGTCTTCATGAGTTTTATCCATGTTTTTTCATATACCCGTAATCCTTCTTCTTTTCACTGCTGTGTAGTATTCCACTCTATGAGAGTTCACAGTTTACTTACCATTCTACTAGTGATGAACGTTAGGTTTGCTTCCAGTTTTTGCTATTTCAGACATCACTTCTGTGAACCATGTTTGTCCTTCTCTCCTGATAAACACAGGCAAGGGTATGTACCTCGATGGGGAGTTGCTGGGTGTCTTAGTTTCTTAGTGCTGCTGTAACAGCAATACCACAAGTGAATGGCGTCAACAAACAGAAGTTTATTTTCTCATGGTTTAGGAGGCTAGAATCCCCTCCGTTTGTGCTTCCTGGCTTCTGTGCCCGCGTTGCTCTTTTTATATCAAAAGTGACTGGCTTAAGACGTACCCTATGCTGCTTATTCTCACTAACAAAGAAAACCCTTTTCCCAAATGGGATTATATCCACATATATAGGGGTTAGGATTTACAACATTTATTTTTGGGGGGGACACACTTTAGTCCATAACACTGGGTCATGAGTACGTGAATGTCCAACTTTACCATAACACCAAATAGTTTTCCAAAGCTGATGTACTAACAGTAGATGTGTTTTGGGTTCTCTACATCGCGGTCAGCACTTGGTTGTTGCCAATCTGGTGGGAGTGAAATGGTACCTTATTACGGTTTTAAGTTGCGTTTCCCTGATTAATCACGAGATTGAGCACCTTTTCATGAGTTTGTCAGCCTTTTGGTTTCCTCATGTATAAAATTTGCCTGTTCAAGTCTTCCGCTCGTTTTTCTATTGCTTTGGTTGTCCTTTTACTGATTTGTTCAAGCTCTTCATATAATATGTGTGTTAATCCTTTGTGGATTATATACATCCCAATTTGTAGACTGCCTTTTTATGGTGTATTCTTTATCTTGGTTTTTTTTTTTTCCCCCTTGGCTTTTTATTCTTTATCCAATTTTTGAATGAGCTTGTCAGCTCCAGATTTTGTTGAGATTTTGATTGGTATTGTTTTGACTCTATAGATCAATTTGGAGAAAATGTACATTTTTATGATATTGAGTCCTATCCACAAACATGGTACAGTTCTCCATGTATCTATGTTTTTAATGCTTTTCAATAAGCTTTATAGTTTTCTCTAATGGCTTTGCACATAGGTTGTTAGATTTAGTCCTAGGTATTTATTTATTCCTAGGTTTTTAGAAATTATTGTGAATAAAAACTTATTGGTATTAATATGTTTTTAATCACGTATTGCTTGGAAATAGAAATGCCATTCGTTCTTGATCCTGGTTTGTGTTATCTGTCGGTCTTGCTAAACATTCTTAATTCTAATAATTTATCTATAGGCTCTTTTGAAGTAGTGATATTTTTCTTCTTTAAAACCTTCATACCTGTTTTTTTCTTGCTTTACTGTGCTATTTAGGGCCACCAATCAATGTTGATCTCAAAGGGAATGGTTTTACCTTTAAGTATGGTATTTACTGTAGGTTTTTTGTAGCTGTCCTTTACAGTGTTAAGGAAGTTTCTTCCTATTCATATCTTCTCATACTTTTTTGTTGCTATTTTTTAAATCACAAATACATATTGAATTTTATCAAATGCTTTTTCATCTCTTGAGATTATCATATAATTTTTCTCCCTCAATTTGTTAGTGTGGTGAATAATCAACTATACTTGGTTTTTCTAATAATAAATTATTTTCTAGAATAAACCCAATTCACTTGTGATGTACCATACCTACGGTATGCTAGCAATTATACTATTCTATTTTATGTACTGCTTAAAAACAAAAAAACTGTGACATTGCATCGATAAGACTTATCCTGATTTTACAGATTTTAAAATGTGAAAAAAAAGAGTACATTTTAGGATTTGTGAAATAAAGTATCATCTTTTATTTATACCCTTGGATTAAGTTTGTCAATCCAAACTTAAGATATTTGTATCCATGTTTATTAGGGGCATCGGCCTGTAATTTTCCTTTTTCAAACTACCTTTGGCTTTAGAATAAAACTGTAAAATAAACTGGAGAGTGTTCCCTGATTTTATGTGCTTTGGAATAGTTGTGCAAGTTTGGAATTATTCATGCCCGGACAGCTTGCAAAAGACACCGGTAAAACTGTCTGGGATGTGTATGCTTATTTGGGGAGTGGGAGAATGGAGATTTTTAGCTACTGAAATAGTTTCGGTGATGGTTATGAACTTTCTGTATTTTCTATCCTTGAGTCAATTTTGGCGAGTTAAATTTTTTTGTGTGTGAGGGTAAGGGGCATTTCACCACTTCTATCTAAGTTTTCAAATGTATTAGCATCTACTTCAATCCATCCTCGATTCTGCTGCCAGAGTACTTTTTAGAAACGAAATGAGAGCATGTCATTTCCGTAATTAAAATCTTTTAAGGGTTCCCCCATAGCTGTCAGAGAAAGGCCATTTATTATCTGAACTCCATCTTTTTTATTAACTTCATTTCCATCCACTTAATTGCATGTACTGTCCATATTACTATTCCCTGAAATGATGTTATGCTCTTTAAAGCCTCTCTGGCTTGACATGTGTCAATCACTCTTTTAGAGCTCTCTTTATGTACCTCAGCTACTTCCTTTAAAACTTGTCTGAAGCTTTAATTGTCTAGGAATCTTCCTCTGACCTTCTACTCTGATTTATATGCTTTCATTAGCATTCTGTTCATTGCTCGGTCATACCATTTGTTATGAAATATTATTTCTATTTTAGTATCATGTACCAGGCACCTGACAGCTGTCTTTGTAATGAATGGGTGAGTGAGTGAATAGTCTTTCTAATGAAAATGTGTCTTTCACTCAACAGTGACAACCGAACGCCCTGTGCAGGTGAAGGTGGTTAAAGTCAAGAAATCTGATAAAGGAGATTTCTACAAAAGGCAGATTGCTTGGGCCCTTCGAGACCTTGCTGTTGTAGATGCCAAAGATGCTATTAAAGTATGTTTGTCTTAGTTCTTTGAGTTGTGTTCAGAAAGTGTCTTTCATTTTATACATAGGTTTATGTATTCCAAGATGATCTAAGCTTGTTTTTATGATCTCTGACCCACAAACTCTAACCAAGAATTAGTCTAACGTGTACTGTTCAACCTTCCATGCTTTGTATACCCTCCCCAAGCTACAAAAAATAAGTATGTGTTTATGTTTGTTTGTGTTTGCTTGTTTTAAGCTATAGTTAATGTTTGTGCACAAGCTGTGTAAACTAGAACAATATAACCTTGACTGTATACATTTAAATACATTTCTGTATTTAGGTCAGGTATACTTAAACCATTGTAGATTTTAAAGTGGTGTGTTGTGTGAGTTGTTTTTTTTTTTTTTTTTATCTTCATTATATTGGTAAAATCTGGTTCCAAATCATATGATATAACCGAAGTGAGTCTTCTTAGTTCTCATGAATTAATGTCCAAGCACCAGCTGAGGTGATCTAGCTGGCTTTTCAAGCCCATGACTTTGAAATGTGGCTCAAGTTGGAAGCAGTAGTGGCATGTAGTTGTGTGCTGTGAAATCGATTCAGACTCGTAGCGACCTATATCACAGAGTAGAACTGCCCCATAGGGTTTCCAAGGCTGTAATCTTTACAGGAGCAGAATGGCAGGTCTTTCTCCCAGTAGCAGGTTACACACCTTAATTTTAAAGTAAATGTACCTTACACCCACATAAAACACACACAAACCTTAAAGAATTTTAATAACGTGATGGTCACATTAAAGAACCACTACATTCCTGACATTTCAAGGCTTTTCCCAGCAGTAATTTTTTCAAAGAAATCAAGTAGAGCTCCTGTGGTTGGATTAGATGCTTCCTCTGCGTCATCTTCTTTAACCTGTTCCTCATCCTGTTTGGCAATCCAAAGGCACCTCCAGAGCTCTAGGGAATAGTTTGCAACGTGTCTACTTGTACTGTGGATGAGGTCGCTTCAGTTCTATTAGACTACAAACTAAACCAGTTAGTAATTCCATCCAACTTGTACTATTGATGAGGGTAATAACAAGGCTTACATTAATGTAATTATTGGTGTGCTTTGATTTGACTGTCTAAGTCTTATATATTTATTCAGAAGGCACAAAACCAAAAACCAAACCCACTGCCGTCAAGTCAATTCTGACGCGTAGCGACCCTGTAGGACAGAGTAGAACTGCCCGATAGAGTTTCCAAGGAGCACCTGGCGGATTCGAACTGCCGACCTCTTGGTTAGCAGCCGTAGCACTTAACCACTACACCGCCAGGGTTTCCTCGGAAGGCACATAAACCTCTGAGGAACTAAAAGCTGGAAAAAGTGACAGGCAGTTGTATCAGGTGCAGAAAGAAATGAAGCAAAAAACAGTTTTAAGAGAACCATGTTTATCTGTAGAATTCAGATTTCTTCCAAATGCAGAGAATGCCTTTCATTTAAGAAATTCAGGCAGACTGTAGCCTTTGCTTTATCCCTAAGAAGCACCCAATTTTTCAGGAAATGTGGAAGGAGCCCTAGTGGTGCAGTGATTAAAGCAATCAACTGCTAACCAAGAGGTCAGTGGTTTAAACCGTCAGTGTCTCGGCAGGAGAAAGATGTGGCAGTCTGCTTCTAGAGATTTACAGCCTTGGAAACCCTGTAGGGTTGCTATGAGTCAGGATTGACAGCATTGGTTTTGGGTTTTGGGGAGTATTTTGTTGAAAGAGAATTAGAATGGAATTTTTTAAAACACTTTAATGTATTACCATGGGGAGGAGTCATAAGTAGGAACTTTTTTGCCAGGTTTCTGTTTAATGGAAAATACTTAAAGGGCTTTTCAGAAATGTACCTTTATTAAAAAGCCTTTGTCCTATGAACAGTTTTGCACTTCATAACCCTGTTGACTTGCATAATTCACTGACATTGCTGAATGCTTATCTGAATGTTTTCTCACAGCTGATGCCTCATTGCTGACTTGCTTAATGGATTTTATTTTCATTTTATGTAAGCACCTTGGTGTGTGTACTCTATATATGGATATAAAATATGAAATTTTTATACATAGCCTAACATTAGCCATTTAGTATCACACATTGATTTGTGTGGATGTTGCCACTGGAGCACTCAGCTTCTTTTATGGCATTATGGGAATTATTCCCAGGGAAGAGATCATTTCCCATCAAGTTTCATATCAGTTGCCAATACAATTAGTTTTTTTTTTGTATAACTAATGACACAATTACTTTTTCATTGTAAATACATGTTTTTAATTTTTTGACACTTCAATTCTATTAATTAAACTACAAATTAAACTAATTAGTAAGTCTGTACTATATATGATTGTTATACCACAGGACAAGAAGCCCTGATCCCTAAAATATCCCAACTCTTTACAGTAAAAAGTCTTCTATAATGTCTCTCACCTCTAAGGTCTTTGTTTACTTTGTTCCCCTAAATAACACTTTAAATGAATTGACTATATTATTGCCCTTCTGGAAACCCTGGTAGTGTAGTGGTTAAGAGCTACGGCTGCTAACCAAAGGGTTGGCAGTTGGAATCCACCAGGTGCTGCTTGGAAACTCTATGGGTTAGTTCTACGCTGTCCTGTAGGGTTACTATGAGTTGGAATTGACTCAGCGGCACTGGGTTTGGGTTTTGGGTTATTGCCCTTCTACCCTATAAAGAGGAGCCCTGGTGGTACAGTGGTTAAAGAGGTCAGCTGCTAACCGAAAGGTTAGCAGTTTGAATCTACCAGCTGCTCTTTGGAAACCATAAGAGGCAGTTTTACTCTGTACTATATGGTTGCTATGAGTCGGAATTGACTCAACAGCAGTGGATTTGACCCTATAAAGCATTAAGAAAATTGATGAAACTTTTGAGCCTATTTTTTAATTCATTGGATGTGAAGAAAAGTGTACGTCTGTATGTTTTCATTTTTTATGTAGTACTCAAGTAGTTTTATATTCAAGGGAAAAATACTACCCTGGCGTGAAATTATTGCTGAAATGTAACCTAAGAGATGTGACTTAAGAGATACGTAGAGAGCATAGTGTAATTCTCTAAGACCTGTTGAGCTTCTTTGTCATTGGAAAGAACTTTAAGGCCCACCAGCATTTTTGGCTTTTGAAACACCTTTAATCATGCTACATTTTTGGTTAAGCGTGTGGCTCCTAACCAGAAAGGTCAGCAGTTCAAATCCATCAAGCTACTCCTTGGAAACCCTATAGAGCAGCTCTGCTCTGTCCTGTAGGGTCTCTATGAGTTGGAATCGATTCAACGGCAGTGGGGTTTTATTTTCAAAATAGAAAACAATTAGAAGTAATCCTTGCTTTTTACCGCATTTGTTCTTGCAAACCACACCAAGATGTACATTGTCCTTTTTCTTGTATAATTAGGAGGTATATTCCTTATCAAGGAGTTAGTATCAAATCACAGTTATGAATAATAGCATATTACCAAAGAAAGGATGTAGCTTTAAAACTCCATAGCCAATTTAAACAAAAATTAGGTGCAAGTTCAATTAAAGATCATCTTATTACAGACCAGAAAGCTGAGACCCAAAGGCATTTTGTACTTTGACTCCTAGATGTAAGAGGCATAAGAAGACTTTACCAAAGCAGTATGTTACGGTTTTTCATTTGTTAGTTTTGGCTGGTAAACAAAGTTTTTGTTGTAAATTGAATTCCCGGAGCCATTCTCTTCAAGTCACTTTGCAGATTTTTAATGGTGATTTTTTTTTTTCAAGAACAGCTTGAACTTCTTTTTGTCTTATTGAAATATAGATTTTACATTAATAATGAAAAAGAATATGATCACAAACAATTTCTTTTGTATGTTTTTATTATAGGAAAATCCTGAATTTGATTTACATTTTGAAAAAATATATAAATGGGTTGCCAGCAGCACTGCTGAGAAGAATGCATTTATTTCATGCATTTGGAAGTTGAATCAGCGGTATCTCCGGAAGAAAATTGATTTTGTCAATGTTAGTTCACAGCTCTTGGAAGGTAAAGTTAGTAAAAGCGTATATGTAAATCAAGTGTATCTTTAAACGAATAGGTAGTTGGATATTATTAAATTAAAACACCGATATTACATCATAAAGGAATTTTAAAATAACTTATTATTGCAGAGATAATGCTTGTTCATTATAGAAAATTGATAAAGTTAAATAAATAAAAATTACTTATAAATCTGTTCCCCAGAGATAACCACTATTAACGTTTTGTTAAATATTCTTTTATTCTTTTTTATGCGTAGTTTTTTAAGACATATACATTCTGTTTTCTACCATACTTTTTCATATGATGTATCATGAGCATTTTTCATGTTCTTAAATACTTACCCCAACATTATTTTTAATGGCGCCATAATATTCCATTGTATGAATGTACGTTAATTTACTTAATTAATCATTTATTTTTTATTTTCTAACTTTTGTTTATTTTAAACAGCTCTAGGATGAATATCCTTACAGCTGTATTTCTATACAGAATGTAGGTATGGTTAAGAACATGATTCTGGAGTCAGACTGCCCAGGTTCAAATCCTGGCTTTGCTGTTTACTTACCTGTGTGACCTTTGGTTGGTGACTTAATCTCTGTGTGTTGGTTTCCCTTATCTCAGAAATAGAAATGACTATGGTATTTACCTCATAAGGTTGTTGTGAGGATTAGACTACTTCATGTATGAAAACAGTTAAGAACAGTGCCAGGTGTATAGTAAGTACTCAATAAATTATTAGCTACTATTATTATTATTATTTTATTATTATTGTCAGTATAAAAATCCTTAAACCTAAAGTTAATTAGGATATTTTCATCAATATATCACCAAGAATGTTACTCATTATGGATTATTGGTTGTTGCAAGACAAAAACACATTTGTTAATTACTAAATGATGACATTTTATTCTTTTAAAGTATCTTTGCATAAAGATATACACAATATAAAATAATGGTTCTGTATGCTTTATGGATGCACATTTGTGTTGTATTCATTATCTCAGAGAAAGCAGTTGAAATAAAAGCGAGTATATAGGTAATAAACAGAGAGCTTTTATAAGTTTTGCTTCTGTTATTAAGAAAACTTACATATATCCCAAATTATGTATCATAGAGAAAACTTATATTTGTCCTAAGCTGCATATTAAAATTTAAAATTTAGAAGGTTTCTATTAATTCAAACCACCTGGAATTGCCAGTATTCCACCATTTGACCTATAAAACTGGCAGTTTAAATCATTCAAGTTATTTATTTAGTCACATGCCTCTGTCCCTTCCCTATCTTGTTTTACCCATTTCTTTTCTGTTTGACTGTACACCTTTCTCTCCTTGAATGTAGTATTCTTTCACAACATGTGTTGCAATACAACCTCCAAAAGCCAGAACCTGTATAAGGCAAAAATCTGTCAAAGAAGGAAAACTCAAATATTTTCCACTAAAACGAGCTATAGAGAAGTGGTAAGACTGCACTCTGTCAAAGGGGAAAATTTGTGAGACTCAGGAAAAGAACACAGTCCCATGGAGTTGCAGCTCTCATAGGCTTCATTGTAATGTGTGATCTATTCTGGTTTGGGCCTTGATACTTGGAACTGGCAGAGGCAAGCCACATTTGTCAGGCCCTGTGCTGCTCACTTCCATGGGACTGGTCTTGTGTCAGAGCCCCCTTGGTTGCGGTCTCACCAACATTAGTTCCTGGGGTCTTGGCAGTGGTGTTGAGGAGATGACTTCCAAGAAATTTTATGGTAGTCTTTCATGCCTTAAAGAGTGGTTTAGTTTAAGTAGCTTTTATTTCTGTTTCAGGATTGAACATTATAATAATGATTCACAAACTTCTGTTTTCAAATATTACGTATTTCTAGATGTTATTTATTGCCTAAGATATGTTTTAAACCAATATATTTCACTAGGTCAACAGTATTGGAAAATACGTATCCCACCTGGATTCACTTCATTAAGAAATACTGCCAAAATCAATGAGAAGAAAATTGCTGTTTTGAGAATGAGGTGTCTAGCTTTAAAGAATAAATAACCATTTACTTTCTCAGGGCCTAAAACAAAAGTGTAGACATTTTCATGTTTATAAGCATTATAACCCTGATTGAGACCAATTTTGAGAATACCAAGAAAATTCTTAAGGTTCACACTTTCTGTAGATCAGTTACCATTGGTTTTGTATAGTGCAGTTCAGGGAATAGCTTTATTATGTCTACAAACTTGTTTTAATGGACCTTGAAATCATGGCAATTAATTCCTGTTTTTAAAAAATAAATACATCTGTAAGCTTTGGACAATGCCAGAAAACAAATTATCACCACCTCCGTTTAAGAGAGAATTATTCAAATAGATAAGACTCTTCTTAATTGTGAATATTAGCAGTAACAGCGTTGGTAGTTTTTCATGGTGGCAGTTGGATTTTTATGGTAAATAATTACGGCTTCTCTTCTTTGAAAGAGAACTTTGTTAGCAGCTGAAGTAGAGTGAAGTTTCTCTTTTTTCCCTTTTTTTAATTTTTTATTTTACTTACAGCCAGATTTAAAAAATAATCTTTGACTTGGATACTTAAAAGCCAGCCTGAACTGATATTGTCTCAATCTTGTCATTTCTAACAGTGTTTTGTAACTAACCCATCATCAGGGAGTAGCTGGCTAAAGCTTTTAGGCCTTGACTTGACTAAATGCATGAGTCATAACTGACCTAAAAATATTTTCCAGGAGATCATCTGTTTCCCAGTTTTCTCTTCCAAGGATAAGCCAGGTTTGATTTCTTAAAAGGCTAAGAGAAGATAGCAAGATAAATAAAAATTTAGTTATTATCAGAAAATGGAGCTCTGGTGACGCAGTATTTGAAGCACTTGGCTGCTAACCAAAAGGTCAGTGGTTCGAACCCACCAGATGCTCTGTGAGAGAAAGATGTGGCATTCTGCTCCTGTAAAGATTTACAGCCTTGGAAACCACGTGGAGCAGTTCTACTCTGTCCTGTAGGGTACTGTGAGTTAAAATTGACTCGATGACAATAGATACCAGAACATGAGTAAGAAAAATGAACCCTGGAAATTTAGCTTCTTATTGATCTTTCCACTTTGTAGTTGATTTTGATGTTGTCTTTTAAACCTTAATTTTAGCATGAAGTTCAAATGTGGTATAGATAGTATTTAAAAAAAAAAAAAAAAAAACCTGTATACTTTTCTACCCAGCTAATATTCTTTGCTTACTTTCCTCTGCTTTTTTCATACCTTTTTACTCTCCAGAACTGCCTAAAGTTACAGAAGGTGCGTAACACCTTTTCTTCTTATTCTATTCAGTTTATTCTTATTACTTGCCATTGTTATGTACTGTTGGTTGCATATTTTGTGAAATTATGCACAGGGACAAGTTTATTGCTACAAAATCCATAGTGTAATAAAATTAATGATGGTATTCATTATTGGCTTCCAAAGGACTGTTTCACTGGGGAGAAAATAATTCTGAAGCAGTTATTATTATGATCATTTGAAATATTTATTATAAAGAGCAGTACAGAATGATTTGGGCAGTTCCTGCCCTCCAGTGGCTAATAAGCCATCACATATGACAGTTTAACATTTCCACAGTGAACTAAAAATGGACTTATTCAAATGATAAGGAGGTCTATGATGCCTCTCAACAGAACTCTGTATTCCATAATCTTTAATTGCCTGTAGCAAGAGTTTTAGTTCCTCTGTTTTTCTTTCTTGGAAGTTATCTAAATAGTCTGATTTATTATCATTCTAAAGAGTGAATTCTTTATGTTACTTTGAATTAGATATTTTTTGTTCTAAGACAAATGAACATGTCAGGTATTAAAGCCATGCTGAATGTAAATACTCATTTTTATACAAAATAATATTAAAAGCATCCAGATTTAAATCAAGTGTCCTATGAAGTCTGTGAAAGTCTGTTTATTTAGAGTGCTAACGTAATCTTTTAGGGCTTAAAAATTACCTCTTTCATTTTACCTCTCCTAACCTCACATTAGGACTTAACCACTTTGCCACCAGAGTTTCCAACCTTACGGTGGAAATCCTGGTGGCATAGTGGTTAAGTGCTACAGTTGCTGACCAAAAGGTCAGCAGTTCAAGTCCGCCAGGCGCTCCTTGGAAACTATACGGGGGAGTTCTACTCTGTCCTATAGGGTCGCTATGAGTTGGAATCGACTCGATGGCAGTGGGTAACCTTAAAGTGGAGGAGCCCTGGTGGCACAGTGTTTAAAGCCATCAACTGCTGACCAAAAGGTCAGCAGTTCTAAACCACCAGTGGCTTTGCAGGAGAAAGATGTGGCAGTCCACTTCTGTAGATATTTACAGCCTCAGAAACTCTCTGGGGTCACTATGAGTTGGAATCTACTCGATGGCAGTGGGTTTTGGGTTAACCTTAAAGTTGAATATTTGGCTTTATACAAAATGCCCATGTGCTAAGTATATTCTCTAAAAAAGTTGAACAAAACATTTATCCAGAAAGCATTTCGGATTTGACTTCTTGGTCTCTTGTTAAGAAACGTGAAGACCATTTAAATTTTTATAATTCTAAACAGTCATATTGTTGCCCCTCTTGCTGTGGAGTTACTGAGAAAGTTTCTGTAGTTTATCTGTAAAAATTTTGTCAATGCATGTGAGATTTTCGTAGACAAAGAAATATTTTCAGTGCCCAAAATAAATTGTGACTTGTAGATGCATCTTTTTCTTTCAATTAAAAGTTGTTTTAAAAATGATAATAAAGATGAAAAGAGCAAAAAGAAAAACATTTCCTGAAAGGAAAGGAAAGCAAATTGTTTCCATGTGTCCTGAATACATAATCATGTTTCCTCAAAAGAACAACAGAGACCTCAGGTAGGGAATGAAAAGCTAGGGCATCTCCACATGTTTTGCTTTTGTTTTTTAGCTTAATTGTATTTTGGGGAATTGTGACTAAAGCCTGTTTAACACAAATCATTGAAATGGACTGCATGCTTTTTATGTGTTATAAATTTTTAATGCTTCATTTCATTAACACGTAGTTTTTTAGGTTTTTTGAAAATATATTTTGAATCATCGTTTCCTATTTTTCAGCCCCTAAATGTGACCTGTGCTTATAGCTGCTCTTACCTAGCTATAAGTACCATGATGTAATTAGTCGTTCGTACTTTTTGACTAGTCCGTTTTGAATTTTTACCTTTACCTTCTTTAAGAATCTGTTCCAAGTGGAGAAAATCAGAGTGTGACAGGAGGTGATGAAGAAGCAGTCGATGAATACCAAGAGTTAAATGCAAGAGAAGAGCAGGATATTGAAATAATGATGGAAGGCTGTGAATATGCAATCTCTAATGCTGAGGCCTTTGCAGAAAAGTTGTCCAGAGAGCTGCAGGTGCTGGACGGGGTAAGACTTTCTTGTCCTTTATAAGTGAGCAGTGTGTAGTTGATTGAGAAGACTGGCGATGTTCATATTTACTGCCTCAGCACTTAAGCAGTTATAGTGTGATGACTGCTGTGTTTATCTGTAAGCACATTACTAGCTGCCATCATTCTTTCCTGTCGTCTTCAAAAGACAGGACCATTCCCATTAGGCCAGTGGAGGCAACTGAGCTTTTGGATTTTGGGAGATTCTTAATGTGAAGTGATTCAAGTAAAAAGGGACTAACCAGAAACCAGCTTGTGGTATGATTCCCCCAGCCTCTAGAATACCTTAGAATAGTTCAGTGCAAAAGAATAAAATTTTTTATGACTTGAAGAGGAAAAAAAGTACAAATTAGAAACAAGGAAATTAGGCTGAAAGAAGTGACTAAATAACCAAAAGGAGCAGAATAATTATGGTAGAAACATGAGCTGTCATTAGTTGCCAGTGAGTCAGCTCTGACTCATGGCGACCCCATGTGTTCCAGAATAGAAGTGTGCTGCACAGGTTTTTAAGGCTGTGACCTTTCAGAAGCAGATCGCCAACCTTTAGGCTGGTAGTTAAGCATTTAACTGTTTGCACCACCCAGGCTCTTTAGAAACAGGAGAGCCAGGGCAAAAGGATGCTTGATTTCTCTGCTAAAATGTCTGGGGATAATCCCCAAATCAAACCCACTACCGTCAAGTCAATTCTGACCCATAGCGACCCTATAGGACAGAGTAGGACTGCCCTACAAGATTTCCAAGGCTATAATCTTTACTGAAGCAGAATGGTACATCTTCTCCCATGAGGTTGCTGATAGATGTGAACCACTGACCTTTCAGTTAGCAGCCAAGCACTTGACCATTGTGCCACCAGGGCTCTTTATGTTTTAGAATACCTGGAAAAAAACCAAACCAACTCAGAGCTACCCTGTGGGAAAGAGTAGAACTGCCCCCATAGGGTTTTCAAGGAGCGGCTAGTGGATTTGAACTGCTGACCTTTTGGTTAGTGGCCAAGCTCTTAACCACTGCGCCACCAGGGCTCCAAATCCTATTACTGTCAAGTCGATTCCAACTCATAGATACCCTGTGTGACAGAGTAGAACTGCCTCCAAAGGGTTTTCAAGGAGCGGCTGATGGATTCGAACTGCCGACCTTTTGGTTAACAGCCAGGTTCTTAACCACTGTGATCCTCTTAATTTATGTGCACAGTTTCTGAGTCTATAATCAAAATGCACATCTTTAGAAAGGAAAGAGTTAAAAAGCACCGCTTATGTGAGGCTAATCAAAAACAAGATCCTTTGTTGTTTTGTTTTTAAAGATAAGCATTTAAGAAAATCACTTTAAAGACTTAAAGATTTTTGGCAGTTTATATCTGAAAAGTACAGAAATTACAAGATCTAACTCAGGCCCAAATAGATTATATAAATTGTCCAAGCTTACAAGTTTGCAAAACTCATTGGAAGCAAAGTCTAGAAGAAACCTCCGTATGTTAAAATTGAAATGTCCTGGACAAGTTCAGGCCTCTTGCTCTGCCACTTAAGAGATGTCAGTGGATCTGTGCTTCAGTGACTCTTAGAGTTGGGTTACATGTACAGTTGAGTTATTGTGAAAAGCATAGGAAATCATGTGTGAAATCACAGCGTCAACTGTACAGTGATATTCTTTGAATTCCTTGTCTAGGTTTTTTCATCATACCATGTTACTGCTGTCTTAATGTAGCTTAGTGATTTATATTTTGTTTTCTAATTGATATTGTATACATGCTCCAAGCCATCAAAGTGCTTTGCAATTTACTTTTGAGTTTTTCAGCTCTTACATTTTCAGGAATTCAGAATCAGTAGTTGGAATCATTTAGAAAACAGTGGTAAGGGATGGTGGTTTGTTACTGCTTCACATAAGAAAGACATAGTTATAATGAAAGAGAAAAGAAGGAAGATGATAGAAGAAGCTGTCTTTGGCCCATATGCTCTTCCTTATCCTATTAGTACTAATCATATTACACGTATAAATTAATTCCATGTGTCCTTCCAAGACTGGTATACCACTGCTACCCTCTTGGCTAAGCCCTGTTACATAGGTAATTACGCTTTTATTTAGTGTTTCACATAAATATGCATAGAATATTTTTGTAACTAGTAGAATTAGAAGAAATGTTAGAGATGTTATAGTATAATGCCTCTCAATTTATACAAATGGGAATATACCACTACTGATGATACATTCTGGGCCAGAACCCTACTTCAGCAGTCTATAAAAATACTATAAAATAGGGAGACTTGATCCCTAACCTTGATACAGAGGCAGATTTTACTCTCATGACATACTATAGAATGTAAATAAAAAGCGATACATTAAAGTAGATATATATCAAGCTTTGTTACCCTGCTTTCAAGAAGATTTAGCAACATTTCATCTTTAAACTTCTTTTATACATTCAGTAAGTGTTATTTTTGCTTTTAACTTTGTAGGCGAACATCCAGTCAATTATGGCCTCTGAAAAACAAGTGAACATCCTGATGAAGTTGCTGGATGAGGCTCTAAAGGAGGTGGATCAGATTGAATTGAAACTGAGCAGTTATGAGGAAATGCTCCAAAGTGTAAAAGAACAAATGGATCAGATCTCTGAAAGCAACCACCTAATTCATCTTAGTAACACCAATAATGTAAAACTCCTATCTGAGATAGAGTTCCTTGTGGTAAGTATGATTACAAATTACCAACAAAAAAAACTAGTGACAATGTATCAAACCCATTTATAAGCATTTTCTATTTTCGTTGTGAGTTCAGGATTTAAAATAATTCCAAGGACCTGATGATAGGATTGAATAACATCTTACCTATAAATTTTCCAAAATTACATGTGTAAATGGCATATTTACGTATGTTTCAGAACCACATGGACTTGGCCAAAGGTCACATAAAGGCCCTTCAGGAAGGAGATCTTGCTTCTTCCAGAGGCATTGAGGCCTGCACCAATGCTGCGGACGCCCTTCTGCAGTGCATGAATGTAGCTCTGCGACCAGGTAGACTCACTGGTGATGATGAATTCTGACCGAGAATCTAAGACTGAGCCTCTAACTCCGTGTAAAGATCTTAATGAGAAGTATATGAGCCCATGGTTTAGTTTTATTAACTGCTCAAACAAGTTTCACTTATTTCGAAACATATTTCTGTTGGTGCTAAGAGTTTCTTTTTTTTTTTTTCATTTCAGTCCCTTTTGATTGACTTTCAATGATTCTGATCAACACCATGAATTTTATTTAGTACTGTCCAAAGAGCCTAGCACAAGATAGATAGTAACCTTTGATTAGACCAGACAGGTTTTGCTAGATCAAAAAAACAAAAAACTAAAGCGGTTGCTGTCGAGTTGGTTCAGATTCATGGAAACCTCATGTGTTATAGAGTAGAACTGCTCCGTAGGGTTTTCTTGGCTGTAATCCTTACAGAAGCTGTCCACCAGGGCTTTCTTCCACAGAGCCGCTGGGTGCGTTCAAACTGCTAACCTTCAGGTTGGACGACTGCAAACCGCATACGCTACCCAGGGGCCTCTTTGCTAAACCAGTGGTTCCAAAACTTGAGCAGGTATCAGAATCACCTGGATCATTTGTTAAAATAGATCGCCAGGCCTCACCCCTAGATTCAGAAAGTCTGGGCTTAGACCGTACGATCCACGTTTCTAACAATTTCTAGGCGATGTTGGTGCTGGACCACGCTTTGAAAACTGCCGTGCTAGATAATTTTTTCTCCTGTTTACCTTTCTTTTAGAAAGCAAATGTATAAATTAGTGAAACAATGGGTTCTTTAAAGCTTAAACCAGGAGTACCTTTGTAAATGTGTGCATTAAACATCAAGGGAAGTATTTTAACCCATTAAACCAGTGAAATGTTGTTCTTATTCCAGGCCATGACATGCTTCTGGCAGTCAAACAGCAGCAGCAGCGTTTTAGTGATTTGAGAGAGCATTTTGCCCGGAGACTGGCCAGTCACCTCAACAATGTTTTTGTTCAACAGGTAGTTTTATTGTTAAAACTGGCATATCCCTTTAGCTTACTTGTGTTATTATCTTAAACTTTAAATTCCAAAAAAACATTTAAAGTATTTCATTGGGGTCATGATATATTCTGTCACACATTTATTTGATTTGAAGATTTTGAAATATGTGTACATTTGGTCATAGGTGAATTTTGGGCCTCAGCTGCCACCTTTACTAGATAATCTGGTTTGTTTCAGCTCAAGCTCTCTGATTCCAGAAATCAGATAAATAACTGTGCTGATTTATTGCATATGCCATTTTGTCGTGTGGCATCAAACCTATCCTGACTCATAGAGACCCTATAGGACAGAGTAGGACTGCCCCATAGGGTTTCCTAGGCTGTAGCAGATTGCAAAGTCTTTCTCCCGCAGAACTGCTGAGTGGGTTCAAATTGCTGACCTTTCAGTTAGCAAGCAAGTGCTTACCCATTGTGCTACCAGAGCTCTTTTAGATGTTCTTATTTATATAAGTGGGCCCAAACTTGCTACAGGTTTACAGATGGACTTGTTTACTTTTTAATATCTTGAGGTAAGAACCAGGACTTGATTCAGTGTTTTGAATGTTTCGTAGTTTCTGTGTACTTAGATAGCATACAAGTGAGAAAAATTACTATATTCCAATGGTAAATTTCAGATGGTTTAATTTTCATAGAGACCCTTTATATTTTTATATAGAAAGGAATGTTAGAAATAAGGTCATGGCAGTAATAATATTAAGAGTACTTTAGAGGGGTTTGAGGAGAAGGCATTTTAATATCTTAGGCTTCTTATGTTTTCCCCTCTTTTTTTTTTTGTTTTGTTTTGTTAGGGTTATTGGGTGAAAACATATTTAGGAAAAATCTGGTGGGGAAAATCATCAAGAGATGTTGTGTGAAACGTTGGATTCTTATTTTGTTTTCACTTTGCAGTTTCCTAAAACATTTGTATTTACTATATTTTATTTCCGATTAGTTTACTCAGGCCCTCCTTCAACTCTGTAACAGGTCCTACTTTCTTTCGGTTCTTGTGAGTACATCAAATTTGGCTCGAGCATCTCTGATTTTTTTTTTTGCCAATAAAATTTACTAAACTTAACAGCAACAGAATCTTTACAGATTATAACTTATCTTGCTGATTTAAACTACTCGTTAACCATATTTGTAGCAGTTTTTAATGTCCCAGAGCAAAGAGTTTATTTTGGCATAAAAAGGGCATTTAATCTCATTCTGCTTGCCTTTCTTCCTGTCGTTCTATTATTTACTCATTTACTCTTTCATTTATTTAATAAATGTTTTCCAGGTGATAGAGATGCATACCAGACATTGACTTCGGATAAATGAGAGCCAGTCTCTGCCCTCAAGCAGCTCATAGTCTGGGGAGGAGAGATAGACAGATATTCTCAGGAAGGAAAATGTTATGATAGTGGTATTGGGGAGCATAAAAGAAGACCTCCTAACTAAGCATGGGAGTTGGGGGAGATCAAGGAGGAGTCTCTCAATATTTCACTTGACCTGAAAAATATCAAGAAAAAAGTAAACTCAGAAGTCATATAGAAAATACTAATTCATATTTTTCTTTAATTATTTCAATGGCAATCATTTCTACACTATTAGTGTTTTAAAATTACACTATCGACTGTGATGTTACCCACATTTGTAGATGGTATTGAAAATACTAGGTAGTACAGTAGTCCTTTCTGCACTCTTAATTGTTTGTTGTAACATGCAATTATTTATGATTTTGCTTTTTTGCCTTGTAAACTAATGGCTTCATTCAAAATTAATGCTCCCTGTTTCTGAAAGTCTAATATATATTGTTATATATGAGTGATGCATGTTAAAAACCAGAATGTTGCAACAACCTGGGATGTGCTGAAGAAAGTGGAGGAGGGTTCCCGAGTACAGGCAAGAGATTTGCTGTGTGCTAAATTACAGTTCATCAGGTTATCTTACCTAGTAAAAGAGTCAGGAGACATGGGTATTTCTCTTTCTGGCCATGGAACAAACTAGCTGGGAAAATCTGATTAACATATCATGGTACATCTCATGTCAATCACCACATTTTCATTGTATGCCTATTATGCACTTGTTCTCTTCCACATGGAAGAATAAGAAATAGTTCCTTCTTTCAGGATGCTCGTAAGGAGGAGTTAAGACTGATGTACTTAGAGCTCTATAACAATATTTATAATCAATTGCTGGTTGTAGAACTATGAGTTATAACTACAGAGGTTTAATCAAAAGCAAGTTTACTAGGGGGACATGGGGGATTCGTTCTCTAAACAGTAGTTACTTTTTATTTAAGGTAATGGAAAAGGTAACACTGTATGTGGGAGACATGTGCACAGCTTAATTAAGGTAACTGATGCCCCTAGGTTATACACACACACATAAAAACACACATAAAAGATGTTTTGGTAAATGCTATGTTATATATAGTTTTACAACAGCAACATCCAAAATATGCATGTATGTTTTTTTTTTATAGGTGGGTATGCATATATAACATGTGTGTATGTATGTATGTATGTGTGTATATATATGAACTTATATATATATATATACACACACACAATAAAACAGATAAGGGCCACAGAATCTGATACTTTTTAGCCATAACCAGTCACCTTATGGGATTAGCTTTCTTGGTTTGAATACAGAGTCATAGTCTTGTGGGACACCTCAGTGAATTGGCACAATATAATTCATAAAGTTTATGTTCTACGTCCTAGTCTGGTGAGTAGCGTCTGGGGTTTTAAAAGCTTGTTAGTGGCCATCTAAGATACAACTATTGGTCCCTACTCATCTGGAGCAAGAGAGAAAGAAGGAAACCAAAAATTCGTAATGAACCGTGGCCTCCTGTAGCCCAAGAACAGAAGAACTAGATGATACCTGGCTACTACTACCATACATTCTGATCAGGACCACAGTAGATGGATCCTAATAGAAATGGAGAAAAATGAGGAACGGAACTTCACGTTCTCAAAATTTGACTCACTGGACTCACTGAGACAGGGGAAGCCCCCGAGACTATTACCTTTGAGCCAAAACTTTCCCCTAAATTCACCATATAGGTGAATAGCAGGTTTGCTCATGAAGTAATGAATATCATCTTTAAATACTGCACTCTTTTAAAAAAATTAAGACGAGTTGGTCAAGAGATACTCAAAAGCATAGATGAGATGGTTGTGGGTATGTGAGACTAGGTAAATGAAACAGAACAACTAGAATGGAAATATGAGAATGTTGATACCATGTGAAGAATGTAACTAATGTAACCAAACAGTGTGTAGAAATTTTTGAATGACCACTAGGTTATTTTTTGCTATGTACATTTCCACCAAAAATATAATACTTTTTTTTTTAAAGCCAGTTTACTTAGGCTTTAAGTAACCACATATGACTTTATGAATAACATAGGACTTGAACAGAGTTCATGCAATACAGATTATAGTAATGTATAAAAAAAAAAGTATAGATATTGCAAAATTTATAAATATTGTATAGACGAATCCAGTGGAAATAACCTATTGATCACAAGATAACAGTAACTTAAGAGCCTTAGTCCCAGTCTTCTTTAAACACATCAATTAAAATTCAAAGATAAGATTTGGAGACTGTCTTAGTTATCTAGTGCTGCTATAACATATACCACAAGTGGGTGGCTTTAACAAACAAATTTGTGTTCTCACAGTTTATAGGATGGAAGTCCAAATTCAGGGCACCAGATCAAGGGGAGGGCTTTCTCATTCTGTCTTTGTTACATTAATGAGGCAGGATTAGTTTAGGGCAAATCTTGAATCAATCTCTTTTGAGATATAAAAGAGTTTGAACAAGCAAGCAGAGCACAGATAGGGAAAGAGAGATGCCAAGCCACATGAAGATTGCCCAGGAGCAGAAGGTGAAGAGACAAGGACCTTTCACCAGAGCCAGTGGAGAGGGAAATCCTTCCCCTAGGGCCGGCACTCTGAATTCAGACTTCTGGCCTCCTAAACTATGAGAAAATAGATTTCTGTTTGTTAAAGCCATCCACTTGTGGTATTTCTGTTATAGCAGCACTAGGTAACTAAGACATCATCTTTGCATTTAGAAACCACTAATCTGGAGCATGCTGTCTATAAAGCAGCTATCATATTAATACTTAGACATATCTATATTCTAATGAAACTTGAAATGCATTTTTATTTAATACCTATAATATGAGAGTAATATTTTTAAAGTTGGCTAGATTCTTTTTGGTTCTTTTAGATCTTCTTACATACTCAGCTTCCATTGAAATTATAGACTCTGTTCTGTAATTTTTATATTGACTAGGAATTTATACTCGGCTAGGTGAATCAAGCCAGTTACACTAATTAGGATTCTGATAATTGAAAGCAGGCAGTCAAATTAAGGCTAATGAAATTGAGGAATATTTGCATTAAAAATGTCCTTCAGAAAACTTCTTGGGTTGTTTTTGGGAAGATTTGTTTTAAAAAGATAACTGCTCTCTCCTTTTTTTTTGCTTTAGTTCTACAGAGATCTCATGATTCTGAACCTTTGCCTTTGACAACGTGATGAGACCAATTATGCTAATTCAGCTAAAAACTGAAGTGAGGGTTTTTTGCTGTATGCTTAAGTTTGAAAATTTTTCTTCTCTCAACATATATTTACAGAAAACATCAGCATATAGTAAAATAAAACCACCAATATTCAATTCATGTCACAAAAACTGTTTCCTTAAGCATACCTCACGCTTTTCTAAATATACGTTATTAATCTCTGGTTAAAAGCTTAGAAAGAATTATGATTATTTAAGATAAATTTTTGTGATGTTTGTTGAAACTTTTCTCAGATTTTCTTCTTTCTTTAAGAAGATAAAAATAGACATGTCATAACATACAAGGAAAGAGTTCCCAAATCTTAGAAATCTAATTGACATTTGCCATGAATTTGTCATTTGTGTTAGAAAATCAGTATACTAAAGTGGTTAAGAGTGCCAATGCTTGGACTAAACTGCTTTCGTTGAAAATCCTAACCTGACACTTCCTAGCAGGGTGACCTTGGGTGAGCTAATTAACCTCTCTGTGCACCTTAGTTGCCTTATTTTATTAGGTAATAAAAATACCTACCACATAGGGTTGTTAGGAGCATTAATTTTTTTACGTATGTTTAGCTCTTACAGCAGTGCTTGGTTGTAGTATTCAATGTTAGTTTTATTATAAATTATAGTGACTTATGCACTAGTAAAATTTTTTAATACTAAGATTTTGCAAAATGTATTTCAGGTTAATTGGAAAAAATGTAAACACCTAATATATTATTTTTAAATTGTTAATAGTTTCCCTGTTTTTAAAATGCGGGGAAATATATTTTGCAAGGTTATTATGAAGATTAGAATTTATGTCTATAAAGCATCTAGCACGGTATTGGCATTCAGTAAACTTACTGTTCTTAATTTATTATTTATAATAAAAATTTTAATATTTTAATTTTTTAAATAAAGAATAAAATGTTATATGCACATTACTAGGTGTTACAAAATTATATTGTTGATTGAATTAAACAATTTCAATGTTTAATCATCCTATTTTCTATATTTATTTGGAAGCATTTTTTCTAAAAGTAAACCCTTTTTGTTAACACTAATAACATTTAATCTGTCTTAATAGTAATGATTTGAAGGTAATGGTATTTTTCATATTAAAAAAAACCAGTTGGCATTGAGTCAGTTTTGTCAGAGTAGAACTGTGTTCCATAGTGTTTTTAATGGCTAATTGTTCAGAAGTAGATCTCCAGGTCTTTCTTTTGGGCCACCTCTGGGTGGACTAAGCTCTTCAGCCTTTCAGTCAGCAGCCAAGGGTGTTAACCATTTTGCACCACAGAGGGTTCTCCATATTAGAGTTGAGTTTCTCAAATGATGAGGAATTTAAGGTGTTGTTTGCAAAAGAAACTTTGAACAGTAATATATGTGGAAAAAACTTTGTAAATTTAAAATACTCTACAAATATTAATAATTAAAATTACTCTTTCATTTTCAGGAGAAGGATATAATGATTAAAGAGCTTTCCTGCCAATAAAGTCAATAATATAGGTTAATGTGTAATAGCCTCAGTGAACAGTTGTAGAAGAACACAAAATTATTTTAAGTCTTGAATCATTGAGAAAAATTAATGAGGAAGATTATTTTGGATAACAAAGATATCTGATATTGTTATTAATAAAGACAGAATATTTGGAAAACATGTATAAGCCCTAATAAGCCTGTCAGATGTTCTTCTTTTTTAATCAGTACAACTAATAAAGATATACAATTTGAAGACATTATTAAACCCTGTATCTATGTATGCCTAGTTTCTAGTATCTGTGGTTCTATAGAATACCAACTATCTTTCTGTATGGAAATTAAAACACATTTCTATAATGCCAGTGTAATGACCTTTGTGAACTATAAGTAGAGTTTAGACAATAGACCAGGGGTAATACCTATGTATTTTATGTACTGTTATTAATTTTGTTCATATTTGTTGGTAGCCTTTACTTCATGAAGCAGGTGCAGATCCCAGGCATTCCAAATATACAGAATTGTTCAATTTTTTGAACATGGTAGCTCTTGGCCCTTGATGGTTCTGTTGGAAGACATGATTGTTTTATATTCGCTTGGGAGGTTCACACACCCTTACCCAAAATTCTTTAGAGTCAGCTGTGTTTTTAGGATTTTTGAAATTTTGGAAAAGTAATATAGTGCATTTGTTGTTAGATTCTGTCAAGTTGGTTCCGACTCATAGCAGCCCTGTGTGCAACAGAACAAAGCACTGCCCGGTCTTGCACCATCCTCACAATGAGCCTGTTGTTGCAGCCACTGTGTCAGTCCATCTCGCTCAGGGTCTTCCTCTTTTTTTGGTTACCCTCTACTTTACCAAGCATGATATCCTTCTCCAGGGACTGGTCCCTCCTGATAAAATGTCCAAAGCACTTAAAACGAAGTCTCCCCACCCTCTTTTCTAAGGAGCACATTCTGGCTGTACTTCTTCCGAGACAGATTTGTTTGTCCTTCTAGCAGTCCATCCAATACTCAGTATTCTTTGCCAACACCATAATTCAAATGCATCAATTCCTCTTCGGTCTTTTGTATTCATTGTCTAGCTTTCACATATATATGAGGTGATTGAAAATACCATGGCTTGGGTCAGGCATACCTTAGTCCTCAAAGTGACATCTTTGTTTTTTTAACACTCTAGAGAGGTCTTTTGGAGCACATTTACCCAGTGCAGTGCATCATTTGATTTCTTGACTGCTCCTTCATTAGGCGTTGATTGCGGATCCACGTAAAATTAAATCTTTGACAACTTCAGTATTTTCTCCATTTATCATGATGTGGCTTATTGGTCCTGTTCTGAGGGTTTTGTTTTCTTTATGTTGAGGTGTAATCCACACTGAAGGCGGTAGTCTCTGGTAAATGCTTCAGGTCCTCTTCACTTAAGCAAGTAAGGCTGTGTCATCTGCATATTGCCCGTTATTAATGAGTCATCCTCCAATCCTGATGCCCCATTCTTCTTCATATAGTCCAGCTTCTTGGATTATTTGCTCAGCGTACAGATTGAGTAAGTATGGTGAAAGGATACAACTCTGACACACACTTTTCCTCGTTTTGAACTACACATTTTCCCCTTGTTCTGTTGGAACAACTGCCTCTTGGTCTATGTACAGGTTCCTCATGAGGACAGTTAAGTGTCTGGAATTCCCATTATTCACAATATTATCCATAATTTGTTATGAGCCACACAGTTGAATGCCTTTGCATAGTCAATAAAACACAGGTAAACATCTTTCTGGTATTCTCTGCTTTCAGCCAGGATCCATCTGGCATCAGCAGTGATATCCCTCTTTCTACATCCTCTTCTGAATCCTGCTTGAATTTCTGACAGTTCCCTGTCGATGTATTGCTGCAGCTGTTTTTGAATTATCTTCAGCTAAATTTTACTTGCTTGTGATCTTAATGATACTGTGTTCAATGATTTCCTCATTCTGTGGCATCACCTTTCTTTGAAATGGGCACAAATGCGTATCTCTTCCAGTCAGTTGGCCAGATAGCTATCTTCCAAATTTCTTGATATACAGCAGTGAGCGCTTACAGTGTTACATCTGTTTGTTGAATCATGTCAGTTGGTATCCCGTCAATCTTGGAGCCTTGTTTTTCACCAATGCCTTTGGTGCAGCTTGGACTTCTTCCTTCAGTACCATCAGCTCTCGATCATATGCTACCGCCTGAAATGGTTGAATGTCAACCAGTTCTTTTTGGTACAGTGACTGCGTATTCTTCTGTATCTTGTCTTGATGCTTCCTGCGTCATTCAATATTTTTCCCGTAAAGTCCTTCAGTGTATTTCATTATAAATTTACTTTGTCTTCTGGAGCCATCCTTTGAAATCTTCTATTCAGCTGTTTTACTTCATTCTTTTGCTTTAGCTACTCTACGTTCAAGAGCAAGTTTCAGAGTTTCTTGTGACAATTCATTTTGGTCTTTTCTTTCTTTGCTGTCTTTTTAATGATCTTCTGCATTTTTCATATATGAAGTCCTTGATGTCATCCCAAAACTCATCTGGTCTTTGGTCATTTGTGTTTAGTGCATTTAAATGTATTCTTGAGATAGTCTCCAAATTCAGGTGAGGTACACTCAAGGTTGTGTTTTGGCTCTTGTGGTCTTGTTTTTTCTTCAGCTTTAACTTGAACTTGCATGTGAGCAATTGATGGTGTGTTTCACAGTGGGCCCCTGGCCTTGTTCTGATTGATGATATCAAACTTCTCCATCATCTCTTTCCACAGATGTAGTCACTTTGATTCCTGTGTTTTCTATCTGGCCAGGACCATGTGTATGGTCACAATTTCTGTTTTTAAAAAAAGTGTTTCCAATGAATTGGTCATAAAAAAAAAAAATAGGCCTTGCAAAAATTCTATCGTGCAATCTCTGGCATCGTTTCTATCACCAAGGCCGTATTTTCCACCTCCTGATCCTTCTTTGTTTCCAGCTTTCACATTCCAATCACTAGTAATTATCAGTGCATCTCGATTGCATGTCTGATTAATTTCAGACTGCAGAAGTTGATAAAAATCTTCAGTTTGTCTTTGATATTAGCAGTTGCTGCATAAATTTGAATAATAGTCATATTAACTGGTCTTGTAGACATATGGATCTTATCCTATCACTGACAGCATTGTACTTCAGGATAGATCTTGAAATGTTCTTTTTGACACTGAGCGTGATGCTGTTCCTCCTCAATTTGTCATTCCCGGCACGGTAGACCATGTGATTGTCTCATTCAAAAAGCCCAGTGCCAGTCCATTTTAGCTCATTAATGCCTGGGTTTTCAATCTTCAAGCGTTCCATTTCATTTTTGACAACTTCCAATTTTACTAGATTCATACTTCATACATTCCACATTCCAATTACTAATGGATGTTTGTAGCTCTTCTCATTTTGAGTCATGCCATATCAGCAATTGAAGTTCCCAAAAGCTTTACTCCATTCACATCATTAAGGTCGACTTTGGGCAGGCAGCTCTTCTCCAGTCGTGTTTTCAGTGCCTTCCAACCTGAGAGGCTCATTTTCCATTACTCTATCAGACAGTGTTCTGCTGCTATTTATAAGGTTTTCACTGCTCATTTTTTTCAGAAGTAGATTGCCAGGTCCTTCTTCACAATCTGTCTTAGTCTGGAAGCTCAGCTGAAACCTGTCTGCCATGCGTGACCCTGCTGGCATTTGAATTACCAGTGGCATAGTTTCCAACAATCCAGCAACACACACGCCCCCACAGTAAGACAAACTGACAGATGAGTGGAGGATAGTGTTTTTACTATACAGTCTATCACTGGGTTACAAATGTGTAACGTACATAGAGCCTGTAGTTACGAGCCAATCCCCGTAAAGCCTATTATATTTCAAATTCAAGGTACATACAGTGGTTCATCATAACAGGTGTTGCTTTGCGACATACATCAAAACATTATTACTGTATTACTATGTTAAAGATGTTTTAGCATATCTGGAAATGTTTCTTTAACGTCTTTTATCATAGAAAGATACACTATGTTCTGTATAGTAATATAAACATTTGACTAACTGACAAACCTTACCTAACAGCTTCCATTTAATTTGACTTAAAGACAAATTTAAGAATAGAACTCAGTCTTAATCCCGGGACTGCCTTTTTTTTTTAACCAGTATCTAGTAGTACATAACACACCCCAGCAGAGTCTGGGGCAGGACCCCACAATCAAACATGTTAATGTTTCTGCAGCAAAAAAAAAAAAAGGAATAATTACCCTAAACAATTCAGTTCAGATTTTACTATCAAAATAGCTTCAGCATCAGACTTAGAAACTGAGTTTTCAGAACTTGCTGGGTTTTAGAATTGCAGATAAGGAATTGTGAACCTATGCATAACATACGCTGTATATAGCATCTATAATGTGAACTTTGTTGCCATTATATTCTGATTCTTGTTATGTTGAAAAGGTCCTGTTTTGTGAGTACTTCTTTACGATGTCTGACCCAGTTTCCCAAGTTAATCTAAGTATATGTCAGCAAGATGAACCTTAGAAGTATATTGGTTGTTCTAAACAGTTTTACATGTAATTTCTGTACAATAGGTCCTATTTTTTAAAATAATTTTTATTGTGCTTTAAGTGAAAGTTTACAAATCAAGTCAGTCTCTCACATATAAACTTATATACACCTTACTACATACTCCCACTTACTCTCCCCCTAATGAGTCAGCCCTCTCCGTCCTCCCAGTCTCTCCTTTCGTGACCGTTTTTGCCATTTCCTAAACTCCTCTACCCTCCCATCTCCCCTCTAGACAGGAGGTGCCAACATAGTCTCAAGTGTCCACCTGATAAAAGTAGCTCACTCCTCATCAGCATCTCTCTCCAACCCACTGTCCAGTCCAATCCATGTCTGATGAGTTGTCTTTGGGAATGGTTCCTGTCCTGGGCCAACAGAAGGCTTGGGGACCATGACCACCGGGATTCTACTAGTCTTAGTCAGACCATTAAGTCTGGTCTTTTTATGAGAATTTGGGGTCTGCATCCCACTGTTCTCCTGCTCCCTCAGGGGTTCTCTGTTGTGCTCCCTGTCAGGGCAGTCATCAGTTGTGGCCGGGCACCATCTAGTTCTTCTGGTCTCAGGATGATGTAAGTCTCTAGTTCATGTGGCCCTTTCTATCTCTTGGGCTCATAATTAGCTTGTGGCCTTGGTGTTCTTCATTCTCCTTTGATCCAGGTGGGTTGAGACTCGTTGATGCATCTTAGATGGCCGCTTGTTAGCATTTAAGAGTAGGTCCTATTTTTATTTCCATTTTAAATTAAGGCGTTAATCTCACAAGAAGAAAATTCTCCAGCATACTGATTGGAAAACTTTGATGAAGAAGGGACTCAAATAATGATGGAGGCTTTAGTACTGTGTGTGTTTTTATACCTTACGTTTCTAACCTAACTCTAAAAATACTTTTCAATTACTAGGAAACTCCTTATTCCCCTAGATCAGGGATTTTTCTTTATGGATACTATATATTTAAAAAAATTATTTTTTTTACTGTATAACTACTACGTTCTTATTTTGCATATACAGTAAAGCATATAAATTAGATGAAAGAAATTCCTTTTAAATGCGATTTTAGTTTTTTCATTAAAATCACATTATTATTAGGGATTATCTTGAAAAATCTTGAATATAGTTATCTATGATTCTTCCTCTCTAAAAGTCTACATGTTATGTATTTTATCTGTCGAAAATGTTATAGACTTTAATGGGAATACCTTAATGTAGAAATTCTGTTATGAATGACTTCCCTGTTTTGTGTTTCTTAATACAGATTGTATTATAAAGTTTATTTGCTTAGTGATTTTACAGTGATATGGTATGCTAGAGACATGCTCAATTAAAACATTTGTTCTTAACCCGATTTGAAGATAGAATGAGTAGTTGGTTTATCCAAGTGCCATTCTTACCTGTTTGTGGTTATTTTCTGATGGTGGTGTTCAGTTGATGTTCAGAGGATGGTAAAAGAAGACAAGTAAGTACTTGGTTTTTAATTTTATGTGCTCTGTTGGTTTCGCTTGGACACATATGGTTGTTGTTTAGAATTTTCAATTATAACAATGTTTCTTTGTACTGTCAGTGATACTTAGTATTTACTCATTCTAGGGCCATGATCAGAGTTCAACTCTTGCCCAACACTCTGTTGAACTGACTTTACCTAATCATCATCCATTTCATCGAGACTTGCTCCGATATGCCAAGCTAATGGAATGGTTGAAGAGTACGGATTATGGAAAATATGAGGGACTAACAAAGGTATGGAGTTGACAGGAATTGCTCACTGAGTATATACAGCATAGTCTTTGAATCAAGAGGTCATGTATTCAGTTCCCCAAGTGACATTTGAAATATTGTAGTACGTTCTTTGCAAAAGCAGAACATAATTTCTGAGTGCTCATTAACCTGTGATAACATTTCTTTTATTTGCTGGGATAAAGAAGAGCTAAATTTTGAACTTCTGTATAAAATGTATTAGTTAAATGCTGTAATTATTCCTGAGTTTCTTTAATATGCAGTGTGCAAACAGAAAACTGTAGAGACTATGAAGATGTGCGAGTGAAGTATTTGTCTTCTAAGAATTTACAGTGTGTTCTGTTAAACACATATTAAGTGCTTCCTTATTAAGCAAGCATTCCACTATTCCAGGCCTCTATCTCTGATAAGCTTTAAGTCTAGCTGGGAAGAACAGTCATAAATAAAACAATCAGCAATAAATTAAGTGCTAAACTGGAAAAGTTTAAGTACAGTATATGACAGTTTACAGAATGGAGAAATCACTGTTCTGAAGCCATCAGGGAAAACTCTATAGAAGATAATGAACTTGAATTGGGTTTTAAATAATGAATGGTATTAGATAAGCCAGAAATAAGAGGGTGATTATTGCACGGGTGGGGAGTAAGATGTACAAATAAGGGCAGGAAAAGTATGCTATTTTCTTAGGACAATGAGGAAGCAAGCCTGACCAGAGCAGAAATTTCACATTCTTCAGCACTGAAAAATGATGAAAAAGATGAGCCATGAGACCTAACAGCATCTTTTAAGCAGGGGAAAAGACTAGATAGGGTAAATTAATTAAGAACCTGGTGTAATAATTCAGATGAAATGAAGTCTTGAACCAAGAACATGTAGTAGGAATAGAGAGAGAACGTAAATCGAAACAGAGCCTCCAGATGCAGGAAGAGCAAGGTGATGCCAAGAATGCTAACATTCCTTGCCTTCTTAGAGTGCACGTTCCGGTGGAGAAGGCAGACAGGATAGTTAATTATGCAGAGTATCAGAAGGTACTGAGTGCTATAGAGAACACAGAAGCAAAGGAGGGGAATGCGAGGACTGGAGAAAGGTTGCATTTTCAAATGAGGATGGTCAGAGAAGGTGGCTTCTGAGCACAGATTTAAAAGATAAAGGAGAGTAAGCAGTGTGGGTTTTGGGGAGAAAGCATTCCAGGCATGGCACAGTGCCCTAAGGCAAGGGTGAGCCCAGTGTGTTTGAGGAGCAGTGATGAGCCCAGCATGGCAGGAGCACAGTGAACTGGGATCAGTTGCTTAGAAGGGCAGATCAGAAGGGCTAGGGCAGGGTAGAGCAGATTGGGAAGGGCCATAGACCGTTGTAAGCATTTGGCTTTTACAGCGAATGAGCTGGGGAGGCCATTGGAGGGCTTTGAGCAGTAGAGTGACATGATCTGACTTAGATTTAATAAATGACCATTGTAGTAGGACGCACTAAGGTACAGTGCCCTACTGGCACTTGTGCTGGGACCTTTACTATAGGAATTGGCCATGTCACTTTTTTTTTTTTAAGTGGAGCTAAGGATTGCCTCCTATCTAACTCAAATATATAAGTAGCTAATAGTATTCTGGATATTCCTGGCTGAAGAAGCACTTTAATTAAAATTCTGAAGTGTATGAGGAAACATTTAAAAGCTTTTATTTGTAAGTTGTTATGAATTTGGAGTTTAAGAATAAAAATCCAAGTAATGAATAAGCTGTTTTAATAATTAGTATGAATTTAATTATATGGGCAATATGACCCTAAAAGATGTTCTTGAATTTGAAAGACCAATATATTTGTCTCTGTGGAGTAAGACTATTAGAATTGTTGATGTAAAGGCTCTTCTCCTACACCCATATGCTTGTGACCAAGAATTTCCTAACCGGGAATTTAATAACAAAATCTTCCCGTTTTTTGGCTAGTTTTGCCACTATTTTGCCACTTTTATTCAAAGAGAAACACTCTTTTTCAGAGTGTTTTATAAATGTAGATTACCCTCGCAAGGATTACTTTTATACATGAACCCATTTTATCTTTATTCTTAATGAAATAATTATTACAACAACTTTCAGGCATCTTAGGTACATGTTTCAGGTGAAAGCAAAAGGTTAGGTAGGAATTTATGAGAAGGGCGGTGGTAAGAAAAATACAGATTCTGCATTGCTAACAATGTAGTGATATCAATGTATTTGCCAATAGGATATTCTTATATATCCCAGTCTCCCTGGATTTTCTCTTCGAAGTGTCTTTGCCTGTTTAAAGTAAAATCTCATTCCCTCTTCTTCTAAACTGCCATCATAGGAAAAAGAGGACGTAAACTCTAGCAAAATTAATGTTATTAAAAATAATATTAAATCACAAGTATGAATATAAAAACTATAATAAAAATGCTTTCAAAATGAATGTTCATCTCCTGAGATGTTTATATACATAGTATCTGGCTAGTCATTTTAGATAAGATTCTTTTGTTCCTCAGAATTAGTCTTTTAAGTGTTGCGCAACTCTACTGTTGTATTATATTTTGTTTTGTTTTGTTTTCATTCAACAGAATTCTGATTTGGAGATATCTTAAGGAAAAACATTTACATTACTGGAATTCTTTGCCTTTTGAAGTTTAGGAGGATTAATGTTTTGAATAATTAAACATAAATTTTATCTCCTTAAGAGTTTTGTGCCAACAAGTGCTTTGTCCCCTAGTGAATATTCAAATAAGTAATCAATAAGCTTTTTGCCTAATTGTGTTCTCAGTGAGTATATTGCCCTATCTTTATATATAATGCAGTATTCATGGATGTAATTTCAAGTGAAGAAATAAGACTATAGCCAACCTGGAGATGATTTATAGAGTCATTCTGTGCTCAGAGTATATTTTTGGTGGATAATATTAATGATCTTTTCTGTGAAATTGACATTTCCCAGGAATGTTACTTGATCCTGTGGTTTGAACTTTTGACAGACTGTGTATTTTATACCTCGTAATCTAATTTGGTTCTTAAAGTGTTGTCAGAAGCAGGAACTTCATTTTAAAATTTTCTTAAAGAAGAAAACAAAGAAAGATGGAAACAAACCAGTGTTTCTTTAGTAAGAAATAATAATTAAATCCAGGGAGCTATTTGCATCTTGGTTGGATGTATACAGCTTACAGTTTTGGGCAGGAATAGGAAAAGCCATCCTTCTCCACTTTCCAAATTCTTTACGGATAAAAATCAGTAGCCACAGCTCCAGCTGTACTTAGGCTGAATCTAAGCAGAGCCCTAATTTGGGGTATGCATAATTAGGGCCTATGGAAAATAGGGATGCCTTGGTCCTGTAGCTCAACTACTGGGAGAGTCTCCTCCCCAGGACTGTGACAGGTACATGCAAGATATCCTCCTCCCCGAGCCCTTATCTGTGGCTCTTGGTTATGCAGGTAGGGCAGTTAATAATAGAGATGAGCCATCCATGCTTGGGTAGAAAATGAACCTTCCTCTTTTAATAACCTCCTGGGGTTGATGGTCAAACTTGAAGATTACTCCGACATCTTTCAACCTTAGTTCTGCGTTTGTAGAATTTGCCTTACTGTATAAAAAAATGTAAAACATGGAGGTATATGTAAGAATGTACAGTCAGCACGAAAGGAAATTTAAAAAACAGTTCCCAGAATACTTAAACTCATGGTAGTTAAAATTTAAGTTAGGTCCTGTGTAACATCTACCTGTGGCCTTTCCTATCAGTGAATTCTGTTGAGTGCTTGGGGAAAAAAGGTATCCAGTCATTTGAGTACCATTGAAAAAGGAGACAGCTCAATGAAATAAGAATTAATTTTAGGGTATATTTTCATTTATATTTGCTTTTAAAGTTATCCAAAGGTCACAGGAAAGAATTGCCCCTTTAACTTTTCTTGTAGAGACTATGTGGGGAAATGTATATTTCCCACTAATTGAGAAAGCGAGGATCTGTATTATGCTTGGTACAAATAACTACAAGGATAGATCTATATAATATCTAGGAAAATCAGTGATGAACTGTGAGTCAGTACTCAAATATTTACATTATATGTACCTTTTGAAAAGGGTAACTGATATTTAAAGGAAGATAAACCTGTTCTAAAAATGTGGATATATTAATTAGAAATAATAAAGGAAATTGAAACTCAGATTCCATGATATATATGAAAGAATAGCCAGGTACAATTTATTTAAATTTAGTTAGACTTCGTCTGTAGCATTTAACTTAGGACTTAGAAAAATGAATGGTCTCGCACTGTTGAGGAGCCTTCCTGGTGGTATAAAAGATTTTTGTGTCACGATAACCAGATGACAAATATATGTGTTTGTATGCCAAAGAACAGATGTTTTCATTTAAGCTAGAATGAATCAAATTTGTTTCAAGAAAATGAATTATTTATGAAAATAGTAAGGTATACTAATTAAATTCTTATTGGAAATAACCTATTTTGGGGTAATACCCTGTGCTGACAAGGGCTCAGTGAAACTGAACGTGCCCCTTCGTTGCCACTGACACTGTGTATTAGCATGGCCGTTTGTAAAGCAGAACGGCGGCATGGAGGAAGACTCACAAACATTCCCGTACTCCTCGGCCCTAGAGTTTCACTCTTAAGAAATTTTCCAAGGAAATAATTCAGTAGAGACAAAAAGCTTATTGTAGCATTGTGTACCATAGCAAAACATTGAAAACACTTAAGTGTCCTGTCTTAGGGGTTTAGTTCACTAAATTGTAGTATATCAAACAAAGTACTGTGCAGTCATTAAATTGTAGAGACTGAAGAAATGTCTGTAGTGTGTATGTGAAAGGAGCGCCAACTCAAATAGCCTGGACAGTATGATTGCAACAATATTAAAATTATGTGAAAGATAATATGATAAACTGAAAGTACAGTTGAGATTGTTTGCTCTTATATTTTTGTAAATTATTAATGTTACGATGCCTATTTAATTTTTTTTAAGACAGAAAATATCCTGCTTTTTATATCCTATGAAATGCATCAGTGTTTTAGATCACAAAATTTAAAACAAGCATGAAGGATTTGGGGGGTTTGAAAAATGGAAATTGTTTTATTTGTTTTATTAATAAGAAGTACATGTTTTATTTTAAGAATTACATGGATTATTTATCACGACTGTATGAGAGAGAAATCAAAGATTTTTTTGAAGTTGCAAAGATCAAGATGACAGGCACAACTAAAGAAAGCAAGAAGTTTGGTAAGCCTAGGCACCTCAGTTCATTGTCTTCTTTTTATATAAAAATGGTTTTATTAATGAAAGTAGGTCTAACTACATTGGTTTGATTTTTAGGTGCTTCACAGAACAAATGTTATGTATATCTGCAAAGGTGTTTTTTACCAGTTAAAATTCTACAGTCTGTGACTCTGACAGTTACTCAGTTGTGTATTCACACTATAATTAAAATATATATTTGTGGGACCATCAGTAGACCAGAAAATGAAGTGCAGCTGGTAGAGAAAATATTAGACTAAGAGACATGCTGAGAGTTCAGTTTCTGACTCCCTACAAGATCTTTTCTAACAATTTGGGGGCAAGTCACTGGTCTCTTAAGTCATTGCAGGGAAATAAGTGATTCCTGACTTCTCCTTACTTTTCACTGGCTGTTTTGAATCACAAAAAAGAAAACTTAAGTGTTTTCTCCCCTGCTAAGGGGCTATAAAAATGTCACCAAAATTTCTTCTCTGAATGTCTTATTTTTCCAAAGAGAAATCTTAAAGCATGTTTTTTGTTGCTTGTAAATATGTTAAATAGACACACACAAAAAAAATGTCATTTGAAAGTCTAGCCAGTGAAAGTATCGCGTCGTGAGGACAGTGATTTGCCGAGGCCACATTCTGCTCTTGCATGCACCTATCCCTGGAGTTCCTTTTGGATGGAGTTCTGTGCCTATTGAAGTCAAACCTGGCCTTAAATGGCTATGATGTGTACTCCTCAGTGTGTCTGCATATCTCCCCTTTAGAATAATGAGTTTAGCATTTGCTCGTTGAAAAGAGCCTGTGCCCTAAGTAACTTCGATAATCAGGAAACAGGATTTAAAATTGATAGCACATGTTTCCTTTTTTTTTTCTTTAGGATGAAGAAGGCTGTCTTTAGTACAAAATTATTTTGTAATTCACAGTTTTTTAAAAATGCAACCCTAATATATTGATTCTGCTTGTCCAGACATTTGGAATGGTTTGAATCTGGGTTCAAATGTGCTACACTTTGGTAAAGATGCTGATTAAGAATCTTGGGACAGTAGGCTGTTGGAAACAGAAATGCTAACTCATCCTAAAGGTTAATTGTTCTTAAACAGCGGTGTGTTTATTTATATCCTCGTTAGTGTTTTCACTGTGGATATGTTATGCTTTTTTTGAGTAAACAGCATATTATTAATGCAGTTACATGTTTAATGTTTTCATTAAGTATATTTGTCATCACTTGTTGGTAAACCATTTTATTTTGGGAAAACTCTTCTTCAATATATGAAAAGTGGAAGTAAAAGGGAAATTTTTCTAGAATTATCTCCTGAGCAAGTCATAAATTCCAGTAGCATAATAGTTTACCAAGCCTAAGATGCGTATTAAGATAAATGACATAATAAAAATATCATTTAAGTCAAGTGTAATAATGTCTTAATGATATTGTTGCATTAACCTGTCAGGCACATAATTTTTTTGTTTTCTTATCTCTTGAGAAGTTTTAAAATTACCTTGTTAAAAAAATATTTTTAATTACCATAATATAGGTTTTAGAAGGTAGTTTTATAGTTTTAAAACAGTTAAAATTATATCTTTTATATATCTGTTAAATAATGTGGTAAGGAATAGGAGAGTGATAATTGATGGGACCAGAAAATTACAGTTTCAATTATTTTGATAGGATCAGCTGTAAGAAAAGAAAAACTAAACAATAAACAGAATTCAGAGTATTAAAAAAAAAATTGATTCATCTTAAAGATCTGACTCTATTAGGTAGGATTTTAAAGATAAATATAAATGATTTGAGAAGTTCTGAATAAGGCAGAATGTACTTTTTTTGAAGTTTCTTTTCAATGATTAAAATTAAGTGAATTTTTAATAGTTAAAATAAAAACTTGAAATTTTTGGAAGGATAACTTATCAATGAATTAAAATTGATTATAAATAAAATTTGTTTTTTAGATGCCCTGGGAATTCTGGGTCATAGATGCTGATGAGAATAGAAAGTCAGTTTGAATGTATTTGTGTAGTCAGAGAAATTCAGGGGAATGTTCCTTGTTTTGAACCACTCTTGACTAAAGTCTTTAACATCTACTTAAAAAAAAAAAAAAAAAGACTCATAGTGACCCTATAGGACAGAGTAGAACTGTCCAGCACGGTTTCCAAGACTGTAAATCTTTACGGAAGCAGACTGCCACATCTTTCTCCCATGTAGTGGCTGGTAGGCTCAAACTGCCAAACTTTTGGTTAGCAGTGAGTACTTAGCCACTGTGTCACCAGGGTTCCTATAACATCTATTTAGATCAAATAATCAAAGTAAATTAAAGCTGCCTGGTAATAATATTTTCTTTGTGACAAGTTCTTTATGTAGGTCATTATTTTTTGATTAATATATCTACTTTGATATCCTGAATTGTAGGGTTTTTCTATCAGTATTGATACTTTATTTATTTATTTATTTTTTTCTTTCTTTGTATTCTACAAATGTACTTAATGAAATGGCAGGTAAAAGAAATTTAATAATTATTTTTAAAATCATGTTTTTTTTTTTCCTACAGCTAAATAGAACATATATATGATTTTAGTCCATTTGTTGATTTTAAAATACACTTATATGATTACCCCCTCTCCTATTTAGTATTTCAAAATCTTAAAAATGGTGGGTCAAAATAATTTTTTCATTCTTTGTTTCTCTACTAAATTAAGAAATCTCACTGATTCCAAAGGAAGTCTTGAATATGTAACTGAACCCAGGGCTAGCTGGAAGATTCATTTAGTTACCTACTCTGCAATAAGCACAGTGACCAAAGACCCTATTCTCACGAAGCTTATATTCTAGTGGGGATTATTTAAAGATATTTAAAACTTTATGTTGAGTATTGTTTTGTTACTCATTGCTGGTAAATTATATGACCTGTTTGTATGAGCCCCAAATTATAATTAATGGGTGCTACCAGTACCATCACATGCATATGAGGCGATTAAAAATATCATAGCTTGGGTCAGGCACACCTTAGTCCTCAGAGTGACATCTTTGTTTTTTAACACTTCAAAGAGATCTTTTGCAGCAGATTTGCCCAATGCATTATGTCCTCTGATTTCTTAACTGCGGCTTCCATGGGCGTTGATTGTGGATCCAAGTAAATGAAATCTTTGATGGCTTCAATATTTTCCCCATTTATCATGATGTTGCTTATTGGTCCAGTTGTGAGGATTTTTGTTTTCTTTATGTCGAGGTTGAATTGATGCATTTGAATTATGGTGTTCATGAAGAATATTGAATGTATCATGAACTACCAGAAGTGCAAACAAATCTATCTTGGAAGAAGTACAGCCAGAGTGCTTCTTAGAAGCAAGGATGGCAAGACTTCGTCTCATGTGCTTTGGACATGTGTCAGGAGGTACCATTCCCTAGAGAAGGACATATCATGCTTGGCAAAGTAGAGGATCAGCAAAAAAGAGGAAGACCCTTAATGAGCTGGATTGACACAGTGGCTGCAACAGAGGGCTCAAAGATAGCAACGATTGTGAGGATGGTGCAGGACTAGGCAGAGATTAATTCTGTTGTGCATAGGATCGCTGAGTCAGAATCGACTCCATGGCACCTAACAACTTCAACAACACTAGTACGATAGGGAGCCCAGGTGGTGCAGTGGTTAAGCGCTCAGCTGCTAACTGAAAGATTGGGGGTTTGAACCCACCAGCCACTCCATGGGCGAAAGATGTGGCAGCCTGCTTCTGTGAAGATTACAACCTTGGAAACCCTATGGGGGTGGTTGTACTCTGTCCTACAGGGTCGCTATGAGTTGAAATTGACTCAACAGCATTGAGTGTTTTTTGTTTTTTTTAACTAGTATCATATACTTTATTGGCTATTAAATAAACTATGTGAAGTATTACACTTTGCTCTGGAACTGGAGAACATACCACAGTGACACCTTAAGGCCAACTGAAGGTACTGTTCAGATGGCTAGCTGGTAGCACCAGCATGATCTCTGTCACTACAACTAATGTTGAGCTTTATTGTTTCATGTTCCCTTGAGCTTCAGGTGGCCAAGGATGGGAGGATATACATGTCTCTGGTGTGACAAGTTAGTAGCTTATGCTTTGACTTTTGCCTTTAAATGTGCTTTTGTATTGTAGGAATAGTGTTAGTTGACACATTGTTCTCAGTTTTAAAAAATATTTTTAGGTTATAGTTACAGTGTTCTTTAATACTCTGCTTCATTCTGTGATTTTCTTCTTACCTTTCACATTAATTCATAATTAAGTCTAGAATGTTTCACAAGGTGATCTCTAAAATTGATCTGATAAATATATTGAGAGAAGTTTTAGAATAAGAGAAATGCCAGATGACCCTAAAAGAACTCAAATTATTTTACCTTTATTATACCCATTCCCTTAGTTTTACCCTGCTATTCGCCCATCTTCTGATGATTGGTGTAATGATAGATGCCTTTCATCCTGGGTGTTTACAAAGCTAATTTCTAAGTAATTCAGCTTGATATTTAATTTTTAAATGGCTTTAAAGCCCTGTTCACATAATTGTTTATCTGATATAGTATGAAATCATTTAGTACAGTGGAGATTCATTTCTGGAGCATTCAGGGAATATGAGACCATTGATGCATTTACTGTCTAAATGTACGACTTCATTCTAATGAATTTCTACTGTATTAAATTTATTTACTTGAACTGTATTTTCTCAAAAAACCAAAACTTCCAAATAAGTGTACTACTTTCATAAACATTAAAAAAAAAAAATTTAAATGTGTGAGGGGTCATGGTTACAAGTATAGACATTTTAGCTGAATATTTAAGTAAAAACAATACATTAAAAGACTAGTAAACTTTTTTCTCATGATTTCTTGAACAGTTGCTGGCCATCTAAACGTGTTCACACCACTCATTACTCAATGCTCATAGTTCTTTGCATGTGTCTTTTAAACTAGAGCTTAACTTCCTCTTGTGCATGGTTTGTGCAAAATGCAGTTTATTAACTTGTCTTTGTCTTTGATGCTTGCAACCTAATCCATCACAGCTACACTGCCTCGAAAAGAAAGTGCTGTCAAACAGGAAACAGAGAGTGAGTATGCTTAGTGTATTAGTAGGTATTCTCAATCCATGTTTGTTTGTTAAATGTGTAGAAATTAGTTCTTTGTCTTAAAAAAAAGTTGACACCAAAAATATTGATTGCTTTGAGTTTCCAGGTATTGGTGAAAGAAAACCAACATGATGGTAGTGGCATGGCTGTATCCAAGAAATATGTCCTAGAGTTAAAATAGTTAAATTATATGTCGGGTGGGAGAATGTCGTGTCAGAAATGTATGAAAAGGCTTAACGGTTATACTTCTATTTTCAGGCTGTGTTTAAAAACTCTTTAAAATTTTGTATAGATGTGGTCAGATTTTACACACTGAAGCCAAAGTTTGCCTTTTATTCTTCTGTTATGTCATCATAATATATGTCCTTTCTGACCATCAACAAATAATACAGGTTAACTGAGAAACATTCAAGAAGATTAAAAAATATTTTATTGATTATTTGTATTTAATTCTGAATAAAAGCATCACATCTTCTTATAAAAATTGAATCCTTTAATCCCTTGATGTATGTAGGATATGCTAGCCATCTTTTTTCCATTTTTCCTCATGGCTATGATAGATTTTTTTTTTATGATAGAGTATACCCAAATACAGATGTCCCAGACTGATATGGTTGGTGATGTATGTATTTACATTTTAGTTGTACCTTAAAGAGGTTTCCAGGGTATTTTTTCTCTTTTTTTTAGTTTGTAAAGAACTGTTAGGTAAGTAGTTCACTTATAAAGACAGAATCTCTGGCTTCAGGAATGTATTAATTTGAACCGTATGTAATTGACTTTTTGATAGGACAAGAATGATCAGTTATTGTCAGTTTCATATGGCTCAACCTAGTATATTGATTTAATGTGGAGACAAGTAATATTGGGATATGGAAGTTTTTCTTCGGAAATATAACAAAGTCGTGTTAGTTTGTGTACTAATGGGTCACTGACCTTCATCCATATTCATGTCTTTTGAATGAAAAAGAAACCCGGGTCTACTTTAGTCTCAAGGTATCACCAGGCAACTTTATCTTTATAACTGAGTGGGCTGCAAGGACTGTCTGATCTTTAAGGTCCCTTTCAGTCCTATTCTATGTATCTTTGCAATTTTCAGTTCTGTTCACAGTATGCTCAGGAATAGGACACAAATGTTAATGAAAGATAAGGACACTCTTTAACATGTCCCACCTGGTAAATAACATTACATAAAGCCCTGGAAGACCAAAACAATGGAAGATAGCTCCTAATCTGTGCTATGACTCTTTTATTCATGGAGGTCACAACTTTCAAAGTTTTCTTACATCTTAGGTCTTCATGGAAGTTCTGGGAAATTAACTGGATCTACTTCTAGTCTAAATAAACTCAGTGTTCAGAGTTCAGGGAATCGCAGATCTCAATCCTCTTCCTTGTTGGACATGGGAAACATGTCCGCCTCTGACCTTGATGTTGCCGACAGAACCAAATTTGATAAGGTAAAGTAAAAGAACAAATAAATACTTAAACATTAATACTAGTTTTCTAATAGCAGTTTGTTACTACTTAAAATGTGTTCAAAGATGTGGGCTCTGTTGGCTTTCTTAAACATTAACTTTCTAGTTCTGAATCTGAAAAAGAATACTAGTAAAATGGCAACTAAAATGTGAATTACCAATTAAGTAACAAAATATTTACTAAAGTTTATTTGTTGCCATTCATAAAGTGCCTGCATCTAAAATGTAAGTTCTTTGAGCATTTACAAAGAGGAAATAACAGATTTTGTGAAGCTAATTCTTCTTTGCATTGCCTAAAATAAGTTTAAAAAGCTTATCTTTGTAGTCCTCTTTCCAGATTTAAAGTGAATAACAGTGAGTTTTATTTTAGGTATGTTCATGGCCTTGTTCTACCTCATTAATACCTCATTTCCTTGCCAATTAGCCAGTGTTAGAAGAGTTTGTAATTCTATTGAGATTGAAAAGTGAATAAAATGTAGAATGTCATTTTAAGCATTTAGCGCAGTTCTTTCATTATAGGATCATTTTGGTTTTCTTTAGATATTTGAACAGGTACTGAGTGAACTGGAGCCGCTGTGTCTGGCAGAACAGGACTTCATAAGTAAATTTTTCAAACTGCAGCAACATCAGAGTATGCCTGGAACTATGGTATGTTTCACATTTATTTTTGCCAGTATTATAATTGGAAACCCTGGTGGCGTAGTGGTTAAGTGCTGGCAGTTCAAATCCGCCAGGCGGTCCTTGGAAACTCTATGGGGCAGTTCTACTCTGTCCTATAGGGTCGCTATGAGTCAGAATTGACTCGACGGCAGTGGGTTTAGTGGGTTTTTTAGTATTATGATTAATATATATGGTCACAATTTCAATATCCGAACAGAAAAAGAAGGAGTTTACAATATAAGGATTTTTAAAAGGGTTTTTGTCATACCACAAGAGAATGAAAGCAATGATAGTTGGAGTTTGGAGTTCTAATTTAATATTCTAGAATGTTTTAAGCCTAAACTTTTTTTTTAGTGGGGGGAAGGGAGTTAAGAAATAATACATTAAAAAACTAGTAAAGTTTTTTCTCTCATATGATTACTCATGTAAGTAGCTGACCAACTAAACACGTTTATACCTCTTATTTCATAATATTCACGGTTCATTGCATACATCTTTTAAACCAGAGCTTAACTTCCTCTTGTGCATGATTTGTCCAGAAAATCGCTATTTAAATAACAATTTTCACACTTTAGTAGTTACCAAGAAACATTATAATTAAAAAAAAATGATGTTTAAGTGCATACCCCATGGTCTAGCAAAAAACCGGAATCTAGTGAAACTCAGAAGGTGTGAACCTTTGTTCTGGCTTTTTCACTATCTAGTTATGGGACTTTTAGGCCAATTATTTAATTCCCAGGTTTTCTCATCTGAAAAATGGATGGAATAATACCTGTTCCTTATGCCTCCCAGCTAGCATAAGAGAGTAAATTAAGAGATTTGCCAGAATATTCTGAAAAACTTAAAAGCATAATACAAATAGAGTGATTTTTAAATTAAGATCATCTCAAAAAATTATGCCTCAGGGAACAAACATTTAAGTCATAAAGCAAACGAGAAATTAATTGAAATTGCAAATAATTGGAGTTTGTTGTTACGGTTGTAGACTTTGTTTACTTATTGGCCTCTAAGAATTTTTTAGAGCATTTTTTTTTTTAATCCTGAAGTTCTGTTAGAATGATTGATGAGATTTCCTTCATTTTTTATTCTCTCCCGAAAGTTGATACTAGATATTTTCTATATTTTGCTGAGCTGCCCACCCCTTCCTGCCCCACCTGAGCCTCCTGCACCTTTATGTGTCTCCCTCCCTCCTGTCTCCTTCCTCTCACCTGCACACATACACAACTTCTCACTCCACAGTAATTCTTGGCTAGCATTTAAGAACAAAACATTTCATGAACATTCTTAAAGAACATAATTATATAGCTTCATCAGTAATACTACCTTTAAAAATCATTATTTTTCATAATGTATTCTCTCCTAGGAATTTTAAGACTGAGCAGGCTTTTGCTTTATAAACTAGTCAAACTGTTGGTCTTTTATTACCTGAATAATTTTTACAGACTGAAGCAGAAGACCTGGACGGAGGACCATTTTCACGGCAATATAATTCTGGCACACCACTGCCTGTTTCCTCTGAGTATGTGTTGGTTATTATCTACTGTTTACTATGGGGGAAATAATTTAAGTTGGACATGGAGGGGTGCTGCTCATTTAGGGGTCTGGATGACTTTCTAACCTGACAGCACTCAGAGCACCAAGGCACACATCCATGGTCTTATTAAACATTTTACTTACAGTGTTTAGATAAGGAGATAAAATGGTCTTTGGCTTTTCTTTGCTTCAGGAATCACAAAAAATGCAATCAGTTGTGATGTTTGCTGGTAGACAGTAGCCTTTGAATTGCAGTGTGTTTCTCAGAAATCAGAATGCACATCTCAGGACCCAGCTTTACAAATGCTATAAAGTTATTTTGAATGGCAAAACTGAATTTCAAAAAAAAATGCTTATATTGAGAACTGTTGTTGAGTGATTAGTTCATCATATTTGGAATTTTTTAGTTTGAAATCTAAAATGTTACTCATTTTGTGTGTACCAAGTGGATTAAAATTAAAGATGAATTCACCTGAAGCTTATAATAACCTTCTATATTTTATATGATTTCTGAACAGGAAAGATATGATCCGCCAAATGATGATTAAAATATTTCGTTGCATTGAGCCAGAACTAAACAACCTAATTGCATTAGGAGACAAAATTGATAGCTTTAACTCCCTTTATATGCTGGTCAAAATGAGTCATCATGTATGGACTGCACAAAACGTGGACCCTGCTTCCTTTCTAAGTACTACATTGGGAAATGTTTTGGTGACTGTCAAAAGGAACTTTGACAAATGCATTGTAAGTTTTTAAAAATAACTTAGAATTCGAATTAATATTTAAAAAAAAAAAATAGGTAAATGTATTAAATAAAGAGATCTCCAGCTATCTTTTGGGAGACCTGCTCTTCATGTCCCCTTAAAACAGTGAAGCAGGGTGTTGGCTGCAAGATCACTGAGCAGAGCTAGTTTCCCTTCTACACTGTGAATCGGCAGATTCTGGGATAGGTGGCTTGGCAGAGGAGCTGCTTAGAGATCCACTGGGTCGTTTACCCACACTTTGGTTTACTGATCAGTGACCAGTGATTTAATGAAACAACTGAAACTATCACTTGGATTTATTGTAGTTATTCTTTTAATATATTCCAATAAAAAAATTAATAATTGGATTATTTTAATTATTTTGGCAATTTCAGTTAATTATTTAACTAATAACTTTGATAATTGTATTGCTTTATTTTAAGACTCAATTGTTCTTAAAAGAGCTTCCAACAATCATTTTCCCTGATCTAATAGAAAAAGAAGTCACTAACAATTCGTTATTGTCTGTTAGCTTTTGGTAAGGTCTGTAGGCATAAGTTGAGCTGGGCCAGGTCCTAAGAAAATGTTTCATTTTATCTGTTACTTAGTATGTAAAAGAGAATATGTATCTTTTGAATGTTTCTGCTCTTAGAAGTGAAAACATAATGAAATCACTAAAATCTCTAGATAACCTCTACGTTGTATTCAGCTCTTACGTATCCATAGGGTAATGGGAGGTAAAAAATTAAGAGCAATTAAAATCCATGTAATTCTTTATACTTTTTGAAAAATAGTATTTATTGGGTTTTTGAATGTGTAAAAGCAATCTGTGTCCATTGTAGAAACTTAATGTCACCTTAATAGGTTTGTTAGTCCTCCTTCCCTACGGAAGTATTTTACGTGGTATTTGAAATACTGTGAAAATTTGATCATTTCAAGTTTTTTCCTGTTTTCCCCTCACTTCTTCAGAGGTGGTAGTCACCTAGAAGATGTAACTGCAGGCAAATAGCCAAAAGGAAAGGAAGAGCTACCAAAGGCTAAGATAATGAGTCCAATGTGACATAGATGGAACTACACATTTCTAGAATATAAAGGCCTAATTGATTTTACCAGTAAAATAAAACTTTGTATAATACCTCTCCGCCCAGTAGGACACCATTGTTAAAAGCAAAGGATATGGTGTCAGGTAGATGTAGACATGGGCTCAAATGAAGCGCTTAGCACATTGCCTGGCACAGAATAATGGCTTAATAACTGATAGCTAGTAATGGTGGTGGTGGTAATAATAGTAGTAATTAATATAGTTCATTAAAGAATGTTAATCTAGGAAAAGGAATAAATTCACATTTTCTCCTAAATTGCATATATTTCTAAAGGACTTAACCTGTAGCCACTAAAGAGAAGGATGATTCCTTCTGCCACCAATCATCCCTCTCTGTCTCTTACTTTAACTCAGGTCTTCTCACAGTGTCTACTAGATCGTATGTGCTCAGTAAGTGTTAAATGTTTTAGTGTTTAGGACAAGAGCGGGGCCTGGGGCATGAGAAAGTTCAAAAGTTAATGGGTTAGCTGACAGAGACTGGAGAAACCCCAAAAGTATGGCTCCCAGACACCCTTTTAACTCAGTACTGAAGTTACTCCTGAGGTTCACCGTTCAGGTCTGTAGGGCCAACAATAACACGTGAGGAACGTGCTTCATAGTTCAATCACATATATGAGACTAATGGGCACAACCAGCCCAAAAGCAAAGACGAGAAGGCAGGAAGGAACAGGAAAACTGGGCAAATGGAAACAGGGAACTGGGGTAGAGAAGAGGAGACTGTTGACACATCTGGGGTTGGCAACCAGTGTCAAAAAACAATTTGTGTATTAACTGCTTAATGAGAAACTAATTTGCTCTATAAACTTTCACCTAAAGCACAATAAAAAAAAAAAGTATGGGTCTGTGTAGTGAGCAAAAAGCATGAATGTCACATTGTTACAGAAAATGGAACAGATAGCATTTGAATTTAGCAGTTTCATCTGGTGTCTAAGCTCAGCATTATCTATTCGGTAAAGAACCGAGTGAAGAAAGCTAATCATACCTGAACTAGAGCTCAGGTTCAAAATTAACATACACGTTAAATGCTACCAAGCTCGACCCTCCGGTCTAGTACATTCCTTACCTGTGTGGAGTTTGCTTTTCAAGATCCCTCATACTGTAGTGACATAGATTTGCCCCCTTAAGCTTTTGTAAATGGTATGATTTGGTTAAAGCACATGGACAGAGCATGGTAGCATCTAGGTTGTGTCTTAAATAGTCTTAACTATACTCCTGTGTCCTTCTGGTGATAGTACTACAAGTGGGCTACTAGCTGGAAACCCTGGTGGCGTAGTGGTTAAGAGCTACAGCTGCTAATTAAAGAGTCAGCAGTTTGAATCCACCAGGCGCTCCTTGAAAACTCTATGGGGCAGTTCTACTCTGTCCTGTAGGGTCGCTATGAGTAGGAATTGACTCGACGGCACTGGATTTTTTGGTCAATTAAGAGAATTTTGGATGTCTCTGTCACAGAATGATTTCACTGATGACTCTTTTCTTAAATGAATACATTCTTTCTACCCCACCAATGACAGAGCCAGAGAAGGCAACTGTCATTTAGAACATTTCCTATTAATGTTGAATTATATTCAGATTATAATCTGTATCCTGTGCGTTTAAATGCCACACAGAACTCTAGACCCCCTTAGTACACAAAACCACAATTGATTCATAACTGAGTGGATCTTTTTGAACTTAGATGTCTAGATTCTGTCTATATAAGCATCCCTTTTGTACTTTGCCACCATTATGTACAAGCACTTTGATGTGAACTAATTCTTGACTAATAAACATACAGAAAACCATATATAAATGCAAATTCATAATAGAAATACTGACCCTCCCTTCCCCCTCCGAAACAAACAAAAAAACAATTTGTCTATCCAAACAAATTTTAGACTGATGAAAATAGAAAATGTCTATGGTTCTCAAACTTGGCCACATAGTCACTAACTAGAAATAACCTGGAGAGATCCTGTGTGTTCTCTGGTTTGCTCTGACCTGAAATGGGTAGTCGCCTTGGACTTTTCTTTGATGAGTGATAGAAAGGTTTATTAGTTGTTTTTACTTTGAACAGAGATTTGAGGCTTATAAGCCTTGATTGCATTTTGTTTTACAGAGTTTGGGCTTTTTCTTTGATTTTTTGATTCTTAGATGAAACATTTTTATGTATTTTTAAGTCTATAAAAGTAGTTTTTCTTAATTAGCCCTGTTGTGATTCGTCTTCAATTAGTAAGCGTCCAAAATGTTCTAGGTTCTGAATTATGTCCTGCCCCTATGATATATGCAGTTATTATAACATGTAGCTTCTAAGTTGCTTAGCTGTCTCTCTCCCTTGCTTTTTGCCTAACTTTAGAGTAACCAAATAAGGCAGATGGAAGAAGTAAAGATCTCAAAGAAGAGTAAAGTAGGAATTCTTCCATTCGTTGCTGAATTTGAGGAATTTGCTGGACTTGCAGAATCAATCTTTAAAAATGCTGAGCGCCGTGGAGATCTAGATAAAGCGTACACCAAACTTATCAGAGGAGTGTTTGTCAATGGTATGCTTTTGTTGTATACTAAGGAATTTTTTGGGTTGATTGTTTTCATTATTTCTGGTCACTTGGAAACTGGGGATAGAGATGTTTGTTAATTCTATATTCTACAGTCTTTGTTTTTTAGGTTTTCTGAAATTAAATTAAACTTGGAAAATAAGTAGTAAATGCAACCTTTTCATAATCATAAAGAACCACTTTTAAGTCTTAGCACTATGTAAAATTGAAAGTCATATTATTAATACAAAAAAATGGACCTCCCAGATTACATTTGCGTTTAACAAGAGACTTCTGGGCACAATGTGCAGTGGTGTCTGTGTAACTCTAAGCAAATCAGCTCACCTTTTCAGCCCTCAGTTTTCATATCTGTTACATGAGGGCGTAAATTAGATGGCTTCTTTAGTCTTTTTTAGACTTTATTTAGATTTTAAAATACTTTTTTTTTTTTTTTTTTGTCATTCACTCTCTTCCTATGTCATATCCCACTATTTAGTTACAGAAACAGTTTGGGCATGTCCTTTAATTTGAAATAAGCAACCTGATTGCACATATTCAGAAATTTTAAAAGCTAAACAATTGACAGTGAGTGGAATTGTCTCACTGTAACATACTTTCAGTCGAAGCAAGTCTAGGGAAAAGATAGATAAATGTCATAATTGATTATGTGCTTGACTTTTTTTATTCAAAGTAGCTTTACTTTATCTGATTGTACAGTAATATATGCTCACTAAAAAAAAAAAATAACCAAACCCATTGCTGTCCAGTTGATTATGACTCATAGCGACCCTGTAGGACAGAGGATTTGAACTGCCGACCTTTTGGTTAAGCAGCCAAGCCTTAACTACTGCACCACCAGGGCTCCATATGCTCACAAAATCAGAAAATAGGTTTTAAAAAAATCAAGAAAAAAATTAAGATCACCTATAATCTCATTGTACAGAGATAACATTTTTATCCTTCCATACTTCTCAATATATGCCCCTCTCCCTCTCCCATTGTGATTAATATATTGATAGAAAAATATACAGCATGTGTGTGTGTTTGTGTTCTTTAATATAAAAATTTTATCATACCTTATATATGGTTTTGGAACATGCTGGGCTGTATAATCCTGGTGTCTTCCCTTGTCAATAAATGCAGATAATCGTAGTCATTTTTAATGATTTATAGTATTCCATGTATCATTTTTTTAATGTATCATTATTTATTTACCAAATCTGCTATCAATACACATTTAATTTGTTTCTAGTTTCCTGTATATGTCTTTGCCTACTTGTCTGATAATTTCCTTAGGGAAAATTACTAAAAATGGAATTACTGGGTCAAAGGATTTGTGTGTTTCTCAAGGCTTTTGCCAGATTGCCATTCAGAAAGGTTATACCGGTTTAGTGCCAAGAGCAGTCAGTAAAGGTTTCCATCCCACACACACCAATGCTAGATATTCCTGGGTATTATCAATGTTTTTATTCTTTGACATCCTAATAGGCTATATAGTATATCATCATTTTGAAACATTTACATTTCCTTGGTTACTAGAGTGAACATTTTATTGACCAGTTGTATTTCCTCTTTTGCTAATTTCCATTCATATCCTTTGCCCATTTCTCCCCTACTGATGTGTTGATCTTTATCTCTGAGTTTTTTTTATATAAAAAGGTTGTTGACCCTTTATCACTAGTGTTCCACAAAGATATGTTTCCAGTTTGCCTTTAATTTTGTTTATGGTGTCTTTCTGTATAAGAGTTTTCAAAATTTATGTCAGATTTACCCACCTTTCCTTTTATGGCTTTTTCTAAGTTTTAGGCCATGCTTAGAAAGGCCACACTATCACAAAATAACTTTTTAAATTATCTGTAATTTCTTTAGTAGTTACGATTTTATTCGCTTATTTATTTGTTTGGCGTCCCTGGGTGGTACAAAGAGTTAACGTGCTTGGCTGCTAATGGAAAAATTGGAGGTTTGAGTCCACCCAGAGGTGTCTTAGAAGAAAGGCCTGACAGTCAACTTCCCAGAAAATCAGCCATTGAAACCCTGTGGAGCACAGTTCTGTTCTGACACACGTGGTGTTGCCATGAGCCAGAATGGACTCCGTGGCAACTGAGGGTTGTTGTTGTTGTTGTTGTTCATTACATTTTAAATTCTTAAGCAATTTAGAATTTGGTTTGCTAAAAGACATAAAATAAGAATCTCAGTTGAGTGTATTCAGAAGGGCCAGCTAGTTGTCCTAATATATTTGAATAATACATCATTTCCCCCACTGATTTGAAATGCCACCTTTATCACATAATACATTTCCATATATATATGAGGCTATTCTTTATTAGGCTTAGGTGAATGTGAAGAATTCTCCAGTACAGTATATTTTATTAATGTCCAGAAATATGCTTAATTCTTAAACTTACAAATGGAAAAAAAAAAATCTATCATATAAATAATTTATACCTAAATGTAGCCATATCAGAGATGTTACATTTTTTTCCTGTTTTTATTTTAGTGGAGAAAGTAGCAAATGAAAGCCAGAAAACCCCCAGGGATGTTGTTATGATGGAAAACTTTCACCATATTTTTGCAACTCTTTCTCGTTTGAAAATCTCATGTCTAGAAGCTGAAAAAAAAGAAGCCAAACAAAAATACACAGACCACCTTCAGTCTTATGTCATTTACTCTTTAGGACAGCCACTTGAAAAACTGAACGTAAGTATATTTTCAATGAGTTTGTTTTTCCTGGTTCAAAATACATCTGTTTACATATGAATAACACTGCAAACGTTTATCTTAAATCTGCTCATATATTGGTACAGGGGGATATGGGAGAAGGGATTCAGCTATTGAAGCTGCTAGTGTGCCAGACACTGCTAGATTCTTTATATACATTATTTCTTTTAATTCCTATAAACAATGGTGGGAGGAAAGATGGTGTTCCCATGTTATAAATGAAGAAACAGAAAGTAAATAAACTTGCTTGAAGTTATAGTAGCTTGTAAATAGCAAAACTGGGATATGAACCTAAATTAGGCTTTTTTAAAATTATATCAGACCCGAAAAAAAAAATTTTTTTTTTTTCTTACCTATTTCTTATATCGTGAGTGGTCAACCTTTATCTGTAGGCCAGGTAAAGTTTTCAAAAATGTTGTCAAGAGGAAACCAAAAATTGCTTTGTTTGTTGCCATTTCCTCTTTTTTTTCCCCCGGAGAGTCATTTCCTGGGGCAAGTCTGATAATTAAAATTAAGAAAGGGCGACTTCAGAGAACTTAACATAACGAAAGCGTAAAGGGACCATTCTAACTTTGCCCAAAATATGGCTAGTCATCTTTCTTAAATTTTTAACTTGAAATTAGAGTCAAATAAAGAATATGTATCTGTTATCAACAGTTCAAAGAAATAATTAAAAGACAGCCAGTCAAATGTAGAACCAATTCTTATTCCTTTGATAAGATAAATGGCCTGCCTCAAACCTAAAGCCTATATGGTACTTGACTATAACATGAGAAGTATTTCCTCATAAATCAAAAACATTATTAGATCCTTTATTATCTAACATTCTTACAGAAGCTCTGATGAGTGTAATAAGACATGAAACATAAATAAGAGCTACAGAAAGAAGAGTCAAGATTATCATTACCTGTATATATGTTGAAATTATTGTTCTCCAATAAAGTGGCAGGATTCAAAATAAATATGTAAAAGCCAGTCTCCTGTATGTCAGTAATGACCAGTTAGAAGCTTATGTAAAAACAAAAGCACCAGGAACTAACCTACTGAAAAAATAATAATTTAATGAAAAATAAATAATAATTGGTAAGAAAATTCTACAGAAAATTAATGAGAAGGAATTGGGCTTAGCCAAGCCCAAGCCCCTTGCCATCAAGTCAATTCCAACTCATAGCGACCCTATAGGACAGAGTAGAACTGCCCCGTAGGGTTTCCAGGGAGCAGCTGGTGGGTTCGAACTGCCGACCTTTTGGTTAGCAGCTGAGCTCACGACCACTGTACCACCAGGGCTCCAGGAATTGGGCTTAGCAGTGCTAAATTCTATTGTATAGTATGCAGGTATAGGCATATCAATCAATAAAGCTGTTTTAAGTAATTTTCAAATAGATGCCACTGTATACGTAAGAATTTAATACAGGATAAAGAAACCTTCACAAATGAGTAGCAAATGGCTGGGTTAACACGGTAAGTGGTTTTAGAAAAATTGCTTGGGGAAAAGGAGGGTAGAAAATTAAAGGACTGCATATTAAAGATGAAAAACATTAAAAAGCTAGAAGAAAATGAGTTAATAGGTGATCTCTAAAAGGGATATTGTTGTTGTTAGTTGCTGTCGAGTCGATGCTAACTCATGGCGACCCCATGCATGTAGCGTAGAACTACTCCAGGTGGTTTTCAAGACTGTGACCTCCCAGAAGCAGATTGCCGGGCCTTACTTTGGAGGCACCTCTGAGTGGGATTGAACTGCCAACCTTTCAGTTAGTAGTTCAGTGGTTAACCATTGTGAGACCCAGGGCCCCCCAAGGGTCAGAAGCATATAAATCTTGAAAGCAATAGAAAGTAAAGGGATGTTTTATTTACATAAAAATTTTAACTTCTCCATATTAAGAAAAATATACCTAAAAAACAACTTGAGTATTTGTAACAATACAACAATCAGTATATTTAATATAAAAGATCTCTTTAATCCTTAAAATCAGTAAGAAAAGCACAAAGACCCCAATGTATATAAATGGGCAAGGATTCTGAATCACTACTAAATCTATGAAAACATGTTAACTTCATTTATAATCAAAGAATTGTGAAATAAAACAAACTTTTTTCACTTGTCAAAATGGCAAGGGTTGTTTGCTGATGATGGTATGGGTAAGGTAGCGTTCTCATACACCACTGATAGAATTATAAGTCCATGACACTTTCCTGGGAAGCAATATGTATATGTGAAGGATCTTCAGAATACTTGAAGTTATTTATACTCCTCAACTGAGTAATTATAGTCCTAGAAATTTTGCTAGAATGTAATCACAATGTGGGTCAATACTTAACGTCCAAAAGGTGTTTATGATTACTGTACTTAAAAATGTAAAAGTATTAAATATTCTATACTATACTCGCAGGGTGGGATATTTTGTAGCAATTTAAATTTATACTTAGGAAAAAATACATTAAATGGAAAAATGCAGGATACAAAATTACAGTCTCATCTGTGTACTCATACATCAAAAGACTAGAGAAACTCTAAAATGTTAACAGTGGTTATCTCTGAGTGGTGTGATAATAAGTGGTTGTTATTCTCTTCTTTATATTTTCATACATACATTGCCCAGTTTTTATACAGTGAATATGTGCTATTTTATAACCAGATTTTTTTTTTTTTTAATTTAAGTGGTTGTAAGAGCAGTTTTTAGCCATTATTTCTTTTCATTTCCTTGAAGCATTTCTTTGAAGGTGTTGAAGCTCGTGTAGCGCAAGGTATAAGAGAAGAGGAAGTAAGCTACCAACTTGCATTTAACAAACAAGAACTTCGTAAAGTTATTAAAGAGTATCCTGGAAAGGAAGTGAAAAAAGGTCTAGATAACCTCTACAAGAAGGTTGATAAACATTTGTGTGAAGAGGAGAACTTACTTCAGGTATGCTTAGTTCTTTTTCATTATATGAAGTATTATACAGCCATTAAAATTAAAATTTAGGAAAACCTTGAAGACCCTTGCGTGTATTTTCTCCAAAATATTCTCCTAGAAATGCCACAGGTTTTCTAACTTGAGTGTAGGAGAGAAGTTCCATAAATTACAGAGTAGAGTCATGAATTGTAAGGAAGAAAGAAATAATATTTCCATAAGTTTACATGGCTGTTTTCTGCTCCTCTTGTATTTTCATTGTGGTGAGATTTTTGGTGTTTGGTCGTCCAGATTTTAGGGAGAGTAAACAGTACATAGTACAGTACGTATTGTAGAGTGGTTCTGAGCATGGGAGTCGCTGTTAGGATGGCTTCATAATCTAGACGGAGAAACCGGCATGGCTTTGGGACAGTTACTTCATCTCCTTGAGGCCCAATCTCCTTATTTGAAAAGTGGAAATAATACCTCTCTCATACAGTGGGCACTGCTGTTATTGTTACTGCAGTTTTATAGATGAGAAGACCAAAGCTCAGAGAAGTTAAGTAGTATGACCAAGATCCCATTGCTAACTAGTGGTGGAGCCAGATTTAAACTTCCAGTTGAGCCATCATTCTTTATAAACTATACTGACAGGCCCAGAAATGAGTGAGAGTAATTCTGATATCATGAAAGGCTTCATGAAGGATACTGCTTTTGTGTTAGCCTCAGAAAATCAGGTAGTATTTTAACAGTTAAAGTAGAGAGGATAGTGTTCTAGGTGGAAGAAATAGCATGAGCTAAAAGATGAAAAGCAAAAAGTGTTAATATTGTTTAGGAACTAATGATAAGTCTAAGATGACAGGAATTTAGGATTTATGAAATGTAGCAAGAAAAAAACCTGAAAGAATACATTTCCTCAGCTGTTTGATAGGGATGATGATCTTAGTACCCACCCTGACCAGGCTGTCATTAAGCACTTTGCACTGTGTGGATGTAGAATAAGCTTCAAGAAATATAATCTAGTAACTATTACGTTAATGAGTCTGTCACATTTTCTCGATGTTCTTATTATTGTGGTGTTGTGTGTTGTGGAGTCGATTCTGACTCATAGTGACCTATATTGACAGAGTAGAACTGCCTCGTAGGGTTTCCTAGGCTATAATCTTTATGGGAGGAGATGACCAGGTCTTTTCTCCCTCAGAGCTGCTGGTGTGTTCTAACTACCAGTCTTTTAGTTAGCAGTGAAGCACTTAACCATTTGCACCACCAGGCTTCTTTCTGTCTAGATACCAAAAAAAAAAGCCAAACCCATTGCCATTAAATCAATTCTGACTCATAGTGACCCTGTAGGACGGAGTAGAACTACCCCATAGGGTTTCCAAGGAGCGGCTGGTGGATTCGAACTGCTGACCTTTTGTTTAGCAGCCGTAGTTCCTAACCACTGCACTACCAGACAGTTGTCTGTATATTAGTCTCCACTGCTGGGTTATAAATTCCTTGATTGCAGATGCTGGGTCTGACACTCACCTTGGTGTCCTCCACAGCAACATTTTGCATAATCAATTTTAGATAAAGAAATTTTTTAACTTTTATCTGAAATACAAGCATTAAATGTTGCATTTCGTTTAATCACTAGTTGCATATGTAATTGTGAAATAACAGGTTAAATGTGGGGGCAGATATAATAATAGCTAAAACTTAGTAAGCACTCACTTGTGTCAAATGCTGTTCTAAGCACTTATCATACATTCACTCATTTAGTCCTTACAAGAACCTTATGAGGGTGTCATTATTACTCCAGTTCACACATAAAGAACTTGAGACAGAGCAGTGATGAACATACTCGAGATCACAAATCCTGAAAGTGGAAGGAGCTAGGATTCTGACTCCAGAATGCATATTCTTAACTGCTATACTATGGCAAATTCTTAGACTATGTCTTGACATTATTTCTGTGTACTTGATAGTGTATTATTTCTATTCATAGTTGAATGGCTTTTTTTTTTCTTTAAGGTGGTGTGGCACTCCATGCAGGATGAATTTATACGCCAATACAAGCACTTTGAAGGCTTGATAGCGCGATGTTATCCTGGGTCTGGTGTTACAATGGAATTTACCATTCAGGACATTTTGGATTATTGCTCCAGCATTGCACAGTCCCACTAAACCTTATGAAAGAAGAATTGATAAACTAATAAAGCACTCTGAGTACACAAGACACTATTCAAAAATATCAAGCTACTGCTTTGAGAGCCCAGACTTAAAATTTTATGTATTAAATGTCAAGTAAATGGGTAATACCATACTATAAATAATTAAGTACAAACCTGTATGGCAGCTATATTTGGCCAATAGGTTGTACACTAACTGAAAACATTTATCTCATCATAAAATGCTGTTAGCGTTTTTTTTTTTCTGACTGAACAGGAACATTTCCTTTTTTAACCTAGCTCCTTGTGTGTTTGAGAGTTGTTACCCTATGTGTAAAACACTGGGAGTTCTTACAGCTTTCACTAACTAACTACTACTATTACGAATCATGTAACTACTAAAATATTGTACAGAGTTGTTTTTTCCCCTCTGCCTAGTATGTATATGGATAAGGAAGCTCATGTGATGACCAGTTGTAAACTTGGATTTTGAGGATTATGTGACTGTGTAGCAATGCCAATAAAGAAATTTTCAAAACAGTTACACCTGCTGCTCATATTACTCTTCGGTCTCTTATGAGCTACCTTCTGTAGAAAAGCAAATTCTTGCAAATGAGTATACAAAAATTAATTACATGTCCATACACCAGAAAACACTTAAAATGCAATAATAAAAAAAGGTGCCATTTATAACAACATCAAATATATTTAATATTTAGTAAAAAATTTTAACAAAATAAGGGTAAGACATTCATGGAGAAAATTTTAAAACTATCGAAAGATAGTAAAGAAGGCCTAAAAATTTTGAAACTATCGAAAGATAGTAAAGAAGGCCTAAAAATTTTGAAACTATCGAAAGATAGTAAAGAAGGCCTAAATAAATGGAGGAGTCCCTGGGCGATGCAAACAGTTAACATGTATGGCCGATACCTGAAAGATTGAAAGTTTGACTCCACCCCAGAGGCACCTCAGAAGAAAGGCCTGACAATCTACTTCCAAAACGTCAGCCATTGAAAACCCTCTTGAGCACGGTTTTACTCTGACAGACATGGAGCTACTATGAGTCAGAGTCAACTCAATAGCAACTGGTCGTTAAGTGGAGGAGTATCTAATGTTCCCAGATAACACAACGTGGTAGAAATGTCAATTCCCAAACTGAAAGATTCAATGCAAGTCCAGTGAAAACAAAACTTTCTGTTTTGTTTCTGTGGAAGTTGACAAACTGATTTAAAAAATGTATCTGAAAGAACAAAATGCTAATAACCAAGACACTCCTGGAGAACAAGGTGGAAGGGGTTGCCTCATGAAGAATTAAAAATAATAAAGCAGAACCCAGATATAAATCCATCCACCTATAGTCAGCTGATCTTTGACAAAGGCCCCAAGTCCATTAAATGGCGGAAAGACAATCTCTTTAACAAATTGTGCTGGCAAAAATGGATGTCTATCTGTGAAAAAAAAAAAAAGGAACAGGACCCATACCTCACACCACACAGGAAAACTAAAATGGATTAAAGACCTAAATATAAAACCTGAAGATCATGGAAGAAAAAATAGGGCCAACATTAAAAAAAAACATTAAGGGTCCTAATATATGGCATAAATAGGATACAAACCATAACTAACAATGCACAAACACCAGAAGATAAACTAGATAACTAGGATCTCCTAAAAATGAAAAAAAGTGCTCATCAAAGGACTTCACAAAAAGAGTAAAAAGAAAACTTACAGACTGGGAAAAATTGTTTGGCTACAACATATCCAACAAAGGTCTAATCTCTAATCTGTAGAATACTTCAACACCTTAATAACAAAAAGACAAATAATCCAATTTAAAAATGAGCAAAGGATATGAACAGACATTTGCCCAAAGAAAACATTCAGGCAGCTAACAGACACATGAGGAAACGCTTGTGATCACTAGCTATTAGAGAAATCCAAATCAAAACTACAATGAAAGCCATCTCACTGGACAATACTCGCACTAATAAAAAAAATGTTGGCAAGGTTGCAGGCAGATTGGAACACTTCACTGCTGGTGGGAATGTAAAATGTTACGACCACTATGGAAAATAAAATGGTACTTCCTTAAAAACCTAGAAATAGAAATACCATATGATCCAGCAATCCTACTCCTTGGACTATGTCAGCTAGAAATAAGAGCTGTCACACGAAAAGACACATGCATACCCATGTTCATCAGCATTGTTCACATTAGCAAAAAATGGAAACAACCTAAGTGCCTTTCAACAGATAAATCGATAAATTATGGTACATACACACAATGGAATACTATGCAACGATAAAGAATGATGAATCTGTGAAACATCTCACAACATGGATGAATCTGGGTAGCATTATGCTGCACGAAATAAGTCAATCACAAAAGGACAAATATTGTATGAGACCACTGTTATAAAAACCCAAGAAAAGGTTTACACACAGAAAAAAAAAAAAAAAAAATCTTTGATGGTTACAAGGGAGGGATGGGGAGGGGAAATCACTAGATAGTAGACAAGTTAACTGGTGGAGGGAAAGACAACACACAACATAGGAGAAGTCAGTACAATGTGATCAAGGCAAAGTCATAAAAGCTTCATAGATGTATCCAAACACCCTGAGGGACCAAGTTGTTGGGCTGAGGTCTCTGGGCACATCTAGGTCAATTGGCATAACTTAGTTCATAAAGAAAATTTTCTACATATAACTCTGGCAAGTAACATCCGGGGTCCTAAAAACTTTTTGAGCGGCTATCTAAGATACATCTACTGGTTCTATCCTGTCCAGAGCAAAGTAGAATGAACAAAACCAAAGATAAAAGTGAAATGTTAGCCCAAAGGACTAATGGACCATGGATACCACAGCCTAGAACAACTAGACAGTGCCCAGCTGCCACCACCAACTGCTCTGTCAGGGATCAAAATAGAGGGTACTGGACAGAGCAGGAGAAAAATATAGAACCTAAGTTCAAATTCAGTAAAAAAAGACCAGACTTACTGGTCTGACCAAGACTGGAGGAATCCTGAGACTATAGCCCCCAGACATCCTTGTAACTCAGAAGTGAAGTCACTCCCAAAGTTCACCCTTCAGCCAAAGATTTCACAGGTCTATAAAACAAAAACATGTGAAGAACATGCTTTTAGTAAATGTAAATGAACCAAATGGGCAACATCTGCTGTTATGGACTAAATTGTTAACCCCCAAAAGGTGTTTCAACTTGACTAGGCCATGAGTCCCAGTAGTGTGTGATTGTTCACCTTTTTGTCATCTGATGTGATTTTCCTATGGATTGTAAATCCTATCTCTGTGATGTTAATGAGGCAGGATTAGAAGCAGTTATGTTAATGAGGCAGGACTCAATGTACAAGATAAGGTTGTATCTTGAGTCAATCTCTTTTGAGATATAAAAGAGAGAAGCAAGCAGTGAGACATGTGGATAACATGCCACCAAGAAGGAAGAACCAGGAGGCGAGCACATCATTTGGACCTGGGGCCCCTGTGCTGAGAATCTCCTAGGCCAGGTGTCATGGATTGAATTGTGTCCCCCAAAAATATCTGTCTATTTGGCTAGGCCATGATTCCTAGTATTGTGTGATTATCCACCATTTTGTCATCTGATGTGATTTTCCTAAGTGTTGTAAATCCTATCTCTAAGCTGTTGATGAGACGGGATTAGCAGCAGTTGTGTTGATGATGCGGGACTCAGTCTACAGGATTAGGTTGTGTCTTGAGCCAATCTCTTTTGAGATATAAAAGAAAGAAGTGAGCAGAGAGACAGGGGGACCTCATACACCAAGAAAGCAGCCCCAGGAGCACAGTGTGTCCTTTGGATCCGGAGTTTCTGTGCAGAGAAACTCCTAGGCCAAGGGAGGATTGATGATGACAAGGACCTTCCTCCAGAACCAACAGAGAAAAAAAGCCTTCTCCTGGAGCTGGCACCCTGAATTTGGACTTCTAGCCTTCCAGACTGTGAGAAAATTAATTTCTGTTGGTTGAAGCCATCCACTTGTGGTATTTCTGTTATAGCAGCACTGGATAACTAAGACATCTACCCAAAAACAGGAACAAAAAGGCAGGAAGGGACAGGAAAATGGAACAAATGGATACAGGAACCAGGGGTAGAGAAAAGGAGAGTGTTGACGCATCACAGGGATCGCAACTAATGTCACAAAACAATTTGTGTAAAAATTGTTGAATGAGAAATTGATTTGCTCTATAAACTTTCATCTAAAGCACAATTGAAAAACAAATAAAAAAAGAATTGTAATTAAAACAGTGGTATACTGGTGCAGGGATAAACAAATAGACCAGTGGAACAAAGGTGAGAGCCCAGAAACAGACCCACACAAATATGAACTCTTGTTTTATGGCAGATGTGACATGGCAAATCTGTGGGGAAAACATAGACTCAGAATAAATGTTACTGGGCCAGTTGGTTGTACATATGAAACCTGTTGCCGTCAAGTCAATTCAGACTCATAGTAACCCTGTAGGACAGAGCAGACCTGCCCTACAGGGTTTCCAAGGCTGAAATCTTTATGGAAGCAAACTGCCACATCTTTCCCTTGCAGAGCGGCTGGGATTTGAACCACTGACCTTTCGATTGGCAGCCAAGCTCTTAATCACTGCACCACCAGGGCTCCTTTGTACCTAAGAGAAAAGGTTAAAATTGAGCCCTTCCTCACACCACATACAAAATTAATCCCACATGGATTAAACACCTAAATGTGAAATGCAAAACTACAAAACTTTGAGAAGACAATGTAAGAGAATAGCTTTTGACCTCAGGGCAGAGAAGGATTTTGTTAAGGTGCAAAATGGTAAGTCATAAAGGAAAAAATTGATAGATTTGACTACATTAAAATCAAGAACTTCTGTTCTGCTTTTGATGAAAGTGAAATAAACCACAAACTGAGAGAAGATAATTGCAACACATACAGTGTTGTTGTTAGGTGCCCTCGAGTCTGTTCCGACTCATAGTGACCCTGTGTATGATGGAATGAAACAGTGCCGCGTCCCGCCCTGTTCTTGAAATCCTGGCTATGTTTGAGCCCATTATTGGAGCCACGGTGTCAATCTATCTCACTGAGGATCTTCTTTTTCACTGACCCTCTACCAAGCATGATGTCTTTTACCAGGGACTGGTCCCTCCTGATAACATGTCCAAACGTATACAACAATACAAATGTAAGAGCACATACACACATGTATATATACCCCATTGTGTATCCCACTGACGTCAAGTCGATTCTGACTGATAGCGACCCTACAGGGCAGCGTAGCACTGCCCCCACAGGGTTTTCGAGGGGCGGCTGGTGGATTTGAACTGCCGATGCTTAGCAGCCAAATGCTTAACCACTGCACCACCAGGCCTCCATATATAAACATGTAGCAACATATATAACAATCAGCCTCTAAATATATTTTTAAAACTCCTAATAACCTGTAAAAAAGACAAACCACTAGACATAAAGGACCAAAAAAAAAAAAAAGCCTGCACACCATTTCACAGAAGGAAACAGAATGTCTCATAAAGCATATGAACTGCTCACCTCTGTGTTATCAGGGCAATGTGGATTAAATTAAAAAGGATGTGAAGCCACCAGAATACAAATGCTTCTGGAAGATGCATAAGTTAATACAATCACTTAAACAATGTAGGAAAGTTAAAGATGTGTGTAACCTGTGACTCTCAATTTCCCTGGCAGGTACGTGCTCCAAAGCACCACCCTAACCACATGTAGGAACCATCTGACGTGCTTGTAAGATACAACTAGCTGCCTGGGCCCACCTTCAGACAAAAATTCCAATTGATCCACGCATAGGCCCTGGCATCTACGGTTTTTAAAAGCTCCCTAGTGATTCTGATACTCGGGGAGTATTGAGAACCACTTTCACAGAGAGGCTTATGTACTTAGGCACTAGCACACTCTCTTAAGAAAGATCCTATCAGTACTGTTTATAATTACAAAATACTGCCAACAACCAAAATGTCCATCTATTGTAGAATGGGTAAATTAATGTACACTTATTCAATGGAATATCAATACAGTAGTGAAAATGAGTGAATTTCAGCACTTTTTTTTTTTTTAATGTAGATGTAGATACATTTCAGGAAAATGATGTCAGGTGAGAAAGGAAAATCAGAAGAATACATACAATATGATCCTATTAATATCAAAAGTGTAAAACCTATGAAATTAAACAATACGTGGCCTAGGGTTACAAATGTAAAACTATGAAGAAAAGCAAAGGAATGATCACAAAATTCTGGAGCGTGACTGGGGGTGGGGAGGGAAGGGGATGGTACGTGGCAGGGGCACACAGGATTTTAAAGGCATATGGTAATGTTCTTTTACTCAAACTGGGCAGTGAGCACATGGATGTCACTGTATTATACTTTATACCTTACACATACTTTATAAATATTATTTTCTATTAGTTCAACATTTAATTTTAAAATGTAAACAAAATCAAACCTGTGTGTATGTGTGATCTTTATTGATGTTTACTAACACTTGAACATTAATAGATGACATTCTAGGCTTCAAAGGAGAAGCAGTGACTTGCTCAAAGATCCAAGCCAGGTATTGACGGAGCCGATATTTCATATAACATCAAGCTCCCTTGCTGAACTTTTTTCCTTTTCTCTACTGATGGCAGGAATTATACAGATATCAAAATATACATCACATCTATGGGTCAAAACCTGTCTCATACCTCTCTTCACAGACAAAGGTTAATTCTGAGTATGACTTAAAGAAAAAGCAGTGGGTTACTTCCATCAGCTATAGTTTTCTAGATCTTTGTTAAAGATCTATGCTATTTGTTAGAAGGAATAGAGAGAAACAAAACTTTTAAACAAGTTTTTTGAAAATATAACTTAGAGAGTATCTCTAGATAAAAAAAAGTACTGACAAAGTAAAAATGGCTGTGCCGGGAAGGTTAAGCAATATCAATAATGGTATCGAAGAGGTAACATCATTAATTCTCATAACTGTTTGCTTTGGGGTCCTCTACATCAGTGCTGCCCAAACTTTAATGTGCATGTGAAACAACTGGTATTTTGTTGAAATGCAGATTCTGATCCAGTAGGTCTTGGGTGGCCCGAGAGTTTACGTTTTTAACAAGCTCCCAAGTAATATATCTGCTGGTGGTCTGGGGCCCCAGTTTGAGTAGTGAGGCTTTACAATGTAGTTACATCATTCATACCTCTGAAAAAATCAGGATGGTTTGTTTTTCTTCCCTTGGGAAACAGCTGACATTTACACTTGGGGTTCAAAAAGGTTCTCAGGTTGTCACGTCTGGCAGTACTGTGATGTAATGTTCACTTATCTAGAATCCTGAGTGAGTATAGTACTAACTGTATTTAGGAGTAATTCACATTTTCAAAAGAGGATGGTGGATCAAAAGACAATGGAAAAGATGGAAAGGAAGAAAATAGATGGGGAAAAAAGGTACTAAGAGGTAATAGAGAATTTAGCAAGCCAGATAAAGCAACAAAATAAAAAACAAGCTAAAGATCCATCTATGAGCAAATTACTTGTCCAATAGTCTTCAGAAATCTACTTGTTTGAGACCAGCATCTTAGTTTCACTTGCTTATTTGAATTTCGTGCAAGACAATGGGTCTCTCTAGAAGTTAAATTTATGGCATATTTGAAAAAATGTGCTCTGACATGAATGTTTGTAGTTGTCATTTAACTTTAAACAGCTTTTCCTGATCTCCTTTAATTAAATTACATTGTCCTTATAATTCTCTTTTAAGAGCCTAGTCTTTTCCTTCATGGCACATCATAATTTGAAATACATTGACTTATCTTTTCCTTCTTTAGGTCTTATCTCCCCACTAGACTGTAAACTTTAGGAGTAGGATCAAAAGTGTTGTGTTTACCAACGTTTATCTAGCGTAGTATCCAGCGCATCTAAAACCCATTGCTGTGGAGTCAATTCTGGCTCATAGCAACCCTACAGGACAGATTAGAACTGCCCCATAGGGTTTCCAAGGAGCAGCTGGTAGATTCAAACTGAGGATCTTTTTGTTAGCAGCAGAGCCCTTAACCACTGCGCCACCAGGGCTCCTTAGCACATCTAAGTACTTTATAACTACTGAGTTTAAAAAGTGGAAAGTGAACATGTGAAACCTGAATTGTTAATTCATGGAAGACAGAAATTATCACTTTTTTCTTTCCTATTTCCTTCAATCTTGGAAGAAGTACAACCAGAATGCTCCTTAGAGGCAAGGATGGTGAGACTGCATTTTACATACTTTGGACATGTTGTCAGGAGGGATCAGTCCCTGGAGAGGGACACTATGCTTGGCAAAGTGCAGGGTCAACAGAAAAGAGGAAGACTCTCAACGAGGTGGATTGGCAGAGTGGCTGCAACAATGAGCTCAAGCATAACAACGATTATGAGGATGGCACAGGACCGGGCATTGTTTTGTCCTGTTGTACTAGTCGGAACCAACTTGATGGCACCTAACAACAACAACAACATTCCCTTCAATGTCTAGAGCCGTGTTCTAAAATGTAAATTAGGGCAGAAATTCTGCCCGCTTGTTCACTTTGAGCCCAGTGCCTAATTAAGCTGACTTAAGTGCTCAGTATATAAATGTTGAATGACTGATAAAGGGATTGTTAACAAGGAAGTTGGCTGGCCCATAGGATAGAGAATAATTGTGCTCTGCTCCCAGTTTTTACTTCGTATCACACCCAACACAGGGCATTGCATATACAGTAGTATAAATTCAACAAAATGCTTATTGAATTGAATTACATTCATGGAGGAGCCTAAGCAAACTGTCTTTCGTAGAATTCAGATATACTTTCTTTGGCAGGAGGGTTTTCTAGATCTATTTCCATAAGTTCCTCTGGTAGACACCATGGGTTGTGGGTATATCTACTCTTGCTTGCTATCAGAACTCTTGTTTTTTAGAGTTGAGTTGCCCCCCACTTAATGGAATGAGTCAAGATTGGCACAAACCATTGGTCCTCAAACTGCTGCATATTAAAATCACCAGGGAGGTAAATAACAATACTCGTATCTGCACCACACTCCAACCAAATAAATAAGAATCTCTGAAGATGGGGGCCCAGGCTTTTCACCAACCTCTCCCCAGGTGATTATAATGGGAAGCCACAGTTGTACTAATCTAAGCCCATGACAATATAGTTTTCCTCTGCCTATATTTGGTTCCGTGGTAGACATCTGTGCAACCCAGTTCTTGTCAGTGAGATATAAGAGAAAATCTGCTAAGGGGTCTGTTATTTATTGAATTGTGTCCCACCAAAAATGTATTGAAATTCTAACCCCTGTACCTGTAAACATGACACTTTTTGGAAATAGAGATTTTCTTTTGTTATGTTCATGAAATCATACCAGAATAGGATGGGTCCTAAACCTAGTCACTTCTGAGTTTAAAAAGCAGAATAGACATACAGACACATACAAGGAAAGACAGATGCCAAGGAACGCCAACCAAAGAATGCCAAGAATCGTCAGCAGAGACTAAGAGACTCGCAGAAGGTCTTGACACAGCCAAGACTCTGATTTGGACTTTCAGCTTCCAGATCTACGACGCAATAAATTGCTGTTCTTTAAAACCACCCACTTGTAGTATTTCTGTTACAAAAACACTAAGTAACTAAGACAGAGTCCTAGAAAAGATTTTCCACCCTGATAAAAAAACGAAGACCATAAGACATACAAGGTCTTTTCCCTCCACCTCTTCTTCCTTCTTGTGATTTTGTGATGTTGTTGTTGTTAGGTGCCGTCGAGTCGGTTCTGACTCATGGAGACCCTATGCACAACAGAACGAAACACTGCCTCGTCCTGAGCCATCCTCAAAATCATTGTTATCATTGAGCTCATTGTTGCAGCCACTGTGTCAATCCACCTCGTTGAGGGTCTTCCTCTTTTCTGCTGACCCTGTACTCTGCCAAGCGTGATGTCCTTCTCCAGGGACTGACCCTCCTGACAACATGTCCAAAGTATGTAAGATGCAGTCTCGCCATCCTTGCCTCTAAGGAGCATTCTGGCTGCACTTCTTCCAAGACAAATTTGTTCATTCTTTTGGCAGTCCATGGTATATTCAATATTCTTTGCCAACACCACAATTCAAAGGCATCAACTCTTTTTCGGTCTTCCTTATTCACTGTCCAGCTTTCACATGCATATGATGTGATTGAAAATACCATGACTTGGGTCAGGCGCACCTTAGTTTTCAGGGTGACATCTTTGCTCTTCAACACTTCAAAGAGGCTCTTTGCAGCAGATTTGCCCAATGCAATGTGTCTTTTGATTTCTTGACTGCTACTTCCACGGCTGTTGATTCAAGTAAAATGAAACCCTTGACAACTTCAATCTTTTCTCCATTTATCACGATGTTGCTCATTGGTCCAGTTGTGAGGATTTTTGTTTTCTTTATGTTGAGGTGCAATCCATACTGAAGGCTGTGGTCTTTGATCTTCACTAGTAAGTGCTTCAAGTCCTCCTCACTTTCAGCAAGCAAGGTTGTGTCATCTGCATAAGGCAGGCTGTTAACGAGTCTTCCTCCAATCCTGATGCCCCGTTCTTCTCCATATAGTCCAGCTTCTCGTATTATTCCTTCAGCATACAGATTAAATAGGTATGATATGAGGAGGTAATTAGATCTGTGGCAGCTCTGATCATGAAGAGACATGGCGACACCCCAAGACAGCAGAACAAAGAAGTAAAAGGGCAAAGGGCTTCATTGTGAATCTGCCTGTGCCTAGACTTCTTGTTATGTAAGATGATTCAATGTCTTTATTGTTTAAGTTACTGGTGATAAGTAATTCTGTGGCTTGCATATGATTCCTTTTCTCTTCCTGCTTACAATATAAGCCTTACTCATTCTTTTATGCATACATGCACTTGTTTATGAAAATAAGTTGCATACTGGTTAAGAGCATGAGTTTTGCAATCAGACAGATCTAGGTTAGAGTCCCAGCCCTAATCCCTGCTACTAGTTGTATGGCTCTCTAAGCTGTGTTTCTTCTTCTATATAAATGATGGTGCCTGTTTCATAATTCTTTTGTGAGAATTAAATGAGATAATACATGGAAAGCACTTAGCACAGAGTCTGACACTGTACTCAGCCCATGTTAGCCATTATTATTTCATGCCTGCTCTGTGCCAGGAATTTTCTCTTGTTCCATTAAATAAAAATAACAAAAATCGTATTGAGTAATGCATTCAATTATTAATTACTACCTCAGGATTTTCCCAAGCGAAATAATCATAATTTAGAATCTTGTTATTCACACACTTTACTTTAGCATCTACATACCTCTCAAAGTGTGAGATCTATAATTAGAAATTGGTTTTTTTTATGTGTTTTCTAGAAGCATTCTACAAGAAGAAAAAGAATATTCAGTCATCAGTATTCTGGCTCTATTCATTTGTGATTAAAATTAAAAGATGAGATGTGGTAGCAAACACTCAATTGTAGATTAGAAGACCAGTATTTTGTTTCATTAATGGTTTTGTAAACTTGATTGTACTACTCAAGAGAAGAAATTAGTGATTTCTTGTGAGCTAAATGAACTAGCACGTTAGTTGTAAAGCCATGTGCCTATTAGTACCTGAGGGCTAAGCAAAAGACATGTACTTGTTTGGGAAGGAAAGGCGAACTAGAAATCTTACTGGGTTAAAATACAGGTGTCTTTTCTGAAGTGAGAGGCATTAGATTGGTTTCTAATCTTTGCATGAGTGTCCAATGTGAGGGGAAAGATAGGAGGATTGTACTGAGTAATTAAAGAAAAATTTAGATCTTAAAATGATATGTATGCCTTAATAGCAAATATGTAAAACTAACATGTATATAAAGAAGGAATATGTGCAATTATTTAAGTATTGCAGGGATTGGGCTTAGTTTCTTTAATCATTATCCATATGTCACTATTAATCAGTAGATGGTTCTATCTCACTTTCATTGCAATTCTTGCCCAAACTTTTACACTAGTTTACTGGGTAACTTTAGGCAAGTGATTTAACATTTTTGAGTCTTCAGAAGCACAATCATGATCTCTTTGTGTTTTGTAGATGATTTACATAATAATATGTGCAGAAAGATTTTAAAGTTCTTTGGGATACATTTTATATTCTTTCATAAGAATTTAACATATCTGGTACTTACTATATTGTAAAAGATCCCTTTACCCTTGAGTAGTTTTTCTGGGCCAACGATTCTTATTAGTTTATCCCCAGGCTTTGCCAAATTGTAACTAAGCCAATATTGATTATGCTGCAACTACTTTGAGGTCAGTGTTGGCCAGTCAATAGTATAGCACTTAGGGAAAGAGAATGTCTTAAAATGATTTTTAATCCAAATGACTACATGTTTTCATAAGAAAGTTTGTAGACCCTAAAATTTAATTTGAAAAAAAAAAAATCTTGAAGCAATTTGTATTAAAATTTACCTATTGTAACTTTGCTTTTTTTTTTTTAACTTTGCTTAGATTTTGTAAGCCATGTTTAACTATACCTCTAAAGATCAAGTCCCTAAGTAGTACAAATGGCTAATGTGCTTTTCTGCTAACTGAAAGGTTAGAAGTTTGAGTCCACCTATAGGTGCCTCAGGAGAAATGCCTGGCAATCAACTTCTGAAAAATCAACCATTGAAAACCCTGTAGAAAACAGTTCTACTCTGACACACAAGGGTTCACTATGAGTTGACTCCAACTCAATGGCAACTGGGTTTTTCTTTCTTTTTTTTTTTTTAAATAGCTATAAATGTACTACTTCTAAACTGGGCTCATAAAACTTAATTTCTGTCTTTGTTTATTTGGGAGGAATGATCTGAAATTTACCACAGTGAACAGTGGTTTAAATAGAAGAATAAGTTAATGACAGTCTAGCAGACTAAATACTTCGACTTTTACTAATGAAGCCTAAAGTGATGTGCCCCTCCCTGGGACATCATCCTAAGAACTGAGATACCTCTGCTTATTCTCAGGGTCCTCTGCCTTTTAATCATTTCCTGCCCCTTAGCCTTGTCTTTGGACCACAGTGCCTTCTGCCTAAAAAAAAATCACATTGCTCTTCAATTATCAAATTACTCTAGAAAAGAGTTGAACCGTTTCTTACTCTATGTCACAGTAGAATCACTCTTGATCCTGGTGGGAATGTCTATCATAGTCCCAACTCTCTCCAAGGGGTGGGCACAAGACGATGCTAGCTAGGCCAGTCAGAATTTCTGTCTCCGTGCCAGGAATTTGAATCTTGAGCAGAAGTGACACATGTATGGAATGAAGTTAAATCATTCCCATGGTCATAGCAGAAAAGACTATCCACAAATTTCTCCTATAAAGATCCCCAGAGTTTCCCTGCTTCCTATCCCTCCCAGGGTCAAGTGGTTTCTGTTTTCCCTTGATTTTGTAAATTACAGATGTTCTTCCCATATTGAGAGAGGAGGAAGTGGGGGAGCACTTTACGTTAGCTAAAATTAGGCTCTGTAGCTTGCAACAGGAAACCCTGGTGGTGTCGTGGTTAAGAGCTACAGCTGCTACCAGAAGGTTGACAGTTTAAATCCACCAGCCAATCCTTGAAAACTCTATGGGGCAGTTCTACTCTGTCACATAGGGTCGCTATGAGTCAGAATCAACTCGACGGCAACGGGTTTGGTTTATGGGAGCTTGCAACCAAAGATCCCCAACTCATGCAGGCACAAATCATGAATACATACAAAAATCAAATGAACTATATAAAACAATAAATGATACAGTCAGTGAATGATATAAATAGTAAGTATTGTAATAGTTTGGAGGGGGGACATATATCCGTTGTCTGATAAAGTCAGGAGAGGAAAAAGAACTCACAGTGGAGGTTGATCAGGAGTGGCCAAAGAGGAGGGAAATTTCAGAAGAAACTGTGCCACAGAGACCAAGAAAAGAGCAGGTTCCAGAAAGAAAGTTGTGATCAACAGTGTCCAATAGGGCGGTGTCCAATAATGGTTAAATAAGACAAGGACGAAAAGAGGTCCACAGAATTCAGTATTTGGTTGAACTTTGCTGACCTTGGTAGAGGCATTTTGGTGCTTTACTAGTGGAGAGGGAGGCTGGTTGTGGTGAAATTGAGTGTGAACAGGAGATAAAGGAAAGATTCACAGTAAAGAAGGACTACTCCTCTTTCTACAATCTTGATTATGAAGAAAGAAGGGAGGCCGGAGAGTGACCCAGGTGTGACCCCAGAGTCAAAGCCAGGATTCTATTAAATGAGCTCCAGCTTGTATATTAGTCTGAGTTCAGTGCAGGAAATAAAAAAAATCCTGTTAGGTGTCTTCGAGTTAATTCTGACTCATAGCGACCCCCTGTGACAGAGTAGAACTTCCCCATAGGGTTTCCTAGGCTGTAATCTTTACGGGAACAGATCGCCAGGTCTTTGTCCCACAGAGCAGCTGAGCACTTAACCATTGTGCCACCAGAGCTTCTAGGTATTTAAAAAATAAATTTATGAACTTGTATGCTTACAAAATCATTGGAAGAGCTGGAGGGCCAGAAATCAGATGGCCACCATTGAGATTTTGGCTTCAAGATCACACTGTTACTGCTGTGATTCATGGCTTCCACCAATGGCACCACCATAACCGCCACCACCATATCTTTCCTTCTCCACCTCTGAGACAGTGAGAGGAGGAGGACAGGTGCTGGTTTAGACTACTGTAGATGTGGATATAAGTGGTGAAGTTTTGCTCTTTCCAGCAGCAACCCAAACATATACTGGTTAACAAAGGTGAAGCTCTCATTCTTAACGGTAGTAATTTGTAGTTAACCTTGAGCACTATGTGCCAAGCACTGTGGTAAAAAACCCACTAAAACTGTGGTAAGAATGTATTATCTAGTTTAATTCTCCCAAAAAGCCCATGGTATGGGCACTTTGAGAGGTTGAACAGTTTTCCCAAGGTCATATTACCACAAAGTGACGGAGCCACAATTCAAACCCCGACCTATCTGACTTCATCATGTCCACTTCCCTGTCACAGTCACCTGGGCAAGTGCGGTTTGCTACATGCCCATTCAGGACAAAGCAAGGAATAAGGGCTCTATCTTCTGCTGACCTTCCAAGAAATTGGTTTAGGATCCTTCACTAACCCTGGAAACTGGACATAAACTGAGTGCTATTTCTTATTCATATGCCAATAGCCTATTCACTAGACCTGTAAGACTTCCCTATTTCAATCAGACTGCCCAAGTTACTTCTTCTTTAATTTAAAAAAGAATCATATTACTACCTTTTAAAACATTGACAAATCCAATTGATCAATCATCAGTGCATTTGATTTCACTCTAACACTTCAGACAGCAGAAGGCTGTATTGGTTTTACTTTATAACACAACAAAACTAAAATAAGCCATGAAAGCTTTGGACACTACCGCCATGGTCTCAGATATTCACATAAAAACATGGAAGCCTTGATGAAATGCCATCTCCTTGCTCTATCACTCAGCGTTAGATAAGTAAAGCACAACAGGGAATGGTCAAAAGAAACTGTAAATAAAGCCTAATTATTTCATCTCTATTCTGTTTTAATAGGACATACTCCCATGAAAAAAGGTTAAAAGAAAAAGAAAACTAAGTAGCATCCTAGAAGTTTGTGTAAAAGTATATTTTTTCTTGAAGATTTTCACTTACTCTTTACTATTTAGCCATTGTATTCATTCATTTATTGAAGCATTTATTCTTTCATCAAGCATTTATTGATGGCCTGTGGGGCTAGAGGAAACCCTGGTGGCATAGTGGTTAAGTGCTATGGCTGCTAACCAAAAGGTCGGCAGTCGAATCCTCCAGGCGCTCCTTGGAAACTCTACGGGGCAGTTCTACTCTGTCCTATGGGGTCGCTATGAGTAGGAATCGACTCGACTGCAGTGGGTTTGGTTTTTTTTGGTGGGGCTAGACAGACAAGTTCACTGACTTTAAGGGGAAAAAAAACCAAACTGCCATTGAGTTGATTCCGACTCAGAGTGACCCTATAGGGCAGAGTAGAACTCCCCCACAGGGATTCCAAGGATTGGCTGGTGGTTTCAAACTGCTGACCTTTTGGTGCTCTTAACCACTTGGCCACCAGGGCTCCTTACAGTAGTTATGTTCAAGAAAAAAGGAGAAAAGGACTTCTATTTTATATTCTTGTTATTTCTTTATTGTTTGAATTCCTCTACAAGCATGTATTAGTTGATAATTTTGAAGTGTGATAAAATATAAATGTTAATAAGATTACTATCTTAGAAATGGTTAATATGATTTTTCTCTTTTGCCTTTCCTAACATATTTTTTCTAGTTGGCCCCAAACACTAGGCTGTCCCAGAAGATTAGTATTTGTTACAGAATGATAACATTTATTGCTTACTATATTCTAGGCCCTGTTCTAAGCAATTTGTGTATAATGCAAAAAAAAAAAAAAAAAGATGAGATTAATATTCAGCTTCTGACTTTCAAAATAAGGTTGTTGTATTGGGAGAGGATTTTCTGTATTCTTTTATTCATTTTCATCCCCCATTTATTAGAAACCGAGCCTGGAGGACTGACTTAGTTCATAGAGTTCTCTCATAGTACAGAGGAGACACCCCTCCTGTTAGGGCAGCAAGGACATGGGTCTAATTCCTCTACGGTAGAAGGAAGATGTGTTATAGAGGAAGTGGGGGATGGAGACCCCATTCCCCTTCAGTCCCAGGATTGTGGGAAGGGGAGAGAAAGGAGTAAGGTTAGAAAGGATTTCTCCTCCCATTGCTTCCCATTTGAGACTCTGGGAAGAGGCCTTGTTGCAGGCTGTCTCGTATCAACCCCCCTGGAGGCAGCATGTTCAGGCAGGTCATGAAGTGTCACTTTAAAGTCACCTATAGTTTCCATGTGGGGCCCTTGTGACCCAGAACTATCTGAGAATCTGGCTGGGGATCTGTAGTGTAGGTAAGGTGGGTAAGGGACTGTAAGATGTGCCAGGATTGAATGGGAGTCATACCCAGATCTCGAAGGGGTATACGATGCTCGGAGGAGCCCAGGATGGCTGGGTAGGTTAGAGAGGGCCACCGGCTAGCCCACACCATGAATTACACCAGCCACAGACTTCAGTTGCAATGCCAGCGATGCTGGGAGCAAGCAGGGGGACGAGAGTCGAAGGAGCGGTGGGCACTGCTGCCCAGGGTCACAAGTCTTCCTCTCTGCCACAAGGTCAGGCAACCCTACAACAATCCACATGCATACACCTAGCTACCACCTTGGAGCTGAAAGGGTGAGAAATGTGACAGATAGAACTTTTTTTTTTTCCTAGAGAGACTAACATCACCTAAAGGGACTGTTTAAATTATTGAATCAGACTAAGTTTAAACCAAATGGGATTTAAAAGTTAATTGTTTTTACTCCTTACCAACAGGTGGGAACCCAGAAAGAAGGCCAAATTAGTTAATAAAGGGACTACATTTTCACCGTACTTCTGAGAAGTAGTGTGAATTAAATGCACAGTTCTGCTAAATAAATTTAAAAATCAATTACAATACCAAAAAAACCCACTCCCCTCGAGTCGGTTCCGACTCATAGCGACCCTATAGGACAGAGTAGAACTGCACCATAGTTTCCAAGGAGCAGATGGCGGATTCAAACTGCTGACCTCTTAGTTAGCAGCTGTAGCACTTAACCACTACGCCACCAGGGTTTCCACAATTACAATGCAGAGTATTAAATGCTATGAAAAGAAGCATCAACCTAGTTGAAGTAATTGCTATATTGGATCAGACCCAGGGAACATCCACCCCGGAAGTGGTCTTCCCAGTGAAACCTGGGAAGATCTGCCGGGGGGTGGAGTGAATGATTGATCCCATTATGTCTACTCCAAAGTTAAGAGTGTTCCCTGTAATATGGCCAGTTTTTCAAAGTACCCCATTATGTGTTTGACATTCATTCTCCAGCTCTTCTTGAATGCGTTTATATTTGCACCACCTCTTGGAGACTGTAAGTCTCTCTGCAGAGGATATTTCTGAAAAATTTTTTTGTTATTATCCAATTTGGGAGGACTTGGGAAGAGTAAGGTGAGGGAGGTTCTGGGTGTCAGAAACTTCCTCTTCAGATGGTTTTTCCCCCTTCGAGAAAAAAAGAAGCCAACGACATATTTATGCTCAATGTTTAAACAGTAAGTAGTTTGGCTTTGCTCAGATTGGCGGGCGAGAGCAATTTCCGATCAGCGGCTAACAGAAAGGTTGATGGTTCGAGCCCATTTAACGGCTCTGTAGAAGACAGGCCTGACAACCTGCTTTCATAAAGATTACAGCCAAGAAAACTCTATGGAGCAGTTCTATTCCATAACACACCTTGGTTGCCATGAGTCAGGGCGACTTGATGACAGCTAACAACAACAGTTTAGCTCAGGATGGCTCAAAAATAAATTTTGTACTGTACCAGCACAACCAGTTTTTTTTCCTAACCCCTGGATAAAAACTCAGGCAGAACCCAAGACTTTTCCGGTCTGTCTGAAGTAGACTAAGTCCTTGGTCAGCAATTCAAATATCTAGATCTTTATCACAATCAAAACTTTTTAATTTTAGCTTAATGGTAGATCTTATCACTAGCCCCCAGCCTGGGCTGCTGTGGGCAGAGGAGGAAAGGAAAGTGGCTACTTGTTTTACTTTTTTCACATTGGCACTTCAACGTCTCTTCTCCCCAGTTTATTAATGGAAGGAGAAGATGTAAAGGGGGCAGGAAATTCTCACTTGACCAGTATTGCTGTGAGAAGCTTCTGCTCTCTGGCCCTGGCAGGTATTTAAACCCGACTCTTTTTTTTATGTTGTGGGCTCTTTGGAAGCGAGTCAGGTATTCAGATACCAAATCAAGTTGTCTTTGAGTCCACTCACTCCCAGTCATGGCAACCTCATATGTTTCAGAGTAGAACTGTGTTTCACAGGGTTTTCAATGGCTGGTTTTTTTTGTTTTGTTTTTAATAATTTTTATTGTGCTTTTTTTTTTTAAGTGAAAATTTACAAATCAAGTCAGTCTCTCACACAAAAACCCATATACACCTTGCTACACACGCCCAATTACTCTCCCCCTAATGAGACAGCCTGCTCTCTCCCTCCACTCTCTCTTTTAGTGTCCATTTCGCCAGCTTCTAACCCCCTCCACCCTCTCATTTCCCCTCCAGGCAGGAGATGCCAACATAGTCTCAAGCGTCCACCAGATCCAAGAAGCTCACTCCTCACCAGCCTCCCTCTCCAACCCATTGTCCAGTCCAATCCATGTCTGAAGAGTTGGCTTCAGGAATGGTTCCTGTCCTGGGTCAACAGAAGGTCTGGGGGCCATGAACACCAGGGTCCTTCTAGTCTCAGTCAGACCATTAAGTCTGGTCGTTTTATGAGAATTTGGGGTCTGCATCCCACTGCTCTCCTGCTCCCTCAGGGGTTCTCTGTTGTGTTCCCTGTCAGGACACTCATCGGTTGTAACCAGGCACCATCTAGTTCTTCTGGTCTTAGGATGATGTAGTCGCTGGTTCATGTGGCCCTTTCTGTCTCTTGGGGTCATAATCACCTTGTATCCTTGGCGTTCTTCATTCTCCTTTGATCCAGGTGGGTTGAGACCAATTGATGCATCTTAGATGGCTGCTTGCTAGGGTTTAAGACCCCAGACACCACTCTTCAAAGTAGGATGCAGAATGTTTTCTTAACAGATTTTATTATGCCAATTGACTTAGATGTCCCCTGAAACCATGGTCCCCAGACCTCTGTCCCTGCTATTCTGGTGTTCGAAGCATTCAGTTTATTCAGGAAACTTCTTTGCTTTTGGTTTAGTCCAATTGTGCTGACCTCCCCTGTACTGCGTGCTGTCTTTCCCTTCACCTAAAGTAGTTCTTATCTACTATCTAATTAGTGAATGCCCCTCTCCCACCCTACCTCCCTCCCCCTTCTTGTAACCACAGAAGAATGTTTTCAATGGCTGATTTTTTTGGAAGTAGGTTGCCAGGCCTTTCTTCTGAGGTGCTTCTGAGTGAACTTGAATCACCAACTTTTCAGTCAGCAGCTAAGTGCTTAACTGTTAGAGCTACCCAGGGACTCCAAATATTCACATAAAACAGGCAGCCAAATGAGTCTTAACTGATACTGGGGCTGAGTCCCCAAGATCTGTGATAAGAAAGTGTGGGGGGGGAGGGGCAGGGAACAGGGAGAACAGTATAGGCCTGAGAAAAAAACTTTGATCAAGCCCAAGTCAGAAAGTGAGTATTTTCATGTTTCTGCACAGTTAGGACTTACTGAACAAATTTTACTGAAACCTAGGTTAAAGAACAAGCCTCAAAGTTAAATTATGACTGAATAGATAAAGAAGTCTGGAGAGATTTAGCTCTCCAGAGGTATATGTTTACATTTCAAAGGAGGGTAAAACCTGCAACCAAGGAGACATCCTAGGAGTTGTGCATCTGGAAGCCTTGTCTTACTTTCCCCCTGGAGACATTTGTTTATATTTCCAAGGGTTAGAAGCCAGGTACCTACTCCTTCTCTCTCCAGGGGAAATTGGTTTGCACTAGCTAGCAAAGGTTTCCCTCCCTTTCTCAGAACCAGTAGTAAAAGGTAATAATTTAGACTTCTGTTGCAGAAACTTCATGTTTGCATTCAAGATAAGTAATTAAAGTAATTATAGACATTTAAAACTAAGCCATAGAAATAGGCTTGTGCATGGTCTCTCACTAGAGAATATATGACTTGTTGCTAAAAAGGCTAATGTGATCGGTACTATGGTGATATTCATTGAGTGTGCAACTCATTACAACACTGCCATCTAGTCAATTCAGACTCGTAGTGACCCTATGAGACAGAGTAGAAGGCCGGTGGGTTCAAACCACTGACTCTGAACCTCTTGGTTGAGCACTTAACTACTGTGTTCCCGGGGCTCCTTTGCACATAGAGTCAGGAAAGTAAATATATCCCAGCACTCAGCCCTGATCTGATGCAATCATTTCTGGGTGTAAAATTTAATAAGAAAATTGAGAAACTGGAGTGTGTCTAGTAGAGAGGAGGCAGTCAGGTAAGTGTTGGGCTTGGAGGCCATGTCATGAACAAAGTTGGAGGATCTGGGGTATTTAGTGAAGAGTCATTGCATGCATGAGGGAAAGGTGCACTTTCTTTTGGCTGCTCAGAACAAACTGCTCACGCTTATGGAGAGGCAGATTTTAGCTTCATATAAAGAATTTTTCTAACAAAGATATTTAGCATTGCAATAGTTCTCTTGTCATTGGAAGTATTTAGATAACAGCTAGGATGACCATCTGTTGGAAAGGATGCAGAGGAAATCTGCTTTATGTGGGAGGTTGGTATAATTGACAGTATAGATTTCTGGCAAACTCTGTGTCTCCACAAAGTTTAATTGATCATCACCTGACTAGTCTCTGCTTTGGCCGTTGGCCGATCAAGCTCCCTTCTTTGACAGCCTTGGCCAAATTTAGAGGATCTTTTTTTTAACTTCCAGAGTTCTGATAAGTTTCTTAGCTTCATGTGTAAAATAAGGATACCAATACTTCCTACACATAGGGTTAGTATGACAATTAAATGAAAGTACATGTAAAACATGGATCATGTAAAGCAGCACTTACAACAGAGCCTAGCAAACACTCAATACATCACGGCTATTATCTGTTTATTAATATTTTAGCTTATTGTCTTTCTCTACCTTTCACTTGGCTACCTACTCATCCTTCACGTTTCAGTTTTCATTTACCAAAAAAATAAGTTGCTGTCAAGTAGATTCTGACTCATGGTGACTTCATGTTTGTCAGGGTAGAACTATGCTCCATAGAGTTTTCTTTTATATATATATATATATATAATTTATTTTTGTTGTTGTACCATAGGTTTTCAATGGCTGATTTTCTGGAAGTAAATTACCAGGTCTTTCTTCTAAGGCATATCTGGGTGGACTCAAACCTCCAACTTTTTGGTTAACCATTTGCACCACTCAGGAACTCCCCAGTTTTTATTTACATGCCTCTTTATTTTCAGTGGGAGCCCTGGTGGTGCAGTGGTTAAGTGATACAGCTGTTAACCAAAAGGTTGGCCGTTTGAATCCACCAGATGTTCTTTGGAAACCCTATGTGTCAGTTCCACTCTGTCCTCTAGGGTTGATATGGGGTCAGAATTGACTCTACAGCAGTGGGTTTTGGTTTTTTTTGTTTGTTTTTTCAGTGAGTTTGAGTCTCTTTTCATATGGCCAAAAACCTTTTGATGGTTAGCTTTTCATATCTTTGCACATTAAGAATTATTTTTCTAATATGTTCTATTATTTGTTAGTCTTTTTATTGTCAGTTTGTAGGAGCTCTTTATATACTGGGCCTATGATATGAGTTGCAAATATTTTTTCCAGTTTATCCTTTGTCTTTTGACCATAGCACTTTAGACATGTAGAAGGTATTTTTTTTTAATGTAGTAGTGTTTATCAGTATTTTCATTCATGCAGAGACCTCAAAAATCTCTATTCCTACTGACCTCAAATACTGATTTAAAAGTGTGATTCCTTGCACTAGCATCATGACATGAGAATTCCTGATGTCTTCATAGAAACACAGAATAAATTCCTCCATTATCAAGATGCTTCAACATTGTGCTTTTAACTGGTGAGTGATTTTCCTGTGTCTCTGCTGCTAAAGAGTAGCTTCTCATAACATCTGATCATTCACGAAGCTTGAGTGTCCTTCGTAGCTAAGTCACTGTGGCTCCAGACAGACTGGAACTACTGTAAACATTACCCTTATCTGCCTGTAATATCGGGTTGCCAGCCAAACCATACACCTGTGGCAACAGAGAAACTGAGTTGCTGCTGCTTAAATCAAAGGACCTGAATTTGCTGTCAATAATATTGATATTTTTAAAACAACAAAAAATTTTTTTTTTTTTTATATTTTAGCCTCTGGATAAATCCACAGTGCCAGACACACTACTTGACTTACACGTGCAGAGAAGAACACATCAGTCTTCTAAAGGTACAAAGGATATATTAGTCTTTGTACCTTAAGGAGCTCAGTCTAATGAGGGAACAGGTGTGATGGATTGAATTATGTCCCCCCCAAAATGTGTGTATTAACTTGGTTAGGCCATGATTCCCAGTATTCTGTGGTTGTCCTCCATTTTGTGATTGTAATTTTAGGTTAAAGAGGATTTAAGATGGGGTGTAACACCCTTGCTCAGGCCACATCCCTAATTCAATGTAAAGGGAGTTTCCCTGGGGTGTGGCCTGCACCACCTTTTATCACTCAAGAGATAAAAAGGAAACGGAAGCAAACCGAGAGTGGGAGACCTCATACCACCAAGAAAGCAGTGCCAGGAGTAGAGTGTGTCCTTTGGACTCGGGATCCCTGTGCAGAGAAGCTCCTAGTCCAGTAGAGGACTGATAAGAAGGCCAACAGGGAAAGAAAGCCTTCCCCTGGAGCTGACACCCTGAATTTGGACTTCTAGCCCACTTTACTGTGAGGAAATAAACTTCCCTTTGTTAAAGCCCTCCACTTGTGGTATTTCTGTTATAGCAGCACTAGATGACTAAGACAACAGGATAATAAGTGATCACAGTTAACAATATTCAGATATACAGAATATATTTTGGGAAAATACAGAGGAGAAACCTAAAAAAATGAACCTCAATGTATCCCTGTTACTTTCTCCTACACATGGCCTGCACACACCCAGCTGCTTCCAGGTATTTCTGTAATATCACCTCAAACCCCTTATATTGCAGACCAAGCTTACCATCGGCCCCCCTCTCTCCTTCCCAGCACACTTCCAGCTGGCTTCCTGATTGTGCCATCTTGGTGTCTGTGCACCAGCACAGTCTTCAGTCTCTGAAGGTCAAAACTGTGGCATTTACCTGGATTCCTTCCACTTCTTCACTCACGAAGGCTGGTCTGTCATTAAACCCTGCCCATTTTTTCCTTGTAATATTCCTGTCATTTTCCCTCAGGCCTTTATTACATCATTAAAATAGTCTTCCAACTATTGTCCTAAATAACATTGTTTTCCGCACCATTCTTCTACTGTTGTTGTTGTTAATTGCCATCCAAGTGATTCTTACTCATAGTGATCCCATGTGTGCAGAACAGAACTGCTCCATCGGGTTTTCAAGGCTGCGACCTTTTGGGAAAAGATTGCCAAGTCTGTCTTCTGAGTTGCCTCTGAGTAGTTAGAAGTGCTAACTTTTCAGCTAATAGTTATGCACTTAGCCATTTGCACCACTCAAGGACTCCATCCTTCTATTACCCAGGTTAATTTTTACCAAAACTCATTTCATTATGTGATTCTACAGTTTAAAATCTTTCAATAACTCTCCACTACTTATTGGATAAAATTCAAGCTCTGAAACATTTGTGAGTCCTTTAGTAATCTGACTTCACGTTTCATTTCCAGTCTTGTCATCACCTATGCCCTTTGTTCGTCCCTGTCCCAGACTGTCTGTGGTTTTTGCTATTACTGAAGCAACCATGCTTCCCATCAATACCTTTCCCATCATGTTATCTCCTCTCTTCGTTTTTTCTCTTACCCAAATCTCCGTACTGCTCTACTATACCGTAGAGCAATGGCAGAATAATCTTCCTCTTCTTTATGCGTCTAAGTTCTAGTTTGTTCAAGGTCCAAAGCCAAGTCCCAGCTGCTCAATGAAACTGAGTGGTTGCTCTCATCCTCAGAGCATTTCCTAAAATTTTCTGAACTCCTGTAATATTCATTCTGTGCCATCAGCTGGCACTTACGTTTTTACGGAATGGAGTTCCATCATACAACCATTTTACTTTCAAAGGTTCAAGAAAATGCTCTCAGCCAAGAAACATAGAAATAATAATAAGAAAAAACACAATTTTGAATATTTTGGCAACCCTGCCCACTCTTTTACTTTATGCCCCCCAGTGAAATTGAGACAGAGGATGCAATTCTGCTGTTCTCTCAGTCAAGCACAATTTCCTTGTGTTTCTGGAAATTGAGCATCTCATCACTCTGAATGTGAGTCTAGCATTAAAGATACATATTTGATAGTATATGATATTTGTTTCATTGGCTGACTTTAGAATCTTACTTCCAATAAGACACTATTTCATATCTCACTGTATTGCTCTATTATACTATAAAGCAATGGCAGAATAAGACTTTTAAACTTCATTGAATTCTTTCACTATCACCTGGATGGTCTCACCATCCCTCTCCTGCTCCAAACACAGAGAAATAAATAAACAAGGTTGGAAAATTCCTGGCTTTAAAGTAAAATGAAAAAGGGAGGGAGGAAAGAAAAAGAAAAACCATTATGCACATGTAAGGCTCTGTAGGATATGTGACACAATCTTTTGTCTATCTGCTCCCTCAGACTAACAAAGATATCAAGAGCGAGGAGTGCAGTAGGTTGAATGTTGTTGTTGTTGGTTGCCGATGAGTCAATTCCAGCTCATGGCAACCACATGTGTGCACAGTAGAACTGCTCCACAGGGCTTTCAAAGCTGGGCTATATGAAGAAGAACGGAGCATCAGGATTAGAGGAAGGCCTACTAGCAACCTGGTTATGCAGGTGACACAACCTTGCTTGCTGGAAGTGAAGAGGACTTGAAGCACTTACTAATGAAGATCAAAGACTACAGCCTTCAGTATGAATTACACCACAACATAAAGAAAACAAAAATCATCCCAACTGGACCAATAAGCAACATCATGATAAATGGAGAAAAGATTGAAGTTGTCAAGGATTTCATTTTACTTGGATCCACAATCAATGCCCACAGAAGCAGCAGTCAAGAAATCAAATAAAGTATGGCATTAGGCAAATCTGCTACAAAAGGCCTCTTTAAAGTGTTAAAAAGAAAAAAATGTCACTTTGAGGATTTAGATGCGCCTGACCCAAGTCATGGTGTTTTCAATCACCTCAATGCTTGTGAAAGCTGGACAATGAATAAGGAAGACCAAAGAAGAATTGATGCTTTGAATTACTGTGTTGTCGAAGAGCATGGACTTCCAAAAGAATGAAAAAATCCATCTTGGAAGAAATACAGGCAGAATGCTCCTTAGAAGCAAGGATGGCAAGACTAAGTCTCCCGCACTTTGGACATGTTATCAGGAGGGATCAGTCCCTGGAGAAAGACATTGTGCTTGGTAAAATAGAGGGTCAAGGAAAAAGAGAAGGCTGTGAATGAAAAGGATTGGCTGCAGCAATGGGCTCAAGCATAATAACTATTATGAGGATGGCACAGGACAAGGCAGTGTTTTGTTCTGTTGCACATAGTGTCACTATGAGTTGGAACCAACTTGACGGTACCTAACAACAAAAACATAGGGCTCTCAAGGCTGTGACCTTTCAGAAGCAGATTGCCACGGCTGTCTTCTGAAGAGCTTCTGGGTGAGTTCAAATGGCCAACCTTACAGCTAGTAGTTGAGTCCTTAGCTGTTTGCGTCACCCAGGCAGCCAATAGGTTGAATAGTGGCTCCCCCAAAAAAGATATGTCCACGTCTTAGTTCTCAGAACCTGTGAATGTTACCTTTTTTGGGAAAAAGAGTCTTTGCAGATGTAATTAAGTCAAAGATCTTGAGATGAAGAGATCATCCTGTATTATCCAGGTGGGTGCTGAATTTAATAACAGCCAAACCAAACTCATTGCTGTCAAGCTGATTCTGACTCATAGCAACCCTAAAGGACAGAGTAGAGCTGCCCCATAGGGTTTCCACGGAGTGGCTGGTGGGTTTGAATGGCTGACCTTTTGGTTAGCAGCTGTAGTTCTTAACCACTATGCCACCAGGGTTTCTGAATTCAGTAACAAGTGTTCTTATAAAGAGACACATAGGGGAGATTTGACAACACACAGAGGAAAAGTCCCTGTGAAGACGAAGGCAGAGATTAGAGTGATGGATGTGGCCACAGGCCAAGAGCCTCCAGAGGGAGTGCAGCCCGGCTGACACCAAGATTTTGGACTTCTGGCCTCCAGAACTGTGGGATAGTAAATTTCTGTTGTGTTGAGCCACTAGCTTATGGTAGTTTGCTACAGCAGCCCTAGGAAATTAATACAAGGAGGAAAAGTAGGGAAGGACCAGATCAACTTAACAGAATCAGCACTCAAGTCCAGAGTCTAGGAACTCCCCACCCTCCATACCCTACACCCTGAGAAAGCAAGTGCCAAGGAGTCTCCAGGAGACAGGTTAGTGCATGCATTTATGTCACCTCTGCTTAGGAGCATTATCAGTTATCTTTCTCATCACTATCTGGAGAGGAGCACACACTGATGGCAGCCAGCAAACAGCTTGTTAATGTGCGGAATGAATGATGCCTGCCTATCTCCAGAGAGTTTACTTAGGTTGCAGCTGACCCATCCTATGAACGGGGCCCTGCAGGCAACATCTGCAGAATGCTGAGGGTAAGGAAGGCAAAGGTGGAGCTAGATGGAACCAGGAGTCCCTGGATAGTACAGACTGTTAACACACTCAGCGGCTAACCAAAAGCCTGGAGGTTCAAGTCCATCCAGAGGTGCCTCAGAAGAAAGACCTGGTGAACTACTTCTGAAAAACTGGCCATTGAAAACCCAGTGGAGTGTAGTTCTACTGACACACGTGGGTCACCACAGGTCAGAACTGACTCAAGGGCAACTGGTTTTTCTAGATGGAACCAGGTCAAGATTCCCTACAGGCAGGGCAATGGGAAACCCACCACCAAAGACAACCCTGCTTTTAGCTCCACCTTCATTTCCATCTCCAGGGGCATCTGGTGCCTCCAGTTCCTGGGCCTTTTGAGGTTTCTAGAGTAGTTGGGTTGCTTCTTATCTCTTCCGACTGCTGGTTGGAATTCAGATTTTTCAGGGTTAAGAAGTCAGTTTCCAGCTATCCGATGGCTTTCCAGCTTCCAAAATTTTATTGACATTGGATCCTCTCCCATTCTCTTTGTCCTAAAGACTTTTAAAACGTTCCTTAAAAATCCCTTTACTGTTATTTTAGCAGGGTGAAGGTAAGAGGTGCTAAGGCCAATGTGTACACTCAACATGCCATCTTTAACTAGGATGATGCAAACTTTTTATCTGAACATTTGTCCCTTGATTCGATTTTGGAAAATTCTTAGCTGTTATGTCTTCCAACATTGCATCTCTGCTGTATTAGTTTTCTATTACTACTCTAACAGATTACCACAAATTAGCATCTTAAAACAGTACAATTTTATTATCTCACAGTTCTGTAGGTCAAAAGTCCATAGACTGGGCTGGCTCCTCTGTTTCTGGTCTCATAAGGCAGAAATCAAGGTGTGAGCCAGCCTGGGGGGCCTGGGGGAGGAACTGCTTCCAAGCTCACTTAGGTTGTTGGCAGGAATTCAACCTCACGCAGCCATAGGGTTGGGGTTCCTGTTTGCTTACTGGCTGTCAGCTGGGGACCTCTCGAAGCTCCTTAGGGTCACCTCCATTCCTCATTACATTGCCCCCTCCATTCTCAAAACAGCAATGGCAGTGTGAAGTACTTTTCACCCTTCAAATCTCACTTCTGCCACGTGCCTCTTCTGCCTCTAGTCAGAGAAACTTCCTGCCTTTTAGGGTCTCATGTGATTACATTGGGCCCACCTAGATAATCCAGGATAATCTCTCTATTTTAAGGCTTGTAATCTTAATTACATCTGCAAAGTTCCTATCGCCATGTGACCACATATTCACGGGGTGTGAACATATTTGGGGGGCTATTCTGCCTTCTGTAGCTACTATCCCTCTAGTACCTTTGAGGAGCCTCTCAAGACGATACGTATATTTTTTTCATTGCTTTTTCATACATCTTCTTTGTCTGCACTAGGTCTTAGGTGAATTCTTTAATTCTTTTAACAGTGTCAAATCTACACTTGGGGCCCCGGTGGTGCAGTGGTAGAAGAACTTGGCTGCTAACCAAAGGGTTGGCAGTTCGAATCCAAAAGCCGCTCCTTGGAAACCCTACGGGGCAGTTCTACTCTGTCCTGTAGGGATGCTATGAGTTGGAATCCACTCGATGGCAATGGGTTTAGTTTGGTAATCTACAGGCAAGCTGCTTTAATAATTTTTTTTTAATTTATGATTATACTTTTACTTTCCAAGTTCTGTGATTAGTTCTCTTTCATACTCATCTCTTCTTGTTTCTTTTAATAGTTTTTGTTATTTTTAATGGCAATTATTCCTTCATCCATCTAGACCAGTGGTTCTCATCCAGGGGTGATTTTGACCCTCAGGGGATATTTGGCAATGTCTGGAGACATTTTTTTTTTTTTGTCCTTTTTTACTGGGTTAAGTGAAAGTTTACAGACCAAGTCAGTCTCTCATGCAAAAACTTATACACACCTTGCTCTGTACTCCCCCTAATGAGATGGCACACTTCTCCTCTCCACCCTGTATTCCCCGCGTTCATTCAACCGGCTCCTGTCCCCCTCTGTCTTCTCATCTCGCCTCCAGATAGGAGCTGCCCACATAGTTTCATGTGTCTACTTGATCCAAGAAGCTCACTCCTCACCAGTATCATTTTCTGTCTTATAGTCCAGTCCAACCCATTTAAAGAGTTGGCTTCGGGAATGGTTCTAGTCTTGGGCTAACAGAAGGTCTGGGGACCGTGATCTCCGTGGTCCTTTGAGTCTTAGACCATTAAGTCTGGTCTTTTTTAGGAGAATTTGAGGTCTGCATCCCACTGTTCTCCTGCAACCTCAGGGATTCTCTGTTGTGTTCCATGTCAGGGCAGTGGAGACATTTTTGATTGTCACAACTGAGGTAGGATCCAGAGATGTTGCTAAACATTCCTACAATGCACAGGACTGTACTTCCCACCAAAGACTTATCCAGCTCAAAATGTCAATAGTGCTGCGGTTGAAAAACCTTGATCTACCCACTACCACACCTTAAATATACTCATTTTAAAGACTTTGTCAGATTCTTTTATTTAGTTTCATCTGGAGATATTTCATTCTTTTATTGTTTATTTTGTTGGCTATTGTTGTTAGCATTAGACTTCATCATTGTTTTTACATTTTGGTTTGCAGGCTCATTTTCAGTGAGTTCCCCCCACCTCCCCGCGCTCCCCCTCTTTCTTTTTTTCTTTACATCTGGCTCTCTCTCCTCCCTATTTCAGTTTTGAGGGTGTCTCACCAGATCTCTGAGCTCCAATAAAGCGCCAAGCAAGTCTCACAAGGGCATTTCAGGGCTCCTTCCACGGCGATCCCGGAGTAACGTAAAGTCTGGGCAGCAGGCTGTTTCTGTTGCCACACTGTGTCTGTTTCCTCCTATCTCCCTAGGCCTGCAGCTTGCTCAAAGCCCCAGACCATGGGTGGTGGGCAGCAACATTTGCTTTGTTTTCCTTCCCAGACTCCTTTGCGTGCCAGGGATTCTGACCTCAGGCCTTGGAGTCCAGCAGTGAGCCTGACGCCGGTCTTACATGTCACTTGGTGCACTTAACAGTTCCCTTTATCCCGCAGAAAAAAAAATTCTGGTCCCACCATCTGCTTCTGATCAGGAGCCAAGAAGTCCCACTCACCTATTTGCAGTCTTTTTTTTTGGTTTTTATTTTTATATTTTCTAATTGTTTTGTGTTTGGAGCAAAGTTAAAGAATCATCTTGACTGGATAGTTATTGCAAAGCCATTTTGCTATGATATTTATTTATTGTTACCTCTTTTCAAAAACGATTTAGTTGTTACTCCCCAAAAAGTGTGTTTAATTGTAAATGTGCAAAACGTAATACAAAAGCCATCTATAGAATCCAACGCACTGCCTCCAGAAATTCCATAAAACCACTCATGCAAAAAACCGGACAGGGCATACAAAATGGAAACGTTAAAGCATATATGAATGTGTGCTAAGTTATTCACAACCCACAGAGTAGTCACATGATACACAAATTGCAAGTACATTTTCAGAGCAGAAGGCCTACTTGGAAGGGAGAGTAGTGAACAGGCAGGAATTGAGCTCCTTTCTGACCAATTAGAAAGTTTCAGGAAGGAAACAGAATGCCAGGACGTGTCCATGTGTTTTCCATATGCCAGCAGGATCTCTATAATCATTTTATTTGAATTTAATTTCATTCACAAATGTTTGCATGGATGCTAGAGAAACATAAAAAAAAAAGAACAAAATTTTTTTTTCTTTTTTTTTTTTTGAGAAACATAGCTGACTAAAACGATCTCAGTCAAGGAAGTCAGGATTTTTTAAGGGTGGGGGAAGGAAAGACATAAACAATTATGTTTTCATGGGATGAGTTCTATAGTATGTGTCTACACACAGCGTTACGGGGCCACAGTGTGGGGGCAATAATTCATTGCGTTGGGTGACAGGAAAAAAACTGCGAAAACGGTATTTAAACTGGGAGATTACGCGGTCTGTAGGCGTTCACTTTGTGGGTTAGGGCTAATCCGCTCTTGGGATCAGGACGCCGGGGCTAGAGGGAAGTCCCCGCTTTTAACCTGCACGTAGTAGATGACCAACGTATCCGCCTGATAGGAGGATCCCACGTCAAGCACCAGCGGAGGTTCGTGCCTTGCCAGCCGCGGGTCCCGTCCGCTAGGGGGCGCCACGGTTCCGCGCCGTCCGGCCGTTACGTTTCCGGGCACCGGGGCCCCGCGCCGCCATAGCCGCCGTCGCCGCCGGGCGCGTCCACGCCGCGCTGCGAGTCCTCCTCCTCTCCCGTTACCGAGGCAACGGCGGCACCTCCTCCGCGACCGTCCGGATCGTCTGTCCGCGCCATTTTCAAACTGCCCTAAAGCTGGAGCCGGTGGCCGGGCGGAAGAAGCTAGCGAGGGAGGCGAGGTGTTGAGAAGCGATGCGGCCGCAGGCGGAGGGAGCGGCCGGAGTTGCCAGTGAGTGCGGCCGCCGAGAGCTGGAGGGCCGGGCGGGACCGGCAGCGGCTGCGCTTGCCGTGCGGCCCCCGCGGCCCAGGCCTGGGCGCTGCCGAGAAGCCGCGCGGCCGCGGGAGGAAGTGGGGCCGGAGCGGGGCCGGGGTCCGGGCTGGCCCGTCGGGGCGGATGGGCAGGCAGGAGGCGGTCGAAGCGCGGACAGGACCCTGGCCGCCCTGCTTCCGACACCCCTTTCCCTTCAGCACCCGACTGCAAAGTCACAAACCCGGCTTGGCCTGGGGATGCTGAACCCTCTGACTTTTTCCTGTCCAGCTCATCACTGGCCGGCTGGGGCGTCGTGCAGACTAGCCTGCTATTGACTTATTTAACATTTAAAATGCTCTGTTACAGTAAGACTCATGCATGCTCTCTGTAAAAACAAAAATGCCCAAAAGAGTAGGACGAGAGCCATTTAATTAACTTTTGCCCAGCACCTTAGAAAACATTCCTTTCTGCCTTCCAGCTTGTGCTATTTTAGGTTCAGTAAGGAAAGAAAGAAGTCCTGGTGGGACAATGGTTAAGCACTCGGCTGCTAACCGAAAGGTGGGCGGTTCGAACCCACCAGACCCTCCGCAGGAGAAAGATAAAGATGTGGCAGTCTGTTTCCAGCCTTGGAAACCCTATGGAACAGTTTTACGCGGTGCTATAGGGTCGCTGTAAGTCGGAATCGACAGATAGCAACGGGTTTGTTGGTTTTAAGGAAAGAAAAGTGATTTCCAGAACCTTTCTTCAGTACTAGCACTTCATAATCTCTGTGGCAATTTTCGTTTTAAAATATTTAACCCATTAAAAAAAACCATATACAGTTCAATTTTCAGACTGCCAAAGGACTAACAGAGCTGTGGAATGAACACTTATGGTTCCTTTTAGGGAACTTTTCAGCACAGGAAATCCAGAAACAAGTAGCAGGAAAGCTATCCTATTTTTTAACGCCTTAACATGTAAGTTTAAAATTAGGCTTTAGCCTTCTCTACACTAAAAGGAAATATGAGCAAACATTTTAAAGTTAAAAACAATTACTGTATCTTCATTATCTTCAATGTGTTAATTATTCTGTAAGTTTCATTAATTCTAGCAGTAATCACTATTTTCCATGATCAGTCCCCTCACCACCACCAAATTTCCATACTTGGAGATAACCTCAGTTAACGTTTTTGTTACTTTGGTGCATACACACCAACCAGTGGATGTTGTAAAAATAAGGTATACTGACTTTCAGATGTCAGCTGCCCAAAATTAGGTAGATGGACAATTCCAAACAAGTACACGTTTGGCACCCCAAAATCCAACCTTTTATGCTTTTTGGTAGAAATTTACAGTATAGCCAGAATGTTTGAATGGGTGTGGGAAGAAAGACATGTTTGTGTCTTTCCCAGGAGGATTTAAATCTATCCTGTGTGTTGAGGCCCCAGCTATGATTTTTTCCCTCTCAGTTTTGTGCTTTAGGTGGACGTTTGCAGAGCAAATGAGTTTCTCATACATATATTGTTGTGTGACATTGGTTGCCAACCCCACAACATGTCAACACTCTCCTGTTTTCAACCTTGGGCTCCCCATTTCCATTCGTCCAGCTTTCCTGTCCCCTCCTGCTTGCTTGTCCTTGCCCCTAGGATGGTGTACCCATTTAGTTTCATATACATGGTTGAGCTACATGTATTATTGTTTGTTTTATGGGCATCTCTAATCCTTGGCTGAAGGGTGAACCTCAGGAGTGACTTTGGTACTGAGTTAAAAAGATGTCCGGGGCCATATTCTCAGGGTTTTTCTAGTCCCTATCAGACCAGTAAGTCTGGTCTTTTTTTTGCGACTTTGAATTTTGTTCTACATTTTTCTCCAACTCTGTCTGGGACCCTCTCTTGTGATCTCTGTCAGAGCAGTTGGTGGTGGTAGCCGGGTACCATCTAGTTGTGCTGGACCCAGCCTGGTGGAGGCCATGGTAGTTGTGTTACATTAGTCCTTTGGACTGATCTTTCCCTTGTGTCTCTGGTTTTCTTCGTTTTCCCCTGCTCCAGACAGGGTAGAACCAGTAGACGTGTCTTAGATGGCTGCTTACGAGCTTTTAAGACCCCAGATGCTACTCACCAAGGTAGGATATAGAACATTTTCCTTATAAACCATGTTATCCGGCTATGGGTTTTTGATTCTTTCCCCTTCTCAATGCAGGTTGTGAGGAAGTATTGTTTCTGGGTAATCAGAGTTGGTTCCGATAAGCAGGAGCAAGGCTTGAGTTGTGTAGGTCCTGCTAGCTCTTGGTTTGTCAGCTGTGTGTCTGATGTCTACAGGAGTTTCTTTAGAACACCCTGTGTCAGCCAGGTCCCTCTTGTGGAAGGAACCTAGAAAGCCCACGGGGAAGCCACTCAAAAGGTTAGCAAGAACAAGGAGAAAGAGTTGTAGAAAGGAATAATCAAGGAGAGGCACTAATTTAGAAGTGATTTGGTAAGTTGAGGCAGATGGTATAAAACCAAAACCAAACCCACTGCTGTTGAGTCAGTCCAGACTCATAGTGAACCTATAGGGCAGAGTAGAACTGCCCCATAGGGTTTTCAAGGCTATAAATCTTTACAGAAGCACACTGCCATATCTTTCAGCCATGGAGCGCCTGGTGGGTTTGAACTGCCGACCTTCCAATTAGTAGCGGAGTACTATAACCACTGCTTCAATAGGTCATGGTCTAGAAACTAGAATATTAGACCAGGACTCCAGAGACCTGGCTTCCTGTGACTGCCCATCTGCTTGTGGCTGTGTGGCCTGCGTAAAGGTACCTTCCTGAGCAGTCTGCTCATCTTTAGATGAAGATAATGATATTGGCCCTGTCTCCCTCACGGGGTAGTTGTGAGGACCAAATTTTGTGTGCATTCACATTGATTCACATTGTATACATCTGAAGAATGACAGAGATATGAAAGTTTTTATTTGGTTTAGAAATATGGATACTTACATTTAGTTTGCAAAGGTTGTTGTTGGGCACTGGCCAGTCAGTTTTGACTCATAGTGACCCAGTATGATAAAGTAGAAATGCTGCATAGAATTTTCTGTGCTGTGATTTTGACGGGAGCAGATCGCCAGTCTTTCACCTGTGGATCCCCTGAGTGGATTCAAGCTGCCAACCTATGATTAGCAGCTGAGTGCTTAACCACTGTGCAACCAGGGCTCCTTGCAAAGTTTAGAAGTGAGTAAAGTTTCTAAAGAAATGATCTTTGGATAACTCTATTTTAAGGCAGTTTGATAGAGAATGTGTTAAAAAAAAAAAACACAAGACATTAAAATTGTTGTCAGGTGCCATCAAGTCAGTTCTGACTCATAGCAACCCTGTGTACAGAAGAACAAAACATTGCCTGCCCCAGTGCCATCCACCAATCATTGCTGTGTTTGAACCCATTGTTACTCGAGCCCATTGTTGCAGCCGATGGGTCAGTCCATCTCATTGAGGGTCTTCATCTTTTTCGTTGTCCTTCTTGACATCCTTCTCTAAGGACTGGTCCCTCCTGATAACATGTCCAGAGCACATGAGACAAAGTCTCACCGTCCTTGCCTCTAAGGAGCATTCTGGCTGTACATCTTCCAAAACAGATTTATTCGTTCTGGGAGTCCACAGTATGTTCAATATTCTTTGCCAGCACCATAATTCAAAGGCATCAATTCTTCTTTGGCCTTCCTTATTTGTTGTCCAGCTTTCACATGCATATAAGGTGATTGAAAATACCATGGCTTGGAGCAGGTGTACCTTAGTCCTCATGGTGCGTTTTAACACTTGAAAGAGGTCTTTTACAGTACATTTGCCCAATGTAGTATGTCATTTAATTTCTTAACTGCTACTTCCGTGGGCGTAGATTGTGGATCCAAGTAAAATGAAATCCATGACGGCTTCAGTATTTTCTCCATTTATCATGATGTTGTTTATTGGTTCAGTTATGAGAATTTTTTATTTTCTTTATGTAGAGATATAGTCCATACCGAAGGTTGTAGCCCTTGATCTTCATCAGTGAGTGCTTCAAGTCATTTTCACTTTCAGCAAGCAAGGTTGTGTCATCTGCATATTTCAGGTTGTTAATGAGTCTTCTCTAATCCTGATGCCCCATTCTTCTTCATATAGTTCAGCTTCTCTGATTATTTGCTCAGCATACAGATTGAATAAGTATGAAAGGATACAACTGTGGCGCACACCTTTTCTAGTTTTAAACCACACAGTATCCCCTTTTCTGTTCCAAGGACTGCTTCTTGGTCTACGTATAGGTTCCTCATGAGCACAGTTAAGCGTTCTGGCTTTCTCATTCACCATAGTGTTGTCCATAATTTGTTATGATCCACACAGTCAAATGCCTTTGCGTAGTCAGTAAAACACAGGTACACATCTTTCTGGTATTCTCTGCTTTCAGCCAAGATCCATCTGACATCAGCAGTGATGTCTTCCTTCTAGTCTTCTTCTGAATCTGGCTTGAATTTTGGGCAGTTTCCTGTCAGTGTACTGCTGCAAATGCTTTTGAGTGATCTTTAGCAAAATTTTTCTTGCATGTGGCGTTAATGGTAATGGTATTGTTCAATAATTTCCCCATTCTGCTGGATCTCTTCGTGTTGGTTGGCCAGGTAGCTTCCAGATTTCTTGGCGTAGATGAGTGAACACTTGCAGTGCTGCGTACATCTGTTGAAACATCTCCATTGATATCCCGTCAACTCCTAGAGCCTTGTTTTTCATCAGTGTCTTCAGTGCATGCAGCTTGGACCTCTTCCTTCAGTACCATTGGTCCTTGATCATATGCTACATCCTGAAGTGGTCGAAACTTGACCAGTTCTTTTTGTTATGGCGACTGTGTATTCCTTCCATCTTCTTTTGATGCTTTCTGCAATATTTTGCCCATAGAATCCTTCAGTATTGCAACTGGAGGTTTAAAATTTTTCTTCAGTTCTTTCAGCTTGAGAAATGCCGAGGATATTCTTCCCTTTGGTTTTCTAACTCCAGGTCTCTGTGCATTTCATTATAATGCTTTACTTTGTCTTCTTGAGCTACCCTTTGAAATCTTCTTTTCAACTCTTTTACGTGGTCATTTCTTCCTTTTGTTTTAGCCACATTGTGTTCAGGAGCAAGTTTCAAAGTCTATTCTGACGTCCATTTTGGTCTTTCCTTCCTTCCTTCCTCCCTCCCTTCCTCCCTTCCTTCCTTCCTCCCTATCTTTTAATGATCTCTTGCATTCTTTGTGTATGATGTCCTTGATATGGTCCCACAATTCGTCTGGTCCTCGGTCATTAGTGTTCTATGCATCAAATCTATTCTTGAGATGGTCTCTAAATTCAGGTGGGATATACTCAAGGTTATGCTTTGGCTCTCAGGGATGGTTTAATTTTCTTCATCTTCATCTTGAACTTGCATATGAGCGATTTTGATTGTCTGTTCCCCAGTCGGGCTGTTCTGTTTGATGATACTGAGTTTCTCTATCATCTCTTTCCACAAATGTAGTTGATTTGATTCCTGTATATTCCATCTGGCCAGGTCCATGTGTGTAGTCACCGCTTATGTTGTTGAGAAAAGATATTTCCAGTGAATAAGTATTGGTCTTGTAAAATTCCATCATGCAGTCTCCATTGTTGTTTCTATCGCCAAGGCCGTACTTTTCAACTACTGATCCTTCTTTGTTTCCAACCAATAATTATCAGTGCATCTTGATTGCATGTTTGATCAATTTCAGACTGTACAAGTTGGTGAAAATCTTCAGTTTCTTCTTCTTTGGCATTAGTAGTTAGTACATACATGTGCATAATAGTCATACTAATTGGCCTTCTTCCTAGGCATAGGGATATTATCCTATCACTGACAGCTTTATATTTTGTGATGGATCTTGAAATGTTCTTTTTGACAATGCATGGGATGCCTTCCTCTTCAACTTGCCATTCCCAGCATAGTAGACCATATGATTGTCTGATTTAGAATGGCCAATACCAGTCCATTTCAGCTCATTAATGCCTAGGATATCATTCTTTATGCATTCCATTTCACTTTTGACAACTTCTGGTTTTCCTAGATTCATATTTTGTACATTCCATCTTCCAATTATTAATGGATGTTTCTTCTCATCTTGAGTCTTGCCATGTCAGCAAATGTAGGTCCCAGAGTTTTACTCCATCCATGTGATTAAGGTCAACTCTACTTAGAGGAGGCAGCTCTTCCCCAGTCATATTTTGAATGCTTTCCAACTTGAGGGGCTTGTCTTCCAGCACTATAGCAGACAGTGTTCTGCTGCTATTCATAAAGTTTTCACTGGCCAATTTTTTTAGAAATAGATAGTGAAGCCCTTCTTCCTAGCCTGTCTTAGTCTGGAAGCTCTGCTGGATCCTGTCCATCATAGGTGACCTTGCTGGTATTTGAATTAACAGTGACACAGCTCCAGCATCACAGCAACACACAGGGCTACCACAGTAAGACAAGTGGTGGAAATATTAAGTGTTAAAATAGACAAGGATAAAAATACGTACAGAGACACTTGTGTGTTTGTATTTTTTAATTGAAGTACAATTTCCATGGTGAAATGCTCAAATCTCAAGTGTACCATTTGAAAAGTTTTGATAAATATATACACCTGTGTAACCACTCCTCTAATTAATATATGCAATATTTTCATCTTTTCATTACCTAGAAAGTTGCCTCTTAACCCTCCCAGTCACTTCTCCAGCCCTCCGGTGGCAACTGTTCTAATTTCTATCCCCATAGATTAATTTTGTCTGTTCTTGAACTTCATATAAATGGAATCATACATATATACTCTTTTGTGTTTGGCTTCTTTTGCTCAAGTGTTTTTGAGATTCATCCGTGTCATTGGCGGGAATTGTGTAGTTCTTTCCTTTTTATTCCTGAGTAGTATTACATTGTATGAATGTATCATAGTTTGCTTGCTGATTCTGCTGCTGATGGATATTTAGATTGTTTTCAGTTAGGGGCTACTATAGTCATTCTTGTAAAGTCTTTTTGTGGACATTTGTTTCCATTTCCTTGGGTAAACAGGAATAGAAATAATAGGCAGAAGTAAGTTTATAAGAAACTGTCAGACTTTTTCCAACAGGATTTCACACTCCTGTCAGCACTGTGGAAACCCTGGTAGCGTAGTGGTTAAGTGCTACGGCTGCTAACCAGAAGGTCAGCAGTTCGAATCCGCCAGGCGCTCCTTGGAAACCCTGTGGGGCAGTTCTACTCTGTCCTGTAAGGTTGCTATGAGTCAGAATTGACTCGACAGCAGTGGGATTGGGGTATCAGCACTGTGTTGGGGTTGTAGTTGTTCTACATCCTTGCTAACATTTGGTGTTGTTAGTCCTTTTAATTTTAGCCATTCTATAGGGGATGGGAGCCTTGGTTAAGAGCTTAGCTGCTAACCAAAAGGTGGATGGTTTGATCCCATCAGCCACTCTTTGGAAACCCTATGGGCAGTTCTACTCTCACTGTGAGTCAGAAAGGATTCCACAGCAATGGGTTTTTTTGTTTTGTTTTTGTTTTAGAGGGGGCGAAATTGCATCTCATTGTGGTTTTAATTTGTTATTTCCCTGTTTACTAATGGTGTTTAGTACCTTTTCATGTTTATTCTCTTCAAATACCTTTTGCCAGGTGCCCAGTCAAGCCTTTGGCTCGTTTTCTTTTTGGGTTGTTTGTCTCATTATTGTAGAGTTGTAGGAGTTCTTTTGGATGTTCACAGTGGCTGCAGCCAATGGGCTCAAACATAGCAATGATTGTACAGATGACACAGGGTCAGAAAACATTTCATTCTGATACCTTTAAGGTCACTATGGTCGGAGCCCATATGATGGCACCCAGTAAAAAAAGTAATCATAATAAGAGTTGTTTCTATATTCCATATAGGAATTTTTTGTCAGATATTTTGAGTATTTTCTCCCACTCTGTGGTTTGCATTTTCTTTTTTAATGAAATATTTTGATGAGCAGATGTTTTTAATTTTGATCAAGTACAGTTTATTAAATTTTGTTTTGTGCTTTTTAAAAATTATTTCTTTCACATTTTAATTTTTTTTATAATTTATCTTCTTTGGTGTTGTTGAGAGGATATACAACAGAACACCTGTTTCATGCTTTTAAAAGAAACCTCTTTAAGAATTCTGTTTACCTCATACTTGGGAAAGTATTCTTTGTTTTCTTCTAGAAGCTTTATTGCTTTAGCTTTTATATTTAGGTTTATGGAAAGATATTTATTTTAATGCAGTAACATGAATATTGGGAAGCCCTCGTGGCATAGTGGTTAAGAACTGCTGCTGCTAACCAAAAGGTCTGCAGTTCAAACCCACTAGGTGCTCCTTGGAAACCCTATGGGGCAGTTCTGCTGTGTCCTGTAGGGTCACTTGAGTTGGAATCAAGTTGATTGCGATGGGTTTTTTTTTACGTGAATATCATGTTGTTGTTAGGTACCGTTGAGTCTGTTCCGACTCATAGTGATCACAAATATAAACATTGGATTTAAATCACTGTAAATGTTCTACAAGGCTACCTACCTGAAGAGAAACAAATAATTACTTCATATTGAAAGAATCTTTTCTTTTAATAATAGCTATAATAAAATATAACTGTAAAAATATAATGGTGTTTTACTCATCTCTTTTAGGACTTTAATTTTTTGAAGTGAATAAAACTGGTTTTGGAAGACAAGATGACTACTGCTGCAGAAAGAAAGTATGTTAATATTAGGAAAAGACTGGATCAATTGGGATACCGCCAGACTCTGACAGTAGAGTGCTTACCTTTGGTAGAAAAACTTTTCAGGTAAAGACAAAAATACAATTCTAAATCTAAATATTTCTTAATCCTGTTTGTTTGTGATTGAACTTCATCCTTTAGTAAAGAAATGGTTAGATTTTTGAAAAGTTCGTAAGTTGTCTAGAGCTCACCTGGTCTCCCTTAGATCCTACTCCCCTGTCTGTCATCAATTTAAGACCTCCACATTGCAGAACCCAAGGGCGGGGAGGTCCTCATTCTTCAAGAGTATACATTTCTGAGTGTTTTCTCTGTGAAGAGAATTGTACTTTTTTAACTTGTAGTTTTCTAATATAGTCGGGGGACAGTCTTCCCTTAAGTTCTGTGTCTGCTCACTGGTCTTTAGTTACTATTATATTAATAATGGTTCTCTAATATGTTGTGAGAAACCCTGGTAGTATAGTGGTTAAGACCTACGGCTGCTAACCAAAAGGTCAGCGGTTTGAATCCACCAGGTGCTCCTTGGAAGCCATTTGGGGCAGTTCTACCCTGTCCTATAGGGTTGCTATTGAGTCGGAATCGACTTGACAGCAGTGGGTTTTTTTTAATATGTTGTTGGTCATTACTTCAGCTATTACAGGTTACCGAAGGTTCTTTGTGATTTTTTTTTTTTTCCCCTATAAGAGCTATACTGGAATGGTTTGAGACTGCAGCAGAGAAATTCCTTAGGAGATTTTTGAATAGGATTATAAGCAATGACGATGGAAAGGAAAGAATGGATAAAAGTTATTTTGTGATCTTTAATATGGCCTCCTAAACCCTTCATGATCTAAGCCCTTCCTCTATCTGCAGCTCCATCTGACATGTATCAAACTACTTGAAGGTTCCTAAACATACCATGCACTCTTTAACGTGCTGTTCTGTCTGCTTGTAAAGCCCCTTTCTCCTCGTGCTCTTCCTTTGCCCTTGTGTGTGGTTAGCTTCTAAGTTTATATGCCCTACACGACTCTGTCACATCTGGTACGTCTTAGCTTAACTGCTTATCATTACTGGAAACTTGTTTTTGTCTTTCCTTTAGAAAGTAAACTCCATGAGACCAAGACTTTGAGTTTGTTGTTGCTAGATCTATAACAGGGCTAGACACCTAGAAGGCACTGAAATAATAACTGTTTAATAAACTGTCAGTAGACTAATAAGCTCCATGACAGTGGTCCCTGCTCAATAAATACTTACTGAGTGAAGATTCCAGTGGTCTGTGTTCTTGGAGGCAAGGACTGATTCCTATTCATTGTTGTACCCCTAATGATTAGCATATACACCAAAAAAAAAAAAAACACCCCTGTTGCCTTAGAGTTGATTCTGAGTCATAGTGACCCTATATATAAATATATGCTGAATGAGCAAATAAATTTCACAGATTCCACTACATCAGGTGACTAGACGTGGTAAATGAGTGAGAAGGGAGATTCAGATGATTTCGTATGTGTATATTTTATAACTTTTAACCTTGTTTTGAGAAAATTTTGAGAACTTGCTGGTACCGTAAAACAGTACTAGTATTCTTTAAAAAAATTTTTTTTTAATCTTTTTAAGATTTGGGCTCATTTGTCATAAACAACATATTTTAGCCTTGTTTAGAAATCTGTTTTTAGTTACTAGAAAGTTAATGGAATACTTCCTTGTGTTTACATTTTCTGTTCTTTAATTTCAGTGACCTAGTTCATACAACAGAGAGCCTTCGGAAATCAAAATTATCTGCTGTGAAAGCTGAAAAAGAAAGTGCCAATTTTGATTTTGTTTTGGAACCCTATAAAGTTGAAAATGCAAGATTGTGCAGGGAAAATAATGAATTATACCTGGAATTAATGAAACTAAGAGAACAATCAGGCCAAAAAACTAAAGGTAAATGAAATTGGTAATTTTTTTAATGCAAAATTTTGTTTTATATGTGGTGGTGTTATTACTTGCCATGAAGTTGGCTCCAGCTCATGGTGACTTATGTATAACAGAATGAAATGTTGCTAGGTTCTGTGCCGTCTTCATGATCTTTGATATATTTGAACCCATTGTGGCAATCCATCTCACTGAGGGTATTCCTTGTTTTCACTGACCTTCTACTTTACCAAACATTACGTCATTTTCTAGTGATTGGTCTTTCCTGATGATGTGCCCATACTAAGCAAGATGCAGTAGGTAAGGCTAAAGTCTAAGTTTAAAAGCATTGATTAGAAAATGTGCCAGTCCTTCTGCTAATAGCTCCTGAACTACTCTAAGGTGTGTTGAAGAATTCCTGAGAAGGAATATGAATGTGTATTCCTTAGCTATATTTGTCCACACTATATGTGCATTAAATTTTTAGAGTTAAAATTATTATGTAAAATATTATATGCTGAAATTGAAGAAATGTTCTTGAACAACTTTTGCTTTTCTCCTACTGAAAATAAGAATGGTAAAGGTGAAAGCCAGGTATCACTCTGATTCTTTAATAGCTGGTCTTTTAGCTAGAAGGTAGACTAGGATGATTTCAAAGATACTGGGAAAAGGTTAGTTATATGGCAATCTTATTTATAAAATTTCCTTCCATTCAGTAGAAAGCTCTAATACCTGGCATGAATTCATAATCCCTTCACTTCATACCCAGTTTACTAGATTGAAAGCTGTGATTTATAGTAGGCTCATTGAGCAGTAGAAAAATATAATCCCCTTTTGTGCTTAGTGACTTATTTCCAATTTTGTTAATAATGGAGAAGGTAAATAGGCTTTCAAACAAAGCATGCATAAGAATCAGGTGGAACCTTTCAAATTGATGAAACTTTTCTGCTTTATGAAGTGGGACAACCTCATAGATTTCTTAATCTTCAAAATAGTCTTTGGATCTTTTTTAAGAGTTGAAAGCTGCACTGAAGAAGTGTACAAGTGAAACAGGTGACCTGAAATTTCTAAATAACCAGTACGTTCATAAGCTCAAACTTTTGGAAAAAGAGAGCAAAGCTAAGGATGAAAAAATACAGCTACTTCAAGAAAAGAATTTGCAGGCAGTAGTACAAACTCCAGGTAAGTATTTCTTAAAAAAAAAAAAAAAAAAAGTTTAATCTTTTAAAGCTGCTAAAACTGTTGACTGAAATAGGACTTAGGGTTTTCTTGCTTAGAGTTCAGTGTTTGAAAAGATATATTTGGATAGTCACATAAACTTCTTATTTACATTTGAAGATCCAGATAGTATTTCATACAGTGCATCTGTATAAAAGTATATGTAACAGCAGCTTCTTAGTTACATGTACAGGAGCCCTGGCGGTGCAGTAGTCAAAGGTTGGCTGCTAACCAAAAATCCGCAGTTCGAGCCCACCAGCTGTTCCTTGGGAGAAAAATGGGACAGTCAGCTTCAGTTTAGATTTATGGCCTTGGAAACCCTATGGGACAGTTCTGTTCTGTCCTACAGGGTCTCTGTGAGTCAGAATCAACTTGACGACAGTAGGCTTGTTTGGTTTTAGATAAAAGTGGTCTAACTTCAATGACAGAGTTTTATTTCCCTAATTGTGTATTTAATTCTTTTTTTTTTTTCCTATTGTTATTTATTTGTTATAAAGCTAACCCATAGACATTAAAGAAAAATTTGGAAATATGTGCTTTTATAGTTTATTTTTTGGTTTTGTGCTCAGCAGTTCTGAAAAAAAAAAGAAATGATAGGGCATATCCAGTGTTGGTGGTTGCCCAGTCATGGGTTGGCAGAGGAATCTACAGTATTGTTGAGTGACAGCATCATTGAGATTTCTGAACCATGGGGTCAAGATTATGGAAGTGAGGCATAGAAGGTTACTAGATTATGAGACTGGATAGAGACTGAGGAACTAAAGGGAATGGCAAGACCCAAAAGTAATTTGGTTGGAATGAAGATTATAGTCAGAATGGAATTTCAGATATGAAGATCTAGAATCTGGCACAATTGTGAATGATGACAAAGCCTAAAGCATAGTCATGTTACCTTGAGCCTAAACCTGAGTAGAGAGGAAACTCATGAGAGTTTGAGGGATTAGGAACTATGAGGCCAGGATGTGGGAAAAATCATTGGAATTTGAGTTGACAGGAAATAAGATGGAGAGAGAGATTGTGAGCCAAAGACAGAAAAGGGGGAGAAAATCTCAGAAGTAACTAGAAGATTAAGCCCAGAAAGAGAATAACCAGATTTTCTGAGGAAAGAATGGGACACATTCAAGAGAGATTCAGGAAGTGTGATAAATAGAAATTTATGACTGAATGTGGTAGATTTGGAAAGTAGAGGAATTCTCAGATTTCTGTTTCCAGTAAATAAATGGGTGGATGATGGTGTTATTTTTCAAGATAGAGAATGTGGGAAGCAGAGCAAGAGTCCACTTTTGGGTATGTTGAGGATGCTGTATCCATGGGACATTCATGTTGTGATTTCTGGTAAGCAGTGGAATATGTATGTGAATCTGTTCTCAGAAGTGTGGTCCCAGATGGAGATTCAGATTTGGGACTCATCAGTCATGGTGTGATAGGAATAGCTAATAAGATTGTGTAGATTGGAAAGAGAGCAGAACCCAAAATGGAACCTAGGGAAATTGGCATTTAAGACTGGTGGAAGAAGGTCTTTGAAAGAAACTGAGAAGGAGCAACTGAGGAAGAAAACCAGGAGGTAAGGGAGGAAAAATCCAGAAGGAAAGATTACTTTTGTGTAGGTGTATAACTGTAAGCAGATCATTTGAATACTTTTGACTCAGTTTCTTCATCCTTAAAATGAGAGCTAGGAGTACAGGCAATCCCCAGGCTGTGAATGTCTGACTTATTTACAATCCATAGTTACGAACCAACCACCATAAGCCTATTAAATTAAAAATTTGAGATACATACAATGGTTCCTAATAATGAACAAGTGGTACTTTGCAACATGCAGCAAAACATTATTATTATTATTACTGTATTACTATGTTAAAGATGGCTTAGTGTATCTGAAAGTGTTTCTTTAATGTTTTTTATGCATAGAAGGGTGCACTACGTGCTGTATACTAAGACAAACATTTGAGTAACTGACATGAGATATGAACCATACCTAATTGTTATAATTTATGTACGAATTCAACTTAAAGACAGACTTAAGAACGGAACTTGTTGGTAATCCGGGGACTACATTATACAAAATTTGTTAGGATTCTAATGACAAAGTTGTAGGTTATGTTGTTCATGTGAATCTTCTGATTGTTCAAGTACACTTCTAACTTTCGTTAGATACTTAAAGAGGTAAATTATCCATTTGGTTTGGACCAACACAGGATATGTCTATACATTTAAAAAAAAAAAAATTACTTTTGCTGCTTTTAAGGGTAAGAAAACATTCCCTACTGATTCCGATTATAAAATGATTTTTATTACTGATGACATTCCATTACATACTACTTTTACTAGTTAAAATTTCAGTCATCTGAACTTTTGACACTAGAATAAGTGTGTGTATTTTAGTTCTGACTGCTTTAGGCTCTGCATTTGGCAGTTTTCTGTTAGTGATGATATCTTGAGCTCATAATAGAGAACACCACAGGCCCACTGAGCTTTTAATTTTTCTAACATCTGGTCCCCATCTAGGGGACAAACAGAGTAAATTCTGGCATATGAGCCAAGCATTCAGGCAAATAAAACCTTTCTTATAACCATGTCTTCTTGAAGCTTTCAGGAATGCACTGTTCAGTGAAAGATGAAGGTGGGTAATTTACATGTGAGGGAGAAAATATTTTATGGACAGGTAAATGTGAGCTAGCACTCCTCTATGCCAAGAAATTTGGAAGACAGCTACCTGGCCAACCGACTGCAAGAGATCCATATCTGTGCCCATTAGAAAGAAAGGTGATCCAACAGAGTGTGGAAATTATCAAACAATATTGATAATATCACAGGCAAGTAAAATTTTGGTGAAGATCATTCAAAAGTGGTTGCAGCAGTACATCGATAAGGAACTGCCAGAAATACAAGCTGGATTCAGAAGAGGCTGTGGAGTGAGGCATATCATTGCTAATGTCAGATGGATCTTGGCTGAGAGCAAAAAGGTGTTTACCTTTGTTTTATTGACTATGCAAAGGCATTTGATCATGTGGATCATAACAAATTATAGATAACATTGCAAAGAAAGGGAATTCAGAACACTTCACTGTAAAATCAGAAAAAAGAATTTAAGAAAATGAAGAAAGCTTAAAAATTATGTGGGACACTATCAAGAGGAGAAAACTACAAGTGATTGGAGTACCAGAACTGGGGAGGATAACAGGAAAAATAAGAATCGTTGAAGATTTGCTGGCAGAAAATTTCCCTGTTATCATGAAAGATGAGAAGATAGGTATCCAAGAAGCTCAATGAACCCCACACAGGGTAGATCCCAAAAGAAAGTTGCAAAGACATGTTATAATCAAACTTGTCAAAACCAAAGACAAAGATAGAATCTTGAGAACAGCCAGGAATAAACAAAAAGTCACCTACAAAGGAGAACCAGTAAGACTAAGCTCTTGACTACTCAGCAGAAACCATGCTGGCAAGATGACATATATAAAGCCTTGCAGAACACTTCATTCTGCTCATAAGAAACCTGTACTTAGACCAAGAGGAAGCCACTTGAACAGAACAAGGGGATACTGAGTAGTTTCAGTTAAAAAAGGTGTGTGTCAGGGTTGTATCCCTCACCATACTTATTCAATCTCTATGGTGAGCAAATAATCCTAGAAGCTGGACTATCTAAAGAAAAATGTGGCATCAAGATTGGAGGAAGACTCAACAGCCTACAATATGCAGATGACACAACTGCTAAAAATGAAGACTACTTAAAGCACTTACTGATGAAGATCAAAAATTACAGCCTTCAGTATTGATTATACCTCAACATAAAGAAAACAGAAATCCTCACAACTGGACCAATAAGCAATGCATTGAAAAAATGGAGAAAATATTGAAGTTGTCAAGGGTTTTATTTTACTTGGATCCACAATCAACACTTATGGAAGCAGCAGTCAAGAAATTAAATGACACATTGCATTGGGCAAATTTCTGCAAAAGTCCCCTTTAAAGTGTTAAAAAGCAAAGATGTCACTTTAAGGAGTAAGGTGCACCTGACCCGAGCCATGGTATTTTCAGTTGCCTCATATGCATGTGAAAGCTGGACAATGAATAAGGAAAACCAAAGAAGAACTGATGCCTTTGAATTATGGTGCTGGTGAAGAATATCGAGTATACTGTGGACTTGCAGGAGGACAAACAAATTTGTCTTGGAAGAAATACAGCCAGAATGCTCCTTAAAAGCAAGGATGACAAGACTTCGTCTCAAGTACTGTGAAGATGTTATCAGGAGGGACCAGTCCCTAGAGAAGGACATCATGCTTGGTAAAGTAGAGGGTCAGCAAAAAAACAGAAGACCCTCAACAAGATGAATTGACACAGTGGCTGCAACAATAGGTTCAAACATAGCAGTGATTGTGAGGAAGGCACAGGACCAGGCAGCGTTCAGTTCTTCTGTACATAGGGTCTCTATGCGTCAGAACTGACTTGATGGCACCTAACAACATGAGCTAGAGACATACTTTATTAAAAAGAAGTTATCTTCTGTATTTAATTCTAAGACAATGCATTATTTTATTTTTTCTTAATTTTTTAGTATATACACTTATTGTTTTAGGTGGCAAGAAAAGAAGTATTGCTTTCAGGCGCCAGCGTATGCAAATTGACGAACCAGTTCCTCCTTCTGAAGTCACTTCATATCCAGTTCCTCAGCCAGATGACCCTTATATTGCAGACCTCCTGCAAGTGGCTGATAACAGGTGCACTGAATAATTTTCTGTTGGCTTTAGTTAATTGATTACTGAATCAGCTATGGCTTTGTCATCACTGCTATGTCCTCAGTGCTTAGCACAGCACCTTGCACAGGCCCTCATTAAGTACCGGCAGTCCCCGGGTTACAAACAAGATCCTTTCCTGGGTCTTTAAGTCGAATTTATAGGTAAGTCAGGATAGGTGCCTACAGCTCTTATTTAGCCTTACTTTATTTAGCCTTACTTTAGACCAAGGGACACCCTGGTGGCCTAGTGGTTAAGAGATATGGCTGCTAACCAAAAAGGTCGGCATTTTAATCCACCAGGTGCTCCTTGGAAACTCTGTGAGCTCAGTCCTACTGTGTCCTATAGGGTTGCTATGAGTCGGAATCGACTCAGGGCAGTGGGTTTGGTTGGTTTTTAGTTTAGTGCAAGAGGAAATGCTGGTGGCACAGTGGTTAAGAGTTCGGGTGCTAACCAAAAGTTTGGCAGTTCGAATCCACCAGGCACTTTGCGGAAACCCTATGGGGCAGTTCTACTCTGTCCTATAGGGTCTCTGTGAATTGGAATTGACTTGACAGCAATGGGTTTATGGTTTTTCAGTGCAAGAAAAAGCTCAAACCCTTTCCAGTTGTCTTCAGTGAAAGTTTGCTCAGCAAGGTACGTTCCTGTTTGATAGTTTGTACACAAATTGTTCAGTGACATTAGTTACATTTTTCATAATGGTCAACATTCTTTTTAATTATGTTCTGGTTGTTATAGAGTTGCTTTGATATTTAATTTCATCATCAAGTAAGGCGATATTTTAGAGGAATCCTTATTACTTATTATTTCACTGTTATATCAGAATGGGATAGTAGGTGTTATGGATTGAACTGCATCCGGCCCCGCCCCCCGCCGCCCCCGCCTGCCGACCGCTCCACAGTATGTGTTGTAAATCCTAGCCTCTGTGCCTGTAGTTATAATCCCATTCAGGAATGATTATCTTTGTAATATGAATGAAACAGTATTAGTATGGGGTGTATCTTGAGTTAGTCTCTTTTGAAATATGAAAGAGATTAAAAGCAAGCAACAAGCAGAAATGGGGGAAGAGAGATGCCAAGTCACAGGAAGATCACCCAGGAGCAGAAACTAAAAGATACAAGGACTTTCCTCTAGAGCCAACAGAGAGAAAAGGTCTTCCCGTAGAGCCAGGGCCCTGAGTTTGGGCTTTTGGCCTCTTAATCTGTGAGAAAATTTCTGTCTGTTAAAGCCACCCATTTGTGATATTTCTGTCATATCAGCACTAGATAACTAAGATGGTAGGTATTTTATTGCATGATGTATATGAGTTTCAAATTCTTTTCCCACTCAGTTTTTATTCTTCTAAAATTAACTCTCCTAGGAGATACACACATTGCGAAGAATGGGAATTCCAGAACACTTAATTGTGCTCGTGAGGAACCTTTACATACATCAAGAGGCAGTTGTTTGGACAGGACAAGGGGATACTGATTGTTTTAAAGTCAGGAAAGGTGTACGTCAGGGCTGTATTCTTTGACCATACCTATTTAATCTGTATGCTAAACAAATAATATGAGAAGCTGGACTATATGAAGAAGAACAGGGCATCAGGATTGGAGGAAGGCTCATTAACAACCTGAGTTATGCAGATGACACAGCCTTGCTTGCTGAAAGTGAAGAGGACTCGAAGCACTTACTAATGAAGATCAAAGACCACAGCCTTCAGTATGGACTGCACCTCAGCATAAAGAACAGAAATCTTCACAGCTGGACCAATGAGCAACATCATGATAAACGGAGAAAAGATTGAAGTTGTCAAGGATTTCATTTTACTTGAATCCACACTCAACAGCCATGGAAGCAGCAGTCCACAAATCAAAAGACACATTGCATTGGGCAAATCTGCTGCAAAGGACCTCTTCAAAGTGTTGAAGAGCAAAGATGTCACCCTGAAGACTAAGGTGCGCCTGATCCAAGCTATGGTATTTTCAATGACATCATATGCATGTGAAAGCTGGACAATGAATAAGGAAGACCGAAGAAGAGTTGACTCCTTTGAATTATGGTGTTGGCGAAGAATATTGACTATACCATGGACTGCCAAAAGAATGCACAGATCTGTCTTGGAAGAAGTGCAGCCAGAATGCTCCTTAGAGGCAAGGATGGCAAGACTGAGTCTTACATACTTTGGACATGTCAGGAGGGATGAGTCCCTGGAGAAGGACGTCATGCTTGGCAGAGTACAGGGTCAGCGGAAAAGAGGAAGACCCTCAACGAGGTGGATTGACGCAGTGGCTGCAACAAGAGCTCAAGCATAATGATTGTAAGGATGGCGCAGGACCGGGCAGTGTTTCGTTCTGTTGTGCATAGGGCCGCTATGGGTCGGAACCGATTTGACGGCACCTAACAACAACAACAGGAGATACACTGTTTAAAATGCTGAGACTTTGGAGCCCTTTGACACAGCACCTCATACCTCATTGAGAAGCAGAACATAGAGACTTTATAAAAGAATGCATCTAGTTTCGTTTCTTGTCATTTTGTATTTCTTAACAAAACGATACTCACATGAGTTATAAATGTGTTTCAGGATTCAGGAACTTCAACAGGAAGTCTGCCAGTTACAAGAAAAGTTAGCAGCAATGGAAAATGGAGTGAGAGATTATAACAAGCAGGTAGGATTTTTATTTACGTGCATAGTAGGGATTGAGATGGTGATCGTAAATATAATTGGGTTACATTTGATATTATCTTCTGGTTTTTTATACAACTTTTATCTTTTTCATAAGTTTGTTAATAGCATTAATAGCTGAAGTGGCTTGGATGGCTTTAGATTGCCGTAGTCCATTCTGTCCATTATGCATTGAAGTAAACAGTAGTTTTTCCTTCGTTTTGTTTTGTTTTTCCTCTAGGTGAATCTTGCATTCCCCTTAGCATAATTTTACAACCAAGTTATTGTTTCTGTCTTAGGAGGTATTTATTAAAGTGTGCTATGTTTTATAGTAGTATTCTTTATAATTTTCTTACTCTTAATTGGTTAAAGATTTTGTCATTTCCAGCTTAAGCCTTTGGAAGTTACTCCTCCCTGTTGCTGTATCTTGTGTGTGCTTTTACTGTAAGCACTAGTACCTCATAAGTTTTCTGACGAAAGCAGGGGAATCAGGAGAAGCAGAGTTAGCGTTCATAACGGTAACGAGCTCTGTGCTTTCATGCCTCCTGTCAGTGTCTTGGCTAAATTCCGATTTGAGTAATTACAGGCCGTTTTTCTTAATATGCTTACTGGAGTTTAAATTGGGTAACACATTTTTCATTTTCTGCACATGACTGCATTTTTTGGAGTGAAGTGAATCTGCACATATAAATGTAGATGTAGTTTATGTATTGGTGTAACTGTTAAGTTTGTAAAGTACTTTGAAGATTATTTGGATAAAAATTTACTTAAAAGGAACAGTAATACAGTAACCCAAAAACCTTTCTTTATGAGATGTTGAAAATATCATTATGCACATGAGTTGAGTATAATTGGTGTTTTTCCACTTCATAATCGACACTTTCACTGCATTTTTTCAAAGTACTTGATGAACATAAACTAACCAGTGCTTACCATCTCTGTTAGGTGTTTGAGGTATTTGGAGAAAATTGCCTGAGAATTCTGATTGAAACCACCAACTCCAATTTGTAGTGGTTATTGATCTTAGTTGAACCTACTCTTTTTTTTTTTTTTTAATTGTCCTTTAAGTGAAAGTTTACAAATCAAGTCAGTCTCTCATACAAAGTTATATACGCCTTGTTATATACTCCTAGCTGCCCTCCCCCTAATGAGACAGCACTCTCCTTCTCTCCACCCGTATTCCCCGTGTCCGTTCAGCCAGGTCCTGTCCCCCTCTGCCTTTTCATCTCCCCTCCAAACAGGAGCTGCCCACACAGCCTCATGTGTCTACTTGAGCCAAGAACCTCACTCCTCACCAGTATCATTTTTTATCTTATAGTCCTGTCCAATCCCTGGAGCCTTCTCGCTTTCTATCAATTATATTTTTAACTTGAGTTTATTTAGTTGGGGTTTTTTGTTTTTCCTGGTTTTTTTTTTTTTTTTTTTTCCCAGCACATTTCAAATTTTGCTATTTTATTCAAGCTCTTTCCCCAACTTATTATACCCTTTTCTCAGGACATCGTCTTGACTAAACTTCCTATCTCTTACCTTTAAAATTACCAGTATTCACACTCATGCTCTCCCTAAGACTCGTGGGTACGGTGGTGTTCTTCCCATCTAAGTCTAAATCTTCCTACCTGTGCTTGGTCCACCGCATTTCCTCTGTTCCCCTTAACCAACTCTTTTTCTTTCTTTACCAAACGCATATAGCCACTTTACAGTTATTCTTTTAATCTTCATGATAGTCCTTTGAGGAGATACTATTGTTGTCATCCTTAACATCCATTTAAAAAAATCTCTTTTAACTACCTGTCCCTCTTGTTAATGGCTTCTTCTCCCCTCATGCAAACTTTTCTAAAGAGTGGTCTCACCTAGTGTCGCTACTTCTGTTTCCACTTCTTCTCCTCCTGTTCATTCTTTAACCTGTTACAGTCTGGCTTGTGCCTCCCACTGCATCAGTTGTTCTAGTTAATGTCACCAGTGACATTACTCACTAAATCCAAAGGATACTTTTAGCCTTTATTTTCTTTAACCTACTCTGTGGTATTTGACATTATTGATCATTTCTCTTTGAGGCTTTTCTATGACTTCATTTTCTTTAATTTTCCTATTTTTTTTTTTTTGCCTCTTATCATTTATCCTCTGCTTTTCTTTCCCTGCGTGCTCCTTGAAACATTACTCTTTCCCAGAATTCTGCCTTTGACTCTCTTCTCCCTATGTTTTCTCAGGTGGCCTCATCTACTCTCTTGGTTTAAAATAATGTCTGTATATTAACGACTCCCAAACCTCTCTGCTGAGGTTCAGACCCATGTATCCAACTTCATACAGGCATTACCACTTAGATGGAGGCTCTTTGGACTCATGGGCCTAGTACCGAGCCTACCTTCTTCCTCACATCTATTTTTCATCCTCTAATTTGTTTTTTTTTTTTTTATTCTCTACCTTAGTTGGTAGTATCACCATCTGCCCAAGCCTACATTCTGGAGCCTTTTTAGACCTTGTTCTCTTCTCTTCACATACTGTTCACCACATTCTGTCAGTTCTCCTACCTGAATACTTCTTAAATTTATTTATTTTGTTAAACCTCATACCATTGTTTTATTTCAGGTCTTGATCATCTCTTGTACAGATTCCTATAACAGGTCTCTGCGTTGCACATAGAGATTGATTAAATATTTCAAGCAGCAGTAAGACTGCTAGGATAAGGATTCCACTCAGTGGCATCAACCACTCCATGGGTGCTATGTTCATCCAGTATAATTGAACCGTACACACAAGACACTCACAAAGTGTTTACAGATGAAAGCCCTTATTATTTATAGAAAGCAAATGGTAAACAATAGGAGCAGATTTATAGTGAACCAGGCTCCCTTCCCCACTATGTATGATCCATTTTATAGTAGAGGAACCTGCTTACATCTCAAATGGGACCCGTTTACCCTCCCCCAAAACTGATGTCCATTTTTATGTCACTGGGCAAGCGAACTGTGGCTCAAGACTCAGCAGGTGCACAGCAATTTAGGTCCTGGCTTTGTACCACCACAGCTTCCAGGCCTCAGGCTGCCATACTGCCTGAGCCCTGCACAGCTCCCACCATGCTGCCCAGAGTCCACACATGTTTGCTACTGGGCCTTGCACCACTGGCTCTGCCCTGCTTTAGGCAGACCCCTACACAGGGTTGTCTAGGCATCTGCTAGCCTCACGCCACTGCTTTCTTCTGCCACTGGGCCCGGTCTGGTATACAAGCTGGTCTTCATTGTTACTGCTGGCTCAGTGTTACAGCGCTTTACCCGTGTACAGCTCTTTACCACGCATGTGAGGTTCTTAGCACAGGATCCCGTGTTCAAAGGGTGTGCTCCCCTGCCAGCGCTTTTTGATCAGGAGGCCTCCAAAACCTCTCTGGGATTGGCCATTTATATAGGGAAACTTCTCCTCAATTTCAAGATGGGGTTTTCCTAGCAGGATTGCAACCTGGTCAATCATCTTAGGTGGGTTGCAAACCCAGACCCAGAAAGGCTGCATAAGGGAACCCACTGTACCCTAGTTTCCCTGCCTCTGGCTTTATTCCCATCAAATCCATCCTTGGTCCAGAGTAGTCCTTCAAAAACTCAGATCGTGTCATTTTTTTTTTATTCAAAACAAACAAACCTCTTTGTTTCACAAAGGTTGAGCTCCTTAGCAAGGTGTTCAATGCTTAGAATTAGTTCCTGCCTAATTCTTCAGACTAATCTCCAACCACTAGTTCCCTTGCACTTTAGGATCTAGCATACTGCACTGTTTCTCCTCCCTCAAACATTTCTTACTGTTTTATGCTTCTGTGTCCCTGCCTGGAATAGCCCTCCTTTCTTCTCCTTATGGCCTTTTTGGGTATATTTATAACTTTTTTGGACGTATTTCTTTGGTAAGACCGTCACTGATTTCCACAAACACTAATGTACCATGCAGAGTAAATTGCTTCATTCCCTAAATTACTTTAGTGCCAGTTACCAATTTCCTTTATTCTGTCATTTAGCACCCTGCTGTATATAATTACTGATTTACCTGCTAGTTTTCCCTGCAGAGCTCTGTGTTCTGCGAGGTCAGGTGCCATGTTTTATTCATCATTGTATACCTAGTACTGTGCTCAGTAATTGTTTGGTGCTTTGAATGCTTGGTTTTTACTTTTAATTTTTTTGGAAAAGAAAACCAGAGCTTGAAAATGTGTGGGTTTTTGTGAATTCTTGCATGCGAATTAGTGTGAATTCATGGTTCATAGTGATCTTTTTGCTTATATCTATTGTTTTCTAAGTAGTATATATCTAGTTCAGTTCACCTCAGTTTATCTTTTTTTAATGTTGAGTTTCAGTAATAACTGACTTTTCTTAGTGTGATAGTCATTCCTTTATTCCAGTTTATTTCACCAGGCACTGAGGTAGTTGGGACTCAGTTCCAGTACTTGAGCATGTATGTAGGTATAAACATTGCCTAATCCTAGAGGAGGAAGAAAATCCACAAATTATTGAATTAAAGAATGTAGTCAGTAAAAATGCTTCAGAAAGCTATGTTGACAGTACTTCTGTTGTCATTTTCTGTGTTGTTTACTTTTGCTCTGTATGTGTGCATTTCATAATTCTATGTGTATGTAGGTACATATATGAGTCTATTGTATACATTGTAGGACATAAGAAAAAATGAAAGTATGGCCAAATAATTGTTAGTCCGGTGTTACTCATATGGGTTCAAAATCACATTTTTTAAAATGATAGTTCCACTTTGTGTATCCAGATTGAGCTAAGAGAACAAGAGATAGAACGGCTGTCAATGGCATTGGATGGTGGTCGCTGCCCTGATATTCTCACTCTGGAGAGTAGAAATAAAACCAACGAGAAGCTTATTGCTCATTTAAATGTTCAGGTAATGACTTTTATAATTCTTTCACTGAGTATGTAAAATCTTAGTGTTGTAATGATCTGTGGGTTTTAAAAAGTGGCAAGGTTGTTAATGAGGTATTATTTGTACTGAGGAAAATTTGCTAGAGTCAAAATTTTCAGAAATAAAGGAATGGTTACATATTTTAGAGTATGGCTATTGAAAAATCATATTTTTGAAGAATGTTTAATATCAGGAACATATACATATCTTAATGTTAAATATTTAAAAGAGGAGAATAAACCGTAGGTAAAATATGATCTTAAATTTGCTTTTTAAAAATGTGTAGATACACTCAGATAGAAAGCATTGGAAGAGAATAACCAAAATATACTAATAAAGTTTATCTTTGAGTGATGGGATATTATTTATGGCTCTCTTTACTTTAAAAAATTTTGTAAATGTACATTTCTTTTATAATGAGAAAAAGATTTTTACAAAATGTAAAAAGTGAAATGTATAGTGCATTTCTACCTATGTAGTAGATTCCCTTGCCATTCATTTGACCTAAGGGTAAGAGAGCAGAGGTGCTCACTAAAGCATAATTGTGAACTTGAGAACTTTTGCTGCCTAGGCTGCAGCCAGAACAGAGCATGTCAGAAATACTAACTGGTAGCTTTAGAGCAATACTGTTCGATAGAAATGTGATATAAGCCACGTATGTAATTTTAAATTTTCTAGGAGCCTGATTTTAAAAAGTAAAAGCAACAGGGAAAATTAATCTTAATAATGTGTTTTATTTATTCCAGTGTATCAAGAATATTATCATTTCAACATGTAATCAATATTAACAATTGTTAGTGACATATTTTACATTCTTTTTTTGTTTTGTATTGTCTTTGTGATCCTGTGTGTATATTATCTTTTTTAATATTGATTTTTAGTAGTAATTCACTTTTTCTTCGTGTGATACATTCACAAATTATATTTGACATACTATATTTCATATAATTTGGACTAGCCACATTTTAAGTGTTTAGTAGCTGCTAGTGGCTATTTTATGGACAGAACAGTCTAGAGTAATATCAGTGATATTCTTGTCATATTTTCAGAACTCTGTGTTGGGAGAAAGTGCATGCAAGTTTCTTAAATATCCTTTCTTTTATGCTTGGAAATCAAACCCAATGAATATATGTTTTTATCCAAACTACACATTGTCAGTTTAGCAAATCAGAACAATGTAAATTTGCAAGTAAAACAGCTGTGACTTAAATTTTTGATATCTTTTAAAATGTATTTTTGGAATATTGTTTAAAAGTTCATGATTTAGGATAATATTCCAATTCATATACCTTAACGAATTACAAATTCAATGTAGGTTGACTTTCTTCAGCAAGCTAATAAAGACCTGGAGAAGCATATACAAGAGCTTATGGAAACCAAGGAAACAGTCACTACTGAAGTTGTTCATTTAAGTAACAAAAATGAAAAACTCTGCCAGGAATTAACGGAAATAGACCAGTTAGCACAGCAGTTGGAAAGACATAAAGAACAAGTGCTTGAGACTGCCGATAAAGAAATTGGAGAAGCAAAGGTAATGGTACATCTTGGTTGTGGGGATGTTCGTTAATTCTCCTAGGACATAGTGAACTTGAGCCTTTTGGACATCTGTACTTGAGTCTTGTTTTTTGGGGCGGGGGGTGGTAATTCAACTTTTTCTAAAATGTTTACACCTTTAAATAGTTGCATTTGTTCTAATTGTTTAGGTGTCTTTCTGAAGCACACCTATTCTTGGCTAGATCTCCAGACTTTATCTTCTTTTCTTTTAGGATGTTTGTTCATCTCTGTCCTTTTATCCCTGCGTTACGGGAAAGCTTCGGAGTTTGTTCTCTCTGTCGCTTTGTGCTTCCCTTCAGAAAAGCTATTTTTCAAAACTAGGTACATCCATTTTTAATTTGATAGCTAACATTTTCATCTTTAAGTTTAAATAGATGCAAAGGATATAATTTCCAGTCTTTGTAAATATTGACATCTTAAAGTAAAACTGACCTATTGTTCTTTTAAATATAGCCAGTGTAATCTAAGTGTCAGATTTTAGTGGCAATTTGATACTCTTCATTGTCCTTTTAAGGAGCCCAGATGGCTCAGTGTTTAAAGCAATCAACTGCTAACCGTGAGGTGGGCAGTTTGAAATCACCAGCAGCTCCCCAGGAGAAAGATGTGGCAGTTTGCTTCAGTAGAAATTTACAGCCTTGGAAACCCCATGGGGTCGCTATGAGTTGGAATTGACTCGACAGCAGTGGGTGGTGGATTATCCTTTTAGAACGGTACATAACATGACTGAGTTCTTTCTTAACAGTCAGATGTTTTCTATATTTCCCACCTTTCCTTGAAATCCTATTTCCATTTTACTCCCCCACAAAATTTTATTCCATCGTAATATGTTTTTAGGCATGGATATCTTTTTTTGATCTGTTCGCATTAAAAATAGGTGTAAATTGAATTTTTTTCCAAGAATTTCTGTGATTATAAAGTTCAAAGTGTTAAGATTTTCCTCTGAATAGTGCTATCATTACAGTTATTAGTAACTAGTGAATGACAAATATACCACAAATGTTGATAATTATTAAAAAGTAAAATTACATTGGAAGTATTTCTCTTAATTAGATATAATAGGAGGAAATAGTGTTTCAATTAAAGGCTTCATGCAGCCCCAACATTTCAGATTATTTTTTTTTTCTGGTGCTCCAAAAGTTTTCTTTGTATTTAAAGACAGTGTGCCATTATGGCATAAGTGAGATGTATGCCTGTTTTTTTTTTTTTTTTTTTTTGATAAGTGAGAGAAAGGCAGTTGTAAATGACAAGGTGGGAAAGGAGAATTCACATGATGCCGAGACCATAAGCATGTTGTTAGGTAGATCATTTTTAAGGAGTGCTGCATAGCCAAGAGGAACCCTGGTGGCATAGTGCTTAAGAGCTCGACAGCTAACCAAAAGGTCAGCAGTTTGAATCCACTAGCTGCTCCTTGGAAACTCTATGGGGCAGTTCTACTCTGTCCTATAGGGTCGCTATGAGTCAGATTTGACTTGACGGCAGTGGGTTTGGTTTTACATAGCTAAGAAGGTTCCTGGGTAGTGCAAATAGTTTGTGCTTGACTACTAACCAGAAGGTTGGCAGTTCAAACCCACTCAGCTGTGCCACAGAAGAAAGGGCTGGCAATCTGCTACTGTAAAGATTGTAGCCAAGAAAACCCATGGAGCTCAGTTCTGCTCTGTAACCCATGGGATCACCATGAGTAGGAATTGACTTGGTGGCAACGATTTTATATAGCCAAGTTAAGGATCTAGGTGTTGATTGCTTAAAACTGTGTACATACTGTAGTTTTACATGTCACTTAGAAAGTTTTCATGTTATCCCAGAGGTAGGTATAACCCAGTTTGAAGATGTCTGCTCTGCATCACTGAACTGATTTTTTGCAGTGTTAACCTTCACTCAGTGTGGTTTTAATTCTGTTTTTGTGGTTTTAGTTTCATTGCAACACTCCTATATCTCGTCTCCTTCCTTTTGCATCTCAGCCTGTTCTATGCTATACACGTAATATACTAAATACTGCTCCTCATATCCCGTTGACAATGCTCAGGAATGACAACTTGGTTCAATAAAAGATTCTTATGAGAGTGGATACAAGAAAACAAGGTAATATCTTAGCCTTGTCATTCTGCTCTTTTACTTGTAGTACAGGGGATCCAGGTTGGTAATGGCAGATAGGGAGAAAACAAGTAGGATAGGAAAATCAGGAAATGATAATGCCATAAGATGTATCCTAAAAATCAAGGCTCAAGAAAAGTCCTACAAGTATCCAGGCAAAAAATGATTTCCGAGTTGCCCAGTTGTTTCAGATGTTACAAATAGATCCCTAGGAATATTCAGGATACCAGGAGATTAAAGATAAGCCTCAACTTTGCCTCCTCCTCCTTGAAATTGAGTGTTAGGGCTGAAACCTTAGATCTGCCTCACTGGTGAGGGGGAACATGAACCCCTCAAAAAATTACCTCATCTGCATTATGACTTGGTGGTAAGTATTCTTAGACTTTAGGTATTTACCTAATAGGCTTTTTGTTTAACAGCTTTATTGAGATATAATTCGCATACCATACAGTTTACCCATTTAAAGTATATAATTCACTGTTTTTTAGTATATTGTGCCTGTATTTAGTATATTGTGCATATATTTAGTATATTGTGTGGAGTTGTGCAGACATTATCACATCCCAGCCCTCCTTTGGTCCCAGTCAATTTTAGAACATTCTCATCGCCTCAGAAAGAACCCTGTACCATTTATCTATCATCCCTCCGCTCCCCATCCACTCCCATCCCTAAGCAACCACGAGTCTACTTTCTGTCTCTATAAATTTCCCTGTTCCGGGCTTTCATATGAATGGAATCATACAGTATGTAGTTTTTTTGTGACTGAATGTTTTCACTTAGCATAATGTTTTCAAGGTCTATCCATGTTATAGCATATATCAGTACTTCATTCCTTTTCATGGCCAAATGTAATGCATTTGTATGTACTTACCACATTTCGTTTATCCGTTCCTCCACTGATGGACATTTGCATTGTTTCTACCTTGAAGCTACTAGGACTAGTGCTGCTATAAGCATTTATGTACACACTTTTGCGTGGACTTAACGTTTTCATTTCTTTTGAGATATGCCTAGGAGTGGAGTTCCTGTGTCATATGGTAACTCTGTGTTTAATTATTTGTGGAACAGCCAGACTGTTTTCCACAGCAGTTCACCATTTTACGTTCTCACCAGCCGTGTATTAATACGCTTTTTTATTCCTAGAAAGAGATTAAAAGAAAACTCTGTGAAATGCAAGATCTTGAAGAAACAATATCAAAACTTCAACTGGTAAGTAGATATCATATTGAAAGGCCAGAATTTACAATAAGAAATTTTTTATACTTGTATATATAGGCCCATATACAGATATATACTTTTAAATGAGATATAATTTATATCGTGATATTCATCCTTTTCAGGGTTACAATTCAGTGGTTTTTATTATGTTTACAAAGTTATGCAACCATTACCACTATCTAATTCCAGAACATTTTCACCCACCCTAAAAAGAAACTCTCTACCTATTGGTAGTCACTTCCCATTTTGTTCCCCAACCTGCCACCCCCACCCTCCTAAGCACAAATATACTTTCTATTTCTATGGATTTGCCTACTCTGGATATTTCATATAAATGGAATCATACAGTTACATGGCCTTTTGTGTGTGGCTTCTTTCACTTAGCATAGTATTTTGGACCTCATTCATTATAGAATGAATCAGTACTTCATTCTTTTGTATGGATGAGTAGTATTCCATCGTATGGATATACTTACTCCTTTTTATTTTTACAGTGCTTTTTTTCTGGGTTTAATTTCATATACAGTAGGTGGCAAGTGAAATTCAAATTCAGAAAACCTGTTAGGAATTTTATTCTTTTGTCAATTTTATGCCTTGTAAATTTACCAACATTAAAACTAGAAATTGATAATTTACCAACATTAAAACTAGAAATTGATGATTACTTGATAAAATTGTTGACTGTTATTGAAATCACTCCACCCTCTTTCATTAGCTTTGTTTGCCAGTGCAAACCATTTCCCTGATCACGCAGTTTGTTTTAATAATCTCAAAATGAGAAAAATTATAATCATCCCAATAATCCAGCATATAGCATGTAGTCCTACAGTCTGGGACTGGCAGAAAGAATGTTTTGCTTAAAGGTAGAGATCCTTGATGGTCACCCAAGAGTTACTCCTTTTTTTATATATAGTCTGTTAAATTGCAGAAGTTTCCTCTAAGATTAGAAACAAAGACTAATACTAATTTCCAAGTTTTCTCATGACATACGCTTTTTATTACTACCTAGCTGCAATGTTCTGGTGACATAAGAGGAATTAAAAAGTGGTACACTGGCACATAGTAGGTGCTCAGATACTTGTTGATTTTTGTATGCATAGTGATTTGCTTTTTCCTTCAACATTTTAGCAGGTCCAATCCAGTTATTCAGTGGAATGATTGATTTGCTAAACCTGCTACATGTTGTCTACTCTTGAGTCCCATAGATATTGTAAAATTCTCCCATGGGGTCAGAAAATGTAAATTAGGTATTTTAATGATGTTTTCACTAGAATGTAAGCTCCAAGAGGGCAGAGGTTTTTGCTGTTTGTTGACTGCTACATCCTCAGTGCCTAAAACAGTACCTGACATATGGTAGATGCTCAGATATTTGTTGTTGGTTTTCCTGTGAATGCTATAAAAAGTTGAATGTAATTCATAATGATTGTCTCAAAGCTCTGTGGCCAAGCTTCAGTAGTGTTGGCTTACAATAAGAGGCTGCTGTAGTGACTTTCTGGCCTTTCTTATTTTTCCATTAATGCTTTGTCATTGTTGTTAAGTGCTGTCGAGTGGGTTCCGACTCATAGTGACCCCAAGCACAATAGAACGAAACACTGCCCGGTCCTGCACCATCCTTACAGTCGTTGTTACGCTTGAGCTCATTGTTTCAGCCACTGTGCCAGTCCACCTTGTTGAGGGTCATCCTCTTTTCTGCTGACCCTGTACTCTGCCAAGCATGATGTCCTTCTCCGTGGACTGATCCCTCCTGACAGCATGTCCAAAGTATGTAAGATGCAGTCTCGCCATCCTTGCTTCTAAGGAGCATTCTGGTTGTACTTCTTCCAAGACAAATCTGTGCATTCTTTTGGCAGTCCATGGTATATTCAGTATTCTTCACCAACAGCACAACTCAAAGGCGTCAGTTCTTCTTCGGTCTTCCTTATTCGTTGTCCAGCTTTCACATGCGTGTGATGCAATTGAAGATACCATGGCTTAGGTCAGGTGCACCTTAGTATTCAGGGTGACATCTTTGCTTTTCAGCACTTTAAAGAGGTCCTTTGCAGCGGATTTGCCCAATGCAATGTGTCTTGATTTCTTGACTGCTGCCTCCATGGCTGTTGATATTAATGCTGTAGGTTATATATTTTAAAGTTATACTATAATGATGATATTAATAGCCAACACTTACTGTGCACTGTGTGCTGGGTACTGTGCAAACTGCCCCACATCCATCAGTCTTCCCTCCCCAGTGACCCTGTGTCCAGCCACTGCGTTTATTATCCCCATTGCGCACACGAGGCCCAGAGAATAACCAGGGCGGTTGAGGATACATACTGGTAGCCTTAGAACACTATAGCTTACTACTGCCATCTTTTAAACTTAAAAAAGCTTTTACAATTTTTGTTGCACAAATACATATTTAGAAAAAATAGACACTATGCCAAACAAATTAGAAGAAAATAAAGTCTAATGATTCTACCACTCCGAAAGGTGCACTGTTGATATTTGGGCTTTATGGTGCTTTTAGCCACAGTTGATAATTAACTGTAGTTGAGACCATAAATGGCTAATTAAAGCTCTGTGTGTGTGTGTGTGTGTGTGTGTGTGTATAAAATATAGTATATGTACTAGAGTATATAAAAAATATAAAGAGTATATATATATATATACACACACAAAAAATTACAGGTGAATTACTGTTACATAAATGTGCTTATGAGAATACCTTTCATTTTAAAGTATTATTTATATTAATCAAGTTAGAAATTTTAATTATAATATTAAAATTTGCAGGAATTAGACTTATGCCATAAAGAAAAGGAGAGACTGAGTGAAGAATTGCTTATAAAATCAGATCTTGAAACTGTTGTTTGTCAACTTGAACAAGAAAAGCAAAGACTTTCCAAAAAAGTTGAAACTTTTGCAGATAAAGGTAAGATATAAAATGCTGATAACTGAAAACGTGATTGTGACTTTCTCTTGATTTATTTTATTCTTAATAGGTGATCTTCATTCATTCAATAAATATTTTTTGAGTGCTTGCTAGATACCAGAAACCATACTAGGTACTGTAGATAAGGTGGGAATCTCCCTCAAGGAACTTAGCATTTTCTTTTATATTTTGACTCTTTGCTTCAGGGAGTCCTCCTTGAGTAATTTCCCAATAGAAGTATGTTCTTCTTTGAGGCAGAGGATAATAGAATTAGTACTAAGAGGAAAAGCACTCTGAAATAGTGGGCCATCTGAAAATCAGAATCTTCTTAAGGAAAGGCATCTATGTCACCTTGAAGTATACACGCAATTGAGATAGGCTGTCTGTCAGGTACAAGTCCTAAATGACTAGAGCTAAGGAACATGCAATTCATTCCTTCATTTGACAAATGCTTCTGAATTGCCTGTTGTGTGGCAGGCTCTGTTCTAGGTATGGGGTATATAATGATAAACAAGGTGCATAAGGTCCCTATTCTTCTGGACCCTTTATCCTAGTTAGGGAAACAAACTAGTAGAACATAAGTGAACAAGTTAATTTTAGATGATAAGAGGTATTAAAATAAAGTAGGGGATGTGCTCAAGATTGCTGATTGCGGGGCTGAAGAAGACACCAGCCATATGAAGATCTAGGGGCAGAATTTTCTAGGTAGAGAGAAAGGCAAGTGCAGAAGCTTGGTGCCATCAAACTTGGTATGTCTTAGAAAGTGAAAGAAGACCAGCGTGCTGTTAAGAGATGATATCCTAGGGCCCTTCACCTGCCATGCAGCTGATCTATTTAACCCGTTTGCCACTCACTAGCTGTATGACCCTGAGCAAGTGAACTTCTCTGTGCCCCAGTTTCCCTGTCTAAAATGGGGATAATGATGGCACCTGCCCCAAAAGATTGTTTTGTAGACTAAACAAGCTGATATATTAAAGTACATAGAACCATGTATAAAAGTTTGCTGTTTACTTTTTCTCATAGCTATCTATAGCCTGTCATTTCGGTATAATCTTTCAGATACTTCAAACTCCCTTGGTTCTCAGTATTTTAGGTGCATGCCCCTGCCAAAACCGTAGCCAGGGAACAACCAAACGATTTATCTTCTACATGCTTGTATGTGGACAGCTAAACAGTGCTTGAGTATGCATCAGACACATTGATACCACTGTAAATTAAATGTCCCCAGCCTCAGCAGAACCCTCAATGTTGTATGGAAATCTTACTCTGTCTTAGTGTGTCATCCCCCGCTCTCTGCAGCAAGCATTTCAGTGTTTTCCATTCTCATTAAACCTGTGACTCCCACTCCAACCCTTATTCTGAGTGGATGGTCTTACCTCAGGTTTTCTGAGAGAATGGAGGCCATCAGGCAGACATTCCTTCAGTTTCCAGTTTCCTGCCCCCAGGCTGTAAACCTGCCCATTTCCTTCTCTCCTGTTAAAGTGAAGGAGTGTCTGTCTCATGAAAGGCTTGTGCCTTCATCTGTTCTCTGGGTCCTAGCCTCTCTAATTTTAAGAACTTTAGACATTATCTCCTTTTCGTAATTTTAGTGTTTGTACTGATTTTTTCCTCTTAGCATTCAAACATGCTGACTCTCCTCCCATTTAAAAAAAAAAGAAGTTTGACCCATTCCCCTCCATCCACCCTTTCCTCTTCTTTGTAGCTTCAACATCTTGAAAAATCACCATACTTCTTTCAGCTTGATCACCCACTACCCTTCAGCTCCTCAGTCCACTCTAGTTTGGCCTCTCTTCTCATGTTACCACCAAAACTGCTCTTTTTAAGGCCATCAGTCACCTCTATTATGCTACATACAGTGGACGCTTTTCATTCATTAACCTATTTGACTTCTTAGTGTCCAACACAGTTGTCTGTTCCTTGGCTTGCCTAGTTTCCTCTTACCTCTCCGGTTACCTCTTCTCAGAATGAATTTGTCAATTTGTCAATTCATCCTCCAGTTTGCATTGTATATTATTTTGTAGCTTTTATCCTACTACAATTAAAATAATTATTTGTTTGACTATGACTGTATTTTATGGGGAGCTCTGGTGGCACAGTGATTAAGAGCTTGGCTGCTAACCAAATGGTCGGCAGTTTGAATCCACGAGCCGCTCCTTGGAAACCCTATAAGGCAGTTCTGCCCTGTCCTGTGGGGTCGCTATGAGTAGGAATTGACTCAACAGCAACAGGTTTCTGTTTTACGCACTTGTATTTTTAACCAGCACTTAAGCATATAGTAAATGCTCAATAAGTATCTGCTGAATGAAGGAAGAAATGGTACTGAATCAGAATGTGTCTTGAAAATGGTACTTAAGCCTCAGAGTTATAATAAGCATCAGTTAAATTAGGTTGAACTGTATACGATTTTTTGACCTATGAGAAGGCAGTTTATGTGCTAAAGGCTAATTGTGTTTATTTGGAGAAACATTCAAGTGTGAGCTCTTTATGCATATGCTATATTAAATTCAAGCTTAATGTTCAAATTGTGCATATTATGATTAACTATATGTAGATAGATTTTCTCGTAGTGCATTTTCAAGCACCGAGAAAGAACCATGTGTTGCTTCATTCTGTAGTACTAAATAGTATCCATTCTTATGATAAAACAAAAGCAGGGAGACTTTGACTCACTGGATTTTATTTAAGCTTATAATTTAATTTTTGCTTTTGTTCTTTTTCCTTTCCTATAAGTACTAGTGTCTTTGATATATCTAGCCTTTATAGGTGATTTAAAACAGCTCGTAATTTTTAGTAGTTTGCGATCTTAAAGAAGTTTTAAAGTATTGACATAATTTATTTGGCTGATTATACATTATATATGCAACATTCTTTTAAGATTTAACCGTTTTAATTTGCAGAAAGAGAACTTACTTTGGAAGTTGAGAGGATGAGGCTAGAACATGGAATAAAACGCCGAGACAGGTCACCTTCTCGTTTAGATACATTTCTGAAAGGCATAGAAGAAGAACGAGATTATTATAAGAAAGAGCTAGAAAGACTCCAGCATATGATACAGCGAAGATCTTGCTCTACAAAGTATTTTACGCGTGAAAAAGTTCACATTTTAAAAACACCAGAGAAGGTACTCCTCCTTTATAAGAGTATCATGTGAACAAAGTTTTCTGGCTTATTATTGTATTAAATGTAACTTTAGGTATACTTGTTTTTAAGAACTCTCTTAATTTTGATTTTTGTTTTCTTCGATGACCTATACTGTAGGAACATTGTATTAGTTAGTTAAAATGCTTAGGCACACAGGGCAACATACTAGTTCCAGGAAACTAGGATAGATTGAATAGCTGACGCATGGGAAGAATGCAGAAGACATGTGGACTTCTGGAAGCTGAAACTGCTGGACATTTCCTCTCACTCCAAGCTGTACTTCTTCCTGTGTCAGCTGTGTTTTCTCTCTCAAAGCAGAATGGCTTTGTCTACATAGCAGGCAACATGGCTTCATTCAATTCCCAGCCTCGGACCAGTCAGGAAGGCTGATTACACTGTACTAACCTGGCATCTTCCGTATTAACCATGCAATGGGAGAAGGGTAGAAACAGGAAATGGGTGCTGGATAGATTGTTCCATTTTTCCATTATGACTGTATTTGCAAGTTGGTGGTCTAGAAATGTTCACTTTGTGTATCAGCTAATTGATATTATTTTATGTATATTATTTAAAATTAACCATGTTTCATGAGAAGCTAAAATCATGTGTCTCTATTTTAGGTTATAATTATTTTCAATTTTATGATTATCATTTGAGTTCTTCAGATTTTTCTTTTTTTTAAGCTTTGAAGCTTATATGACCATAGCGTTATCTACACACTAGGTAAAATTGGAGGGAGTTGGGGGAAAATTCATTAAAATCATGACAGTCATTAAAGCTCAAAACATTGGATTTCAGACTTGGCTGAATATATCAATTCCATTATCTTTTCCATGAAGATCCTGTGTCCATTCTCAAACAGGTTTGAATCTTTTTCTTATTAGACTTTGATTTTTAATCTTATTGGCTAATGGCTGAATTTTATTTATACTTATCAATGTAAACACTGCTATGTTGTCTACTATAAACAGAATTTGTAGGTGGAAACATATAGCATAAGTTAATTTATGTGTTACTTAGTTCTTTTAGAATACATACATACTCAGAACAACAACAAAAATAAAATAATTTTTAAAATACATATATACTTAGGACTTAGGAAAAGTAAATCACTGAATTGACCATTTTTATTGTGTAGAAAAATCTTCCACAAAGTAGTTGATCTGTTTAATTGACCGTCTATTAGATAGCACTGAGGTGGTAAATTTCTTAAAGTGTTTAAATATTTGATTCAGTAGTTTCATTTTTGAAAGACAAAGAATATTGGTAAGGTATATATATATATACTGGGAGAATTAGTAAATTATTTACTTTTCTGAAATTTTATGTTACTCAGCACAGGTAAGGAATCTGTTTTCTAAAGCTCAGAAAATCAGAGTGTTCAGAGCATTTTAGATGACCAGTCACAAATTATTGGTATGGCAGTGGATAACTGGTAGGTAAGTATATGAGTGGGATGTAAGACAGTTGTGCTATGAACTAGAGAATGTATGCCCTGTCTAAAACTCAGATTTTAAGCATGTTTAAAAACACTTTGTTGACAAAGACCTCTCTAAACCTGGAGTTGATGTAAGCTGTGAGGTTTCAACCTCCACTTTATGGTAAACTAAGGCACAGTTGAGGCAAGGATGATGAGACTGCGTCTTACATACTTTGGACATGTTGTCAGGAGGGATCAGTCCTTGGAGAAGGACATCATGCTTGGCAGAGTACAGGGTCAGCGGAAGAGAGGAAGACCCTCAACGAGGTGGGTTGACACAGTAGCTGCAACAGTTATCTGAAGCATAACAACGATTGTAAGGATGGCTCAGGACAGGGCAGTGTTTCGTTCTATTGTGCATGGGGTTGCTATGAGTCAGAACCAACTTGATGGCACTTAACAACAACAACGCACGGTTCATTGGTGTTGTAATAACTCAGGAAAATATTGGCATTTTTAATATCAGTGATTATCATTGACCAAACGCCTGTAGATTTTCTGTTGTCTATAGGGAGGCACTGTCTCCTTTCACCTTGTCCTCACCATGGTTCCCACCATGAGTTCTGAGTATAGTGTAATGGAAAGTGCTTTGGAGTTGGAGACTTGATCTAAATTCCAACTCTGCAAACTGGCCTTATAACCTAACTTCTTGGAGCCCTGGTTTCATCATCTGCAAAGTGAAGAAAGTAACTACAACATCTTGTGAAGGTTAGATGACACAATTTGCATAAGGGCTATTATGGATTGAATTATGTCTCCCAAAAGTATGTAATGGAATTCTAACCTCTATACCTAGGGATATAATCCCACTGGGTATAGGGTTTTCTTTGTTATGTTAATGATGTCACATAGAGTGTGTCTTAAACCGAATGACTTTTGAGATATAAAAAGAACAGATTAGACACAAAAGCAAGCACAAATTGTGGGGCTGGGGAGAGATGCCAGGTGGAGATCTTGAAGGAATCTGAAGAAAAACGCCAAGGCTAGGGAAGCTGAAACAAGGATTTTCCCCCAGAGCAAACAGAGAGAGCCTTTACCTTGGGTTGGTGTTCTGAATTTGGACTTCTAGCCTCCTGAACTGTGAGAAAATAAACTTCCATTTTTTACCACCACCCACTTGTGGTATTTCTGTTACAAAGGTACTAGCAAACTAAGACAAGGGCCCAGCACAATATCTAGTGTCCAGTAAATGTTTCATTTCCTTATTATTTGCTGTATTAAAGTACATCAGATCTAGGTGGTAACATTAGGTTCTGTTCAACAGATGTATACTGAGGGTCTGCTATGAATGAGACACTGGGGATACAGAGATAAAGAAGTTACGGTTCCTGTCCTTATAGCCTTCAGCCTTGTGCATGTTTGTATGTGTACTTCTGTATGTATGTGTGTGTGCACATGCACTAGAGACAATGTGGTGGGAAAAGGAGTTATAAACAATTATTACACAGTAACATTAAAAAAATAAATCTACATGCAAGATTATTTAGAGGAGAGCTAAGAGTTCCTGCTTAAGAAGGTCAGTCAGTAAATGTTCAGGGAATTCTATGTTATACCAGGCACCATGCTAGGTACTGAAGATATGGTGAACACGACTGAATACCTACTCTGTCCCTCACAGTGCTTACATTTTATTGGTGAAGACTTACATTAAACGTATAATCATGTAAATAACTTTATAATTTCACATGATAAATGTTAATGAAATAAGAATATAGGAAAGATTGAGAATGCTATGGGAGCCTGTGGAGGGGAATACAAATTAGACTGAGTCTTCTGGATGGACTGCTTGGAGAAAGTGACATTTAAGCTGAGACCTAGAGAGTAATGGAAATATACTGTCAACTCCTTATTCATTGAGCTCTCCTTTTCTAGAATCTACGGACCGTACCTTTCTTTAAATGTTTTTTCTTTAGATATGCTAATATTATTGGTTAGGTTACAGATTTTCTTTTATACTTACTTAAACCTTGATTAAGTCCTCAAACCCTCATCTGCTTTTGTCCTATAGGACACCTTGTCCTGTAAGGCATCCTTTCTAACTAGCTAATCTCATTCATTATGCCTTAATTTTGCATGTTTAACAAAGAAAATAATGTATTTCCAAGTGGTAGGTGAGGGCTACTTCCCATATATTTACTATTGTTGTTTAAGTCTCCATGGACGTGGTATGTACACAATAGATACTGAGTAACACAGGTCAGAATTCTTTGCATTGTATCAGATTATCCCTACTTGGGGCTTCTACATTTGATATTTCAGCACTATGATACCAGTAGATCCCAAGTTTATGTTTACCATCTTTTTTTTTTCCACAATAGCTGTGAAGATAGAGGAGTTCTTGAATTATACTGAAATAGTAGGTGTATTCTTGTTTTGGAAATGTTGGAATTATTTCCTTATACAGTGAACACCTTTGATGTTATAGAAATATTTACATTTATCTGATGGTAAAGTAGACCTCAGATAGGCCTGAAGCTGGGAAAATTAGGCCTTGATTGTGCCTGGAAAATGTGTCTTAGTTTCAGTCACAGAAATACTGTGCTAGGCTGTTGTAGTTACTTGAACTAGGTGAGCAGGCACACACGTACTCTTCTGGTCCCTCCCTTGGAGAGAAAAAATTAGCATGGTCCTCAAAAAATTAGCAGGCATTGGAATCACCTGGAGATGGTCTGGGATGGGTCCCAAATTTCATGTCTTAACAAGTTCCTAGATGCTGATATTGCAGGTCTGGGGACCATACTTAAAGTACCACTAGTATAAACAGCCCCAGGAGAACTAACAGTTGAAGAATCTCTTGGGATATGATCAAGTAGTATCATGGGCAGCTGGGTCCCTTCCTGAGAACTTGAAGGGCAGGGAACTAGGAAGCCAGGAAACTTGCCTCAGTACTGCCAGTGCTCTTGTCTCCTGCTTTCATTATTGATAAAAAAAAAAAAAAGTATTAACTATCTTGAGTCCCTGGGTGGTGCAGACGGTTAATGCACTTGGCAACTAACCAAAATGTTGGAGGTTCGAGTCCACCCAGAGGCGCCTCTGAAGAAAGCCCAATGATCTGCTTCTGAAAAATCAGCTACTGAAACCCTATGGAGCACAGTTCTGTTCTCACACACATGGAATTGCCATAAGTTGGGATGAACTGGATGGCAACTGGTTTATGGTTATAACCGGTATCCTGTGACAGATCTGTCTTGGAAGAAGTACAGCCAGAATGTTCTTTAGAATCAAGGATGGCAAGACTTTGTTTCACGTACTTTGGACATGTTATCAGAAGGGACCAGTCCCCTGGAGAAGGACATCATGCTTGGCAAAGTAGAGGTCAGCAAAATAGAGGAAGACCTTCAACAAGATGGACTGACACGGTAGATGCAACAATGGGCTCAAGCATGGCAATGATTGTGAGGATGGCGCAGGACCAGGCAGTGTTTCGTTCTTTTGTACATAGGGTTGCTATGAGTCGAAACCGACTCAGTGGTACCTAACAACAGTGACAGCCATGTGGTGATAATTATAACAAATGATAACTTCTGTTTTCTGATTGTGTTTCAGGGTGATTACAACTCAGAAATTCGTCTCGTCACAAGAGAAAGAGATGAACTTCATTGTATGCTAGAAAGATTTGAAAAACATATGGAGGAAATACAGGCCAATGTTAAATTATTGACAGCAGAAAGAGATAAACTAAGTGTCTTATATAATCAAGTAAGAAGTTAATTATAACTAAGTCAAAGGTTTATATAGATCCATTTAACTATAATGAAGTCAGTATATGTCCTTCAAATTACTCTAATATATGGACCTTGTGATATTCTTCTTAATTAGAATTATAAATAGCCATTTGTACTATCATCCTGCTGCCAAAGCAGAGACTTATTTTTTCATATTTATCCTTCCTGTTTTCTGAATTATCTATCAGGATGGTTAGTGATAGCATCCTTCTCAAACTACCTGGAGCAGGTCTCTGACGCTGAGCCAAGTTTATCCTTGGGATTCGGACATGTTGGGTAGAACAGTAGAACAATGGGTAGGGCTCACTATTTAGATATACTGGATATTAAGAACTTAGCCTTTAGTAAAAAATTCTCTAGGGAAAAGGGCATCAGTAGAGCTTGGCCCAGTTACAAAGCCTCAATTGTCAGAGGGCAAGGTGAGTTTGAGCAAAGCATGGTGTCTGTCACCTCAATTTGTTCCTACGCCTGTCTTCCATGAACTCCTGCTGCTCCTTTTAAAGGGGAAGGACATGCAAGTTAAAGGTCAAATTGAAAGAGGTGTTTCTCATTTTGAGCTTTTCTTGGGTTCTGTAGTACAAAGTGATCCACTTCTGGGCTCTCTCCACTGTTGGCTTAGATTTCCACTTTCTTGGGTTTGCCTTAGTTAATTGCTACTTGTCCATCTGCTTTCTAGTTCCCCAAATTTTGTGGCCAGCACTTCCCTCAACCTCCCTATCTTTTTGGTTTTATTCTTACTATTTAATTATCTTACTCTTACTTTGTTGGGATTTGGGAAGAGAGCAACAGTAGCGTGTGTTCAGTGCGTGTTTTTTCTTTTTTTGAACCTCGAAGCTTATCCAAAGTTTTTTTTTATTATTTCTTTTTAATTCTTAAAGGCTCAGGAAGAATTATCTGCTCTAAGACAGGAATCCACCCAGACCACAGTCTCCCCAAATATTATCAGTCTTATGGAAGAGGAAAAAGAATGTGCATTATCTGATTTAAGAAGAAGTATGGTAGAAAAGGAAGCTTTAAGAGAAAAGTTAATTGTAAGTACTTTATTTCTAATATGCATAAGGAGCCTTGGTGGCACAGTGGTTAAGGCACTTGGCTGCTAACTGAAAGGTCAGGGGTTTAAACCCACTGGCCATTCCGTGGGTTTGAAATTAGGAATGAAAACACTTAAAGCATTATAAGGGTAGTCATAAAGACTATCCTTATAATTTATTCCATCTTATTGAAGAAAAGATAGCTCCTTATATACATTTTTCTGTGAAGTAGCTTTTTAGGATGTGCAGCTGTATCAGGGTTGGCAAACTACGGCACACGGGCCTAGTTAGCCTGCTGACTGTTTCTGTATTGCCATGAACTAGGGGTGGTTTTTACATTTTTAAGTGATTGAAAAATATATCAAATGAATAATACTACCTCATGACACATGGTATGAAATTCATATTTCATTGTTCATAAATAAAATGTTATCGGAACACCACGCTCGTTGGTTTACATATTGTCTTGGCTTACCTTGTGCTACAGTGGCAGAGTTGAGCAGTTGCGACAGCGACAGTATGGCTCACTAAGCCTGAAATATTTATCATCTGGCTCTTTACAGAAAAAATTTGCCAACTCCTAAACTCACTCAATAGGAAGTTCCTTATGTATAGGGATATTATATAAAGCTTTATTGAGATATAATTTACATACTATAAAATTCACACTTTTAAAGTATACAATTCAGTGGTTTCTAGTATAGTCACAGAGTTGTGCAACCATCAACACTACCTAATTCCAGAGCATTTCCATCTGAGAAAGAAACCCCCTATCAGGTAGCATTTCCCCCAAGCCTCTCAGCCCTAAGCAACCACTCATCTATTTTCTGTCTCTATAGATTTACCTATTCTGGACATTTTGTATAAGTGAATTCATACAAGTATAGGGTTGGTATGAGTCGGAATCGACTCGACGGCACTGGGTTTGGTTTTGGGTTTTTGGTATTAGTATTATGGAGACCACAGCTTACGTTCAATAAATATTACTGAATTAATGCTTTGGGATTAGTAGCTAAAATTAGGAATAAAGACACTTAAGCATTATGAGAGTAGTCTTTATGACATAAGTTTCAGTTAAAATTTTAGCCTAACAGTTCCGTTTCAGAATGCTTTTAATTGAGATCTTTTTTAATACTGTACAATATGACAGCTTTTAGTTTAAGTCACTGACTTAACCTTTTCCATATCTGTTGAAATGACTAAGGAATGTAAAAATAGAGTAAAAAATGAAATAGTACTGAGAACTAGGAAAAAGTAACGTTCACGTTACCAAATGCCTTCTGGGTTGTGGGAGACAGGATTTATCAGTTTAGAATAGATGTTTTACTTAAAAACTGAACTTAACATCTTCATCTATAAGCCTACTTCAGTGTTGACTGTTATTCCGCTGTCCCCACTATCAAATCCAGGCGTCATCACTGACTCCTTGCTCCCTGAAGCCTCATATCCCTTAATTAATCACCAAGTGTTATTGTTGCTATCTCTTAAATAATACTTAACCCATTTGGGAGGCTGTTCTAAATGATTTTTATGAGGGCTATCATTAAATCTTTATAGTACCCTTTTCAAATAGATAGTATCTACCAGTGAGATCTCTGAGTTTCAGTGAGGTTAAATAGGTCCCCCAGCTTGAAGTTGCAAGGAGCCTGGCTCCAGAGCCCACACACGCCACTTCTCATGAATGTTTGTTTCTTTCCATTCCGTTCCCACCACCCTGTTCAGGCCATTATTGTCTCTCACCTGCACTACTGTATTAGTGGCTTCTGTACTTCCAGTCTTATCCTCTCAAATCTGTTTTTCTCGCTGAGGTCAGAGTAATATTTCAAAAATATAATTCTGATCGTGTCACATCCTACTTAAAATCCATCAGTTGTTTTAAAGGACCTTAATGATTGGCCTCCTTTGAAAGGATGATTGCTACTTCTAAAGGAATAAAGATGAGGTTAGAAAGACACAGGAAATAATACCAAGGGGCCATGCAAAAGACCCGAGTTCCAAGAATAGGCTGGTCAATGGTGTAAAACACAAGGGCTGTTTTTCTGGTTATATAACCTTATCCCAAACTGTTGCTGTTGCTAATCTAGAGTTAGCAATACAACATGGTACTTTTTCCCAAACACATCTCTGCCACCCCCCACCCCGCCACTCCCTCACTCACCCCAAGGGTCCAGCCTTAGTGTAATTTTTCTTGCCTCCAACCTTCTACATAGACTATTGACTACCTGAAAAATTCCTTTCCTCCTTCCAATCCACTTGTCTAATTCCTGTTTTTCTTTTAGATCCAGGTTAAACATCATTTTTTCAGACAGGAAGTGAACACTGGACTCTAGAATCCCTTTCTGTATGTCGACATAAAGTTCATTTTCCTTACAGAATATCCATAGGCTTTACTGTAATTTCTTTTTTTAAAGTTTGTCTTTTCTACTAGGCTTTGATATTGTTAGGTAGCATCCGGATTTTCTAGGCTGTATCTTTATGGGAGCAGATTCACCAGGTCTTTCTCCTGCAGAACCTCTGGGTGGGTTCAAACTGCCAACCTTTCGGATAACAGCCATGCAGCCAAGCCCTTAACCGTTATACCATCAGGGCACCTACTAGATGAAATCAGGGACTTGTATTCATTTTACGCATTACTGTATCACTAACACCTTGTTTGGTGCTTGGTATATAGTATAAACTCAATTTATATTGGTTGAATGATGGAATAAATGAATAAATACTTGTAACAAGTGATACTTTCAGCCAAATGTGTAATCTAAACATGAGATGTCTTTAAAAATTCATCTCTAGTATATGGATTTTTCTGGAACATTTATTTATTTTCACTGAATAACATGGATGGAAGTGTGAATTCACGCTGGAAAACCTCTCAGTGGGTACCACATTGTGTTACTAATCCTAGACTTAGCAACAGAGTTTGGATAATAAGATAATGTAATCAGAAAAATAACCTTTGTGTTTACCCTGTTGACCAGCCTATTCTTGGAACTCTGATCTCTTGCATGGCCCTGTAGCGTTCTGTTTCCTGTGTCCTTCTAACATCATCTTTCCTCCTTTGCACCCTGTCCCTATTACTTTTCCTTTCCTGAGGGCATACTCCTGAGCTTGATACTTAACCGGCTGTTTTTTCCCTTTATAGTTGTGCTAATGGACTGATTGAAATAAATTTTTACAAATGACTCCATAGCAGTCTGTGTTTTCTGCTACAATCACACATCGAGGTAGAGTGTATAAATAAGGATCTTTTGTGCTTTTTTTAACCAAAAAATTTGTTTTTGTTAACATCTAATGATTTTCCTTCTAAAATATTTCTGAGTATAAAATGACAGATAGAATAAAATAGTACTGTAGATTTGCATCCTTTACTTTGATAGTTTTGTTTTATTATCTGATATAAATGAACATTTTCTATAAAAATCTCTTTCAGAACCTCCAGGAGAAGAGTCTTTTGGGAAAATCAGAATTAGAACAAACTATTGAACATTTGACATGTGTTAATCATCAGGTAATTAGTCAAACTGGATTTGGTGTATATTGTGTTGTCTGAATGACTGTTTCAATTATAGTTTAATATGCTGCATGCATTTTAAATTGTAGATAATATGCTTAGGGAAGCTGTATAACAGTGGTTAGGAGTGTGTGCTATGAAGACTGACTGCCTGGGTTCAAATCTCATCTCTGCCACACATTACCTATAGGGAAATTCCTTGAACTTTCTGTCCCTCAGTTTCTTTATTTATAAAATAGGAATAATTCTATAACTTCTTCGGGCTATTGTGAGGATTAAATTAGTTAATACATATGAAGAATTCAGACGAGCCCCTGGCATATTGGAAGCACTCAGTAGATGTTGGCTATTTTTATTGTTCTTGCTTTCATTAAAAAAAATACATAGGGTAGAAAAGTGAAAGTCCACTTTCATTCCTTGTTGCTTTCCCTAGATATGGCATTTTAAACAATTTGTTACATGTTTTGCCAGTACTTTTGGAATGCATTTACTTAACATATTCGTACACATTCCACACATATAGAAACAGAAATTGGGTCATGCCATATGTATCACTTTTTTTCTATAGTAGATTGTGGACTTCGTTCCATCTCAGTACGCAAAATTCTGTTTTAGTCTTTTTAAAGGCTGCATATTGGCTTTGTCTCAGTTTGGGTGTCCCTGAAAGCAGAGCCTGAGACCAGAATGTGGGTACAAGTAGTTTGGCAAGTTATCCCAGGAATCAGAAGTGAAGGAGCTGGGTGAGTCAGACAGGAAAGTAAAAAAAGCCAAAAAAGGATATTTTATTGAGCTGGTTGCTGCTGTGGACCGAGTCTCTATTCCTCTGGGAACCCTCTGAGGAAATGTATAGAATGTACCTCTGAATAAAGGATGGGAGGCTAGGGTATTTAGCTACCTAACCCTGTTTTTCACGCATAAGGATTATTCTAGAAGTGTTAACTTCCCAGATTTCTGGCTGACTGACTTTGGACTCAGTGAATGAGCTCCTCCTTTGGAAAAAGCCCTGAGGCAGAAAAGCAGACAGAGTCAAAAATTATTTGAGGTGGGATTTGGTCAGCATGCATGGGGCAAAGGAGATATGGCTCTAGACACAAAATCATCTGTTATGGGTTGTTTTACATTTTTTTTCTTTTTTTGCTTTTGCAAACAACATTACAGTGAAAAGCTGTGTGTGTGTGTGAGAGAGAGAGATTGAGAAAGAGAGAGAAAAGAGGTCCTTCCTGATATATATGATGCTTACGGGGATTTTGGCCAAGCAGAGAACAAAAAGTAATTGAAACAATTGTGGCAAAATGAGATAATTGTTGAATCTAGGGATGTCTAAATGAAGGTTTATTGGCCAAGCCTCAGTGTTTTAGAAAAACTTAAAATATCGGTGTTTTAAAAGTCATTACAAAACCAAAACCAAACCCAATGCCATTGAGTCGATTCTGATTCATAGCGACCCTACAGGACAGAGTAGAACTGCCCCATAGAGTTTCCAAGGAGCGCCTGGCAGATTCAAACTGCCGACCCTTTGGTTAGCAGTGGTAACACTTAACCACTATGCCAGCAGGGTTTCCTAAAAGTCATTAAATGTAAAAATTAGAAGGAAACATTATTTTTGCCCTTATTCTTGATACTTTTGTTGGGTATAGAATTCTAGGTTGGCATTTTTCCCTTTCAGAATGTTAAAGATATTGTCCACTATCTTCTCCCTTGCATCATTTCCAACAAGAAACCTGCTGCCCTTTTTCTCTTTACTCCTGTGTATGTAATGTATCTTTTTCCTCTAACTGATTTTAACTGTTTCTCTTCTACTGCTTATGATGTGCCTGGGTGTTGCTTTGTGTTTCTTAAACTTGGAATTCATTGAGTTTCTTGAATCTGTAGGTTTATAATTTTCCTCAAATTTAGAACTATTTCAGCCATTATATCTTCAAATACTATTACTGTTTTCTTCATCCCCATTTAGAACTCAAATTACATATATATCTGGCTTCTTGAAGTAGTGCCACAGCTTATTGTATTTGTTTTTTCTTTTTCCCCAATCTTCTCTATCATTCTGTTCATTTTGGCGACTTTCTATTACCGTGTCTTCAAGTTTACTAATTTTTCCTTCTGTAACATCTAATCTGCTGTTAATTCCATCCAGTATACTTTTTTTATTTTAGACATTGTAGATTTAATCTCTAGAAGTTGGATTTCAGTCTTTTTTTTTTTTTTTTTCCAGTCCTTGATATCTCTACATGGTTAGTATTTCTCTGGTTTCTTGAACATAGGGAATACAGTTATAATGGCTTTTATCTATTTACTAATTAATTCTGTCATCTGTGTCATTTTCGAATTGATTGATGTTTCTCCTCATCATGGACCACATTGTTTTGGCTTCTTTGCATGCCTCGTAATTCTAGATTGGATACTAGACATTATGTTTTTATCTTCCTGCTCACTGGATATTTTGTATTCTTTTACTTGAGCTGTCTTCTGGGATACAGTTAAGTCGTATAGAAGTAGTTTGACCTTTTCCAGTTCTGCTTTTAAGCTTTGTTAGGTGGGACCAGAGCAGCACTTAGTCATTTTATCTCACTACTGAGAAAAAGCCCTTTTGAATACACTATCTTTTGCCCCATCAATTATGAGGACTTCCACTGGCTAATGGGAACAGGAAATAGCCTTCAGTAGTTTCTTTGTGGAGCTCTACTCAGCTGAAGATTCCCAGGGAACCTTCTTCTGATCTCTTAAGCTGTAGTTAAAATTAAAATATCTTTCTGCAAAGAAAATACTAGGCCCAGATTTGCAGTAGATTCTACCAACACTGAAAGGGCATATTCCAGTCTTACAGCAAACTATTCCAGATTTTTTTTTTAAAGGGAGGGGAGAGGAATACTCTCCATCTTATTTTATAAGGGCAATATAATTTTAATAAAACAGTAGACAAAGGTAATGTGAGAGAGTGCAGGCCAGTTAACTTCATGGTGTATAAATAATGCTAAACAGCATATTACCAAACCAAACCAAATTCAGCAATATATAAAGAAGATAAAACATTGTGATCAAGTTGAGCTTATCCCAGAATGCAAGTTTGATTTCACCTCAGAAATCATACCACATTTATATTTACAATGAAAAGCATATACTCATCTCAATAAATGGAGAAGAAGCATTTTTAATTCAGCATCCAGTCATGACTTAAAAACGATGTTGTTATTGTTAGGTGCCGTCGAGTTGATTCTGAGTCATAGTGACCCCATGTGACAGAATGGAACTGCTCCATAGGGCTTTCTTGGCTGTAATCTTTACAGAAGCAGATCACCAGGTCTTTCTCCCACAGACCACTGGGTGGGTTCAAACCACCAACTTTTCAGTTAGCACCTGAGCACTTAATGCTTAACCATTGTACTACCAAGGCTCCATTAAAAAAAAATACTTTTAGCAAATTAGGAAAGGTAAGGAGCCTCTTAACCTGGTAAACCCTGGAACAAACAGTGTACTTAATAATAAAGCATTGAAAGCATTCATTTAAAATCAGGAGCAAGACAAAGGTACCAGTTAACACCAATTTTATTCAATATTGTGTAGAAGATCGTAGCCAATGTAGTAAGAGGGGAGAAGTGTATGGATGAGAAAGGAAGAAACTATGTAAAACAGTATTTTTATCCATATGGAAAATGTAAAAGTCAACAAATGATTAGAATTAAGTGGAGCATATAAAATCAGCATATAACAGCCAGTTTTATTTCTGTATGTTAGTGCTGTGCAATAGAAATATGTGAGCCACATACAAAACTTTTAATTTTTTAGTAGCTACATTTAAAAAGAAACAAGATTTAAACCCAAAATATTTCAACATCTAAATCAATATAAAAATTTGATTATTTTATATTCTTTTTTTTAGACTAAGTCTTTGCTATGTATGTTATACTGTAGCATATCTCATTTTTTACTAGCTACAGTTCAAATATTTAGTAGCCACATGTGGCTGTGGTTTCAATATGGGGCAGGACAGCTATGTATGGTCAGCAAACATTTTGAAAGGATACCGTGTTTTTTTTTTTTTTAAGATACTATTTTAATGGTGATAAATAATACAGGGCACCTATGAATAAGTTTTCAGAACCTTTAGAGAAAACATTCTATAACCTTATTGAAAATCATTAAAGAAAACCAAAAACCAAACCAAACCCAGTGCCGTTGAGTTGATTCTGACTCATAGCGACCCTACAGGACAGAGTAGAACTGCTCCATAGAGTTTCCAAGGAGCACCTGGAGGATTCGAACTGCCGACCGTTTGGTTAGCAGCCAATAGCACTTAACCACTACGCCATCAGGGTTTCTAAACATTAAAGAAGACCTACATAAACGGAGAGATATATTATTAAACAAGGAGAGAGATAGCATGTTTCTAAAAAGAATGTAAATTCTCCCCAAATTGGTGTATAGGGCTGACGCAGTTCCAGCTGAAATCCCAAGAAGGTGTTATGGGTATGTGTGTTCGTGTGGCATGTGTGCGCGTGTATGCGTGTATGAAACTTGACAGTAGATTCAAAGATTTAGATGGAAGCAACCAAGAGTCAAAAAAATTTTAAAGAAGAATATGGTAAGGGACTTGCACTACCAGACATGAGAACTTTAGAGTTAGAACGATTAAGACAGTGTGGTGTTGCAGAGTGGTCAAGAGAGACCGATCAAACTCAATAGACAGCTTAGCAACAGTCCCACAAATATGTGGGAACTTGGTATATAAACGGACTCAGATCAATGTGGGAAAGAAGGATTATCCAGTAATTGTTTCTGGGACAATTGACTATCCATATGAAAGAAAATGAAATTAGATTCTGCCTCACATAAACCATACTCATAAACCAATTCAAGGTTACTTGAAGCCTTCAGTGTTCAAGATACAACTTCAAATTTTTAAAAAGAAAATACAGGAGAAAACCTTTTGACCTTAGAGAAATAATAATAGTGGCAATCATTTATGTAGCATTTCTGATGTGTCAGGTGCTTTTCTCCACATTTATATACACATTATTTTAATTCTCACAACAACCATACAAAGTAAATGCTGTTCTTATCCTCATTTTACAGATAATGAAACTGAGACAGAGAGGGGGAGGCCTGCCCAAGATTACGCAGCTAGCAGGTGTTGCAGAGTCTGTGCTCCTAATCACTGCTCAGGAGACAAAAGTGTTCTTTCCTAAAGAAAAAGATAGATAAATGGGGCAACAGTGACAAGGACATCTTTGTTTATCAAATAGCGATAAAGAAATTGAACAGACGAGCCATTTATTGTGAGAATAACTTGATACACACTAACCCAAAGACAAATCAGCAGAAGATATGAATAGATACTTCATGGAGGAAGAAATTACAAATGGCTAATAAACATAAAAAGATATTCCACCTCAGTAATAAGGAAGTCCAAATTAAAACTACAGTAAAATGCCATTTTTACATCCATCAGGTCATCAGAAATTAAGAAGTTAGAATAAGTATTAGCAAGTATGTATAGCTCCTGGGAGTGTAAGTTGGTACCTCTGGAGAAAAATTTGGCATTATTTAGCAAAGGCATACCCTGTTAACCAGTAATTCCATTTCCTGTTATGTACCCTAGATGGGGGTCAACAAACTGGCCCCGGAGCCACATCTGGCCTCCATCCAACTTTTTTACATAGATAATGTATTGGAACACAACCACACTCTTGTGCAGATACTGCCTGTGACTTCTCTCATGTTACAACACAGGAGCAGCAATGGGCCGCAGACCCACAAAGCCTGAAATATTTACTCTCTGGCCCTTTACAGAAAAAGATTGCCAACCCCTGCCCTAAACAAACACGTGGCCGTGTATACCCAGAGCAGTTGTAGTAACACCGTTTGCGGTAGCAAGAAAGAAAACAAAAAACAGTCTAGATGTCAGTTGTGAGGAAAATGGATACAATGAAGTGTTATACAGCAGCTAAAATAAATGAACAATAGCTACAAACATCAGCAATGTATGCACCTCACAAATATAATGTACCAGAAAAGCAAGTCACAGAAGAAAGCATGGAGTATGATTCCACTTATGTAAAGTACAAAAACATACAAAATTAAACAGTATTGTTTAGCGATTCATACAAATGTGATACACTAAATAAAAGCAAGAAATGAGAAATGCAAGATTCAGAGTAGAGGTTACTGTGGGCAGAGATTGAGGGAAGAGACTGAGATTTGCTCACAAGTAGTTTTAAAGATTTAGGTATATTTTTATAGGCCAGATGATGGATGTACACATATTTATTTTTACTTTTTTTAGCCTATACATGTACTCTTTATTTGTATAAGATATATGCAAGGAATTCTGACTTTTTTAATGCAAAAAAGTTCCTTTCCCACCTTCCTTGTCCTCAAAACTGCCATCCTCAACTCTCTAACTCTTTCTTCTGGTGCTTACCTTCTTGTTTGTAAACAATGTGTATATACAGCTTAGTCTTACTTTACTGATACAAATAAGCATTGTTTTGTGACTTTCCTTGACAGGAGATGATGGCTTAGCATTCCTCTTCCTTTCTTTCACCATTCCCTCAAGACAGTTTTATTACATACTTTGCTTACTTCAGTAGTTTATATTACCTTGACCCCTGGCTTTTCACTGCTAAGCCTAGTGTTACAGCACTGCCATGCCTTTTTTTCTTGTAGAGTTTCTTTTTCCTGGAGTTAAAAATTGCATTTCTGTTTTTGTTTAAACCTTGTTTTCATTAAACTTACACTAATTTTTGTCAAATGCTTCAACATCTCTGCTGCATGGTATCAGTAATATTTTTTAATACTCAGACATACCAGTTTGGTTTTTTTCCTTGAAGACTCCCTTCCTGAGCTTTCAGTCTTCCTGCTCCATTGTGGACTTAATGTCTCTCAGTAGCTGTTGTCTTAAGACTTTCCCTTTTCCCTTCTCTTGTGTTGAATCCCAGGGTTTTCTCTTTCTTGGTTTGTTCCTTCATTCTGGGAGAATTGTTTTTTGGTTTTTTTTTGGTACTCTACATGTCTGGAAATGTCTTTATTCAGCTTTCATACTTGGTTTAGAATTTGGCTAGGTATATGGAAATATAGATTGGAAAATTATTTTCACTAAAAATTTTGAATACTGTCCTCCATTGTCTTACAACTTTCTTTGAGATGTCTGCTTCTATATTCCTGTTTTCTCTTTTTAGAACTTTTACTAGTTGGTTTTAGGCCTCCTGAAGAGATAATCTAAAGTTCTTATCCTTTATCCTTTATCTTCTCTTTTCTGAGAGATTCCCTCTATCTCTTAATGTTTCTTTTTTTTGGTTGTATTTCTAAGAATATTTTCTAGAAAGAGGTAAGAAATACCTCAGTTCTAAGGGTCCCGGTATACAGACTTTCAACCAGTCTTCCTATTTGACTTTCTTCCTGACCCCTACCCTCTACTTCATACCTCTAAATGTTGAGCCTCTTCTCAGTAAATAAGTTGGCTACTTGTTGGTATTCCATACAGTGGTCATTTTAGATTAGTGCTTCTCAACTGTAGTCAATTCTACGCAGTGGTTAAGCGCTCAGCTGCTAACCAAAAAGTTGGTGGTTCATACCTACCAGCCATTCCACAGAAGAAAGATGTGGCAGTCTACTTACATAAAGATTACAGCCTTGGAAACCCTGTGGGACAGTTCTGCCCTGTCCTATAGGGTCGCTATTAGTTGGAATCGACTTGATAGCAATGGGTTTGGATTTTTATAGGGAACATTTGGCACTATCTGGAGACATTTTTGGTTGTCAGTCTAAGGGGCAGGTAAAAGAATTACCTGGCCCCAAATGTCAGTAGTTCCTAAGTTGAGAGACTGCTGTAGACTGTAATTTTTTCCACTCTGAATCACTATTCTGCCACAAGTTAGTGAAGTCATTTGTTTACTCTTTTTTTTTTTTTTCTTGTTCTCTGTCCTTATGAGTTCGTACCTTTTTTATTCCTTTATTCCCATTTTAGTGGTGTTTCCAGAGGGAGAGGAGATAAAACATGTCAGTGCACAGTTTTGACTAAAAGACTTATATTTCTTGGTTTTGAGCTTCACTTATAGGTTATTTTCCATCTAGAATTTATTTTTGTATATGAAATAAAGTAGGATTCTTGCTAGCTTTCTGTCTTTCAATGATAGTTCTCCTTACCCATTTTTTTAAGGGTTTATCCTTTTCCCATGTACCTTATAATGCTACCTTTTCTGAGTTTACATCTGTACATAGTGTTTTTACTCTGTTCAGTTTCACGTACATGTTTGTCCATTTGTATGTGAAATCCATACTGTTTTAATTACAGTTGCTTTCTAGTTTGTTTTTATATCTTGTATCTTTATATCTTATGAAGCATTCTTCTCTCCCCAAATATTTCCTCTTTTCCTTTTTCCTAAACGAAGTTTAGAGTCAGTTTATGAAATTAAAGCCACTCCTTTTTTTTTTTTTTAAAAAAAAAAAAAAAAAAGCTTTCTTAGGATTTTTATTGGAATTGTATTGAATTTACAATTATTTGGTAGAAGATTTGGTATATTTACAATATCGTAGTCCCACAGTGGTAGAAAGGACATGGTGTATCTTTACATTAAGTCAGATTATCTTTTATGCCCTTGAGGAAAATTATAGTTCTTTGTATAAGTCTTGCCAATTTTATGTTTGGGTTACAGTCTTTTCTGCTGTGTTCTTTCCATCAATTCAGTCATATCTACTGACTGTTTTTTCAAAATTTTTGTTCTGCTAATGGCTTCCTTACCTATTTTCATTGCTGTTACGGATATGTTCTTTTTTCTTCTTCTTTTTTAGAAATATTTTATTGTGTTTTAGGTGGACATTTGTGCAGCAAATCAGGTTCCCATTTAACAATTTTTATAATTGTTCCATGACATTAGTTACAATTTTCACAATGTGTCAGCATTTTCATTATTTCCTTTCTGCATGTTCTGTTTACATTCATCCTTGCCTTCCCCTCCTTACCTTCTCATCTGTGCTTTTGGGTAAATGTTGGCCATCTGGTCTCATATAGTTGAGTGTTTAAAGGACACGGTATTCCCCTGTGATATTATTTATTTTATAAGCCAATCTGTGTCCTATAGGGTCGCTATGAGTCGGAATCAACTCGACGGCACTGGGTTCTGGGTTTGAATCTGTTATTTGGCTGAAAGGTGACCTCCAGGATTGGCTTCAGTGGCAAATTCAAAGGGTGTGTTAGAGCAGTAGCCTTGGGGGTTCCCCTAGTCTCTTCTCGGTCTAGTAGGTCTGGCCTTTTTGAAGAATTAGAGTTTTGTGGTACGTTTTTCTCCCATTCTATCCAGGACTTTTTGTTGTGTCCGTGGTCAGAACGGTGGATAGTGGTAGCCAGGCACCATCTAGTTCTTCTGGCCTCAGGTTGGAAGAGGCTGGATATATTCTTTTGTATTTTTCCTGTTACTTAAATCATATTGAAGGGGGTGTATAAATGTGTATATGCCCATTCTGACACCTTGAACCTAAAGTGTATCACTGCTTTTAAAATATTTTTAAATAAGTCTAATTTATTTCTTTAGTTTCTTCCAGAAATACTGTTAAAGAATGCCTAAGGAAAAAAGACATATACCTATTAACTTTTTTTAATTTAAATTATAGCTTGAAAATGAAAAATGTGAATTAAAGTCAAAAGTGTTAATAATGAACGAAACAATAGAATCATTAGAGAACAAAGTAAAACTCCAAGCTCAGAAACTTAGCCATGTTGCTGGTGACTCATCTCATCAGAAAACAGAGATGAACTCACTTAGGTAAGTTTATTGAAATTTTTGTTATTTCACTTCTGGGAACATATTTGTGGTTATGTAGATTCATAAGCCGATCATTTTGAGTTGGGTGTTTGAGCAGCACTTCTTAAAGTTGGCCTTGCAGCAGAATCACTTGGGAAGCTTTTGAAAAGTATAGATTTAGGGGCAGCTCGCTGGAGGTTCTGATTCATTAAGTGAATCTGAGTGGGTTTCAAGTATCTATATTTTTTAAAGCATTCATAGATTAATGTGATCGCAGGCAGGTTTTCATACCTACCTCCTTCGAAAATCTCCCTTCAAAAGCACTTCAGATCATTTATACCTCATAGCGTAGGTTTGCTGAATATCACAGAATGTTTAGCCACCTATGTCATTTTCCTTCTCATATACCTTTCGATGTAATGTAAATTCAGTATATCCATCTTTTTTTTCTTTTTACTTTCTAACTTAACAGAAATCCCCTGACCCTTTACCTTTGTTTCCGTGTGAACTCCAGAGATATTTTTATGTTATTCTCTGCTCCTTGCCTTTTATCCTGGTTTCTTCCTTTTCCTTTGTTATTTAAGAGGATATTTACTATTTTAGTGTAGGTGCTATTGCTTTCTTATACTCTCAGATGACTCCTTAAATAATATGAAGTAGAGAAGAATTTTGAAGTGATGGTTTTGTGTTAGGGAGGGCATACAGAATGACTTAACTATGAAGAAACCTTTTGATTGGATGCTACAAGTAGCTACGTACTTTTTCTTGTGTTGGTCACACAGAATTTACTTTTGTTTTAGTATTATTGTTTATTAATTAGTCAACAAATATTTATGGAGTCATTACTCTGTGTCACAAGGCTCAATGCTTCTTGTGACACTAGAATTATAAAGATGAAGAAGATAAACTTTTCCTTCAAGGAAGTCATGTTCAATTGTGATGTGTACACTGATACATCATAATGTACTGTGCTAAATGCTCTTTCATAGAAATGGAGATACACACAGGACAGAGGAACTAATAGTCTGGCAGTTAAGGAGGTATCCCCATGGAGGTAATGTTTAAGCAGGATTTCCAGTGATGTTCAGGAAATCCTCAAGCGAAGAAAGTTGGTAACTCCATTTTAGGAAAAAGGAGAAGCGTATACAGGATCTTAAAGGGTCTGGATGTGTCTGAAGAATGGTAAGGTCAGTACGAGAAAATAGGCTGTATCTACAGTGTAGAGTCAGGTTATGAAAAACTTTTTATGATAAGCAGCAGTTTCTGGATTTTACCTTATAAACATAGAAAACAAACAGAAACTTTTGACCTTTTAGAATGCAAACTCTGGTGGAAATGTGGAAAATGGGTTTGGAGTCTTAATGAGACTAATGGCAAACAATGGAGACTAAGGGTCTGGACTAAAGCAGTGGCAAAAAACTTGGAGAACAGAGGCCAGATTTAGGAGACATGTTTTACATAAAATCAAAAGAATTGGATGGCTAATTGTATGGGGGTGAGAGAGATACAGTAATGCATAACTTTTCCTGTAGATGATTGGATCTTTGGTTAGCCATTAATCAACTTAGAATACAGAAGATTGAAGGAAACAAAAGGCCATTGAAGTTAGGCTTTCTCTGGACTGGGTAGCTGCAAATTTAGTAAAAAGATACTATTCAGAAGAAAGGGATTACTCTGAAGAATCAGAGAAACTGTCTCTAAATTACACACTGTAAGAGTTAGTAAGACTTTGCATCTATGAAACTAATCAGTCACAAAGCCGTAACAATTTGAGATCAGAAAAAATTGTAATGATTTAAAAATGACTGACAAATTAAAAACTGAAGGAGTTTGTGAACAGTAGATTAGATATTGCAGAAAGCTGAATTAATGAAATAGAAAACAACAAATTCACCCAAAACTCAGAAGGATAAAAAGAAGCAATAATGAGAAAAAAGACAGAGATCTAGTACACTAGAACTAAGAATTCCAAGAATAAGTAGTAAACTAAACAAACCAGAAGTGAGAATCACAGAAATAATTGGGAAAGAAAAGGGTGGAGACCATATATCATAGGGCTCCCACATTATCAAACAAACATAATGAAACAAGACCTACAGTTACGTATCTGGTGAAATTTTCTTGGGAGGTGAAAAGACACATGACAAAACATTTCCCATTTCATTGTTTTTTACATGTAGAATTTGGTAACATTAATCACATCCATGAGCCTGGTGAAATTTTATCTCACGGATTTGAAAATTTTTTTAACTGTCTAGATTAGACGGATAACCAAAACAGTTATCTATAAAGGAAGAAAAGACAGCCAGGTATATGTCAGTAGTCTCCAGTGCAAAACTAAGTGCTCGAAGACAATGCAGTCGTTTCTGCTCAATTTTGAAGGGAAAGACAATTGTAATCCAAAAATTCTGCACATTGAGATGAATCTGCAAAGTATCTCACAACATGGATGAATATGGAGGGCATTATACTGAGTGAAATAAGTCAATCACAAAAGGACAAGTATTGTTTGAGACCACTATTATCAAAACTCATGAAGAGTTTTACAGACAAAAAGAAACAATTTTTGATGGTTACGAGGGTGGGGATGGAAAAACACTAAATGGACAATAGTTAAGTGGTAACTTTGGTGAAGACAGCACACAGTTCGGGGGAAGCCAGCATAACTAGTACAAGGCAAGGTCAGGGAAGCTCCATAGACACATCCAAACGCCCTGAGGGACCAAATTGCTGGGCTGAGGGCTGTGGGGACCGTGGTCTCAGGGAACATCTAGCTCAACTGGCATAACATAGTTTATAGAGAAAATATTCTACATTCTACTTTGGTGAGTAGTATCTACAGCCTTAAAAACCTATGAGCAGCCATCTAAGGTACTCCACTGATCTCACCCCTTTGGGAGCAAGGAAGAATGAAGAAAATTAAAGACACAAGGGAAAGAGTAGTCTAAAGAACTAATGGACCACATCTACCATGGCCTCTGCCAGACTGATTCCAGTACAGCTAGATGGTGCCTGGCTACCACCACCGACTGCTCTGACAGGGATCACAATAGAGGGTCCCGGACAGAGCTGGAGAAGAACGTAGAACAAAATTCTAACTCCCAAAAAAAGACCAGACTTACTGGCCTGACAGAGCCTGGAGAAACCCTGAGAGTGTGGCTACCAGACACCCTTTTAGCTCAGTAATGAAGTCACTCTTGAGGTTCACCCTTTGGCCAAAGATTATACAGACCTGTAAAACAAAACAAGACTAAAAGGGCACACCAGCCCAGGGGCAAGGACTAGAAGGCAGAAGGGGATAGGAAAGCTGGTAATAGGGAACCCAAGGTCAAGAAGGGAGAATGTTGACATGTGGGATTGTTAACCAGTGTCATAAAGCAATATGTGTACTGTTTAATGAAAAGCTAGTTTGTTCTGTAAACCTTCATCTAAAGTACAATAAAAAAAAATTCTGCATATTGTGTGTTTACTCATGTAGTGCAGCTATGCCACAAGTCATAGAAATAGGGTCAAGCTATAAAATGAGCGGGGGCATACTTTCTGAGAATTATGAAGATATGGAACCCTTCTCCCTAAGGTCACCAGGGAGGTTCTAATTTTCATTTTCAAAGGTTTATTTTCAGTTCTTACAGTACCTCACAATCATAGTGGGGAGTATAGGAGAGCCAGCTATGGACAAGTAGTGACAGGATTAATGTACAATCCAGCTAAAGTTGGAAATTTATGAATTAGTGTCATAAATTAAGGATTGCTATGAGTTGGAATTGACTCTACAGCAACAGAGGTATAAAGGCCCTGGTGGTACACTGGTTAAGTGCTCAGCGGCTAACCCAAGGGTCAGCTGTTTGAACCCAGCAGTGGCTCCATGGGAGAAAAGACCTGGCCATCTGCTCCCATAAAGATTACAGCCTAGGAAACCCTATGGGACAGTTCTGCTCTGTCATATAAGGTTGCTATGAGTTGGAATCAACTTGACAGAGCGCTATAACAGTGCCATAAATCTGCATATTTATGTGTTATTTCTCTAGTAATATTTAGCAGCCTGGGAGCAGGAGCAGAGAAAGCAGATGCTTAGTATCACCTAGGATTGCAGTCTGGTCAGGCTGTGGCAGAAGGAAAAAGGACTTGTGGATTTCAGGTTGCCGATGATGCTAGTGAAGCGATGGATGTGGTAGGAGGGGGGACATCTAGGGGTGGGTAAAGTGAGACCAGTTGGAGTTGGGTGACTATAAATGGAGAGACTGCTTTTGGAGTCAAGGCAGAAAGATAGGAAATTTAAATCCAAAAATAATTTTCAGAAACCTTTTTTCATTTCCTTGCTTCCCTTCTTTCCCTCCCTTTCCTTTCCTTTTTGAATATTTCACATTAATACAGTTTAAGTTTGTCTAAAATGACTGCCACTTTCATCAATAGGTTGTTAATTTCACACTCACTGAAATATAGAAGGGCCCTCCGTTCTTCACATCCCTTTCCTATCAGCTTCCCCCACTACCCAGTTAATTAAGGAATGCCGTATTAGCGACTCAAAAGGCATCTCCGATTTTTGCTTTTTTGCTACCCTGACTTCAGGTTTGACTTTAGGAAGAACTAAGGTAAAAGCTGCTTTCTTTCCTTTCCTTTTTTGGCTGCTAACCAAAAGGTCAGCCATTCATACCCACCAAGCGCTCCTTGGGAACCCTGTGGGGGCAGTTCTACTCTGTCCTGTAGGGTCGCTATGAGTCGGGATTGATTCAACAGCAACGAATTGTATACACCCTATGAAGGAGAGCTGGACGGGCCAGCCTCTTCTTCTGGTCTGTGTCTATATTTAGGTCCGGCATACGATAGTATACTTCTGTCACCCAGAATTACTAGTCTGCTTTTTTTCTTTTGTTTCTAACTGGATGGATCTGGCATTTAATCTGTTTTGCCTTTTCCTTCAGCTTATAGCTACAACTCTCCTTTCCCCTCAGGAGAATGCCTTCTCTTGGATCCTGTAGCCTACAGCTCCTTTGGAGTTTTCTTTCTTATACTAATGTTCTTTTCGCTTGTGAGTTCAGTCTGCCACTTCTCTCACCTGGGAGTTATTCGGTTACAGTCCCATAGGAGGGGGCAATGAGGGTTTCTCTTTCTACCTTGCGTAACCTGGGGAAGTTGCATGCTTTCACAACTTTGTTTTGCTTCAACAGAAGGTATGACTTATCTTGTCTCTTAGGGAAGTGCGTCCGTCACACTCTCCACGTCAGTAAATGTGGGTAGAACCTTAAATCAGGCCGTAGGGTCCTGATCTGAAGGTGAACGCAGTAGAAACCATAACACAAAGCACTTTATAAAAGTGAAGCCATTTTATCCAAAACTTATACCACTTTCGATGTGGTTAATAGAAGTCTTGCTGTCCTTGTAATCACATCATGTTTCCATTCCCTTGATGTGGAAACATTTACGAAGCTGATACTCAGGTAGATTAGGCATATGTTCCTTTTCCTGCCACATGAAAGACCCATCTTCTTCCTGAGTCAAGCATTTTCACCAAATTTCAGTGCCACCAAACAGGGTTTTCTGTAACAAGCACAGATTCAGTTCGTCCAAATAGAGCATCTTTGGTCTGGTCTCTTGGTCCAGGATCAGAGGACACAATATAAAATCTCATTTTCTAACTATTCTTTAAGTAAATGGTAGTTGTCTCCCTTGAATTGTAATATTTAATGAGACGTGGCATTTTATCTAAAATTCAAAATTCCATAATGCTATAAGGGAACTTCTCTCTACCCAGAAAAGATGGTCTATTAGCCCCCTAGAACTTGCCAGCCAGCCTCTAGAGTGGTGATCGCAAACTTTTTCTATAAAGGGCCATATAGTCAGTAGTTTAGAGTATGCAGGCCATACAGCCTCTGTTAACAACTATTCAACCCTGCCTTTGTAGCATGAAAACAACTACAGGCAATACATAAATGAATGGGTGTGATTGTGTTCCAATACAACTTTATTTATGGACACTGAAATTTTAATTTCATATAATTTTCATGTTAATCTTCTTTAGAAATTTTTTTCAATCATTTAAGCATGTAAAAACCACTCTTAACAACTAGCCTTACAGGAACAGGCAACAGGCCATAGTTTGCCAACCTCTGCTTGAAGATAAATTGTTTCCTGTCCAGTTAGACAACTAGGTTTTTTCAATCAACCCCATAGTAAACAGCCTTAATCCTCACTATTTTATGAGGCTGTAAACAATTAGACTCCTATGACTGAAAATACTGTCAGATTATTTTCAGTTCACGTTATTCTAAGTCTTTGTGTACCTTGTTCAAAACCAGAGGATTATATACTTAATCCAGGATAAAATAAATGCTTTAGTAAATTTTCCTGGAAATGGCTTATGCACTCTAGTTAGAGTTATGATTATGGCAATAGGTATCAGTTGTGCTGATAATAGTTATTATACTAGAATTTGTTTCGGTGAATTCAGAAAACCAAATATAACTGTCTCCCTTGAGAAGTATTTATTTGCTGAGAGAATTATAACCATTTCTTATCAAATAACCCTTACCTAAGAGTTCAGCTGCTAACCAAAAGGTTGGCAGTTCAAATCCAGCACTGCTCCTTGGAAACCCTATGGGGCAGTTCTACTCTTCTAAAGTGTCACTATGAGTCAGAATTGACTCAATGCCACCTAACAACAATAAGGGAAAGAAGGAGCCCTGGTAGTGCAGTGATTAAACACTCTGCGGCTAACTGAGAGGTCTGCAGTTCAAACCCACCATCTGCTTCTTGGGAGAAAGATGTGACAGTCTGCTTTCATAAAGATTACAGCCTTAGAAACCCTGATGGACAGTTCTGCTCTGTCCTATAATGTCACTGTCTTAGGCTGGATTCTACAGAGGAACAAAACCAGTGAAACATATATATATAAATATATATAAACCAAACCCAGTGCTGTTGAGTCGATTCTGACTCATAGCAACCCTATAGGACAGAGTAGAATTGCCCCGTAGAGTTTCCACAGAGCGCCTGGTGGACTTGAACTGCCGACCTCTTGGTTAGCAGCCGTAGCACTTAACTGCCATGCCACCAGGGTTTCCACATACAGAGATTTAATTCAAGGAAATGGCTCACACTGTTGTGGAGGCTGGCAAGTCCCAAATCCCATCAAGTGTCAGACTAGAGGCTTCTTCTGACTCACATGGTTGCAGGGGCTGATGAACCCAAAATTGGTAGGTCGGATGGTAAGCTGCTGGTCAGATGATGATGAGTCAGATGCAGAATCCAGAAAGAAAGTGAGCCTTGTTGGAACATCCATTTATATACTGGAGGTAGGCCATACCCCTGAGGAAACTCCCCGTTCAACTGATTGGCTGCTCAAAGCAGATCTCATCGTGGAGGTGATTACATTATATCAGATCTCATCATGGAGGTGATTACATTATACTACATTATAGAAGAGCAGTCAGTCCAACGTCTGTCAAACCACTGAAAATCATAGCCTAGCCAAGTCGACACATACCATTAACCATCAGAGCCAGTATGAGTCGGAATCAACTTGATGGCAGTGGGTTTTTAATAAGGGAAAAAAAGCTCGTAGATTCTCCCAGAATGCCTAGGAACCATCTTCTGGACATGCCTTTTTTTTTTTTTTTTCTTTTTTAACCAAGACTTGAAGACTAGCCAGAGCCCTAAACCAGGACTGCTGAACTCATGGAGCTGCATAGGTTCAAACTGCTGACCTTTCAGTTAGCAGCTGAGTGCTTAACCACTGTGCCACCAAGGCTCTTTGTTCCTCTAATAGGCCATTAAAATTCTAAACTTACCCCTCTTAGAGCTTTAGCTCCATTTTAGAACTTGAACTCTTCTTATCTATAAATGACTCTGTAAGATGCTGTCTTTGTTTAAAATATACTCCCTCATGAAGGGAAATAATTATTTTTTGCCCCCTAAAATTACAGCATACATACCTCCATGTAAGGCAATATGACTGAGGAATTTTAGGCTGAGAGAGACAGACCTACGCAGTCACATGGCTGGAAACTAGAGAGCTGGAGCTTGGGACCTAGGTTCAGGTCTGTTGCTCTCCTCTGTGGTGGGAAGTCGTCACTTTACTTTGCTATATTTATAGCACTTTTGAAGCTAAGAAACTGATTCATTTTCACTAAGAACTTGAGTCTCAAATTTTTCTTTCCATACTCCATTATGAACAAATGATACGGTAGTTCCCCAATTACTCTTCCCTGTGAACGTTTACTCCTCCATTCTTTCATTCAGAAGACCTTTATCTTAGCAATGCTTCAGTCAGAAAAGTCGTCTTCAAGGTCTGCTATGTAATCCCTGTTGCCCCCTTCCCTCCATACTAGAACATGAAAAGGCAAAGCTGTTTTTCAGACTCCCCCAAAACTTTTAGGTGTTATCTACCTCCACATATGAATCAAGATGTTACCCTGTCTTCCTTTATCAACTCCACTTTCATTAGGTAATAACTTACGCTTTTGAACTTTTGGATTGCTTATAAACTTAGATGTAAAGAGATCTTTACATTTCCACCTAGAATTTCAAGCACTGCCAGCCACTCAGTGTTCTATATTACAATCCCTCTGGGCTGTTCTGTTTTTGAAAGGATTCTTTATATCTTGCCGTCCTACGTTTTCTCTTCCATGTAGAGGATGTCGATTTCCCTGTACTCTGCATGGAAGGCAATGTGGTGTAATAAAACATTGATATCAGGCTGGACTAGCCTGGATTTGCACCCTTTTCTTTGCCTTTTACTACTACCTTTGTGACCTTGGATGTTATTAGTTACTTTTTTCTATGAAATTGGTGTAATAGTCCTAGTCATGGAATAGTCAGGAATAAATGAAACGTGTATAAAGTACCAATATGATGAATATAAGCTGGCTCTCTTCTCTCTTTGCCACCTATAGTCATACCCCACAGATCAATAGCCGTAGCTTTTAGGAACAGCTGAGTATAGTGCAGCCATCTGGTCCTCTCAGATAGTTTTATAAAGTAAAATTCCTTGAACCTAGTGTCTTTCTGAGGATCTGTTTGGTTGAATGGTTCTAAAGAAGTTAGTCTCAGCCTGACTTTCCTCCCTATTTTTTGGTCATCATTCACTTGATATTAGAACCATCAGAGTTATGTCTTTCGTCTTGTAGAATACCTCAGTATTGTCAGTAAAATTTTTCCATTTCTATGGAGATGTTGCATCTTAGTAGTAGTTTCATAATCCAAACCTTCTCCCTGTTAGGTAGTTCTATGAGTCATAATCGACTTGACAGCAGTGGGTAAGTGAAGCCTTCCTTATTATATTCTTCCCTGTCCCATCCTCAAATAAAACCTAAAATGAACCTATGGGAAGTTCCTAATAAATAAATAGCCTCAGAAAGAACCACATCTTCCCAGCAAGGCAAGTTTAAGAGCTCCTAGGTCAGGGATAAAAGCATCCCGAAGACTCCAGGTGACATGAGAGCAAATTCCTGCTGTTACAGTTTCCAGGAACATTATTTCTAAAACATAACCTTACTGATCAGTAAGAGATTCCTGTAAAATTATCTTTATTATTTACCACCTAGCCCTCAGTGTGCCCTTCCTTTCGTTCCCTGAAATTAATCTTTAGTCTTAAATTCCTGTTACACTACAAGAAATACCTGCTTCCCCTGCTTACTGTGAACTCTAGCTGACCACCTACCAGAAAAGTCAGAATGGAAAGAAGCAAAATTAGAAACCGATGGGTCAGAATTTATGGATAATCCTTTGATGTGCCAGGCCACGCTATAAAAACAGGATCGGGACTTGTTCTTTGCTTCCACTTTTGGAAATAGATTTTAAGGGAAAGAGGGTTTACAGCAATTACTTGGATATATTAGGAGACCAATAAGGGCTTTAAAGCTACCAGGAAGCCTCTAGTAAAGATTATACAATTAATTTTTATACTGTATTATTTTGGAAAAGATAAAACCATTTTGAAGAAGAATGGTGGACAGCAAGAAATAATAATATGCAACTGGAAGAGCTCTAAGAAATAAAATCAGATAATTAAGAAATCAGAATATGTTTTAAGATCTCTCATTTAAAAAATATTCCTATCAGAGATGAAGAGTATCATTCATTTTTGTCCACTGGCTCTTTAGGCTAGTAAATGAGCAGCTACAGCGGTCACTTGACGATTATCAGCACCGACTTACCGTAAAAAGAGGTGAACTTGAGTCAGCCCAGTCGCAAATTAAAATACTGGAAGAACAGATAGGTAAGTGTTTTTAAATCTATTACTATGATAATTATTTTTGCTAATCCTAATTTACTCTAACAAACATCTCCTTTCATTTATAGATAAACTAAACCTTAAGGTGACTTCACAGGATGAGGAGACTAATGTAATGAAAAAGACTATTGGTGTTATTGATAAAGAAAAAGACTTTCTTCAGGAGACTGTAGATGAGAAGACAGAAAAGATTGCAAACTTAGAAGAAAGCTTAGCTAATAAAGTATGTGACTGTTAAATATCATTATCTTACTATATGCAGTTCTTATCTCTCATGTACAGGTTCTTAAGATCCAAGACCATGTCTTCTAATATATTTAATGTATTAACTACCTAGTATATTTAATATATATATTTTTGAAAGAAGCTGTGGTGGCACAGTGATTGAAGTGCTTGACCTCTAAGTGAAAGGTCAGCAGGTTGAGCCCACCAGCCACTCTGTGGGAGAAAGAGACATTTTTTAAAGGATAATATGTAATTCATTTTATCCCAGTAATTTGAATCTTGAAAAGTTCTCCCATCTAGAATGTAGTTTTGTTTATCAGATCTTATCACAGCAAACCATTCAAGTTCGTAGGGTGGGTGAAAACATACTGATATGTGAAGTACAATTTGGGACTTGGGAATATGTTTATTTGGAGCTTTCTTTTATGGCATAATTTATATAGTTGGATTTGAACTGAATAGATGTGATAAATTATATACATGCAACTAAAGACATTTCTATGTGAATGGTTTAGAATCTTACATATTTTCATAATTTCTGTAGGAAAAAACTATTGCTCATATGAAGATAACAATCTCAGAGTATGATTCATCTTTGAAGTAAGTAATAATGAAATGACATCCAGCTTTTCTAAAAATTTTCATTGACTACAGATCTATCAACTATATAAGTAGCAGTCAGACAATAGGAGTATTGCCTTTTTCAACTTGGCAGTTCATTTAGCAAATGGTAGCATCATTTTTTCAGTCTCCTTGGCTCGAAAATGTGTTATTTTCTTTAACTTTCTCCCCTTTTCTATCATCCACATCTAAGCACTTAAGTCTTAGTAATTTTTCTTTTATATACCTGTTGTGTGTCATTGAGTCTATTCCAACTCATAGTGACCCTGTAGAACGGAGTAGAACTGCCCCATAGGGTTTCCTAGGCTGAAGTCTTTATGGGAGCAGATCACCACATCTTTCCTCCCAAGAATTGCCAGCTTTTTGGTTAGCGGCTGAGCATTTATCCATTGTACCACCAGGCTCATTTTTACAAACCCGTTATTGTTGTTAGGTGTGGTCAGGTTGGTTCCAACTCATAGTGATCCTATATACAACTGAATGAAACACTGCCCCATCCTGCACCTTCCTCAGAATCATTGCTGCATTTGAACCCATTATTGCAGCCACTGTGTCAGTCCATCTCACTGAGGATCTTCCTCTTTTTCATTGACCCTCTACATACCTCCTTCCTCTTTATTTCTACTGTAATTACCCTGCTCAGGCCCTAATTGTTGAAACTTACTTTAGTAGCCAGTTTTAAATGTATTGTCCATCTAAACCTATCTGGAACAATAGTACAAAATTTTCATTTTATCTCTGGTGTCCCCAGAAAGATTGTAAGCCACTTCAAGATGAAACTCACTGATTATATGTACATTAGATACTCTTAAAACATTTTACATAGTAGTGGGGCTTAAATATTTAATAAATACTTGCCTGTTGAATCTGTCATGTTCTGCTCATGGCACCTGAATGTTTCTTGTGCTTACTTGACTTTTAGAATAATACATTTATTTTATAACTTAATTTGTATATAAAAAACTAAATCCACTGCTGTCGAGTCGATTCAGACTCATAGCGACCCTATAGGACAGAGTAGAACTGCCTCATAGTTTCCAAGGAACACTTGATGGATTTGAACTGCCGACCTTTTAGTTAGCAGCCGTAGCTCTTAACCACTATGCTACCAGGTTTTCCTAATTTGTATATAAAAATAATAATAATTTTATTTATTTATTTATTTTTGTATATATAGTGTTGGTAAAAACCAAAACCAAACCTGTTGCCGTAAAGTCCATTCCGACTTATAGCGAATCTATAGAACAGAGTAGAACTTCCCCATTAGGGTTTCCAAGGAGCAGCTGGTGGATTTGAGCTGCAAGCCTTTTGGTTAGCAGCCTGACGTCTTAACCACTGTGCAACCAGGGCTCCATGGTGTTAGTAGAGACCTAAGAATTCAAGAAATTATAACTATTGCATTCAGACACTTATTAATTACATAATACAGATATTTTAGTTGTATTACCTAATGTTGGTAGAGACCTAAAATATCTGTATTACCTAATTATTAATAAGTGTCTGAGTGCAGTAGTTAGAATTTCTTGTATTCTAAGCATAGTTAATTCAGAGTGAAACAATTTTTAAAAAATGGATTACAATTTTTCAAAAAGTATTATTTACTGTTTCCATATCACAACAGTCATCTAAAGGATACATTGACTAACCGAGACCGTGAGGTAAGCAGCCTCCGGCGCCAGCTTGACGCAGCTCACAAAGAACTTGATGAAGTAGGACGATCTAGAGAAATATCTTTGAAGGAAAATAGAAGATTACAAGATGATCTGACTACAATGGCAAGAGAAAATCAGGTATGAACACAATGAGTAAACTTTGATAATTTTACAGTAGCTTTTCATTGCTAAATTTTAAAGCTCCAAATATTTTCTAAAATTTAGTAAATATTAATAAACAATTCTTTAAGGAGAATGTCATTTATCAAGCTATTTAAAAACATGGTTTAGAATCCTAATATATGTCACAGGGTGTCTAATGGTACAATTGTAGCCTCTTCACCATTTTGGTCTTTGTTGCAAGGAATCTTAAAGATGGAAGCGTAGTATTCTCTGTGGTAGAAATCTTAAAGATGGAAGCGTAGTATTCTCTGTGGTAGAAATCCTCTTCTGGATGAGGACCTTAGCATCAGTCCCAAGGCAAAGTTTCTGTATTTTAAAGACCCATAGTAGATTTTAGTTATTCATACTTGCATCCACTGGGTTAAAGATATACCTGCAAATAAATGTAGTGTTTTAGAATGGAAAACACTGAAAGTTACAGGTTTTGTTTGTGCTGGTTGTGCTAAAGGATTGAGTATACCCAGAAGACCATAAATTTTCCTGGTTTAAATAACTTACTGTTTTTTTAAAAAAAAAATCACCTTTAATGTTATTCGTTATAAAGCATATTATTGATATATGAATCAAAAAAACGTTGACCCTGACCATAACTAGGCCTTGGTGTAAATGCAGATTTACACGGTCAGGACTATCAGGGGAGATGTAAAGTTTTGGTTAAAAAGTCAAGATCAACCAGGAAAAAATACTTGAAATTAAAACTTAGGGAACAGTTTCCCTTCTCTCTCATATTCATTAGGTACTATGTTTATTTTAATTTTGTCTTCAATTTTTTGATTTATAGGAAATCTCAATGGAATTGGAAGCAGCAGTGCAAGAAAAAGAGGAAATGAAGAATAGAGTTCATAATTATATAACTGAGGTGTCACGATGGGAGAGCTTAATGGCTACTAAGGTGAAAAACACATTTTTAGGTTGGATTTAAGATTTTTTTTTTTAACTTTTTTGTGTTTGTTTATTTTGCCTCCCATATTTTGATTTTAAACATTTGAGAGTAGAGATCTTGGTATATTTTCCTACAGATCTTAGTACAGTGTCTGCACAGATGTCTTATACTTTCTCAAGAACAAAAATCTAAACATGTATGTGTGTTTATGACATGCTGTGACAATGAGTGACAGTTACTAATTTAGAAACAATTTCATTATACTTAAACCAGGAAAAAGAAAATCAAGATTTGTTAGATAGATTTCAGATGCTTCATAACCGTGCCGAAGACTGGGAGGTTAAAGCCCATCAAGCTGAGGGAGAAAGCAGCTCAGTTCGACTCGAACTACTTTCTATTGACACTGAGAGGAGACACCTTCGAGAAAGAGTGGACCTATTAGAAAAAGAAATTCAGGAGGTAATGTATTCGTTTTATCTTGTAAAGACATGATATAGTAAAGCAAAAATGTTCAGACACTTCATTGAAGTGACCTAATAGTACACATTGATAAATCAAGTTCTAATGGTAAATTTTTTTATTATTGATTCTGATAATTTTCTTAGAAGCCTCGTTACTAATTTTCTCCTGTTAATTTAACTGCAGTCTTGCTTTTGACCCATCCCTTTCCACTTGCTAACTTTATTGGAGTAGGGATTTTTAATTAGCTATAATGTTTTCTTTTTAAATCAGCTTTATTGACGTATAGTTTTCATACAATAAAATGTACCCATTTTAAGTGTACAATATGATGAGTTTTGACAAGTGTCTGTGCCTGTGGAATCTCCATGAGTATCAAGGTATAAAAGACACCCCCACAAGAAGCATCTTAGTGTCCGTTTACAGTGAGTCCCCTCATCACCCTGTGCCCCAGGCAACCGTGGCTCTGCTTTCTTTCACTAAAGATTAGTTTTCCTTATTCTTAAATATCATCTAAGTGGAATCATACAGTTTATATGCTTTTATGTCTGGCTTCTTTGGCTCAACATGTGTTTTTGAGGCTTATCCATGTTATTGCCTGAATTAGAAATCTGTTACCTTGGTTTTACAAAGTTGTATTCCACTGTGGGAGTGTGCCACACAGTTTATCCATTCGCCTGCTGATGAACATTTGGGTTGCTTCCAGTTTTGGGCCATTATGAATAGAGCTGCTGTAAATATCCACATACAGATTTTTGTGTGGGCTTATATTGTCTTTTGGGTAAATACCTGAGTATGCTATATCATAACATGTTTAGTTTTGAAAAAGACTGCCAGAACTTTCCCTAAGTTGTACCATTTTTCATTCTCTCTAGCAATGTATGAGAGTTTTGGTTGTTCCGTATCTTCAACCCATGGTATTATCTGTCTTCAGAGTTGCTCTAGGTAGTGTGTACTGGTATCTCACTGTGGTTTTAATTTTCATTTCTCTGATAGCTAACAGTGTTTAACATCTTTTCATATACATACTGGAAATTTGTAAATCTTTTGTAAAGTATGTGTTCAAATTTTTTTCCTATTTTTTTTAGTGGGTTGTCTTCTCATTACTTAATTTAATGATGGGTAAAAGTACTCTGTCACATGTATAGATTGTGAACATTTCAGTTTGTGATTGTCTTTTCTTAGTGGTGCCTTTCAAAGATAAGAAAATTTAAAATTTTGATGAAGTCCAATTTTATCATTTTTTACTCTCATGTAAAAATTTTAAAAGTTGCTGTGGAGTTGATTTCAACTCAGAACTGTGCTCCATAGGGTTTTTGATGGCTGATTTTTTGGAGGTGGATCTCCAAGTCTCCTGAAGTGCCTCTGGGTGGACTCAAACCTCTGACCTTTTGGGTAACCACGGTGTACATTAACCATTTGGACCACTGGGTAGTACCTATTTAAGAAATATTTGCCTACCCCAAGGTTGCAAAGATTTTCACCTATAATTTCTAATAGTAGTTTTATAGTTTTGGTTCTACATTTAGGCCTATGATCTATTTTGAGATAATTTTTGTGTGTGGTGTGAGGCGTGCGTTGAAATTAATTTTGTTCCATAAGGATATTCATTTCTATCATTTGTTGAAAAGACCCTCCACCATAAAGTTGATATTCTTTCCCGTTTAATTACGTAGGCACCTTTGCCGAAAATCAACTGACTATATATGTGCGGGTCTGTTTCTGGACTCTGTTCTGTTCCATTGATCTAAATGTCTCTACTAGAGCCAGCGATATACTTTCATAATCACTATAGGTTTAAATCCTGAAATGGAGTAGTTTAAGTTCTGCAACATTGTTAATCTTTTGAAGATTGTTTTGGCCATTCTATATTGTTTGTATTGTCACATAAATTTTAGAATCACCGTCTTAATTTCTATGAAAGAAAACACTTGAATTTGATTGGTTATTGCATTGAATCTGTAGATCATTTTAGGGAGAACTGACTTCTTAACAATATTGCATCCTCCAACCCATAAGCATGGTATACTTACTTATTTGTTGTTGTCGTATGCTGTCAAGTCAATTTTGACTCATAGCAACCTTATATAGCAGAGAAGAACAGCCCCTAGGTTTCCTGGGTTGGGAGCAGATCTCCATGTCTTTCTTCCATGGAGCCACTGGGTGTGTTCAAACCGCCAACCTTTCACTTAGCAGCCAAGCACTTAACCACTGCACCCCCCAGGGCTCCTTAAAGCTTTGTTTGAGTAGGTTTAAAATAGACTTTAGCGCTAGCTTAGCCCTCTTATTAAGGCATGACCTTTCCAGTGTCTCTACTGAGTGCTCTGGGTAGAGGTCTGTCCCCTCTGACTAATTAGATTTCAGATGTCTGCCAGCCTGTGTGAGCTCTGGGGATTGTTCGGTTCTCAGGTATTTTTCCTCGCCAGGCCTCATGGAGTTTACATGTGTGCAGCTTAGAACTCAGCTGAGGATACAAGGAGACACAGTATAGATTTCTGAAGCTCTTTGTGTTGCTCCCTTCTCTGTGATACTTTTCCACAAATTTCTTGGCCTGTATGAATTCCTATATCTATTTTAAATCAGTGAATGTTGTACTTTGCTCGGTTTTGTGTCCCACAGCCTGTAAGGTGCCTCCAGGCAAGAAGCAAAGGTCCTTCTAAAGTTCACCTCATCTGTTTGTCTTTGAAAGATCAGTGGCTTGTGCTACTTGTCCAATTTCTGAAAACAAGTTAAAATATATATATATGTAAAATATATATATTTATACATATATATAAATAAGTAATTTTTTTATTTGTTTATACATATATGTATTTACATTTTCTAGTAAATTACCATGGGAGGAAAAGTCCAGTACCAAGCACTCCATCATGGTCAAATGTAGAAATGCTCTGTTCAGTTCTGATTTCTTTAGGTCTTTGACTGGTTTGTTCATCTCTGCTGCTCTTGCCCGTGCCTATAAACTAAATATTTTTACATTGAGCTGCTAGCTAATGGCATAGTAAAGTGTCTCTGAATCTTATGAATGACAGTTTGTAGATAAAAAAATATATATTTAGTTTTAAAACTTGATCTTTGGCACAGAGACATTGCTGAATAAATATTTGCTGAATGAATTTATTGAACTTTTATACGACAGGTACTGTTCAAGATATAGAGTAGGGAATGAGACAGAAATGCTCATAGAGCTTATAATCTAATTAAAAATCCAGTGAACTAAAGAATTATTTTAGGTAAAGGGAAAGACAGCACACAGTACAGGGGAAAGTCAGCACAACTGGGCTAAACCAAAAGCTAAGAACTTTCCTGAATGCAGCCAAACACTTTGAGGGACAGTGTAGCAGGAGCAGGGTCTGGGGACCATAGTTTCAGGGGACATCTAGGTCAATTGGCATAACAAAGTTTAAGAAAATATTCTGCATCCCACTTTGGTGAGTGTTATCTGGGGTGTTAAAAGCTAGCAAGTGGCCATCTAAGATGCACGAATTGGTCCCAACCCACCTGGAGCAAAGGAGAATGAAGAACACCAAAGACACAAGGAAAATATGAGCCCAAGAGAAAGAAAGGGCCACATAAAGTAGAGACGCCATCAGCCTGAGACCAGAAGAACTAAATGGTACCCGGCTACCATCAATGACTGCCCAGACAGGGAACACAACAGAGACTCCCTGATGAAGCAGGAGAAAAGTGGGGTGCGGAACTCAAATTGTGGTAAAAAGACCAGACTTAATGGTCTGCTGAGACGGGAGGACTCCAGAGGACATGGCCCCTGGACCTTCTGTTAGCCCCAAACTAAAATCATTCCCGAAGCCAACTCTTCAGACAAAGATTAGGCTGGACTATGAGACATAAGATGATACTGGTGAGGAGTGTGCTTCTTAGCTCAAGTAGATACATGAGACTAAGTGGGCAGCTTCTGTCTGGAGGTGAGATGAGAAGGCAGAGGGGGACAGGAGGTTGAATGGACATGGGAAATACAGGGTGGAGAGGAGGAATGTGCTATCACAGGGAGAGCAACTAGGGTCACATAACAATGTGTGTATAAGTTTTTCTATGAGAAACTCACTTGAATTATAAACTTGCACTTAAAGCACAGTAAAATCCAGTGAGTCATTAAACTATGTCCAGTCCAGTTGGGGAAGGGTGGGGGGCAAAAATGATTGATTGCCAAATTTTGGGACTTATGTGAGACTAGATAGATCTAGACTGTAATAGACCTGATAAGATTCCTGGAGAATGGTATAGAACTTCTTCCTCACGTATCAGTAAATGTAGTTGTCCTTTGACTCCATGTAGTCTCAGTAACGCGTACTAGGTCGAACTGCGGGCCTTGAAATCAACTTAGTAGCATTTTATATTTACAAAAAAAACTTTTGTTACATAAATCATGTATTTGAGATTAATTTGGTTATTTCATCCTACATAGTAAAAGGTAAATAGTTTTGTGGAACTTGCAGATCTCTGTGTATAAATAGACGCAGGTATACGTTGAGAGCATTATTATGCCTCTTATTATTGTTACATTAAAAAAATTTGTCATTCCAGGAACCAAAACCAAAAACCAAACCTGTTGCCATCGAGTCGATTCTGATTCGTAGCGGCTCTATAAGATAGAGTAGAACTGGGTTTCCAAGGAGCGGCTGGTGAGGAAATTGAAGACATTATTCCTTCTCCCTTTAAAAGAAGTTAGTATTTTTATGATATGATTTTGTTTAATAAAAATACAGCTTTTTCTATTGAATTATATAAAGCTCTAGAATCTTAAACAAGTTCTTATCATAAAGACAGTCTACTAAAAATCTCTTAATAAAATTTGGAGTTCAGTTAAATATAGAAACCGTGGATTTAATTAGGAGCCCTGGTAGCACAATGGTTAAGAGCTCAGGCTGCTAACCAAAAGGTTGACAGTTTGAATCCACCAGCTGCTTCTTGGAAACCCAATGGGGCAGTTCTACTCTGTCCTATAGGGTCTGAATGAGTCGGAATCAACAGCAATGGGTTTGGTTTTTTGGATTTAATTAATATAGGATATTGACTGTTGGTCTTGTTTTATTGGTATAGTTCTGTAGTCTTCATTTTTCAGGAAAAGTATTGACTTTCTGCAAATGTTTTCTATTAAAAAGAATATAATATATAATGAAAGGAACGTTTTTCCACCTTCAAAAGAATTCCTCAGAAGAAACAACCCTTTAATTCTTTTGTTCTTCTTCATTGTTCACGTTCTTATGTTGTACGTGAAATTTGTTTTTACCTATTTTTACTTGGTTTGTCTTCAGGAACTTTGATTAGTTCATTAATATTTGGAATATTCACCTATTTACTTTTCCGAAGCTGTTAAAATTTATTAAATCTTCACAGCACAGACTTTTAATGTTGTTTCATTTCAGTAAAGTCTATTAAAATGATTTCATTTTTCAAGTGTGAAATTCTTCCCAAAACCTAGAAGTAGAGTTTGTAGCAGTTTATATTTATTACTCACAATTTTGATGAATTTGAAATGTGGATAATTCTGAAAAATAGAATATCAGTATTTCAAATTTTGCTTGTTTCAAATTTATTAAAATTGTATGAGATTGTATATTAAGTTAAATAAAATTTAAACATGACTTCAGGTATTTAGTTTTATATATACGAAATTCTAAATTTACACTAAAGACACATTGGGAGTGGTAAGTACATGTATTACTTTTTCTTGAAAAGGCATTATTATAACAAATAAAAGTTGTAAAGGAAGAATTGTATGTAGCTTCAAAATTCCTTCATTCACAATATTCCAACACAATAATTTTCCTCTTTGCATTGTCCAGATACATGTGTTAATGCACATAGTTCTTGTGATTAATAATTATACACAATTCCTTTTATAAAGCATTATGAAAGGCCATCTTGAAATAGTAGGAAATATCCCAAGAGCAAAAATTGGTTTTCATATTTTTATAAGGCGAGGTTGTAGCTGCACAGATTCAAACCTTTAAACATATTGGGTTACTTATCTTTAACTTTTTGCCTGTTTCTTTCTCTTTTCTCAGCACATAAATGCGCATCACGCTTATGAATCTCAGATCTCATCGATGGCAAAAGCCATGTCTCGATTAGAAGAAGAGCTTAGACATCAGGAAGAAGAGAAGGCAGCAGTGTTAAATGATTTATCGTCTCTTAGAGAACTTTGCATTAAGCTTGATTCAGGCAAGGATATTATGACTCAACAACTGAATTCCAAAAACCTTGAGTTTGAGAGGGTGAGAACTAAAAAAATACTGTCATAGCACATTGTTTTATTAAGCCCTACTCTAATTGTTTTATTTATTATTCACTATCTAATATATCCTTTCCCCTTGCAAGTTACTTTTGACTACAGGATTTTGACAACTAGATTTGACTACTAGATTCTTCTAGACTTCTCTGGAAAACGTGATGAGGAAATTTGGTGTTCTCTGTTATGTGGCTAGATAGGCACTTAGGAGACTATGCATCTTCTAATTATAGATTGTAAGTTGGGGCATATCCCGATATATTTGTTTGCTTAAAAATAAGACTTGGTATTCATGCCTTTTCAACTAATAAGGAATCTAAACATTAGCAAGCAAACAGTGGAAAAGTTCGATATCATTGGTCAGAACAGGGCCAGGGGCCGACTATGAAACAGACTGTCAGTTACTCATATGCAAGTTCAAGTTGAAGCTGAAGAAACTTAAAACAAGTCCACAAGTGCCAAAGTATGACTTTGAGTATATTCCACCTGAATTTAGAGACCGTCTCAGATATAGATTTGACTCATTGAACACTAATGACCGAAGACCAGGTGAATTGTGGAATGACATCAAGGACATCACACATGAAGAAAGCAAGGGGTCATTAAAAAGACAGGAAAGAAAGAAAAGACCAAAATGGATGTCAGAAGAAACTCTGAAACTTGACATTGAACATAGAATAACTAAAATGAAAGGAAGAAATGAAGTAAAAGGGCTGAATAGAAGATTTCAAAGGGCAGCTTGAGAAGACAAAATAATGTATTGCAATGAAATGTGCAAAGACCTGGAGTTAGAAAACAAAAGGGAAGAACATGCTCAGCATTTCTCAAGCTGAAAGAACTGAATTAAAAATTCAAGCCTCAATTTGCAATATTGAAGGATTCTATGAGAAAAATATTAAATGATGTAGGAAGCATCAAAAGCAAATGGAAGGAATACACAGAGTCACTGTACTAAAAAGAACTGGTCAACATTCAACCATTTCAGGAGGTAGTATATGATTGAGAACTTATGGTAATGAAGGAAGAAGTCCAAGATGCACTGAAGGCATTGGCAAGAAACAAGGCTGTAGGAATTGATGGAGCACCAATTGAGGTGTTTCAACAAATGGATGCAGTGCTGGAAGTGCTCATTCGTCTATGCCAAAAAATTTGGAAGACAGCTACCTGGCCAACCAACTGCAAGAGATCTATATTTGTGCCCTTTTTAAAGAAAGGTGATCCAACAGAATGTGGAAATTATTGAACAATGTCATTAATATCACACACAAGTAAAATTTTGTTGAAGGTCATTCAAAAGTGGTTGCAGCAGTACATTGACAGGGAACTGCCAGAAATTCAAGCCAGATTCAGAAGAGGACATGGAACAAGGAATATCATTGCTGATGTCAGATGAATCCTGGCTGAAAGAAGAGAATACCATAGAGGTATTTACCTGTGTTTTATTGACTATGCAGATGCATTCAACTGTGTCGATCATAACAAATTATGGATAACATCGCAAAGAATGAGAATTCCAGAATACTTAATTGTGCTCGTGAGGAACCTGTACATAGATTAAAAGACAGTCATTCAAACAGAACAAGGGGATACTGCGTAGTTTAAAGTCAGGAGAGGTGTGCATCAGGATTGTATCCTTTCACCATACTTATTCAATCTGTATGTTGAGCATATAATCCGAGAAGCTGGGTTGTATGAAGAAGAATGGGGCATCAGGATTGGAGGAAGTCTCATTGAGAGCTTTTAGTATGCGGATGATGCAACCTTGCTTGCTGAAAGTGAAGAGGATTTGAAGCACTTACTGATCAAAGACTTCTATATGGATTACACCTCAACATAAGGAAAACAATAAATCCTCACAACTGAACCAATAAGCAACATCATGATAAACGAAGAGACCAAAGTTGTCAAGGATTTCATTTTACTTGGATCCACAATTAACACTCATGGAAGCAGTGGTCAGGAAATCAAACAATGCGTTGCATTGGGCAAAGTGACCTCTTTAATGTGTTGAAAAGCAAAGATGTCACCTTGAAGACTAAGTGCACCTGACCCAAGCTATGGCGTTTTCAATCACGTCATACCCATGCAGAAGCTGTACAATGAATAAGGAATACCGAAGAAGAACTGATGCCTTTGAATTATGGTGTTGGCGAAGAATAGTGAATGTGCCATGGACTACCAAAAGAACCAAAAAATCTGTGTTGGAAGACGTACAGCCAGGATGCTCCTTAGAAGCAAGGATGGCGAGACTTCATCTCACATAATTTGGACATAATCATTAGGAGGAATCGTTTCCTGGAAAAGGACATTATGCTTGCACCTAACAACAACAGTAACAACAAAGAAGAACTGATGCTTTTGAATTATGGTATTGACAAAGAATATTGAATATACCATGGACTGCTGGAAGAACAAACAAATCTGTTCTGGAAGGACTACTAGAATGCTCCTTAGAAGCAAGGATGGCAAGACTTTGTGTTACCTACTTTGGACATGTTATCAGAACGGACCAGTCCCTGCAGAAGGTCATTATGCTTGGTCAAGTAAAGTGTCAGCAAAAAAGAGGAAGACCATCAATGAGAAGGATTGACACAGTGGCTGCAACAGTGGTCTCAAGCATAACAACAATTGTGAGGATGGCACAGAACTGGACAGTGTTTCCTTCTCTTGTACCTTGAGTCACTCTGTGTTGGAACCACCTCTGTAGCACCTAAGTACAACAAACATTAGCAGTAGAGTAATTTCTGTAGCAGGACATGTCAGTGATGATCTCAGGCAGTCTGTGTTCAGTAAGAATTTGAAAGTGAGAAGAATTGCCTGGACTACCCCAAGAGCCAAGATCTTCCTGCCAGCTGGTAGAGGAGGACGCTTAGTAACTCTGATGTTCACCATGAACCTGAAACTCAGGGGCAAACATATCAACAACCATATGCTTTGTGAACTTTCTGGCTCAACAGTCACATTGCCAGGACTAAATGGAACCATGGAGATGCGCACAGATTGATCTATGAGAATGTTCATCTCAGTGGTTTATTAATAGTTGAAAACTCAAAACAGCATAATATCCCTAAATTGTAATTAATAGTTGCCCATTGAAATGACAGAATACTCAATCAACAGCAATTTTAAAAGGTTACAAAAATCTGTTCTTATTAAGATATTGAAAGGGCAGATTGCAAAGCATCATCATTTTTGTTAAAAAATATATATATACATGCAGAGAAAATAGACTGTGAAGTTACATACTAAATTATCCATGGTAGTCAGCCTGGCTAGTTTTGAGAGAATGTGACTTTCTTCCTTTTGTCCGATATATATTGAGTAGTTCATGGGGCTCTGGGAGAGATAACATGTTCCACTTCATCAAGAAATAGGGATGAGACATGAAATTGTTCGTTCTTATTGAAACAACCCTGAATCTCAGTTAGGCTTCTTTTGCTTACCATCAGTTTTTAGTATTCCAGAACTAATGCTCTGTAGGTCCAGATGTTAAAAAGGAATATATTTTGCTAACCTTAAACTTAATAATGTGTTTATTTATTCACTCATTTTTTTTATTTTGGAGTACTAATGAAGAAGAGGCCTTGAGAAGGAAAAGCAAATAAAATCCTTACCTGAATAATCACAAAAAAAAGAAGTTAGGCTTGAACAAAGACTTGAGCAGTTCATTGTTTCCTAAGTAGAATATTTTTTCCAATAAAAATCTCCAAGAATTTATATCTAACGTAATTTTAAAAGTCTGGTTAGCTGGAACTTCTCATTCCCAGACTGAGGCATTACTTTAAACAACCCAGTGTGGGTTTTCAAACATGTGTGTGTTCAGTTTTCACTCATCTAGTAGTATATTTTCTGTTACTGAGAGCCTAAAATACTGGCTTGATGATGTAGTCAAGAGTGCACAGTTTTAGTATATCAGAAGGGTCTTGTTGCTGATACCCATTGCATCGAGTCCATTCTGACTCATAGTGACCCTATAGGACAGAGTAGAGCTGCCCCATAGTGTTTCCAAGGAGTAGCTGGTGGATTCGAACTGCACACTTTTTGGTTAGCAGCCGAGCTCTTAACCACTGTGATACCAGGGCTTCTTTTTGCTGATAGGCCAGTGTAAAGATGGCATGACAGCAGCATCTGATCTACTCTTAACTTCACAAGGGGGGAAGAGAAGATCAACAGCCCAAGGCTGATTCCTATGAGGCGGAGGTCAGATATACCTCCACCCCCCAATCTTTTTACCACCTCTGACACCGACTATTCCTCCCATGGCACTCTCTGCTTCTCTGCTGAGTTCGATAATTTGTTGCAGTAGCCACACAGAACTCACAGACCATACTCACAGTTATGAGGTTTATTATGGAGCAACAGGTTACAATTACAGAATCAGGAATGACTCCAGATACAGTTCTTGGGTCAGGATAGCTTCTCATCTGTGCCCGCAGGCAGGCCTCTCAGCCCTGCAGCCCTTGGCCTGACCTCTGGCAAGTTCTGCAAAGCTCTTTAGCTCCTCTATTAAGTGCCTGGAGGTACCCTACTCCACTGGTAAGCTTCAGTCCAGTGGCGCTCAGCTCTTTTGATTCATGTGACAGCTGCTCTGCCAAGCGCCCGGAGGCACCCCATTCTGCCAGCAAACCTGCTGCCCGAGGGCACTCAGCTCTCTCACACCATGGGTCAGCACCATCTCTTGCCAGTCTCCTGGTTTTGCTGCTGCCATTTCTCTGCTGCACTTGCTGCCGCTTCTCACCAACTCACGCCTTCTCTGTTGCTATAGCTCTGTGTCTCCTGGGTCTAAGAGTTTCTCAGCATAGGGACCAAGGTCCAAATAATGCACTCCACTCCTGGCTCTTCTTGGTGGTAGTGAGGCCCCTCTTCTGTTTCTGGATTGGCTAAGGTTAGTGGGATTTCAGAACTGACCAATCTCCTTGTTAGGGTTCCATACACCTTATTTGCATGGTCCCATTCCCAAAAGAGTTCCATGCACCTTATTTCCATTATTTGTAAGCTGTCCGATCCCCTTGGTGGGCCACAAGCACCTCATTTGCATAATCCTATCCAGTCATTGTGTGGGACTCACACAAAGACTACTAGAAGGGCCATATTAAGTAATTTACTGCACCACAGCTGACCACGTTTTAGGATTTCATTGTTAATAACCATCTCTTGAAAAATAGCATGAACGAGAACTATTTGAGGGCTGGAATAGGTCTTATTATCAAATAAACCCTTAGTAAAAAATATGAAAAGTTAATTTGAAAATGAGGTATTTTTCTTATGGTTAAGGAAGTGGTTCAAAATCTTTAACCAATGCCCATGTCCCAGATTGAACTGTGTCCCTCCAAAATGTGTGTCAACTTGGCTAGGCCGTAATTCCCAATACAGTGTGGTTGTCCCCCATTTTGTGATCTGATGTGAATTTCCTGTGTGTTATAAATCCTACCTCTATATGTTAATGAGGCAGAATTAGAGACAGTTATGTTAATGAGGCAGGACTCAATCTATAAGATTAAGTTGTGTCTTATGTCAATCTCTTTTGAGATATAAAAGAGAGAAGCTCCTTGACCGGGGAAGATTGATGACAAAGACTTTCCCACAAAGCCGACAGAGAAAGAAAGCCTACCTCTATTGCTGGCACCCAGAATTCAGACTTACAGCCTCCTAGACTGTGAGACAATAAATTTCTCTTTGTTAAAGCCATCGACTTGTGGTATTTCTGTTATTGCAGCCTCAATAACTAAGACAACCCAAAATGAAGCAACTGATGGATGAACAACACTGCAGAACTCTATTGTAAGATTAAAGAGTTTTCCAGAGTAAGTCTAAAATTGTGCCAAAATAATCTTATTTTGTTTTTCCTGTAGGTTGTGGTGGAATTAGAAAATGTAAAATCAGAAGCAGACCTGTTTAAAAAACAACTAACAAGTGAGAGACATACAATTAAAAACCTTGAATCATTGTTGGCTACAAATAGAGATAAAGAATTTCATTCTCATCTATCATCCCATGAGAAGGATACAGAAATTCAGTTACTTAAAGAGAAGTTAACCCTTTCAGAAAGCAAATTGTAAGTGTCTAAATCAACCTGGGTGAGGAAGATAGCTTGTCAAAAATGTTTCCTTTTGTAGGGGGAAGGGAAGGGGAAAGTGTGAAGGGTAGTACACAACTAAAATACTTGAGTGGCGTGTCTGCTGCTTTTGGAAATTTAGAGGAGTAGTTCAAGAGAGATGTCATGTTTGGAGGTATAGGTTTGGATCTTCAGCACAGAGGTGGCCTGATGGAGTGAATGAAAAGAGTGGACTTTAGAAAAATGCCTGAATTTCAGGAATGAACAGAGGAATCAGTATGGGAAAAAGTGTTTTAGGTATTGAGGTTAGAATAAAAGACTTAGAAAAGGCCATAAGATTTGATTCTCTTAAGCGTATTGATTACCTTTTAGGGTATTGATAATGGTGTCTTTAGGATGGAGAACTTTGAGCATAATTGTTGGAAGAAAGGAAGAAACCCAGAGTAGATAGCACAAGTGGGAGAATTAGCTCTTAAAAAGAGAAATATTTCTCTTTCCAGGCATGTCTGTCTTATTTTAAATCCCATGCTTTTAACCTCTACAGTATATTCCCGGTGGCTTAGTTATTTTCAGGCTAGGCTCAAGGAAGTTGAAGACAGTTTACATCGCAGTGTTACAGTTCATGTCCTGTTCAGATTTGTGTCCCCAGAATTACTGCAGTGCCTGTCACATAGTATGAGCTCAGTTAATGTTTGTTAAATGAATCAGATGGATGAAAAGGAAAATTTTGTAATAGAAGCTCCAGAGGCTCAGAGAGTTACTTTTTCCATCCTTAAACATCACCTCCATTTGATTTGTTAATAACAACAACAAAAAATCTATAGCATATGATTTCAAAACAGAATTTTTCTTACTTATTTTTTTGATTTTTAAATTTGTTTTTAAAGAACTTGCCAAAGCCGGGAAAACACCATGCTTCGAACTAAAGTGGCGCAATTACAAATAGATTATGATGCTCTGAAAAGACAAATTTCAACTGAAAGATATGAACGGTAAGAAAAAGCATTTAGCATTAGACAATGTTTTTATTTATTCCCTATCCTATTCCAAAAAGGATTTTATATGGCTTACAAATAACCCACTTTTTTTTAGTATTAATACCTAAGAGAAATTCTTTTTAGTATTTTTTCCTAAAAAGGCAACAAGTGTTATGGAAGACAACATCACTGCAGTAAACAAAATAACAAGTATTTTATACGTGTTTCCTATAGTATTCCTCTGGGGAAAATAAGGACAGTATTTCAAAGAGTATAGATAGGGAACCAACAAGCTAAGAGGGATTCTGCTACCACCTCCAGTTGCTGTTCAGTCAGTCCAACTCGTGACCACATATGTGTCAGAGTAGAACTGTGCTCCCTATGGTTGTCAATGGCTGATTTTTTTTTAAGTAGGTTGCCAGGCCTTTCCTTCAAGGCACCTCTGGGTAGACTTGAACCTCCAATCTTTTCAGTTAGCAGCTGAGCGTGTTTACCATTTGTACCACCCAGAGACTCCACCAGAGATTCTACAGGGGTCAAAAACAATATGGTCCAAGTAGGAAGCTCCAAATACAGGTCATCATAAAGATGATGATGATGATAACAGCAGTTAACAAATATGTGCCAAATAATATATATGTATCTGGTTAATCCTTCCGACAATCTATTTTTAAGCCTGTATTACAGATATGGAAACCCCAGTTTAAGATTGTGAAGTGATTTGCCCAAGGTCACACAAATAGTAAATGGCATAGGCAACACTAAAATCCAGGCGTGTGTGTCTAATTTTAAACCCTGTGCTTGTAACCTCTACAGTATATTCCCTACAGCTTAGTCATCTTCATGCTCCCTTATATTTCAGTTCATGTGCTTTATATTGTTGAAGATTTGAATCCCCAAGTGATACAAACAGGAATGAGACCTGCTTTAAGAGTTAAAATTGAAGTCTAATTTGCAAATTAATTGTCAAGTTACTTTTGTATAACCTTGCCCTACTGTGTAAATACCATAGACATCAACATTCCTGAGATTTCATTATCAAAGAATGATCAAGTTGCTTATTAGGCCAATTTTTATGTTCTTTTATTTTTATCCATTTGCATCACAAACTTTTGAGTGATGTGCTATTTGGAGTATAAACCGAATTTGCTAGGAAGTCGATCTTTATGCTTCCAAAGAGGAATGAAGCCTGAGCTTGCAACAATGAAATGAAGGAAGTGTTATTAATTTTTTATAATTTAGAAGATATTGTTTCTGAATGTGCTGAAGTATACATATATAATGATTTCCATTTCCTAATGACAAATTCTCTTCAACTCAAGGATCCTAAACTCTTTATAACCGTTGCTGTCAAGTCAATTCTGATTCATAGCAACCCTGAAGGACAGAGTAGAACTGCCCCATAGGGTTTCCAAGGAGTACTTGATGGATTACAAATGCCCACCTTTTGGTTAGCAGCTATAGCTGTTAACCACCTCGCCACCAGGGTTTCCAAACTCTCTATAGGCCAGAGTTAGAAGTCCCTTCTTCCTTCCCCCTTTTCCCTGCCCTTAGTCCCCAAAGAAGGCTTGCCACATGACCGTGTGGTTCCTACTCCATACCATCCAATTAGGTCATACATTCTTAAAAGGACCAATACTGCCCTCCATCAAGGGGGAAAAAGTTGGTTCTTGGGGAGGGCAAGAAAACCTTAGATATTGCAATGGCCCTCCAAAAGGCCACAGTACATAAACAGATATACAGTATACCTGTGGTATTAAAATTTCACAGGGCAGAAAATAAGGAAAAAAATGTCTACAATGGCTCCTTTGTGGGATGATAATGAAAAAAGTTTGAGAGACACAACTAGGTAGAAATGCTGGAAAACCCTGGATACTGAAAAACTCAAGACAGAAAAAAATCTAGACCGTAGCCTGAATAGCCCAGAAAGGGGTGACAATACAGTCACTGTGCTCTCTGGGTTTAGACTCAGAAGGAAAGCAGTACAGATTCATTTCTGACATTTGGGAGTTTTGAGGCAGGAAGAGGGCTAGACATACATGCAGGAAGAGATGAGAAAAAAAGGGCAGAGGAGGGAACCTACCAACTTGAAAATCTATACTCAGGAGTGAGTTGGGTCCTAGGGCTTTAGTAAGAAGCGAGTGAAGTGCAAACAGTACATGATCTGCCCCCTACACTGCAGTACAAATGACCGTCTTTGAATTAATAGGAGGAAGGTGAGTGAATATATGTGCCTGAGAAGGGGAAGAGGGTTGTCATGTAAGGTTGATCTGACATAGAACGTGTAAAACTGCACACACCTTAGTACCCAGCCTTTCTAAATTCAGCTTAGTGTGATATAAGAGCCCATTATTACTGACAATGCCTCTGCACAATAGTCCAAATATTGTTTCCATTAGGGCCAGGCACTATGCCGAGTACCACGAATACCAAATGAATGATGAATGCCCAGGGAACTCAGTATGATGAGGAGGACACATACAGACCATTTAAAAGCAGCATGGAACTGCAGGTACAGAGATGGGTGCAGGATTTTATAGGAACATTGATAGATGATATCTAACCTAGTCTGGAATCAGTAAGGGAAGATCAATTTAGGGCACTTGGGGTCCCTGTGGAATGTGCAATAGAAACATATATGTCTGGAGCACAGGGCACAACTGAAGATGTAGATTTGGGAGAGCTGTTGGCATACGTAAGTATTTAAAGCATGGGAAGACACCAACATTTAAAGTGTAGGCAGAAGAAAAGGATCCAGTAAAAGGACTAAGGAATGGCCATATATGTAGAAAGAGAATTAGGAGAGGGTAGTGTGTCATTTTTTTTTTTTAGTGTGTCATAGAAGCCAAGAGTGGTTAACAGCATCAAATACTTCAGAAAGGTAAGTAAGTTAAGGAATTTGCCTGTACATGTACAGGCACTTAATTTTTAAGAATAGATAGAACAGGTTCGTGGTATATTTTTAAAAAAATATTAAGGTATGAAGAAGAAAATCAAAGCTATCTGTAAGTTCTACCTTTTATAAACACTATTAACATCTTAGAGTTTAACATCTAGTTATGTATTTGTGTGTGTGTGTGTTTGTGTTGTCTGTACACTTAGTATCCTGTTTTATAACCCACTTTTTCACTAAATGTATTATGAGCCTTTTGCTTCTAAAATATTTTAATGACGACCTAGTGCTGCAAACGGTTAACACGTTCGGCTGCTAACTGAAAGGTTAGAAGTTTGAATCTACGCAGAGATGCCATGAAAGAAAGGACTGGACAATCAACTTCTGAAAAATCAGCCATTTAAAACCATATGGAGCGTGGTTCTACTTTGGTACACGTGGGATTGCCATGTGTCAGACACTGGAAACTGGAACTATTATTATGCCTACAGTTACAGTTTGACCATAATTGCTTTAAATAATCTCTTAAATTCTTAGTCTTTTGAGTGAAATATTTATCAATTACTCAAAGATCATACAAGGACATAGAACTTAAATTTAGTAAAAATACTAATTTAGTAGAAAATAATTAGCTAATAATTTTTTTTTTTTTTTTAATATCAGTAACAATACTTCATATTTGTATAGCACTTTACGGTTTTTCACAGTGTGTTATTTCTCTTGTTTGATCTTTACCAACAGAGAACGAGCAATCCAAGAGATGCGTCGACATGGCCTTCCTACACCGCCCCTTAGTTCTACCCTGAGGTCTCCTTCAAATTCTCCTGAACTTAGAAACTTATAATTATCAGAAAGGTACGTGTGTGTGTAATACCAAGAACAGGCAATACTGATCTGTGGTGATAAAACTTTGTGGAGGAAGGGGAGATTAGCTAGACGAGTGTTCAGGGGAGCTTTCTAGGTTAGTGAAAGTGTTCCATGTCTTAATGTTGCTGCCTGCAGAGGTATATACAGTTATCAAAACTCATTGAACTGAACACTTAAGATTCGTGCACATTGTTGTGAGTAAATTATACCTCAATTAAAAAAGAAATCATCCATAGTAAAACGTTAAATGACAATACAAGATATTACAGGGTAGTATTTGATGAAGTACCAAATTCAGGGTATAAGCAGTAGGTGGGAAAAGTGAATAAAAGCATAGAAACGGGAATGCCCATGGTGCAGTAGACTCGGTCTGGCAGGAAGGGTAGATTAAGGGGGAATGATGAGGGGAAAGTTTGGGAGGTAGAGGGGGATATATAGAATATACATTGAATATGTTGCTAAGTTGGAGATTGCAGATTGATTCTGTAAACCAGGAGGAACCACTGAAGGTCCTCCTGTGTATAGGACATGTACAACAGTAGCATTGTGACGAAAGTATTGTTTGTGGAAGATTAACTTCACAACTGTGTTTGGGCCAAATTGAGGAGGATAGAAACCAGAGGTAGGAAGACGAGTAAGAGGTGTGGAATGAGGGCAGTTTAGGATCAGTATAATAATAATTGAAAGCTAGGACAGATTATTTTAAATTAAATGATCATATTCATACAGAAAAGTGGTATATCATATGTGTATAGCTCAATGAATTTTCACAGATTGAACACACCTATGTATATGTATCCTGCATCCAGTTAATGAAGCAAGCCACAAGCATAGATTCATTTTGTCTGTTTTTAGACACTTTATAAATGAAATCATACACTTCTGGCTTCTTTTGCTCAACAGTACATTTGTGAAATTCATCCATATTGTCGTATGTACTTGTAGACTGTTCAGTCTCGTTGTTCTGTAGTATTCCATTGTGTAAACATTCCACAGTCCATGTATTCATTCTGTTGTTGGTGGGCAGTTGATGGTTCCCAGCTTGGGCTATTACAAATAGTGCTGTAATGAACATCCTAGTACCCATGTGTTGGTGAGCAGATGTGTGTGTGTGTGTTTTGGATGTATACTTAGGAGTGAAATTCTGGGTCACTGGCTATGCATATGTACAAGCTCTAATATTACAAATATGCCAAAACAGGTTTCCAGAGTGGTTGTAGAGAGGTGGGCAGATTTGACTGAGAAAGAGTCAGGTTTGCCAACTCATTGGACTGGGAATGAATGCAAAAGAAGCTGAGTCAGACCCAGTCTTCGAAAGGTGAACAATGCCTTATTGTAGACAGAAATAGTAAAGTCAGCCTTTTTAAAAATTATGCATTTTCTTGCCTCTTCCAATAGAAGTACATAAAGGATAGTTGGACGTTTCCTCAATGACTCAGAATCCTCATTGTGAACATTCGTTCTATGCTGTGCTTTAACATACTCATAGTCGCTATGAGTCAGAATCCACTCGGCAGCACCTAACAACAGCATACTGATATCCCAGGGGTTATTGATGTTCGTAGGAGCCCTGGTGGCACAGTGGTTAAAGCACTCAGCTACCAACCTAAAGGTCTGCAGCTGAATCCACCAGCTGCTCCACAGGAGAAAGATGTGGTAGTCTGCTTCCTAGCCTTGGAAACCCTATGAGGCAGTTCTACTCTGTCCTGTAAGGTCATTATGAGTCAGAATCGACTCGTCAGCAACAGGTTTGTTTTTGGGTTATTGTTGTTTGTAGAGCCTAGGACTCTACTAAGACATTCTACTAAATAATTCCAGATGGCAATGTTTTTGTTCAAAACATTTTTTTCCCTCTTTCACTTTGAGGGCCACTTATGCAATCACTGTGACCTCATAATTTCTAAGCTGCTTTGTTATTTTGCGTATGATTATTTCTGTTGTGACACATCTTCTCATGCTTGATTGATAGCTGCATTTTTAGATCAGGATTTGGCTAAGTAGGGTCTTTCAGCCAACTCCACCCTGCTGCCTGTTCTTGTAAGTTAAGTTTAATTGGAGCACAGCCACACCCATTTGTTTATATTGTATATTATTTTTTTTCCTACAACGGCAGAGTTTAGTAGTTGCAACAGTGACCCTGAAGCCTCCAAAACCGAAGTTATTTACTACCTGGCCTATCACATCATGTAGCCTCTGAAAAACTCATATGTACAATTGTGAGAGAATAAGAATAAAAAAGGAAATAACTCCTTGTCATTTGTTGTTAGCTGCCATTGAGTCAGCTCCTACTCAGAGTGACCTTACAAAAATTGGATTGACCTTGTAGACTCCTCCGAAAGGGTCTAAGAGACCCCTCGGAATTCCCAAACTGTGTTTTGAGAACCACTGGTATAGAACATATGGATTGCAGCAATTCCTAAAGTAGTGATGAATTAGAAAACTTCTACAATCATGAACAAATTCAGAGTATGCTAATAAGGTCGTTGGTTGGTTACCCATTCTCAATCATATATTCTGAACATTGTCACCAAGGCTTCCCCATAAGCACTCAGAAATGAATACTAAGCCCAACTATGAAGGTTTCCCAACTCTAAAACCATTGTCTTTACAAGTGATTACAGTGTCTCTGTAGTAGTTAAAATATATAATCCTTTTTTTTTTACATTTTAAAAATTGTGTGTTCTGTATTTTTAAGATATACTTTTGTTGTGATTATTGTATCTAGTACATACTCAATGAGAAAACATAAAATACAGAAAAATGTAAAGAAAACAAAAATCACTTTTAATCCTACAACCCAAGAAAACAAAAAAACCAAACCCAGTACCATCGAGTCGATTCCGACTCATAGTGACCCTATAGGACAGAGTAGAACTGCCCCATAGAGCTTCCAAGGAATGCCTGGCGGATTTGAACTGCCGACCCTTTGGTTAGCAGCCGTAGCACTTAACCACCACGCCACCAGGGTTTCCTACAATCCAAGAGATAACAGCAGTTAGCATTTTGGTATACTTCCTTCCAGTATTTATTTAATCTATAATAAAAATGCATACCCATTGTCGTCCAGTCTATTCCGACTTATAGCATTTCTAAAGGACAGAGTAGAACTGCCCCATAGGGTTTCCAAGGAGCACCTGGTGGATTTGAACTGCTCACCTTTTGATTAGCAGCTGAAGCTCTTAACCACTATGTCACCAGGGTTTCCAATTTAACAGATATGCTCAAAATCACTTTTATGCTGTTTGTTTCATTTTCTTCTGTTTTTTCTTTCTTTATATTGTTATGAGTGTTTATTCCCATTAATAAAAACATTTTCAAAAATTCCATTTTAAAATAGTGATCTAACAGTTCATCGTATGGGTATTCTGTGATTTATTTCATCATTCTCCTTTTATGGGACATATATTTCCAAGTTTTTTCTCTTATACATAGTGTTTTGTTTCAATTTTTGACATGTCTGATAAATCTTTCTAGATTGAGAGGAAGATAATTACCTTTTCAGTATTTCCTTTGTGAGCTTTTTCATATTTTTATGTGTGTGTTTTAATTGCCTAAAGTGATTAGATTGCATATTAAGGTAACACTATTAGTCAAAATGGGGAAACCCTGGGGGTATAGTGGGTAGGAGCTATGGCTGCTAAGCAAAAGGCTGGCAGTTCAGATCTGCCAGGTGCTCCTTGGAAACTCTATGGGGCAGTTCTACTCTATCCTGTAGGGTCGCTATGAGTCGGAATCAACTTGATGGCAACGGGTTTGGTTTTGTTTTTATTAGCAAAAATATTTGACTACCCATAACATGCTATTTTAAGATTCAGACAACATAATTTATGGTACTTGTATATAATTTTATGAAACTAAGACATCATGGAAACCCTGGTGGCATAGTGGTTAAGAGTGACAGCTGCTAACCAAAAGGTCTGCAGTTTGAATCCACCAGGCACTCCTTGGAAACTCTATGGGACAGTTCTACTCTGGCCTATAGGGTCATTATGAGTCAAAATCGACTCAACAGGAAAGGGTTGAAGACATCATACTCTGCCTTCTTTTAAGTAATTTTTCTCAGTAACATGCTATACTAGATTATTCTAGTCACTGTATTTGTATCATTCATTTAGTATGTTTATAATAAACGCACACGTGCATAAAAAAATAAATATAATTTAATAAGAGCTCATACAATAGTTTTTATCCTGTTTGTTTTGTTTTCTGGGTTTAATGTACTTTGTAGGTTGCCAGGAATATCTTTTTGAAGTATAGAATGGTACATAGCAACTATTCAATGTCATATAACCCAAAAAAACCAAACCCAGTGCCGTCGAGTCAACTCTGACTCATAGCGACCCTATATATATATATAAAACTATATATCTATTAAAATATTGCTGAATTTCAGTTTTTCCGTGACTATATTGAGTAACTTTATCATTTTTCTTCCCAGTCACCTTCTCCTCCCTTTTCAGAATAATGGCTTTCAGTAAGTTGGCTGTATGGATTTTTAAAAGGACAGAATAGAAATGGAAGTATTTGAAGTACTTGGTCCTGAAAATCATGAACATTGGCACAGATTCTACCTCTGTCAACTTTTCTTTAAATCAGTGAATATTTATGTAAAAAAAAGTTTGAAAATAATTTAATATCCATGTGTATATTTTCATATATAACAGAACAAAGTATGTATTAATAGTGATAGCTGTAATATATGTATTTTTATTATTAACTGACTTAAATTACTCCTCAGAGTGTGTTTATACTGCGAATTAACGTATTATTCATATTATGCTTTGATAACATGTTTCTTAATGAGCCATGATGTATGTATAAAATATTTTTACAATCTTTGTTTTTAAAGTGTTTTTGGTTTTCATGCCTGTGTTTATAACCTATATCTTTAACGCATTCCTGAAGAATTACTAACTTTGATGCTGTTCCATCACATTTAACTTATCTTCTAAGTATAAAATTAATTATTCACAGATTTACTGTGTGTCATCAGGGGGAATATATTTTGGCCTAGTATTAAAATAGACTTAGCAAAAATCTTGCTAAAATAGTGATCACCGTATATAATGTATTATTGTCAATAGGAAGAACTGTGATGAAAAAGATACATTTATGTACTATACGTAATATTATTTTGGCTATCACTTGGACTCTTCACATAATACAGATTCTGTCAAAGTCAAACTAAAAGCTGTATTCAAAGTTTTTTAAAACAATAGAACAGAAATTTGGGACTTTTTTCAATAATAAAATTCCTCGGTGTATTAATCTAAAATTTCAGAATATAAAGTTATGTAGGGTAAATAAAACATTTTTTAATTTATTCAGAGATATACAATAATATTCGTTTTTTGCTTCTAAACCTGTATATTATAATTTATCAGTCTCCCAAAATCATTTTTAAATACTGAACTGTGGCATAGAAATAGAAAACAGCTTTTTACAATTAACTTTCAAAGTTGTGATTTTAAATAATTTAGGTTATGTATGGGTGCGTGTCCACTTATGTTAATAAGAAAAGAAGTACAAAGTAGAATGTCAGATACAGAAACTAATCGTGTTTGAGCCATTGAGCCATACACATTTGAAGAAAATCCTGTTCTAATAAATTTCATTATGACTGAGAAAGAACTTAAACACTAACGTAGGGAAGTGGAAGAAGAGTCAGAACAATTATTTTTGATACATTTTGTTTCCACCTGTGTCTTAAAAAACTAGAGTTTGTGTGTTTATCTGGGAACTCATTTTCTAAAATTAATAGCCTTATATGTTCTGGTTATGGCCTTTGCAATAATTCAGTGGATAATTGGATGTGGTGTGACTTCCTTTTCCACCATCTTTGTAATTTGAGGTACCCCATCTCCTTTGTGTGAATTTATGTATTATAGCAAAATATAAGAGCAGTGTGACTGCAGTGTCACATGGAAAATCTTTTAATAAATATGTAAATAAAATAAATATTTGTTCCCACCTTTTCCCCCAAAGCAATATTCAAACATATTTTGTTAGGTATTTTATTTTTAATTTTTTCAATAATTTAAAAATATCTAACTTGCCATAATTGTTATTTTTATAACCATGATACTATAATTTTTTTAATGGGTTTTATCTCAAAATACTGAATGTTCTGACCTTTTATAGATATTGAAAGTTTTGTTTTAAATAATTTTAAGTAATGGAGCTTGACATAGATTTTGCAATAAACTGTGTAGTTAATTTTCTTTCTTTCAAATAGTTTCTTGTGGATTTTACATTAACAATATTATTTAATTCTAAAATTGAGTAAAAATTTACTCAAATCAGACTTTATCATGGTGGGATATGGAGGGATATGGACATTAGGTGCCAGACACACTTTTTTACTGATTTTATTTTTTTCCAGTTAGTTCAAAATATATGAAGTCAAAGTTTCTATTAGTAACCCTTCCACAAAATGGTTGAACAGGCTGTGTGTGTACATTTTTCTCACTTGCAAATGCTCTTTGTGAGAACATTAATTACCATTGGATTAAGCCACCTGCTACCCCACCTTACTGCAGTTCTCTATCACACATCTGATTTCATACTACCCTCCTCAATTCTTAGAAGATTTTAGCACCTGGCTTGCTGTCTTTTTTACCATTAGTTGTGTTATCATTCTTTGTGTCATTATCTTCTTGGACTAATGGTTATCGACTGTAGCTGCATGTTGGAGTTACCTGGAGAACTTTTTTTTAATGGGAATCTCATGGCTGAATCCTACACCAGACCAACTAAATGAATCTCTAGGAGCAAGGTGTAGCTTTTTTTTTTTTTTTTTTTACGTTCTCTAGGTAATTCTGATCTGCAGCCAGGGTTAAAAATGCAAATTCAGCCCACCTAATTAACTTCATGACCCATTTGTGGAACTCAACCTGTGGTTTGAAAAATACTACGCAGTCTTGTCATTGCTTCCAAAATCTCAATTTCTAGCATCCTACTCATCTCTCCTGGTTACTTCATTTAATATACTTACTCCAACAATGATTTTATTCTACCAGCATCTACAGACAATTGACCCTACCACCTCTTCTGTGTCTGTAATTCCATCATCCTCACTTCACTCTTTAACCGCACAGACATCAGTTTTTGCATATGCCCTAAATTCCCTGTCCCTCTGAACTGTGAACCCCAATCTTATTTATACCCAACCATGCATGCTATGCATCTGAAGGAGCTCTGATGGCGCAGTGGTTAAAGCACTTGGCTGCTAACTGAAAGATCAGCAGTTCAAACCCACCAGCTGCTCCATGGGAGAAAGGTGGCAGTCAGCTTCTGTAAAGATTTTCAGCCTTGGAAACTCTATGGGGCAGTTCTGCTCTGTTCTATAAGGTCACTATGAGTTGGAATTGACTCAAAGGCAGTGGGTTTCTGTTTGGTAGTATGCCTTTGTACCTAAGCATTTGAACATAGCTGGAGAAAAACAAGCATGCTAACTCTTTGGACTACTACAGTCATCCTTTCTCATCATTCCAGTGAAACCATTCTGGTAAGGCACCAACAACTCCCATGTTGTCAAATCAGATAGGCCATTCGTCTTCCGTTTACTCCATCTCTCAGCAGTAATTGACATGCTTTTTCTCCTTTGTGAAACATTTTCTTCATTTTGATTCCCCAGTACCAAATCATGCTGGTTTTCTTTTCTTACCTGGCTACTGCTTCTCAGTCTCTTATGCTTTTGACTCTTCCTAACTTTTAAATGTAGAAGTACCCTGGGGTTCAGTTCATCTTTCCTCTTTTGCTGATACCTTCAAGATTTCTCTCTTTAGCCCTGGACTTTTTCCTGAATTCTGGATACATATCTAAGTGCCTATTCAATACCTCCACTTAAATGTGTTATAAAAACAAAAAAACCAAACCCATTGCTATCGAGTTGATTCCAACTTATAGAGACCTTATAGGACAGAGTAGAACTGCTCCAAAGGGTTTCCAGGGTGCAGCTGGTGAATTCAAACTGCTGACATTTTGGTTAGCAGCTGCAGCTCTTAAGCACTGCACCGCCAGGGCTGCAGATGCATTATAGTCATGATAAATCAGTAAATAGCACCACCATTCTTACTGCTGCTCAGACCAAAAACTTCAGAGCTAGTCTCTTCCTTTTCATACCACAAATCCAATTTATTAACGTCTATCTAGAATCTGACCACATCTCACCTCCTCTTCGTCCTCAACTGTCTTCAGTTCAAACCATCCTCTTGGACTATTGCAATACCTCCTTATGGTCTCTCTGCTTCCACCCTAACCCTCTGTAGTCTTCACAGAGTAACTAGAGTGATCATTACCTACAATACCATTCATAATTTACCCCCGGCTTTTACCTTTCCGACTTTATTTCCCACCACTCTTTCTTCTGATTATTCCGGGCATATCGGTCTCCTTGCTATTCTTGGAACACATTGAACACAATCCCTTCTCAAAGGAAGATGTGATCAGTATCAAATAAGAATAAAACAACACAAAAAAGAACAAAGTGAAAATATGAGGTATGATAAAGGTAATAGTGGAAATAAAAAACACAGGAGTTAAGATGAACAATAGGATAGATACAGCTTAAATTAGTGTATTAGAAGATAAGATTGAGATATTCTTAAAAGAAGCATCAGAAAAAGATTGAAAGTGTAAAGGAAAAGCTAAGTGTTTTGGAGGATTTGAACAGAGTGCCAACGTCCAGGTGATAATGAGTCTTAGAAATATAAAAAAGGAGAGCAGAGAATAAGAAATAATGGAGATAAATGTTCCAGAATTGAAGGATAACATCTGAGATCCTTATTAAAAGAGCTCATAGAAAACCAAATAGAGATGGAAAACCTACATCTAGCCACAATGAAATATTAAAATATCAAAGCAGGAAGTTTTAAAAGCTCCCAGAGAAAGCAGATAACCTAAAAATGAACAATACACTGGAAACACAAGCAAAGCAGTATTTTCAGGGTATTGAAAAAGAATTTTGAACCTATTATTTTATAACTAGTCACATTGTCATCCAAATCTGAAGGTGTAATAAAAATATTCTCAGGAATACAAAGTCTCAGAATGTCAAGTGAAGATCCACATTAAAAATACTTTGGGAAGAAGTACTCAATTAGAGAAGTAAGTCTAGGAGGTACTGCAAGAGATGTGGAAATTAAAGATGAACATGTGTCTTAATCAAGAGTGAAAAAAAGGTCAAAGTAAAGAAAGTATATCCATAATAACTTAAGACAAAGAGTCTAGAATCCAGATAATAACAAGATTCTGGAGGGTGGGGAGGAGGAGAAAAAGAACAAAGGAACATAAGAAGAGGTAAAATACTTGTCTTAGGGGAAGATACAAATATTGATAAGTTTAAGAAATCAACAGCAAAATAACACAACTATGGGTATTTAGAGCAACCTTCATAACTACCACAGTACTGTTGAGCAGATTTCGACTCACATCGACCCTGTAGGACAGAGTAGAACTGTCCCACAGGGTTTCCAAGGAGTGGCTGGTGGATTCAAAGTACTGACCTTTTGGTTAGCAGCTGAACTGTCAGCCACTGCAAGTGCTGTATATACCCTGGAGCCCTGGTGGTGCAGTGGTTAAGAACTTCCTGGAAACCCTGTGGGGCAGTTCTACCCTGTAAGGTCGCTATGAGTCAGAATCAACTTGGTGGCAACAGGTTTTTTTGGTTCATCATAACAATATAATAACAGCCAACAATAAAGAACTTTATTCTTACCAGACACTATTCTAAGAGTTTTATATGTGTTAACTCATTTGATTGTCATAACCACTATGCAAGGTCGTGATACCTTTATTCTCCTAATTTTACAGATGAGGGCACAGGCAAGAGAGATTGAGTAACTTTTCCATGGAGATGTAACTGGTGATGGTGGAATCACTCTTAACTTAGACTTTTTGTAAGTTTTTAATTTTTAAATCACCAGCCAGAAGAAAACTTGATCTCTACAATGGAATTCAGGGAAAGAAAAAAGAAACAAAATGAAAGTACAGTAAATGAAAAATACCAAAGAAGATGGTGAAAATGAATCCTTATATAAGAGTAACCACAATAAATATAAATGAATAAAACTCAACGAAAGACAATGAATTTTAAAGAGATTCAACAATATATCAGCTACAAGAGACACATACTTGAAAAGACACAAAGTTTGAAAATTAAAAAAAAAAAAAATGGTAAAAAGTTTACCAAGCAAACATAATCCAGAAGAAAACTGGAGTACCAATCTTATTATCTGACAAGATAGAATTTCAGAAAAAAAGAAGTAGGGAAGGTGTTATATACCAGTGAAAGTAACAATAGAAGTTATAACCATCATAAACATACAGCTTACATATGTATATACATTTATAAAACCCCATACCCAACGAACTGAGAATACACATTCTTTTCAAGCATACCTTTAACTTTTAAAAAATAGACTATATATTGCCCTTAAAGGAAGCCTCAAATTTAAAAAGATTAAATAATCATTTAAACCATGTTCTTTGACTGTAATGCATAAAATTAGAAAAAATAAAACGATAGGGAAAAAAACTTCAATGTGTTTGGAAACTAAAAAAAGCATTTCTAAATTACTGTTGGGTATAAATGAAAATCAGAAAGGAAAAAAAATATTTAGAGCTGATAATTAAATGATAACAAAAGCACTAGAATCAGTATTATGGGACACTGCTAGAGTAGGAGTAATTAGAAGAAAGCATATAGCTTTAAATATATTAATCAGGAAATAAAAACTGTTGAAAACAAATTAGTGACAATTTAACTCAAGATATTGGAAAAAAGGAGCACAGCAAACCTTCCCCTCCCACACACACACACAAAAGAAATAATAGACAAAACAATGAGGTAGAGAAAAAATAACCTCAACAACAAAAATTGAGATTAACAAAACTAAGAGTTGGCTCTTTAAAAGGATTAATAACTACTGGAAACAAAACTGATCAAGAAAAAATGTACATAATTCAAGCTAGAGAAAATTCTAACTCAAAAAGAAAGACCTGACAAAGACTGGAGAAACCGTGAGAGTATGGCCCCTGGACACCCTTTCAGCTCAGTAATGAGGCCACTCCTGAGTTTCACCCTTCAGCCAAAGATTGAAAAGGCCCATGGAAAAAAAAAAAACAAGATTAAAGGGACGCACCAGCCCTGGGGCAGGGACTGGAAGGTAGGAGAGAACAGGAAAGCTGGTAATAGGGAACTCAGGGTTGAAAAGGAAAGTGTTGACACATCTTGGGGTTGTTAACCAGGGTCGTACAACAATGCGTGTACTGTTTGATGAGAAACTAGTTCTGTAAACCTTCATCTAAAGTTCAATATATATATATATATATAATTCAAAACAAAAAAGGAGACGTAACTACAAATACATCATAAAAGTATGAGGAAGGACTAATAAAATGGGTGAAATGGCTAAGTTCCAAGAAAATAGAAAATATAGAAATTTGGTACAAGAAACAATATAGAACTTGATTTGTTCTTTGTTTTATGGATGCTGGCAGAAAACAGGAGTCTCGGGTCAGAGACAAAGGACTTTATTACTCACGGCACAGCAAGCAGCATAAGCATTATGTATGCATTGGTTTCCCTTGCCCCTCAAGTCCCACAAGGGTGATGTGGAGGGGCCCAAATGAATAGTATGCATGCAGAGGGTTTGCGTAGTAAGAACACTGAGGTTAGGAATCCACCTCTTTTATAGCAAGCAGTAAGTGTGCCTGCTCCTTGTCCCAGAAGGAGACATTGCCTCAACTCTCAAGGTTGCTCACTGCAAACACAATGCTGAGAAATAGCCTGGATGAAGAACAGTCAGGACTTTGCATTCTTGGCACACTAAATGAATAATTTCTTTTATAAGGATCAGCACAAAGCTGGTTCCTATGAGGTGGAGGTTAAAGATTTCCCAAACGTCCATCTTTTCCGATTTGCTGCACCACTCCATCATCTCTAATATCAACTACTTCCTCTCCCCTCAGTACTCTCCCTCCTGTCTTTGGGTTCCCTAATTTGGTGCAGTGTCTCACAGAACTCACGAACCTTAAAAAGGAAATGGCTCACGTGGTTGTGGAGGCTAGTAAGTCCCAAATTAGTGGGTCAGGTGTAGGCTTCTAGTGACCCATGGGGCTATAAGGGCTAACAAACTCAAACCAGAAGTTCAGACCACAGGCTGCTGGCTCAGAGAGCTACGGAAGCTGGCAAATGAGGTCACATGTTAGGCCCCTGGCCCAAGGGGCTGAGGAGGCCAGAGAATCCCAGAACTGGCAGGTCAGACAGCAGGTCTCTAGGGAGGTCAACTGATCATGAACCAGATATAAGATCCAGATGCAGAGAGAGAGAGCCTCTCCAGGACACACATCTTAGATGCAGGCCACATCTTAGAAAAAGACAAAACTTTAGTAAGGGTGGGACTTGGGTCATGCCTTCCTGTAGCGCTGCGACCTAAGACATACCTTATACCAATCTGGCCTTATCAACATGTAGAGGTCAGGATCCACAACACATAAAATGCAGGACAACCACACAATACTGGGAATCATGGCCTAGCCAAGTTGGCACATGACCCCAACCATCGCAGTTTCCATACACCTTATTTGCGTAGTCCCACTCACTGAATCATTGTGTGTGAGTTACAAAGACCTGCCTAGAAGGACCATATTAAGTAATTCATTGCGCCATATACACAGCAAGAGTGTGCAGGATGCTCAGAGTACATGAAAGATTGCCTCTGCCATGGACAATCTATCCCTCCACCCTACATGTTCTTGGCCAAACTTGAATATTCATATAAGTATGCCACTCCATTGGCCACCCTGCAAAATGTGGTCAACAGAGGCTGTTCATATCCCTATGCACAATATAACCCCATGTACAACAGAATGAAACACTGCCTGGTCTCACACAATCCTCACAATCATTGCTGTATTTGAGCCCATAGTTGCAGTCACTGTGTCAATTTATCTCGTTGAGGGTCTTCCTCTTTTTCACTGACCCTCTAATTTACCAAGAATGATGTCCTTCTCCAGGGACTGTCCCTCTCGATTAACATGTCCAAAGAAAATGAGATGAAGTCTTGCTATCCTTGTTTCTAAGGAGTATTCTGGCTGTACTTCTTCCAAGACAGATTTGTTAGTTCTTCTGGCAGTCCCTGGTATATTCAATATTCTTGGCTAACGCCATAATTCAAAGGCATCAATTCTTCTTCGGTTTTCCTTATTCATTGCCCAGTTTTTATAATATGAGGTGATTGAAAACACTATGGCTTGGGTCAGGAGTGCCTTGGTCCTCAGAGGGACATCTTTGCTTCTTAACACTTTAAAGAGTTTTTTTGCAGCAGATTTTCCCAATGCAATATGTTTTTTGATTTCTTGACTGCTGCTTCTATGGGTGTTAATTGTGGGTTCAAGTAAAATGAAATTCTTGACAACTTCTATATTTTCTGTTCATCACAATGTTTCTTATTGGTCCAGTTGTGAGGATTTTTGTTTTCTTTATGTTGAGGTGTAATCTATACCAAAGGCTGTAGTCTTTGATTTTATACAGCATTTTAGTAAGTCTACTACCAGTAGAATAGGTTGCTGGTAGTGCAAATGGTCCGTGCTAATCTACTAACCTAAGGGTTGGTGGTGCCACAGAAGAAAGGCCTGGCAACCTGCTTCTGTGAAGACTGCAGCCAAGAAAACCCTATGAAGCAGTTCTACTCTGTGACACATGCAGTTTCCATGAGTCTGAATCAACTGGAAGGCACCAGTTTTATCAATAAGATTCCAAGCAGCAGGAGGAGGCTAATCAGCAGGATTGACCTTATTCTTGCCTCCCAGGGGCCCAGACTCAGCCAACTGTAAATAACTACCATGGGGTGGCAGTGGGTGTTATTTTGGATGTCTGGCATGTAACCTAAAGCCAGTCTATGATCCATTGTGACTCATACAAGGGAATTTAGACTTATTTACTAATGTCTAGTGTCATTGTCAGTGGGACAGTGGATGGGCCAAAAGTTAACCTTCATCCACAATGGTGGAGCAGTTCATGGCCTCCTCTCCCTCCACATAAACAGAACCCAGGGGACACAAGTCACTCCAGTTCAAGGCCTGTTGTTAAACTTGATTTGGGCCACCTTTCCATTGGTTTGGTTAAGAAACATGGGCAGTATCACTGAGTAGTTGTGGTCTTGATAACCATACATGGCAAAACCCAAGTCTGCCCAGTAGTCAGGAAAAAAACATGAATTTGTATAAATAAGATTGAAAAAGATTGTGCTGATCTGTGTGTTTGTCCATGTTTGGGAGCTGCCATTGATGGCATTAGGCACAGTAAAATGATTCAGGACCAGGCATGCCCACATGAGTTTTTCTGTCTTAATAGCTCATGGATGGGTTTGATGAGACGCACAGCAGCAGGCCAGATTACCAGTCACTGTAGTTTCCTTTTTCTTTTTGAATATTGTGTTTTAGGTGAAACTGAAAGTTTACACTAGGGCAATAGTCCCAGGGGTTCCTCTATCAGTCCTGTAAGCCTGGTCTTTTTCTATGAATTTCATTTTTGTTCTACATTTTTCTCCTATTCTAACCAGGACCTTCTATTGTGTGTTAGCCAGGCACCATCCAGTTCTTCTGATCTCGGGCTAGAGGAGGCTATGGTTCACATGGGCCATTAGTCCTGTGGACTCATTTCTTCTTGAGTCTTTGGTTTTCTTCCCTCTCCTTTGCTGCAGACAGGAAGAGAAAACTGTTTGTCTCTTAGGTGGCCGTTTGCAAGCTTTTAAGATTCCAGACACTACTCACCAAACTAGAATGCAGAATATTATCTTTATGAACTAAGTTACACCAGTTGACCTAGTTGTCCTACGAAACTATGGTCCTGAGCCGTCAAACCCAGTAAATCAATCCCACGAAGTGTTTGGATATGCCTAGTAAGTACCCATAACTTTTCTCCTATGTGCTTTATTGTGTATATGAATGTATATGCAGCACATGCAAACATGTATATACATATGTCCACAAATATACCTATATATGTACATGCATGTACTCTCATATACTTTCCCACACCCATATAGCATACATATCTACCTATGTAACCACTTGTGTATTTTTTGCTTGTTATTACTGTTGTCACAAAATTGTGTATGTTATAGCATTTACCATATTGTCCTTTATTTTTGCATGCCTGCTGTAGTTTCTTGACTCAGGTAGACCATATGATTATTTCCAGGCTACAGTGTAGGATCTAGGGAACAAAGAGAGCAGTCATTACTATTAGCTTGGGCCCCACTGAAAGAATGTTGATTTGAGGGCTATCCTATTTAAAGGACCAAGTACAATGTCCAAGTAACGCACATAGTGTCTGCAGTACACAAAAAATCCGGTAAGGGGCTGGACCTGCTTTTTGGTGGTAGCGACCCTAGTTGTTGTTGTTGTTGTTAGCTGCCATTGAGTCAACTCCAATGTGTGCAGAGAAGAACTGTTGCATAGGGTTTTCAACGATGTGACCTTTTGGAAGCAGATGGCCAGACCGATCTTCTGATGCATCTCTGGGTGGGTTTAAACCTCCAATCTTTTGGCTGGTAGTCGAGTGCTTAACTGTGCTACTCAGGTGTTCCTGGGGACCTCTGAATTTCATGGATTTTATCAGCCACACCTGTTGGCAAAGTTGTGATTGTTGTTGAGACTGAGGCTTCTGACTTGCCAACCAACAGGACATCTGTGTGGTGAAACTCTGAAATCAGAGGATAGAGACCCTCACCCTAAATGCTGACCACCTCCTGGTGGCATATGGCAGGGAAGTTTGTTGCACTATCATAATTCTACCTTCAGCTCTTGCCTGATGGGGATAATTCCCTCTGGCAGTTACGGTACAAGCATATAACGCATCAATTTCTACTATATATTCAGAGGTACAAGCAACAACAACATTGAATTAGCCCAAAAGGTCCCATACATAAGGTCACATTAGCCTCCCTTGCTAGGCGCTCTTTGGGTAAGCGGAAAAAGAGGAAGACCACCAAGGAGATAGCCTGCCACAGTGGCTGCAACAATGGGCTCAAACATAGCAGCGATTTTGAGGATGGCACAGGACAGGGCGGTGCTTCGTTCTGTTGTACTTAGAGCTGCTATGAGTTGGAACGCACTTGACGGCACCTAACAACAACAACATGCATTAAAGGCTAAAAATTTCCCTCTGAAAACGTCTTAGACTGCACTCTCACAGGTTTTAATTTATAACTGTTTTATGGTCAGTGCTGAATTCCTCTTTAACTGAGAGCACTATATGAATTTATCATCCAAACTAGAACATTTTGAGAGTGAAATGATTATGTTAGGAAAATAGGTGCAAACCAGGACTGCCCTGGGTAAAGTGGATAGTATGGTCATCCTATCTTAAGCTCGAATTACTTAAAAGAAAGCTTTAAATTTTCAAGTAAATTGGATTTTTCTTTTTATTGAATTTATTAAATTTTAATCAAAGAATGTATCCTGAATGGATTTTTTGTAATATATTGAGGTTTATTTATTTATTTATTTTTGGGCTTAAAACTTGTGACTGTTCCAAATGTTTTTGTACAGAATGCATATTTTCTGTTTTTTTGCGGGGGGGGGAAGGTAAGTATATATTGATATCTTTAAGATCAAGCTTGTTAATTCTCTGTATAATTATCTTTGTCTACTTGATATGTCATTTTCTAAGAAAGCTTGAAAAATCTCTCACTATGAAGGTAAATACATTTATTTTTCCTTTTATTTTAGTTTTTGCCTTAAATAATTCAAAATCCCTATTGTTAGTTACATAAGGTTTCAAGATTATTATATTCTCTTGTTGGCTTGTGTTTTTAGCATTATGTACTATTTCTTTTTTGACCTATTTGATACTTCTACCTTGAAATCTCTTTTATCGGATATTAAAGTTTCTGCTTATGCTTTCTTTTTTCTAACAACTTTTTTTTCACATCACAGTTGATCCATAAAGTTTTTTGAACATATTATTGTGCTTTAAGCACAAGTTTACTCAGTAAACTAGTTTGCCATTCAATAATTCACACACAAATTATTCTGTGACATTGGTTGCAGTCCCTGCAATCTGCCAGCACTCTCCCCATTACTACCCTGGGTTCCCCATTTACATCCATCTGGTTTTCCTGCCCTTCCCTGCTTTCTCATCTTTAGTTTGGGCAAAGGTTGCCCTTCAATCTCATGTAGTTGATTGCTTAAGGGAACACATTCCTCAGGGGTGTTATTGTTTATTTTATAAGCCTGTCTATTATTTGGCTCAAAGGTGATCTCTGGGAGTGACTTTAGTTCCAAGTTAGAAGGGTGATTTAGGGCTATAGTCTTGAGGTTTCCACCAGTCTATACCAGATCAGTAAGTCTGGTCTTTTTTATGAATTTGAATTTTATTCTACATTTTTCTCCCACTCTAACCGGGTTCTTCTGTTGCATTCCTGGAGAGCACACAGTAGTGGTAGCTGGGTACCATCAAGTTATTCTGGTCTCGGGCTAATGGAGGCTGTGGTTCATATGCTTCCTTGAGTCTTTGGTTTTCTTCACTCTCTTTTGTTCCAGACAGGAAGAGACTAATGGTTGTATCTTAGATAGCCGCTTGCAAGCTTTTAAGACCCCAGATGCTACTCACCAAAGTAGATTGTAGAACATTACCTTTATGGACTATATTGTGCCAATTGACCTAGATGACCCCTGAGACTATGGACCTTAGCCTTCAAGCCCAGTAACTCAGTCCCTTGAGGTGTTTGATTGTATCTAAGTAGTTTGCGTAATTGTATAGTCTATCTGCTCTATCATATATGTTCATGAATATATGAATATACACGCAACACATACAAAGACATATGTAGAAATATCCACAACATATCTATGTATGCATGCGGGTGTACTTGCTTACGACTTTCCACACATATTTAGCATACGTATCTACCTATGAATCCACTTGGAAATTGTTAGTATTGTTGTTGTAGAATTGTGTATTTACTGTAGTTGCCCTTTATTCTTGTGTACCTTTCAGTGTCTTCCTTTGCCTTGGCCACTCTGTGCTGACTTTCACCCATTTTATGTATTGCCTTTCTCTTTACCAAAATTAATATGTACCTACTATCTAGTTAGTGATTCTCCCTCCTCCCTTTTCCATCCCTGGTAACTACCAAAGAATGTTTCTTTCTGTGTGTATACCTTTTCTTGACTTTTTATAATAGTGGTCTGATACAGTATTTGTCCTTTTGTAATTGACTTATTTCGCTCAGCATAATGTCCTCCAGATTCATCCATGTTGTAAGATGTTTAACGATTCATTGTTGTTCTTTATCCATTTTGTGTATGTACCACAATTTGTTTATCCATTCATCCGTTGATGGGCCCTTAGGTTGTTTCTATCTTTTTGCTATTGTGAATAATGCTGCTGTGAACAAGGGTGTGCATATATCTATTCATGTCATGGCTTTTATTTTTCTAGGATATACATCAAGAAGAGGGATTGCTGGATCACATGGCATTTCTATGCTTTTGAATTTAAAGTAGATAAAGTGTATCGAAGAAATGAAGTAAAAGAACTGAAGAGAAGATTTCAAAGGCAGCTTGAGAAGGTGTAAAGTATTATAACCAAATGTGCAAAGACCTGGAGTCAGAACACCAAAAGGGAAGAACATGCTCGGCATTTCTCAAGCTGAAAGAACTGAAGAAAAAATTCAACCCTCGAGTTGCAACATGATAGGATTCTACAGCAACAATATTAAACAATGCAGGAAGCATAGAAAGTAGATGAAAGGAATACACAGAGTCACTGTACCAAAATAATTGGTTGACATTCAACCATTTTGGGAGGTAGCATATGATCAAGAACCGATGGTACTGAAGGAAGAAGTCCAAGCTGCACTGAAAGCATTGGCAAAAGCCAAGACTCCGGGAATTGGTGAAATACCAATTGAGATGTTTCAACAAATGATGCAATGCTGGAAGCACTCACTCGTCCATGCCAAGAAATTTGGAGGACAGCTACCTAGACGACCAGCTGGAAGAGATCCACATTTGTGCCCATACCAAAGAAAGGTAATCCAATAGAATGTGGAAATTATTGAACAATATCATTAATATCACATGCAAGTAAATTTTTGCTGAAGATAATTCAAAAATGGTAGCAGCCGTACATCGACAAGGAACTGCAAGAAGTTCAAGCCGGGTTCAGAAGAGGATGTGGAACGAAGGATATCATTGCTGATGTCAGATGGATCTTGGCTGACAGTAGAGAATACCATAAAGATGTTTACCTGTGTTTTATTGTCTCTGCAAAGGCATTCAACTCTGTGGATCATAACAAACCATGGATAATTTTGCTAAGAATGGTAATTCCGGAACACTTAATTGTGCTCATGAGGAACCTGTACATAGACCAAGAGGCAGTTGTTCCAACAGAACAAGGGGATACTGCATGGCTTAAAGTCAGGAAAGGCGTGCTTCAGGACTGTATCCTTTCACCATACTTATTCGCTCTGTATGCTAAGCAAATAATCCGAGAAGCTGGACTGTATGAAGAAGAACGGGGCATCAAGATTGGAGGATGACTTATTAACAACCTATAATATGCAGATGACACAACCTTGCTTGCTGAAAGTGAAGAGGATCTGAAGCATTTACTGATGACGATCAAAGGCTACAGCCTTCAGTATGGATTACACCTCAATGTAAAGAAAACAAAAATCCTCACAAATGGATCAATAAACAGCATCAGGATAAACAAAGAAAAGATTGAAGTTGTCAAGGATTTTATTTTACTTGGATCCACAATCAACACCCATGGAAGCAACAGTCAAGAAATCAGATGATGATTGCATTGGGAAAATCTGTTGCAAAAGACCTCTTTGAAGTGTAAAAAGCAAAGCCGTCTGTCACTCTGAGGACTACGGTGTGCCTGACCCATGACATGGTATTTTCAATCACCTCATACGCATGTGAAAGCCGGTCAATGAAAAAGGAAGACAGAAGAAGAATCAATGCCTTTGAATTATGTGTTGGTGAAGAATCACGGTGCTGGCAAAGAATATTGAATATACCATGGACTGCCAGAAGAATAAACAAATCTGTCTTGGAAGAAATACAGCCAGAATTATCCTCGGAAGCGAGGATGGCGAGACATTGTCTTACATACTTTGGACATGTTATCAGGTGGACCGGTCTCTGGAGATGGACATCATGCTTGGTAAAGTAGAGGGTCATCCAAAAAGGTGAAGACCTTCAATGAGATGGACTGACACCGTGGCTGCAACAATGGGCTCAATCATAGCAACGATTGTGAGGTTGGCGCAGGACTAGGCAGCATTTGTTCTGTTGTACACAGGGTCACTGTAAGTCGGAACCAACTTGATTGCACCTAACAACAACAGCAATGGTATTTCTATTTCTAGCTTCTTTTTTTTTTTAAAGCTTTGTTTTTAGGTGCTATTTGTCTTTTTTTTTATTATTGAGTTGTAAGAGTTCTCTATATATTCTGGACACAAGTCCCTTACTATATATATAATTTGCAAATATTTTCTCCCATTCTGCAGATCATATTTTTTTTTTACTTTTTTGACATCATCATTTGCAGTACAAGTTTTAAAGTTTGATGTGATCCAATACTATCTGGTTTTTTTTTTTTTTTTTTGCTAGTACTTTTGGTGTTGTATTCAGGAAACCATTCTCTAACCCAAGGTGATAAAGATTTACACCTATGTTTTCTTCTAAAAGTTTTATAGTTTTAGCTCCTCTACTTGGGTCTAAAAAAAAAAATTTTTTTTTTTTTTTTTTTACTTAGGTCTATGATCCATTTTGAGTTAATTTTTGGGTATGGCATGAGGTAGAGGTCCAATTTCATTTTTTTTTCATGTGGCTATTCAGTTGTTCCCATGTGCTTTCTTTCTTTTTTTGTTGGTATTTGCCTAGTGTATCTTTTTCCATTACTTTATTTTTAGTTATGGTCATAAGTTTGTAATTTAGAAGTAAGATATGTAAGATTGAGCAATCACCCCCATTTTACAAATTAGAGGAAATAGCTGAAGCTAAGTAACTTACCCAAGGCCTCGTGTTTAGTGACAGAAAGTCAGTGCTATGAATAGGATATGTGTTCTGAATTCTTGTTCCATCCCAGGAGCTAATGCCTGCCCATTGGCTCCTTTAAATAAGCCTGCCCTTCTCACCTTGAAAACCAGTTGCCATAGAGTTGATTCCGACTCATGACAACTCCATGTGTGTCAGAGTAGAACTGGGCTCTGTAGAGTTTTTCAATAGTTGCTGTTTCAAAAGGAGATCACCAGGTCTTTCTTCTGAGGTGCCTCTGGTGGCCTCAGATTGTCAATCCTAAGTTAGCACCCTAGTGCTACCATAACCATTTACACCACATGGGTACGAACCCTATTGAGCACAGTTCTACTTTGACACACATGTAGTCACCATGAGCCTAAATCGACTCAATGGCAACTGAGGTTTTTTGTTTTGTTTTGTTTTTAACTCATTTTGGACTCCAAACATTCACAGCAGCCCATTCACTGCGGGGGCAGGGGCGGGTGTGAATAGGAAATTTCTAATTTATGCCACCCTATTTTTATGGGGCAGTTCTACAGGGTTGCCAGGAGTCAGAATCAACTTGACAGCAATGGGTTTTTTAAATGTAAACTTTCTAAACTATGGTCTGTCTACTTCAATCTTTTCACTTCGAAGATCAAGGCTGTTGGGAAGACACAAAGCGCTCAGAAGAAATTGCAAGAACACTTAAGATAGTTCTGACAGCACAATATTTTTACTACTTTAGCTTTTCCTATCTTTTTTGTCTTTGTTACCTATATGACCTTTATTTGTACAATTGCTTTGTTTCTAACTCAGTTCCTTAGCCTCTCTTCCTAGCAAAATGGAGCCCTGGTGGCGCAGTGTTAAGGGCTCAGCTGCTAACCAAAAGGTTGGCAGTTTGAATCCACCAGCAGCTCCTTGTAAACCCTATGGGGCAGCTCTATTCTGTCCTATAGGGTCGCTAAAGATTTTACTGTTATATTTTTTCTCTGAATAGTAAGAGAATTCTGTATGTATGCCCAGGGAAAGGGATGATGTGCGGACATGGGAAAGGGATGATGTGCGGACATGGTAGACTATAGAATGAAAAGGCTTTGGTACTCATTGGTCTAACTTAGGGTTTATCAACCTTGCCACTATTGGCATTTTGGGGCAGACAATTCTTTTCTTTGTTGTGGTGGACTCTTGTGCATTGTAGGATGTTTATTAGCATCTCTGTCTTCTCCCACTAGACGCCAGTAACCCCCTTCCTCCTCTTCTGCCAGTTGTGACAACTGAAAATGTCTCCAGACACTGACAAATCTCTCCTAGGGGACAAAATCACACATAGAACCACTGGTTTGACTATATAATTTCCCACAAACTTACTATAATCCTTAACACAGCAGTTAAATGCTTAAGTATTTTTAAAATTCCTAATGTTCTGTCAAATAGCATCTTTCTTTTGCGTCTTAGTCATCTAGTGCTGCCATAACAGAAATATCACAAGTGGATTGTTTTAACAAAGAGAAATTTATTCTCCCACAGTCTAGTAGGTTAAAAGGTCAAATTCAGGGTGTCAGCTCCAGGGGATGGCTTTCTCTCTCTGTCGGCTGTGGAGAAAGGTCCTTGTCCTCAATCTTCCCCTGGTTGAGGAGCTCCTCAGGCACAGGGACCCCAGGTCCAAAGGACACACTCTGCTCCTGGTGCTGCGTTCTTGGTGGTATGAGGTCCCCCGCTCTCTGCTTGCTTCCCTTTCCTTTTTATCTCTTGAGAGATAAAAGGTGGCGCAGGCCACACCCCAGGGAAACTCCCTTTACATTGGAACAGGGATGTGGCCTGGGTAAGGGTAGTGTTACAATCCCACTCTAATCCTCTTAACATAAAACTACAACCACAAAATGGAGGACAACCACGCACTACTGGGAATCATGGCCTAACCAAGTTGATACACACATTTTTGGGGGGGACATAATTCAATCTATGACATTTTGCATTGTACTGCAATCTCTGAAAATCTATGTCTTAACTGAAAGGTAGTTAGCTATTTTTGTTGTTAGTTGCTGTCAAGTTAGCTCTGACTTGTGACAACCCTATGGATAACATTATGTTGCCTGGTACTTTGCCGTCTTCATGATCACTGGCATGTTCGAGTCCACTGCTGCAGCCCTTGTGTAGTGCCTTCTAACCAAGGGGTGCTCATCTTCCAGATCTATGTCAGACAATATTCTGTTGTGATCCATAGGGTTTTTGTTGCTAATTTTCAAAAGTAGGTCACCAGGTCTTTCTTCCTAGTCTATCTTAGTCTGAAAGCTCTGCTGAAACCAGTCCACCATGAATGAATGACCCTGCTGGTATTTAAAATACTGATGGCATAGCTTCCAGCACTGTAACAACATGCAAGTCACCACAGTATGACAAACCGACAGAGACAGGTGGTGGAGTTAGGTATCAAAGAAGTGGAATAGTAGACTGATATTTGGGTGGGGTACCACACTGTTATTACAGTCCTGTGTGTAGTAGCTGTGGAGCAGTGTGTTTGAAAAGTGAATGAAACAACAACAGCTGTGAAGAGTGGTGGCTGATAGCTTCTGATTTCTGACATCTATAAGACACACAAGACCTATTAGGAGCCCTGGTGGTGCAGTGGTTAAGTGCTTGGCTACTAACTGACAGGTCAGTGGTTCAAACCCACCAGTCACTCTTCAGGAGAAAGATGTGGCAGTCTGCTTCCGTAAAGATTACTGCCTTGGAAACCCGACAGTTCTACTCTGTCCGATAGGGCTGCTATAAGTCAGAATTGACTAGATGGCAATGGGTTTAACAGGTATAAGACACAAGGTCCAGTAGTTAGAATGCTCTAAGTTCTCCAGAACCCTTCCAATATCTTAAGGATGTATAAATTTTGCTCTGCAAAATAAAACAAGAATAGACCTACACTTGATTTATATATGTTTGAATTTTTACAGAGTGGACTTTCATGTAATTGGCAAGACTGTATCAAGAAAAAGACCTTCGTTATTCTTGGTTTCTAGGAACTTTTAGTGCTACTGAATCAGAGGAAAAGGTATTTGCTCAACTATTTATAAGGTAAGGAACCCTCCCTGGTGTCCCAGTGGTTAAGCGCTCCGCTGCTAACCAAAAGGTCAGTTACTGGAACCCACCAGCCGCTCTGCAAGAGGAAGGCGTGGCAGTCTGCTTCTGTGAAGATTACAGCCTTGGAAACCCTATAGAACAGCTCTACTCTATCCTGTAGGGTCACTATAAATCAGAATCGACTGGATGGCAATGAATTTACTGGTATTTATAAAACTTATTATTATTTGGACTTTAGCAGACATCGTTTGAAATAAGTACCAAACCAAACCAAACCCAGTGCCCTTCCAGTCAATTCCGTCTCATAAGTAAGCACCGATAAATGGAATGACACTCATATTCACAAAAATACAGTCGTATTTTATGCTGGTATTTAATTGTTTATCTAGAAAACCCCAGTTAGAAAGGCAAAATGCCCTAGATTCTCCCAGTATGAATGATTCTTCTTCTAAGTCATATATTTGCATAAAAATTTTACCCTGTTTTAGGCATTTGGACATCTGACTCAACGGAGTATGAGGTTTATCTTTCAACATTACCAGAGTTTTTAATGTTTTAAGCTTCCTGTTTAATAATGACAATAAATTACTCCTAAAGACATCTTTGCATTCACAGTGAACAAAAAGACCATCAGAAACTGATTTCCAAGAACTCCAACGAACTAGTCATAGCAAAAAATATAGAGAAAAATTCTCAATGTTTCCCGTTACCTCACAAAAGGAAATGGCAATTATTTTCTTTAACACATTAACGTCAATATTTAATTTCATAATGGCTGGAGAAAATAATGTCCAACGTCACTGTCACTCTGTTCAGATGTACAGAGAGTCAGCAATGGAATTTCGATCTTTTCTATTTTAGGGTGGCAACTTCCAATTTGTTGGACAGGAGTCCCAGTGCTATTTTCCACGGCTGGCAGCTCTCCGGGGGGGAGGGGGGGGCGGATCGCCAAAAGGCGAGACTCCCTCTGGGGCCAAGGTTGCCCCAGTTAGTCCAGGTACCAAGGGCCGAAATCGCATGTCGTGGAGGGCTGACTGCCGGTCCGGGTTCTTGTCCCACACAAGGTGCGGCCTCCCTGTGAGCCCACTACAGTGACCTCAGACCCGGCACATCCAATCCTCCCTCAGGTCATCCTCTGCAGTGGTGGGAAGAGAATTAATCAATCCCACGTCCTTCCCTGTGGCACGCTTCTTGTTTCTGGTCGCCCCCGGGAACGGCAGTCTCCTGGGAGCCGCCCGGTGCGCGCCCTTCCCGGAGGGCGGGAGCGGGAACCCGGGGCGTCCAGTGCCCGCGGCGGCGCCCACAGACCCGGGGACTAGGCCGGGCGGGGCCGAGTTGCGGGTCCGAGCGCCGGAGGGGCTGGCGGAGCATGTGACCGCGCCGCGCCCGGCTGGGTGCGCACTGCCGCGCGGTGGCGACGGCGGGGAGAGCAATGGAGGCCGCGGCCGCCTGAGAGGCGGGTGCGCTGCTGCTAGTGCTGCTGCTACTGCGGCTGCTGGTGCTGCTGCTGCTGCTGCTGCGGCGGCTTCGGCGGGCTGTGCAGCCGCGTCCGCCGCCGGCCCGGGACCGCCCGTCGCCGCCCAGCCGCCCCGGGCACCTCAGGTGAGCGCCTTCTCGGCCCGGGGCCAGGACCAGACAATGGGGACAGCGGGTGGGCTTCTCCTCTCCACTCGCGACCCGCCGAGCCGGGCCCGCTCGGCACCCCGGGATTCCCGACCTTGCGCTGGGGGCGTGGGCTCGGCACGGCCGGCGGTGGACTCTCGGGGCGGCGTACCCGCGCGGGGGGCGCGGACCTGCGCGCCGGGTGCGCGGCTTTGGATCCCAGGCAAGGGGACCTGCCGACGGGCTGCGCCCGGGGAACTTGCTGAGAGCGTGGGATCTTGTAATTCCCTCTCTCCTTCCCGCGCCTCGGCATCCTGTCCCGGGCGTCCCCCGCGCGACTCCCGGCTGCGGCGGGAGGCAGACGGAGACCTCGCCGTCTGGGACCTCGGACGCTGACCAGGCTCAACCCTGTCTTCCCCCAGAGCTGCATTGCTTTGTTTAACCTCTGCCAAGCCGTTTCGCACCAACTCTCGTTGCCCCAATTCTAATGAGCCACCAGTTTGATGGCTGAAGCAAGACAAAGGTTTTCCCTGTTTACTAAGAACTGGAGCCCGGAGTCTGCACGTTGCCAGTGGTGTAAAATGTGTTTTCCTTATCATCTCGCAGGGGTTGTTGCGATGGTTTTCCTGGTGCTATAACCGTCCTTTCTTGCAGAGCTCTGTAGCGGCGAGATTGGACCTCCTAACCCTACAGATACGGTGGGTGAGGCATGGCTTTTATTCTTGGTTATCAGTAAACAGAAGGGCAGACCTTTGAATTTTATAATAGATGTTCTTACAATGGAGGCATCCTAATTATTTTCTGAATTCTGGATTTTAAGACAGAACATTAGTTACAAACCCATTGATGGGGGCCTGGGGGGAAAAGGAAACCTAGTAGGAAACCACCATGTGTTGTGAAATTTTAATATGGTTTTTGAATAATGGCTCAGAAACTGATCTGGTGTAGGTGAGGGAGTGTGTGTGTGTGTGTGTGTTGGTGGTGGAGAGGGAGTGGTTAGGATACAAAGGATAAGACAATTTTAATAAAAGGATCTTAGTAAATATCCTGTAGCAAATTTTCAATTCATTAAGTTGTCAGTTAAATCAATGTTCGCCTGTAAAAAGCGCTTATAGCAGCTGTTGAATTATATATAAAATAGCTAACATTTATTTGGCATTGTGACTCAGGAATCTGAATATAGGCAGTCCCCAGATTTACAAAGGAGTTCTGCTCCTAAATCTGTCTTTAAGTCTAATTCCTATGTAAGTCAGAACAGTTAGGGAGGGTTTGTATCTAAGGTCAGTTAGTCAGTTGTTTGTCTTAGTATACAGCGTACCTTTCTATGTATAAAAACATTAAAGGAACACTTCCAGATACAATAAAACATCTTTAACATAATACAGTAATAATAACAATAGTATTTGGATGCACATTGAAAAGTTTATTATGAACCATTGTACGTACCTCGAATTTTTAATAGGCTTTACAGGGATTGGTTCGTAATAGAGGTTGTACATAAACCAGATGTTTGTCACCTGGGGACTGCCTGCACAATTGTCAATTTTGAGTATTTTTAACAAGTCAACAAAGCGAAGATACATTGGCTACTATCTCCTTTATTTTATGAGAAAACTGAATCCTAGTTCAGTATATTTAACAGAAAATTGCCTGTAAGAAAAAAAATTCAAAGGTAGGTGTTTTAAAGAAACGTTTTGAAAAAATGCATCTTATACAGGTGATATGGTTGCATCCGAGAGTACTTCAACTCGTAAATGTAAAGGGAAGAAGTTGTGCTACTGGATTGCCTCTTTCTACTGATTATTTAAAATGTATTTTCTTCAAAAGCTCATTTTTACAGTCATCTAACATTAAGAAACTTTCATTCTAAAGTCTTAGCAGTACTTATAGAGCGCTGGCTTTGGACTCAGGAAGATAATGCTTATTTGACATTCTTAGGTGATTGGTGTGAGAATCAAAAGCTATTGCATAGTTCTTTATAAATATCTTATCAGGAGGGATCACCAGTCCCTGGCGAAGGACATCATGCTTGGTCAAGTAGAGGGTCAGCAAAAAAGAGGAAGACCATCAACAAGATGGATGGACACAGTGGCTGCAACAATGGGCTTAAGCATAACAACAATTGTGAGCCTTGCACAGGACCGGGCAGTGTTTTGTTCTGTTGTACATAGGGTCGCTATGAGTCGGAACCGACTCGACAGCACCTAATAACAACAACATGATAAATATGTTATTGTTACTGCTGAATAAGGCAGCAGGGGTTTACAGTTTTCTCTTACACAATATTGGAAAAATTTATCTTTGAAATGAATATGAAATTCTCCAGGGTAAAGGACTTTTTTTTTGTAGTCCACATTTCTAATCTGGCACATAGTAGGTGCTCAATAAATAGTTGTGTAAAAAAATAAATTAATGAAAAATAAAAAATAGATGAATAAAACATGCATACATATGGAATTGATTTACACTTTTTTTTTTTAGTTTAATAAACATTTATTGTAGGCCTGTGTGCCAAGAATTGTGCAGTGTTTCCACATGCCGTATTTTTACAAAAATAATGCATGCCCTTTGCGTTCGTTTGCCAACCTCACCCTTCCCCAGTGAGGCACCCTTAACAAGCGCCGCCATGCCAATCCTCTTACCGTGCTGCTATAAAATAAAAATTAGCATAGCGTGCTTAGGAAAATACCATGCCGGGAAGGGCATGGCTGGTAAGCAGACGCAGAAGGTGGACATTATTTGTGTAAAAATACAGTATAGTTTATGAAAGCTTGGTGACCTTTTTTTTTAATTGTGTTTGGTGTCTTTCTATGAAGAGTGGGGCCTCTTGGGTGGTATTAATGATGGTCTCGTATAACAAGAGAACATTTCCACAAGTTATACATGAATAGACTTTTCTCACAATGGCTTGTGGGGCAGCAGGGCAGATATTATCATTCTCATTTTGTAGGTGAGGAAATCCAGACACAGTGAGATTAAATGCCTTGCCAATGCCAAGCCACAAAAGCAACAATGCCAGGGACAGAAGCTGAATCTCACACCTAGTGCTTTTGCCTCTGAATCACTCATCCTTCTCTAAAATATGCTGTACCCACAGAAAATCACACTCAAATTAGTCCCCATGAAAAGCTCTACCTTTCAAATAACTTTTATATAAGGAAAAGGTATATTTTACAACCTAGTACTTACCTAACGTGGTTTGTTCAGGAGTGTGCAAGTTCAGGAGTCAGGTGTCAGAATGTGAACCCTGACTTTCTTACTTACTAACCCTGTGTCCTTGGCAAGTGATTTTATCTTCAAGCCTCAGTTTTCTTCATCTGTAAAATGGGGGAAGCAATAGTACCTACCTTATAGGATTTTTGTGAGAATTAAATGATTTCTGCATGTGCTTAGCACAATGTCTCATACAAGGTAAGCACTCAGTGTTATTATTTTTATACTCGTGGTTGTAAAGCAATGGCTTTTAAGCTTTTTTTTTTTTTGCATAGTAAGAATTATATTTTACAGTGCTACCCAATTTGCAGACATAGAGTGGATATGTAAACTTTCAAAAAATTTCATGAAGCAATGCTTAGATCTCCTATGTGCAGTGAATTCTTATGCTTTTTATTCAATTTTATTTAAAAAGTATTGGCTGAAATCCACTAAATAGTTTCATATCCCATTAATGGGTCAGGACCTGCAGTTTGAAAAGCACTAATGTAATAGATAAGCAGGTTAAGTGCATGAAAGAAAAATCTGTCACTGAATCTTCGTATTTTTTCTTCAGATGGTTTATAGCATCAGTTGGAATTTAAATATTCAATTAATAGTTTCTTAAACTTTGCTTAGTAATTACAATCATTTACTGAGTATTTGTGATATGCTAAACAATCTATTAAATATGTTATATAATTTTTTTTTTGAATAATTTAGTTTTCACAACAGTCCAGTAAGTAGGTCTGTTATCTCCATTTGATAACTGAAATTAAGACTCAAAAAGGTTTTCGTAACTTGCCCAAGGTCACAAAGTAAGGGATAAAGCAAGGATTCAAACAGAGTTCTGTTTGATCCCCAAAGCCTCTCTGCCCTCTTAATCCCTGCATGCTGTTCTGATGTTCCCTCACAGGGATGCCTGAAGATTTATCACTGCGTTTTTAACATAATTTTGAATGACAGTATTGGGAATTTATAAAGCAAACCCATAGTAGTACATCTTCCTTCGAAAGGACCCATGTGAAGAAAAATTTCAACTCTGATAAAGTAAACAGGCATAGTGGGTAGACTGGTCATTCAGTTTGGCTTTAGCTGGCCTTTGTTTTAACCCTTTTGCAATAGCTTCTCAGGTTTTTGTGATAAAAAAAAAAAAGAGTCAATTAACTCTTCAGTTTTATTGAGCACCCAAAGGTTTAATATATCTTCAGAAAAGACATGAAATATCAGTGTACCTGTAAAAAGACTTCATTAAGAATGAGTGTTGGCTTTTGTTAAGGTGCAAAATGAAGACTTAAGAGCCACAAAGAGTAGTTTATGGTCTATTGATTTGTGTCAAATCACGAGGGAGTAAAAGTATTTATTTTGAAAAGTGCTTATAAGAAACTACCACCAACTGTCCTGTTAATTTTTTTTTTGTAGTTCATTTCTTTGCAAATGTTTCTTAAATTTCAGTAAGTTTTTTAAAAAATTATTTTTCATATTTCTGGGACTTTCTTCTTTTAAAAATAGTATCAGGAAGAATTAAAGAAAATTTCGAGTAAATATATTTTATAAGTAGTACTTAAACCAAACCAAACCAAACCCTTTGACGTCGAGTTGATTCTGACTCATAGCGACCCTATAGGACAGAGCAGAACTGCCCCATAGGGTTTCCAAGGAGCGGCTGGTGGATTCGAACTGCCGACCTTTTCTTTAGCAGCTGAACGCATAACCACTGCACCACCAAGGCACCACCAGGTGCTGAAAGATATATAAATATGCTCCCACTGTTTGCACTGTAGCTTTGGATATTTCTGTCTACATGGAGCCGTAAGCTTTTAATTGTATATTTAAACAGTTTATTTGTTGAACTCAGTTTCAACTTTTCCACGCTGATAGTTTTAAAGTCAGAATTTATGTAGATCGTGATGCTACACTGGAGAAAGAACAGCAGTTTAGTGGTTTATTTATATGGTTTGAAAATCTGTGTATTGTCTGTTCATCAGTCATCATTTTCTATTAAAGTTAGATAAAGCGAATATAGGTAAAATTTCATTTATTGTTGGACCTCAGATTTCATTCTTCGTTTGGCACTCAAAAAGCTGTGTTGCCGCTAATGAAATTGTGTACAATTGTAGTAAGCCTAGGAGTCCCCGGGCAGCACAGACAGTTAATGTGCTTGGCTGCAATCCTAAAGGTTGGTGATTAGAGTCCACCCAGAGGTTCCTTAGAAGAAGGACCTGGCGACCTACTTATGAAAAATCAGCCACGGAAAACCCGGGGGAGCACAGTTCTACTCGGACACAGATGGAGTCTCCATGAGTCAGAATTGGCGGCAACTGGTGTGATAATAAGCCTGCATTTTATGGTTATTTTATTAATTTATTCCTTTGTCTAACGTGACTCTTCATGGACTCTGGTATAATGTTTATGAGCATCAACAGGAAATGTTCCAACTGTAGAGTGGTCATTGTCACATGTATGTTCAGACAAATACTAAACTTCAGTTACTATTGCATTTTGTGCCATTTTTATTTTTGATGTGAAAATTCTTAGAGAAAAGAAGAGGAGAATCAGTTCAAATATTTACTGTACTAGTGGCTTTAGGGTTTAGGTAGGTAGTGGCTTTAAGGCAGATGCATAAGCATATATATAAATGCATAGTTTCCACACACATACTAGAAGTACAAAAGAGTACAAACTCTTAATCTATAAATAAATTAAAAAAAATTAAGCAACTGGAAATAAAAAAATGAGTAAAAATCTTTAATAGATGTTGAATGCCTTATAATCACATGTTATCAGACATATTTAAGAAGCCAAATAAAACAATCATATGGAATAGTTTTTTTTTTTTTTATTATTCTAGTCAGTCTGAATGTGGAAAGGTGATTCCGTTTAAAATATATAAAAAAATGAAAAGCAGAAATATTTTCAATGAAATTTTAAAATCTTTACCAGCTCTTCGAGGTGTTTGCAGTATTTTTCAAACAGTGTATTTTGGGGCTTGAATGGAAATTTCAGTAAACCTGTTTCTGAAACTTGTACTGTACTAAATGTTAAGTGTTTGAGGAAAAGATACAGAAATTGATCCCTAAAAGACTTTGGAAAATATTTAAATCAGAGGCAAGTACGTAGCTCACTAGAGGTAGGTTGTTAGAACATTATTGAAGAGCAGGTAGCAGCTACTAAGAGGAATTATTCCAAGTAACAAGAAGAAAGGACAAGCTGGTAAAAAGGTGTTGAGAATTTTATAGAGAGGCGAGAGCCATGCCCTGGCTTCACTCATTCACCTGAGTGAAGGTTTGACTGAAACTGAGGAGTGAAGATATTGGGAGGGAGGGAGTGAAACAGAGGATTACCTGAAAACTGGGTTATTATTTAAATGTAGGAGAAATTGGATCCAGTGAATAGTTGAGGGCAGTGGTGGTTCAGTGGTAGAATTCTTGCCTTTCATGCAGGAGACCTGGGTTGGATTCTGGCCAATTCACCTCAGTTGTAGCCACCACCTGTCTGTCATTGGAGGCTTGTGTGTTGTTGTGATGCTGAACAGGTTTCATTGGAGCTTCCGGACTAGGATGACTAGGAAGAAAGGCCTCACTATCTACTTCCAAAAATTAGCCAGTGAAAACTCCACAGATGACAAAAGTCTGTTCTCGTTGTGCGTGGGGTCGCCATTGTTGGGCGCTGACCGGACAGCAGCTAATAACAACAATGAGTAGTCTGTGGAAATTACTGCATGTAATTGCTAACCCGCTTGGGAGAAATAGAGGCCATGGTCCTAAAATCACTGTTTTTGGGAAAGGAAGCAGCCTTACTTCAAACTTCATCACCAAGACCACCTACCATCTCAGCCGATGTTCTGAGGGAAACTTGTGACAGATCCAGCAGAGCTGGTAAGACACTGCTGGTGAATTCCATGCCACCCTCAGTGATTGAATTCAGAAATGCTTTCATTTTGAAAAGTTCTTAATGAACTTAGAAGGACTTTTTCTCCACCAGAGTGTCAATATGACAGACACAGTGGGCTCTCCTGGCATCATTTATGATGCAGCTGACCGTGCAAGTTTGCGACGGGTTAACTGTTTTCTGAAGTTAATGAGGTTAGGGTCACAGGTTCAATTCCTGGATAGGCCTGTTAGCTTTGCTTTGTTCTGTGATCTCACATTGTACTCTTCACCCAGACCAGCCATCTGTCGAAGGCAGATCTTTGATCACAAAGGGACTAATAAGCAAGACAGTGTGGGAGGAGCTGCATGAATCCCTCTCAGTGGGTGCTGAACAATTCTAAAAGTGTGTGCAAATGTGTTTCATAGCATTGTCCTAATGCATGGAAGATAACATGGTTAGCAAATATTTTTCTTTGTCATTTCATTTGAATTCTCTCTTTTCTAGTTAAATTTTTTTTAATGCTTTTTTTTTTCTTCTAGTTTCCATTTTTTAAAAGTCTCATTCATCCAGCAATTTTACATTGTCCTGAATGTTCTTTTTTTTTTTAAATTGTGCTTCAGGTGAAAGTTTACAGCTCAAGTTAGTTTCTCATACAAAAATCTATACACGTACTGTTATGTGATCAAGCTGCAATTCCTATAATGTGACAGCACGCTCCCCCTTCCAACCGTGAGTTTCCTGTGTCCGTTCACCCAGTTCCTATCCCTTTCTGCCTTCTCATCCCACCTCCGGGCTGGAGCTGCCCGTTTAGTCTTGTGTATCTACTTGAACTAAGAAGCACACTCTTCACGAGTGTTATTTTATGTCTTATAGGCCAGTCTAATCTTTGTCTGAAGAGTTGGCTTCCGGAATGGTTTTAGTTCTGAGTTAACAGAGAGTCTGGGGACCATGTCTTCTGGGCTTTCTCTAGTCTCAGTCAGATCATTAAGTCTGGTCTTTTTATGTGAATTTGAGTTCTGCACCCCACTTTTCTCCTGCTCTGTTAGGGTGTCGTCCTGAATGTTCTGAACCTCCCTTGTGGTTTGTAAAACAGTGACTATGGTAGTGAGAATGGGGTAAGGTTGAAAGTGGTACGTCGCCATTTTCAATAAGAATAATGGACAGAGAATGCAATTTCCAGGGAAACATTTTATAGTTTTCCTAAACATACTTTGATCTACAAAAATTTTATTCCCGTCAGTGAAATAACTTTTAATACCAAGAGAAATATCAGCGATTATTTAAATCTGCACCATCCCATATGGTTGCCTCCGGTCCCATGTAGCTGTTTAGCATTTGAAGCACCTGTGCTCCAAGTTTAAAACACATACCAAATTTTGAGCACTTTGTATGAAAAAAGATTGTAATATATGTCATTAATAATTTTTAATTTTGATAGCATGTTAAAATAATATTATTTTGACTGTTGGGTTATATAAAATATTAAAATTAGTTTCACCTGTTTCTTTTTAATATGTCTACTAGAAAATTTAAAATTATGTATATAACTTGCATTTGTGGATCGCATTATGTTTCTGTTGGCAGTGTTGATCTAGACCAACCCCGTCATTTTATAGATGAGAAGGCTAAGGTTAGGAGGTTATATAAGGGAGCTGAGTTCTTTCCGTTGCCTCTAATCTCTCCCTGCTAATAGGTTAGGTGCTCAGGAAGACAGGAATTCTCTCAGCTAACAGAGGACCATTCAGTGCATGGTGGTTATATGCATCTCAGGGAACAAGATTTATGCCTGAGTCATTGTTTGTTAGGCGTTATGCCGTTTGTATACACACAGACACACACACACATGCACGCACACACACACGCACGCACTATATGGGTATATGGAAGGGGAGCTTTTATATGTTTGTTTATAATGTTGATATATAGGCTTAGTTTTACCTTCCTATAGGTTAGAAAGGATGGTGGCATGATGGTTAAGTGCTTGGCTGCTAACCGAAAGGTTGGTGATTGGAACCCACCCAGAAGCTCTGTGGGAGAAAAGACCTAGTGATCTGCTCCCATAAAGATTTCAGCCTTGGAAATGGGGCTGAAATCTTTGAGACAGTTGTACTCTGCCATATAGGATTGCAATGAGTCAGCATCAGCTCGATGACACACAACAACAACCTATAGGTTAAAGATCCTGCAAGCTTCATTTAGGTTCCTGAGGAAAGTACATTAAAATATTGAACATTAAGAGTTGTAACTCTGGTATAAATAAGATATGGTGCTCATTCAAGTGGGTTCTTTATTATGTATTTCTTATTATAAAAAAGATTTCAGATAGTTCTGAGTGACTCTTAATGTGCAAAACAGCAGCGTTCTCGCTTTTAGAAGGGGGAAAGGTAAAATTAAGGGAGATGGCCCAGCCAGTGTTCTGAAGAAAGAGTTTGCCCAGAGTTTATGACCTGTTAATTACTGCCTCTGGGTGTTCCTGATGTTCTAATCTGGGAAGAAAAGGCAGGGTTGACTGGCGTGACAGCCGTGACCCCAGAATGTGGACATCCTGTCAGTTTTGTGAATGTAATGCCAAGGTCTTTAGCTGGCAAAGATAAAAAGGAGGAAAACCTCATGACCAAATTTGTTGTCTGTTATTTTTTGTGGAGTTTTTTTTTTTTTTTTTTTTTTCTAATCAATATAGGCAGCTCAGATGTGAGTGTAAAGATGTTTATGCAGCTTCAGATCTAGTCTTTCTTTTTGGCCTGAGCAGAGTTCTAAGTCACTATCAATTTGTTGTCAGTGGCCCAGTGACAGATGAATAACCACTTTGTCAAGCAACCTCTGACTCTTCAATTAATCTCATAATACATACTAGATATTAATTTAATAGACATGAATTTATTTAGTAAGGACAGAGTGTGGAGGCTGAAAGAAGACATGTGATTACTTCCAGAAAGATCATATAAATATTTTCAGATGATCATTTTTCTATGGTTTTGTCTGTTATAAACAACCTGGCTGATCTTATGTACAGAGAAATAAAACAAGACAGCAGTTTCTGAAGGGTTACTTTTGAGTAGGCCAAAATAAGTCACTGTGCCCTATGATGTGAAGTTTAATGAAAAGTACCATGACTCTCCTTCACACCCCATCCAGCCACAGAGACGTCATAAATCCAGTTTATCTCATTTCAACAAACATGTATTCAACGTACGTCATGTTGGGCACCATGAAAAGAACAAAGGTCGGGGGAGTACAGCTCCAGTGAATGTGGCAATGGTTAAGTCTTAGCCCAAGGAATTCATAAGTTTTGTTGTAGTTTCTAACTTGGGGAAAAAAAGTAACAATGTAGCCTTGTTAGAACAAATGCATTAAAATTTTAGTTTCACGATTCCCTACCTGATTCCATGCCACATTCACTAGCAGGTTTCATAAGTTTAATGTCATACCCCATTTCTGGCGCTAACAGGTTTTTTCCCTTTGGGTCCTTGATGAGTTAGCTGAGATGCTGAGAGACTTGGTATCACATTGGGAGCTACACTGAACCTGGAAGGGGGGCACATGCCCCCTGTATTCCCTCTTTTCCTCCTGCCCCAGCTGCTGTCTGGCTGCTTACGTGGTTGCTAGAGAATGTAAAAGTGAAAAAGAACTCACAATTTTGTAAAGAATCAAGACAAGGCGGAACGAAAAGTGTGCTATGCTAGGAGGTCAAAGTATGATGAGAAGTCAGAGGAAGGAGTAATAATTTTGGTGAGAAAAGATGAGGAGGAAGCTCACAGAGGAAGTGATATTTGAGCTGAGCCTTGAAGGATAAGTAGATGGGGAAGGGGGGGAAAGGTATTCCATCTGCCAGGAACAGAATGAACAAAGATAGGGCAAACATAAAAGCCATAATGAGTTGAGAGTGAGACGACTGGGTGGCAGGAACATCAGGCCTGGAAGAGAGCAGCAGGAGGTAGGGCTAGAGAAGTGGGTCAGGCAAAATTTGGAGAGATTTGAAAGGCGGGCTAAAGAGCGCTGACATTTTTAAGCAGGGAGTTGTGTAATGACATCTACTTTGGACGAATGACTCTGGAAGAAGTGTGGAGGGTGGCCTGGAGAAGTGAGGGTACAAGTTTTAGGTGATGGAAATCAACTTTTTTTTATTGTGGTGAGAATATATATGAGAAAACATTCTCAGTTCAACAATTTCTACATGTATAATTCTGTGACATTATGTTCTTCATGTTGTATAGCTGTTATCGCTATCCTTTTCCAAATTATTCTACCACCATTAACATAAACTGAGTGCTCCCTAAGCTAAAACTCCTTCTTTCTGCCTCCCTCCCATCCCTAATAACACTGATAAGCTTTGGTTTCTATGTATTTGCTTATTTCATATAAATGAGAATCATACAATATTTGTCCTTTTGTGACTGACATTTTGATCAGCATGATATTTTCCAGGTTCATCCACAATGTAGCATGCATCAGGACTTCTTTTCTCTTTATGGCTGAGTAATAATCAACTTACTTTTTTTTTAAAATTTTTATTGTGCTATAAGTGAAAGTTTACAAATCAAGTCAGTCTCTCATACAATAATTTATGTATACCTTGCCATATACTCCTAATTGCTCTCCCCTTAATGAGACAGCACACTCCTTCCCTCCACTCTCTCTTTTCGTGTCCATTCTGCCAGCTTCTGACCCCCCTGCCCTCTCATCTCCCCTCCAGATAGGAGATGCCAACATAGTCTCATGTGTCTACTTGATCCAAGAAGCTCATTCTTCACCAGTATCATTTTCTATCCCATAGTCCAGTCCAATCCCTGTCTGAAGAGCTGGCTTTGGGAATGACTCCTGTCTTGGGCTATCAGAAGGTCTGGGGACCATGACCTGCGGGGTCCTTCTAGTCTCAGTCAGACCATTAAGTCTGCTTTTTACGAGAATTTGGGGACTGCATCCCACTGCTGTCCCGCTCCCTCAGGGGCTGTCCTTTGTGCTCCCTGTCAGGGCAATAATCGGTTGTAGCTGGTCACCATCTAGTTCTTCTGGTCTCAGCCCGATGCAGTCTCTGGTTTATGTGGTCCTTTCTGTCTCTTGGGCTCATAATTACCTTGTGTCTTTGGAGTTCTTCATTCTCCTTTGTTCCAGGTGGGTTGAGACCCATTGATGCATCTTAGATGGCCGCTTGCTAACGTTTAAAACCCCAGAAGCCACTCTCCAAAGTGGGATGCAGAATGTTTTCTTAATAGATTTTATTATGCTGATTGACTTAAATGTCTCCTGAAACCATGGTACCCAAACCCCCGCCCCTGCTACACTGGCCTTCAAAGCATTCAGTTTATTCAGGAAGCTTCTTTGCTTTTAGTTTAGTCTAGTTGTGCTGACCTCTCCTGTATTGTGTTCAACTTACTCTTTTATCAAAAGTTTTCTTCTTCACTGATAAACCTACTTTAGTTATAAGGCCTAGCGAATGGGGAGATATTCTTTGTTAAATATAATGTCACCTTTCTCTCTTTTATGAGGACACAGTAATGGTCTCCTTTTTTTTTTTATTGTGATAAAAATATATCTAACAAAACATTTGCCAATTTTTACGTATATAATTCTGTGACATTGATTACGTGAGTCATGTTGTGCAACCATTAAACCAAAAAAAAAAAAAAAAAACCCACAGCCGTTGCCGCAACCATTGCCATTATACTTTTCCAAATTATTCTCTATTATTAATAGAAACTCATTGCTCCCTAAGCAATAACTCCCCTTCCTGGTTCCCCTGGTAACCACTAATAAGCTTTGGTCTCTCTGCATTTGCCTATTTCATATATGTGGGATCATATAGTATTTGTTGTCTTGTGATTGACTTATTTCAATCAGCATGATGTTTTCAAGGTTCCTTGGTGTTGTAGCATTATCGGGACTTTATTCCTCTTTCTGGCTGAGTAATACTCCATGGTATATATGTACCACATTTTGTTCATCCATGCATATGTTGATGAGACCTTGAAGTTGTTTCCACCTTTTGGCTATTGTAAATAGTGCTGCTATGAACATTGGTTTACTGGTTATCATCTCTTGTTTAAGAGCAAAATGCTTTTCAGAGAGTGTGGAATCTTTGAACTCACAGGACTTTGGTATTATCTTGTCAAAGCCCTCATTTTACAGTTGAGGAAACTGAGGCCCAGAGAGATGAAGGGCCCCTTTCCTGCACAAGGTCTTCGCTGGAATTAGAGCTCAAATTTTATGTACTGCTTCATGGGTAAGATGCTGGACTGGAAATTAAGAGGTCTGATATTAAGGTCCAGCTTTGTCTCGAATTACCCAAATGACCTTGGGCAAGGTGCTTCACTTCTCTGAAGTAAAACTATGCCAGGCGCTGCCGTTGGTGCTGGGATACAAGAGTAAACACACTGACCAAACCAAACCAAACAAAAAAACCCATTGCTGTAGAGTCCATTCCCATTCATAGCGACCCTATAGGACAGAGTAGAACTGCCCCATAGGGTTTCCAAGGAGTGGCTGGTGGATTAGAACTGCCAACCTTTTGCAGACAAGCTCTTAACCACTGCACTGCTAGGGCTCCAAACACACTGACAGGAGATGATTTTCTGGTGGGAGAGAGACAAATAGGTCTATAATTCAATATCGGGTAGTGATAAGTGCTATCAAGGAAGTAAAGTTGGGTGAGTGGAGAGAAAAGTGTTGCTATTTCTAGATAGAGTAGCTCAGAGAGCTATGAATGAAGTGGAAGAAGCCATGGGAATATTTGGAACCTCTTTCAAATCTAAAATCATAGGTCTAATTAAATGAAAAGCTACGGCAGTCCAATCCCTTCAACATCGATTTAAATCAGTTTCCAAATAGATGTTGTTCTTACAGTTTCGATTAGTTCCACCAATATGGTTATTGATGGGCAGGATCTTTTTAGCAGTCCATCTTTTAAATAGCTTGACTAAGTACAGCATAATTTCATTTTAGAGAACAGTTTCTTCAGTGTTCCTAAAAATGCCGCTTGTGTTGGTAAAGAGACCCTATCTCATTCTCTCATCACATTATCCATCTTAAGCCTTGTGGCTTATGTAAGTCGGGGAGATGCTAGCATTTCACCAACCAGAGTTAAGATGGCTCAATTTATCGAATGGCTCTTCTAATTTATTTTAATATAAGTTAAAATTAAGTGGGAGCTCTGGGACAGCCCCATTTTAATTGGAATTGGAATGCATCTTAGGAGACCATTCCTGCCTGTTATATAATCATAACAGTGGTGTTATGCTTTTTTTTTTTTACTTTTTAAAAAAAATTTTATTGTGCTTTTAGTGAGTTTACAAATCAAGTCAGTCTCTATACAAAAATTTATATACACCTTGCTATAGACTCCTAATTGCTCTCCCCCTAATGAGACAGCCCGCTCCTTCCCTCCACTCTCTCTTTTCGTGTCCATTCTGCCAGCTTCTAACCCCCCTGCCCTCTCATCTCCCCTCCAGATTGGAGATGCCAACATAGTCTCATGTGTCTACTTGATCCAAGAAGCTCATTCTTCACCAGCATCTTTTTCTGTCCCATAGTCTAGTCCAATCCCTGTCTGAAGAGTTGGCTTTGGGAATGGTTCCCGTACTGGGCTAACAGAAGGTCTAGGGGCTGCAACCACCAGGGTCCTTCTAGTCTTAGTCAGACCATTAAGTCTGGTCTTTCCATGAGAATTTGGGGTCTGCATCCCACTGTTCTCCTGCTCCCTCAGGGGTTCTTTGTTGTGTTCCCTGTCAGGGCAGTTGTCAGTTTTAGCCAGGCACCATCTAGTTCTGGTCTCAGGCTGTTGTAGTCTTTGGTTTATGTGGCCCTTTTTGTCTCATGGGCTCATAATTACCTTGTGTCCTTGGTGTTCTTCACTCTCCTTTGGTCCAGGTGGGTTGAGACCAATTAATGCATCTTAGATGGCTGCTTGCTAGCGTTTAAGACCCCAGACGCCGCTCTCCAAGGTGGGACGCAGAATGTTTTCTTAATAGATTTTATTATGCCAGTTGACTTGGATGTCACCTAAAACCATGGTCCCCAAACCCCCGCCCCTGCTACGCTGGCCTTCGAAGCATTCAGTTTATTCAGGAAACCTCTTTGCTTTTGGTTTAGTCCAGTTGTGCTGACCTCGTCTGTATTGTGTGTTGTCTTTCCCTTCGCCTAAAGTAGTTCTTATCTACCTAATTAGTGAATCCCTCTCTCCCTCCTTCCCTCTCTCCCCCCTCTTGTAACCATCAAAGAATATTTTCTTTGTTTAAACTATTTCTTGAGTTCTTATAATAGTGGTCATATATATTTGTCCTTTTGCAACTGACGAATTTCACTCAGCATAATGCCTTCCAGATTCCTGCATGTTATGAAATATTTCACAGATTCATCAAACAGGGATGTTATGTTTTTTTAAAAGAATCATTAATAAACAACCTATTCTGAGGTTTTAAGGAGCCCTGTTGGTGCAGTGGTTAAGTGCCTGGCCGCTAACCAGAAGGTCACTGGTTTGAACCCACCAGGCACTCTGTGGGAGAAAGATATGGCAGTCTGTTTCTGTAAATGATTACAGCCTTGGAAACCCTGTGGAGGCAGTTCTACTCTGTCCTATCAGGTCGCTATGTGTTGGAATCAACTCAATGGTGATGAGTCATCCTGAGGTTTTGTAGTTTGGTTTATAGATGGTTCTTGTTGAATCAGTTGAAGGGCTGAAGAATGCAAACATTTTTCTTTGGCTCTGACCCTTTTTCTTGGTGATCTAGCAGCTTAGGAATAATCAGCAGTAGAAAGTTATGCTTAGAACTGGCTTTTCTGTATGTCAGATACAGGCAGTCCCAAGGTTATGAATGTCCTACTTACGTACAATGCATAGTTATGAACCAACCCTGTAAAGCCTATTATATTAAAAATTTGAAATGCATCCAATTGTTTGTAATAACAAATGGGTGCTACTTTGCTATGAGCATCAACATTATTACCATATTTTTATGATAAAGATGTTTTAGTGTATCTGGGAGTGTTTGTTTAATGTTTTATGCATAGAAAGTTATACTATATACCAAGAAAAAACATTTGACTGATGTTATATACAAACCATACTTAACTGTTCTGACTTAATGTACAAATTCAACTAAAGACAGGTTTAGGAATGGAACTCGTTCGTAATCTGAGGACTGCCTGTATTAGGATGGGAGACCTGGACTCACCGTTTATTGAGGACAGTTCATGTAGAGTTTTAAATTGAGTTCCTACAAATTATGTCTGCAGAGTTGGAAAGCTAGAGGCATATACTCTACATTTATTTATTTATAACAGCTTTTTTTTTTATTAAGATATAACTCACATACCATACAGTTCACCCTTTAAAGCATACAATTCAGTGACTTTTAGTGTATTCACATGTATGTACAACCCTCACCATAGTCAATTTTAGAGCATTTTCATCACCTGAAGAAGAAACCTCATATCCGTTAGCTATCTATCCCTCTTAGTTTCCTAATGCTGCACCTCCACCCCCACCAGCCCTAAACAACCACTAATCTGCCTTCCGTCTCTACAGGTTTCCCTATCCTGGACTTTCATTTGAGTAGAATCATTTAGTATATGTTCTTTTGTGACTGGCTTCTTTCATTTAGCATAATGTTTTCAAAGTTCATGTTGTAGCATGTATCAGTTACTTCATTCCTGTTTACGGTGGGATAATATTCCATTGCATGGATATAAACATTTTGTTTGTTCATTTGTCTGTTGGTGGCCATTCGGGCTGTTCCCACCTCTGGCTCCTATGAGTAGTGCTGCCGTGAACATTTGTGTACAGGTTTCTGTGTGGACATATGTTTTCATTTCTCTTGGGCGTATACCTAGGAGTGGAATTGCTGGGACACATGGTAATGCTTACGTTTGAGGAACTGCTGGGATATTTTCCAAAGTAGCTGCGCTATTTCACATTTCCAGCAGAAGTTCACGAGGGTTCTAATTTCTCCAGAGTTTTGCCAACACTTGTTACCTGACTTCGATTCTAGCCATTTTAGTATGTGTAAAGTGGTATCCCATTGTGGCTTTGATTTGCACTTCCCTGATGACTAATGATATTGAACATCTTTTCATGTGCTTATTGGCCATTTGTGGATCATCTTTAGAGAAATGTCAATTCAGATCCTTTGCCAATATTTAAATTGGGTTGCCTTTTTGTTCTTGAGTTGTAAGAGTTTTTTTTTATATATTCTAGATACAAGTCTCTTATCAGATAAATGATTTGGAAATACTTTCTCATTCTACGAGTCGTCTTTTCAGTTTCTTAATGGTGTCATTTGAAGCACAAATGTTTTTAATTTAAATGAAGTCCTATTTATCTATTTCGTTATTGTTGTTGTTGTTATTTTTGCTTTTGGTGTCATATCTAAGGGATCATTGCCTAATTCAAGGTCATGAAGATTTACACCTGTACTTTCTTCTAAGAGTTTTATAGTTTTTGCTCAGACTATACTTTTAGCTGTAGTGTAAGATGTGATCCCTGACCTCATACTGGCGTGGCACTGAGGCTATGTTGCTTTGTTTCTTTGGATAGCAATTCACAGCCAGTGAAACTGGCTCTGCCTGAATTATTTAACTCATCTTATCCTTAAAGATGGTTACATGGTGTTGTTACAGAGCTGAATGACTTACGAATTTACAGTTTGCAAATGTATTTCTGTTCTTTCTTCATTTTCCCTCTTACTGAAGAAGTACCTCCTGAGTCTTCAGTACTGCGTGCTGTTGTTTACAACTTGTACTCTAGATCACCTTGTTCTAACAGTCCCTGTTGTAAATGTAACTTATTTAAAAAAAAAATTAAATTCTCATTATAATTCCCTCATGTATTTATCTTCTTCAGAATGTTTACTTATTTGGTGTAGAGCTGGAAAGAGGCAAGGAAAGGAAAGGGGAAGAAAGGAAAGAAAGAAGAGAGGGAGGGAGGGGGAAGGAAAGAAGGGAAAGAAAGAAGGAAGGGATAAAGGGAAAGGAATTGTGTCTTGGAACCTGTACTAAGAGATCATGTTAGGATTTGATTTGCTTATTGTATCTGAATTTCCAACATTCTGTTTTTTTCCCTCAAATGTTTTATTAACTATAATATTTATTTATACATGAATATAAAAGGGAATTAATACAAAAACCAAACAGTGAGCATGTTGTTCAAGTAGATAGTAATATTGCTGCTATTTGATGAAGGCTCAAGATGAACAAAGTTTCTGAGTCACAGCCGGGAGGCAGGCTCCCTGAGAGCTTACAAGTGCTCTTTCTGGGAGCCAGTGGGCAAGGCCATGAGTGAATCCTGGAATGCATAGGGTTTCCTACAGTTAGGACATCTAACATAGAGTGGAGTTGGGTATTGTTTCTTCCCTCCATGTTGCCACCTAAATTTTCCCAATAACCTCCAGTTCTGGTTTTCCCTGTCCCCTTTGATTCAGCACCAGTATTATGCCCATGGTGCCTGCCTGCTTTTTCGTGTCACGTCTTCTTCTGAACTAAGTGTACATTTTGCCCCAGGTAGAGCCCTGGTGTGTTCATAGGTCATGTTGGTGAGAGAAAAGCTACCCACTGGTTTGGTGAGTAACCAAATATGCTTTTACTCTGTTGCTTCTTGTGGAGACAGGATTACGTACTACGATTCCAACTACAAGATGTTTTTCATTATAAAGTTTCTATTTGTAACTACTATATCCAAGTTTCTCAAGAAATTTGCTGTTTTGACTGGAATTGTCTTTGTTTGATTACAAACTGAAGCTGTGGTGGTGTGCTTAACGGTTTTCAGTGTCAAAATGAAGAAAATTGCCTTTACTACTATCCACAAACCCATACTTAGGACAATGGGAAGAAAACACCAATCTATACTTATTGACTGTCTTAATCTGGCAAAGGCTGTTTTGTGGTAAGATGTGAAACTTAGCAAGTAAGCAAAAAACTTGCAATACTGATTTTCAGGAATGTATCCTTATACAGTGATAGATGGAAAAACAAGATGAGGAGAATAGTGTAAATTTTCAGTATGTGATCCCTTTTTTAAAAAATTCTAGGAGTCTTTGAGTTGTACAAACAATTAAGATGCTAGGCTGCTAACTGAAAGGTTGGAGGTTCGAGCCCACCCAGAGGTGCCTCAGGAGAAAGGCCTGGTGATCTGCTTTCAAAAAAATCAGCCATTGAAAACCCTATGGAGCACAATTCTACTTGGACACACATGGGGTCGCCATGAGTTGGAGTCAACTCGACAGTGACTTTTTTTTTCTCTTCAATATTAGTAGGTAAAATCAAAACAAAAATTCTGCAGGAGAATGAAGGTCATTAAGAAGTTTAGAAATAGTGATGTTTCCTGACATGCCTCAGTAGAGGTAGGAAGATGGGAGCCTAACCTTCATACTTCTGTCTTTAATCTATATGAAGGATACATAGAAGAGCCCGCTTTTTGTGCAGAGATTGTCACCAAGTGTAGTGGACTGTGGAACTAGCATTGACAGGTTGATAGCAAAGTAGGGATGAAGCTATTCATCATGACCTCTTTCCATTCCCAGGGTACCATGTCAGCTCTCAAAAATGGACAAATCTCATGACAACCAGTCAGTTATAGAATCTTTTTTTTTTGGGGGGGGCATTTTTGTCTTCTAATAAGAAGAACAAGAGTTGTTCTTGGATACAGTTGAATCCTCATTTTTAGTTAGTGAAATAATAACATCATAAAACTGACTTTTTGGCAATAATTTTCTGGTCACTGAATTTTTATCTTCATAAATGTGTGTGTGTTTATATATACTTCTTTATGCAATTTTTTTATAGGTTCTCAAAATAGAGTATACTTGATTGGTTAGAGAGCCAGTACCTTTAAAAAGGCAATAAAGAAATAAGTATTTCCTCAGAGGACATTTTAGAGTTTTACCGCACCAAGTATGTTTCAGTATAAAAGAAATAAGCCATTTCTGTACCTAGCCTCAGGTTAAAGAGTCTTGCAGTATTTTTTTGGCCTCTTTCCTTCAGCTACTATCTGTCCCAGAGCTAAAAATAATTTAATGTAAATTACATACCACCCCAAATCCTTGTAGCAAGAGAAGAAATAAGGACTTTTCCTTTCAAACCCAGACCTTGTTGCGGTTGTTGTCAGGTGCTGTCGAGTCGGTTCTGACTCATAGTGACCCTACGTACAACAGAATGAAACACTGCCCCGTCTTGTGCCATCCTGATAATCGTTGCTACGTTTGAGCCCATTGTTGCAGGTACTGTGTCATTCCATCTTCTAAGAGGGTCTTCCTCTTAGCAGACCTTATTTCTTCCAGCATTGCCAAATATTTCTATACTGTCTAAAGGGAAGACACAATGTGTTTAGACAACCAGGATTTAGGAGAGAACTTTATAGCTCATCAGGTTCATCTCCACTTACCAGCATAGCTATAATGTAGACTTTTTGCACCAAGCGCTACAAACTTGGAGCTTCTCTTTCTGATCCAGCCTTCTTGCCTTTCAGCTCGAGCATTTACTCATAGTGATAGTCTTTCTTTTTTGCCTTCATTATGATTTTTCCTCTATTTTACCCCTTCCCATTTTCCTGTGTGCCCTGATGGCACAGTGGTTGGGAGTTTTGCTGTTAACCAAAAAAGGTCAGCGGTTCGAATCCACCAGTCACTCCTTGGAAACCCGATGGGGCAGTTCTACTCTGTACTGTAGGGTCACTGTGAGTTGGAATTGACTCTACAGTGATGGGTTTGGTTTTTTTTTTTTTTGGTATTTTCCTAATGCATCAGCCTCCCTCCAGCTTTAGCTGCTTAGTCGTCTAGTGCTGCTATAACAAATACCACCAGTGGATGGCTTTAACAAACGGAAGTTTATTCTCTCAGAGTCTAGTAGGCTAGAAGTCCGAATTCAGGGTGCCAGCTCCAGGGGAAGGCTTTCTCTCTCTGTCGGCTCTGGTCCTTGTCATAAGTCTTTCCTTGGTCGAGGAGCTTCTCTGCACAAGAACCTCACATCCAAACACACACTCTGCTCCCAGCACTGCTTTCTTGGTGGTATGAGGTCCCCTTGTCTCTCTGCTCCCCTCTCTCTTTTATATCTCAGAAGAGATTGGCTTAAGACACAATGCAATCTAATATTGTAGATATCATCAGCATAACTGCTGATAATCTATCTCATTAACATCATAATGATTTGCAACACAGGAAAATCACATCAGATGGCAAAATGGTGGGCAATCATACAATACTGGGAATCATGACCTAGCCAAGTTGACAGATATTTTTGGGGGGGGCACAATTCAATCCATGACACCTACTCTCTACTCAGCCTAGGCTTCACGAGTAAACGTTTTAATACTCATCAGAACTTTCCTTCCTAGCATTCTTAAATACCCACTCTGAACCCCAGCTATTGCCCACTAGCTCTTCCAAACCCTGGAACGCTTCACTGTGCTCTCACTGTCTTCACAGGCTCTGTTACACATTTATTTTACCTGCCCTCAACTGAGCAATCAGGACTAAAAGGTTTCCAGTAATACACTAATTAAAAATTGCATTGACTTTTTATTATGTCACTCTTGACTTCTTATTACATTTTTCAAAGCAGCTATTTCAAACCTTTTTCATACCCTTCAAATCTTCAAACCAACCTCTCCCTCCTTCACTCTTATATGACTCAATGTCCTGCTTTTCTGAGGAAATGGAGTCCATTCAGCACGAACATGCCTCTCGTTCTTCCTGTCCTTTTCAATTGTTTCAGTTCCCGTAACTACCGCACTATCCAGGTTTTCTCTATGTCTCAGTTATTTTCACAAGCATTTTTTGAATGCCTGCTCTCTTGACATTTGCTAGGTGCTGCATAATAATAACTGACATTGGGGTGGATTAGTACACTTTAGGAGCCCTGGTGGCTGAATGGTTGAGTGCTTGGCTGCTGACTGAAAGGTCATCGGTTCAAATCCATCACCTGCTCCACAGGAGAAAAGACCCGACAATCTGTTCCTATAAAGATTTCAACCTAGGAAACCCTGTGGGGCAGTTCTACTCTGTCCTATTAGTATCGACTCGACAACATACAACAACAGTATACTTTACAAAACCAAAATCCAAAGCATTTGCCATTGAATTGATTCTGACTCATGGCGACCATGTGTTTCAGAGGAGAGCTGTGCTTCATAGGGTTTTCAGTGGCTGTGACGTGTTGGAAGTAGATCACCAGGCTTTTCTTCCCAGGTGCTCTGGATGAATTCAAACTACCAGACTTTGGGTTGGTAGCACCTCCCTTATCTCATTTTATCTAAGCTCTTCTTCCCTAATGTTTCAGAGGAAAAGCTTTCCTTTCTCCAAAGCCAAACTTTCTACTTGTTCTCTTAACTGTATTACCTCCCACCTCCTCAGAAACTTTGGTCTTAGATCATCTCCTTTCTCCTCGCTCACTGGTTCCTTCCTTTCTTAATATAAATATCCTTAAGCCTCTCCTATCATTACAAAATAAAATACTTCCGGTCCTTACTCCCTTTTTGAGAAGCCATTCTGTCTTTTTTTCCTTCTACTCATTCACAGATTTTCCTCAGGTCTTTTTACCTTAATTTTAAGTATTCACTAATTCCTTATCTCATATTCTAGCTTCCTATTCTCATCTCGAACTGTAACTGCTTTTTACAGATTCTCCAAAATTTCAAGCACGACAAAAAAAAAAAAAATGCAGTGCATTTTTTGCTAACCGTATCTGGATGCGGGCTGGTCACAAATATCTGAGGTGATGCTTCACCCTTGAAGATGAGTGAAGTCATCTGAGGTTTGGCATTGTTGCTTGGGAGGTCCAGCTGTGGTTGCTAAGAGATGGGTGAGGGGTGACAAGCCAAATACAGTAGGCTAGCAAGGGCTTGCAGTCCTTGAGGAAGATGACGAAGTCCCTTTGGAACCTCTCGACGTGAGCCTTTCTGATCACACAGGTGGCAGGGGACTGTTATCTTCCACGACTCATTACCTTCCTTATGTAGTTACTCATTTGTAGGGTGAGGCCATTGATGGACATGCCTTTTTGCCTTTTCCTCATGCCCTTACAGGTAAGCCTCAACTCCTCTGTAAAACCTACAACCTCCTGTGAGATAAAGTGCAGGTCAGTCTTTCTTCAAACAGAGCGTGTGCTGTCCCGGTTTACTTGCTGGGCTCATAGCCAGCAACTTTGAAGGTGTCCGTAGGAGGCCATACAGTGCAGAGCAGGGTTTTATGGTTCTCCACAAACACCAGAAGGCAGCCACTGCAGTTGGTTAGTTTTGAATGCCTCTTCAAGAGGTAAGAAATCTGATAATTGTACTATTATCTACCTCCATCTTTTTTTTTTTATCTTTGAGTTTTTCTTAAGAGCATTGTTAAGTAAATATCAAAACTCCAAGGTTCTGTGTGAGAAATTTTCCACGTAAACTGGGATCAATAGCATATCTAAATTGAAGTCACCATTCCCTCAAATGTGGGAAAATGCGTGAAAGGCAAAAAATAGCGATGACTCGAGTAAGCAGGATTCTTTTGCTCTAGCTGTGTGTTTGCCTGGAACACACACAAAATATAAAGTACAGAGAAGGCCTCTCACCGTGCTGTGTACATCGAAGAAGCTAAATAAATAGCTGGCCGAGTCAGTGCATGAAAGAATAAATGAAAGAGTGAGGACTATGTAACTGTGCCTGGGTGTTATACTGTGACCGGAAAACAAGGAACAGAAGAAGATATTAATAGGAGAATGTAGTGAATGGGTTAAAACAAAGAAGGGTAAAGATTAGAGCCAGATGCATTTAAAAAGAAATTTAACTTAGTTGCAAGTAGCCAAGATAGTTCAGATGGAAAGCTTCAGAATACAACAAGGCTTGCCTGAATCACAAGGTTACATAAAATGCTTGCCTTTTCAGGAAAGATTGGAAGTCTTCATCAAGGTGCCTCTATTTCTTATGGGATATTAGGAGTAGAAAATGGAAATTCAAAAGAAGAAAAAAGAAATGTATTTAAAAAAAAGGAAAAAGAAAAAACCCAGATAAATGATTCTTCTCCAGATAAAAGTCAGCAGCAGGAGATTATTTACCAGAGATAGAAAATATGAGAGGGGATGAGCTGATTTCTTATCTCCCTCAGGGCCGCAATGGGCTGCTGGTACCACTTGATTTGCTAAAGAATCTGGCCTGCCTGCTCCCAAACCTGCTTTGTAAAAAGCTAACATTTCTAGCACTTGCTTCAATTCTTCGGATCTGGACACCTGTCTCTAGAGGTTCCTCTTAAAAATGCAATACTTTGCCTGAAAGGGGTAACCCACTATTAGCAAGGATAAATGTATTTAATAAGCATTAATTACCTAAGAAGGAGCCCTGGTGGTGCAGTGGTTAAAATGATTGAGTGCTAACTGAAAGGCCGGCAGTTTGAAAGATGCCGCGTGGAGGGAGAAAGATGTGGCAGTCTGCTTCTGTAGAAATTTATAGGCTTGGAAACCCTGTGGGATTGCTATGAGTCGTAATTGACTCAATAGCAGTGGTTTTCTTTTGGTTAATTACCTAAGAGAAAAACAGGCACTGATAGTATAGGTCCTGGCATGTCCAAGAGACAGCAGGGAGCCACTGCAGCTCTTGCTGAGGGAGAAGGAGAGAGTTGCAGGAGAGAAGGTCTGAAGAAGCAGGGTCAGACTGTAGGGCCTTTGGGCCATTGAAGGACTTTGGCTTTTACTCCAGTGAGATGGGAAGCCATTGTAGGGCTTTAAGTATCAGACTGACATAACTTATATTTTCAAAGGATCACTCTAGCATTGAAAATAGACTGAAGGAGAACAGGGTAAGACCATTTAGAAGGTTATTGGTAGCTTGGACCATAGTGATAGTGATGATGAAGTGACAGATTCTGGATATATTTTAGAGGTCATGCCAGTAGGATTTATGGGTAATTTGGATGTGGGGTGTGAGAGAAAGAGCAATCAAGGATGACAATTCAGGATTTTTGTTCTGCACTGCAATGGTAAGACTAAACTGAGGCAGTAAGAATGGGTTTTGTGTGGGAAGATCAGGAGTTTGGTTTTGGACGTTTTAAGTTTTATGATGCTTGTTGGACATCAATGTGGAGATGTGGCGGTGACAAATGAGTTTGAATTTCAGGGAAAAGATGTGGGCTGGAGGTATAAAACTGAGAGTCTTTATGTGTAGAGCTGGTGTTTAAAGAAGTAAGACTGGATGAGATCACTGGGGAGATTGTCGTCTAGAAAAGAGAATATGTCCGTGGACTGAATCTCAGTGCTTTGCTATGTTCGGAGGTTGAGCAGGTGAGGAGGATTTGGGAAGACCAGCTAGTGAGCTCATTCTGGCAGAAGTCTGGGGAAGGCACTGAATCTTTCTCTCAGCTCTCAGTATAAAGGGGGAAAGTAATGTGCTGAGTTAGACGCCTCCTGCTTTTAAGGCACTCATCCTCTTTTCCATACCAACCCCAGGTGGCCTCCACCCAGGGAACATTTTATATTAGAGGAGAAAGGAAGAATGGGGGAGGGACCCCTTATCTTGTTTAAGACTGAAGGAAAGGAGGCTGCTAGAACAGTACTGGAGTAGCAAAGCAGCTGTGTCTTTGTTCCTCATCTTCCTCCGTTCCAGAAGACAGAATATACCATATGAAGGGAGAAGTTAGAATCATTTACAGAGATAGACGCTTTCAAATGCGTTGGGACTAGAAGGGGCTTAGCTAATGTGATAATGTATGTACAGGCTTAGGATACTGCCTGGTATATAATGCGTGAACAGCTTGTTTTTATTAGTTAATAGCTGTCTTCTAGTTCTAAACCGTCATTTTACAGATAAGAAAATTAAGCCAGATGCTCAGGAATCAGCAGTGATTCCCTAAAACTCAAAAAACAGTCAGTACAAATTCCTTAGCTTGGTACCCAAGGCCCTCCATTTGCTGGTTCCAGCTCCATTTCCATTCCAACCTCCTCACCCGCCACTCTCTTGTATGACCCTCTCTGCTCAATGCCTCCAGTCTTCTCCTCCTCCTCCTCCCCCATACTTTTTCCAGGTGTACTTTGCCAGCAATCCCTTCCACTTCCTCTTTCCCTTCTTGGGTACTTGTCCATTTTCAGGGCTCTGACATCACCTTGCAGCCCTGGTGGCGCAGTGGCTAAGAGCTACAGCGAGCTATAGCTGCCAGCCAAAAGGTCAGCAGTTGGAATCCGCCAGCCACCTTGGAAACCCTATGGGGCAGTTCTCCGGGTTGCTATGAGTCAGAATTGACTTGACAGCAAAGGGTTTGGTTTTGGGTTTTAACACCACCTTATGTAAAGAGCCCCTGGGTGGTGCAAATATGTGTTTGGCTACTAACTGAAAGTTTGGCAGTTCGGATCTATCCAGAGGCAGCTTGGAAGGAGGGCCTGCTGATCTGCATCTGAAAGATCACAGCCATTAAAAATCCTGTGGAGCACTGTTCTACTCTGAAACACAGGGGGTCACCATGAGTCAGAATCAACTAGATGGCAACTGGTAACCCCACCTGTGAATTTTTTTCTGAACTATTGAGCCACATGACCCTTTTCACTTTGGAATTCTCTAGCACGATTCCCAGGGCACTATCTGGGTGTGTAGGGTGCTAAATGGGTAGTGGTATTTAGGGGGAGGAGTAAAACAGTAGTTGCCAGTCCCCCTCCTGCCTCCTTCAGACGTTCCCTGCCGGTGTTGCAGAGCAGAGCCCGCTGTGTAGATACTCAGGAAACCAGCATGCACACCCCTTTCACAGTCAGGTATACCTTTGGGTTCCCAAGAGAAGGGCTGTTTGTTTATTTATCTTATTAGTAGCGCGTTCTGGTGGGGCCCTGCTAACAGAGAACCATAGTGTGTTGTACCAGGCATGGTCTGTGTGACATTTTGCCACCATTTATTACCGTGTTGTAAAAAGACCTTGTAAGAATTTTATGAATGGCAACAATCAGGAGACTTTAAAGTTGGATCTTCCTCATAACATTATTTCAATTAAGAAAAAAAAATTTTTTTTTTTCAGTGCAGTAGCCTTGTTTGTACTCATCATTTGTAAGAATCAAATTTTTGCCTTCTTTTGGTAAGATTTTCGTTCTAAAGTTTTTACACTAGGGTAAACTTGTGATAACCCAGGAAAAGGGAAAATTAATTCCTTGCAAGAAAGATACAGACAATGGTGATGGGTACCTGCAACAGCCCCCATATCTTTTTAGATAGACAGTTTCTTGCTTCAAGGGCTTCTCCCAGCGCTTCTGTGGTGACAGGAACGATCCGTCCTCTTGGATTTACCCTTGCTCTTCTATCTGAAATTGTTTTACCTTGTCAGTAGATGACCTAGGTTGTTTTCCACTGTTTTAATATGTTGTGATGTTAACACTTACTGTTAGCAAAGGTAGTATCTATTTATTTTATGGTTGTAAAAGCTTCAGAATTGAATATCTGGGCTTAGATAAGGTCTGATCCGTGACTTAAGTCCATAGTATGAGAAACATTAATTGTGCTTCTGTTTATATTTTCACTCTCATAAATTATTTTGTTTTATCTAAGGCTTTCTATCTTGTGTACTGTGAAGGTGTTCGTTAAAACTTTAAGTGAGTGAATGGATCCGAAATTTTATATCAGACAATGTTAGCAACTGTCAAGTTAGCCCCACGCACAATGGCATTAGACCATTGTGATCCATAGGATTTTCATTGGCTGGTTTTTTTTGGAACAGATTATCGGGCCTTTCTTCCTAGTCTGTTTTAGTCTGGAAGCTCTATTGAAACCTGTTCAGCATCATAGCCATATATAAGCTTCCATGACACACAGGTGGTGGCTGCACTTGAAGTGCACTGGCTGGGAATTGAACCTGGGTCTCCCACATGAAAGACAAGAATTCTAGCACCGAACCACCACTGCCCTGTATCAGACAATGTTGTTGTTACCTGCCTTTAAGCAGGTTCCCATCTCATGGCAACCCTATGTGGTACAGAGTAGAAATGCTCCATGGGTATCAGACAATAGCATACCACAATTGTATTCCTTCATAGTTTTTAATTTGAAGGTAATTTAGGTGAAGTTGTTAACATTAGTGAAAGACAGTTTACCTTAGAAATGGAGACCTACTTGCTTTAATGTCAGGGTTGCTTCCTATTTGGTAATGAGCAAGATTAGAGAAGAAAATCCACTTTTGTTCTATCATGTAGTTCCTATGTCTCTCCTTAAAAAAAAAAAAAACTGCTTTATTGAGGTATAATTCATATACCATACCATTCACCCTTTTAAAGTGTAGAATTCAGTGGTTTTTGGTATACTCACAGTGTTGTGCAACCATTACCACTATCTAATTCCAAAACATTTTCATCACTCCCAAAAGAAACCCTGCTCCTATTAGCTGTCACTCCTGATTACCTCTTTCCACACCCCCTGGCAACCACTAATCTTTCTGTCTCTATGGATTTGCCATATAAATGATATCATACAATATGTGTCCTTTTACTTGGCATAGTGTTTCTAAGGTTCATCCATGTTGTTGCATGTATCAGTGGGTTTTTTTTTCTTTTTTTAATTGCTGAATAAGGTACCGTTGTATGAATTTACCCTATTTTATTTATCCATCAGTCAATGGACATTTGTTTCCACTTTTTGGCTACCATGAATGATGCTGCTATGAACATTCATGTGTAAGTAGTGTGGTTGTATGTTTACGTTTCTCTTGGTATGTACCTAGGAGTTGAACTGCTGGGTCATATGGCACCTCTATATTTAACTTTTTGAGGAACTGGCAGTCTGTTTTCCATAGTAGCTGTAGCATTTTACTTTCCCACCAGCAGTCTATTTGGGTTCCAATTTCTCCCATTGTGATGGACGTGAAGTGGTATCTCTTTGTGGATTTGATTTTCATTTCCTGATGGCCAATGATGTTGATGTGCTTATCGGCCCTTTGTATATCTTTTCTGGAGAGATGTCCATTCAGATCTTTTGTCCATTTTTAAATTGTGTTGTCTTTATTATTGAGGTGTAAGAGTTCTTTAAATATTCTGAATACAAGTCTCTTATCAGGTATATAATTTGGAAATATTTTCTCTATTCTGAGGGATGTCTTTTCACTTTCTTGATGGTGTCCTTTGAAGCACAAATGTTTTTAATTTTGGTGAAGTCCAGTTTATCTATTTTCTTACCATTTTTGCTTTTGGTGTTAATATCTAAGAAACCATCACCAAATCCAAGGTCACAAAGATTTACACCTGTGCTTTCTTCTAAGAATTTTTCTGAGTATTTTATTGTGTTTTAGGTGAAAGTTTACAAAGCAAATTAGATTCCCATTCAACAACTCATACACAAATTGTTCCGTGACATTGGTTACAGTCCCTGAAGAGTGTTGGCACTCTCACCATTTCCAGCTTGGCTGCCTTGTTTCCATCCATCCAGTTTCCCTGACCCTCCTTGCCTTCTCATCTTTGCTTTTGGGTAAATGTTGACCGTTTGGTCTGCTACAGTTGATTGCTTAAAGGAGCACATTGCTCATGGGTGTTACTGTTTATTTTATAGGCCAATCTATTATTTGGGTGAAAGGTGACCTCTGGGAGTGGCATTAGTTCCAGGAAGAAAAGGTATCTTAGGACAATAGTCCTGAGAGTTCCTCTAGTCTCTATCAGTCCAAAAAGTCCAGCTCTTTTTATGAAATTTGAGTTTTGTTCTACATTTTTCTCCTATTCTAACCAGGACTGCTTCTAAGAATGTTATAATTTTAGCTCTCACATTTGGATTTTGGATCCATTTTGAGTTCATTTTTGGGTATGGTGTGAGATAGGGTTCAAGTTAATTCTTTTATAGGTGAATATCTAATTGTCCCAGCACTGTTTGTTGAAAAGACTGTTCTTTGTTGAATTGGTTTGGTACCCTTGCCAAAAATCAGTTGGCAGTAAATCAGTTATTTCTGAACTGTCAATTCTATTCCATTGATGTATACACTTGTTCTTATGTCAGAACCACACTGACTTGATTACTGTGACTTTAGTCTTCTCCTTTTAATATTCACATTACAAAAAGGAGCATTTAAATTGCATACAGTGGAGTCTTTTAATTGGGTCAGGTTCTAAAGCCAGTAGGAAAGGGACAAAACAAACACCGGTGAAATTACCCTTGAAAATCCTTAGAAAGGTACCATGTTGGAGCTCAAGTACCATCTCTCATTGGTGACACAACTGTCTTTTACCTAGTTATTTCTTTAGTTGAGTACCAGGTGAAGAAGTTGGCTTCCATTTGGGGGCTCTGCTATATGGCAAAGAATGTTGAATATACTGTGGACTGCTAGAAGAATGAAAAGGTACAGCCAGAATGCTACTTAGACTCGAGGATGGGGAGACTTCGTGTCAAGTACTTTGGACATCTTATCAGGAGGGACCGGTCCCTGGAGAAGGACATCATGCTTGGTAAAATAGAAGATCGGTGAAAAAGAGGAAGACCCTCAACGAGATGGACTGACGGAGCGGCTGCAACAATGGGCTCAAGCATAATAACAATTTTGAGGATGGCACAGGACCGGGCAGTATTTTGTTCTGTTGTACATAGGATCACAGAGTTGGAACCGACTTGATGGCACCAAAGAACAACCACAAACTGTGAGAAAACATCTTTGTTAAAGTGACCCACTTGTGGCATTTCTGTTACAGCAGCACTGGATAACTAAGACATCCTGTTTCTTCTACTCTCCCACTCTCTTTGTCTCCTGTCTCTATCTCTCTCTCTCTCTTGTTTCCCCTTTCCTCTCTCCCTTCCCTGCCCCTTTCCACCTTCTTTTTGCCCTCTTTCTTCCCTTTTCTCTCCTCCTTTTCTTTCTGAATCCCCCTAGCACATTTTGCTGAGTTTCTGTATGTTCATTATGGCTGTAATATGATTTATTATAACCCTAGGTTAAACTGTTTTCAAAATGAACTGAACTCTGTGTCTTACAGTTATGATTTTAGCAGTTAAAGTAACTTTGTGGCAAGCAGTCAGACCCAAGTCTAGGATATAACAGATACTTCTGAGGGTCTCAGCTACTAGTGGCTGGACAATGGAGTTGATGTTTTAACCATTTGGTGTTGTTAAAGAAATAAAGCCAGACACCGTTTAAGTGTGCAGGTGACCGGTAGGGGAGTATTGTTAGAAGGGCAGTTGCCATGCTTTTTTAATTTTAGCTTTCAAGTTCAGCAGTCTGGGTCCTTACAGGAAGCTATACCTGGAGTTTTTTGATTGGCTAATTTGACCTTTTCATGGGTGATGCGGGTGACAGTCTGCAGTAAGCAGAGGTTACAACCCTTAGACAGGAACTACTCAGAAGACCACTGGCACTTGGGCCACAATGCAACAGAGAACACAGTAAAGTGGAATTTAGAGGGTGGCCCAGAATGGAGGGGCACAGAACAGATGGGGCAGTGGCCTCTCTCCTCTTGAAGAAAGCACTTGTGTTATGCAAAAAAGAAAGAAAATGAGAAAGAGAGAAGGAGACAGGAAGGGGGGCGGGAGGGAAGAACTGAAAAGAAATAAAGCCTAAGATTTATGTACATATACTTAGCCAGGAAGGGGTTGCCCTTCTCTAGGTCCACACGCATCTCCAGCTGCCTCTTGGTGACTTCTTTTCCAGTCAGTGGCCTTGTCCATTTATCTTGATTTCACCCTGATGAGGATCTTTTGAGAGGGTAGGGCAGGGTCAGAGGCCCCTAGGAACAACTAGCAAACAATTATCTATGCTTTAACAATTTTCTAGAGTTTAATTCTGTTGTGCCTGGCACTGGATGACAGAGATCTTGAAGATGACTGGCTAGTTGGAAATAGATGAACAAATAGATAATAAAAAACATAGTTTCCTTTTTTTCCTGATTAAAAGAATGTAACCTAATTATTGTTAAAAAAAAAAAAAAAGGCATGAGATTCAGAAAACAGTAACAGAAAGGTAAAAAAACAATCTTATTAGCTACATTGGGGTCACATTAAATTTTAGTTCAGAATTATTTATTTTCTCATGCCCATTAGCTGTAAGTTGACTTGGTTTGCTTTTTAATGTAAAGTGTTCATTCTCAATAGGGGCAAGATCACCTCCAAAGGGACAAAAATTGGTTCTTGGGGTTGGGGCATAAAATCTTACATATTACAATGGTTTGTGGCCCTCCAAAGGGCCACAGTATATAAACCAACGTATATCTATGATTTTTAAATTTAAATTTCATGGAGGGGGGATGATTAGGAAAAATTGTCTACAAGGCCTCTTTAGGGGGAGCAATCATAAAAAGAAGGCTGAGAAACACTAATGTAGAGTAACCTACTCTATTTTACGTTCTTTTTACTACATATCTGTTGCTTTCAAACTTTCTATTGAAGAATTGCAAAACTGGTTTACAATTTTATAATCTTTTAAGGGCTTTTTGCAAAGGAATTCATCCTTCCATATCAGCATCCAATTTGAACCTCAAAATTACTCTCTAAGGTGATTTAAAAAAAAAAAAAACAACAAACCTGTTGCCATCCAGTCAATTCCCACTCATAGAGAGCTTTTAGGACAGAGTAGAACTGTCCCATAGGACTTCTGAGGAGCAGCTGGTGGATTCTAACTGCCAAGCTTTGTGGTTAGCAGCTGAGCTCTTAACCACTGTGCCTGCCACCGGGGCTCCTGTAAGGTGATTAGGTATTAAGATTCCTATTTTATAGAGGCCTCTGGGCCTCTATACGTGTTGTTCCCTCAGACTAGAAATATGTTTCCTCCCCCTCCTTCAACCCCTTCTTTTTGCTAAATTCTTCCAGGACTTAATGTCTTCTAGGAAGTTTTCCCTGACCCCCCAGTATGCTTCCTTAGCGCTTGGTATTCCCCACCATGATGCTAGCCATGCTGTATTGTGACTCCATGCTTACTGTCTGTTTCATCTATCAGACTGGCCATCCTGTGAGGGGTGAGCCCTGTCTTTCACCACTAAACTACTAGCACCTAGCAAGCTGTCAGGGATGTTTTGTTGAATTTATGAATAAGGACATACAGCTAATTACTTTTTAGCACCCAAAGTCAGTTTCTTTTCAACTGTACCATGCTGCTTCTCTAAAAATTCATCCACATCGTCGGTCATAATGGGCGTAATTTTGTCTCAGTACAAAAGAATGCTGGTGGGCTCTGCTCTATGTACTGTGCTATAGACCCCTTTAACGTTCTGTATGTATGTATGTACATAATTACTCACACCTTGACTTGTTCCCCAAAGGGTTTAATACTATCTGCCACAATGAAAAAGCCTTGTGTGTGTGTGTGTGTTTTTTTTACATTACTGCTGTTAGCTGCCGTGGAGTCAGCCCACAACTCATGGCAGCCCTATACACAACTGAAAGAAACATTGCCCTGTCTTCCCTTCTAATCCATAGGGTTTTCACTGGCTGATTTTCGGAAGTAGATCCTCTGACCTTTCGTCCTAGTTTGTCTTAGTCTGGAAGCTCCACTGCAACCTGTTCAGCATCATAGCAGTTCGCAAGCTACCGCTGACAGATGGGTGGGCTGTGCATGAGGTGCACTGGCCAGGAATTGAACCCGGGTCTCCTGCATGGAAGGCAATAATTCTACCACTGAACCACCAATGGTTCCTTTATTTTGTTGTCATTGTTAGGGACCATCTAGTCAGTTCCCACTGTTAGTGACCCTATGTACAACAGAAAGAAACACTGCCCAGTACTGCGCCATCCTCACAGTCTTTGCTATGTTTGAGCCCATTGTTGCAGCCACTGTGTCAGTCCATCTCGTTGAGGGTCCTTCTCTTTTTAACTGACCCATATTGTTCGTTTGTAGTTTCCCAATAATCTCTTACTGGAGATTGTGATGCAGGCAGATTTCTTCTTCCCTTTTTCTTTTTTAGCAGTTGCTAGAGGCGGGCATTGGATAGAGTTTATGCTGTAACATGGAGTTAACAAAGCTGAATCCAAATTATATGTACACCATGATTGTAATTGTTTTATGCCTTTTTTCCACATATACATAGCAGTTAGTCTGTTAGGTCCTGGGATATAAAGATGAAAAAGAAAGGTCTCTGCTTTTATGGAACTTACAATGTATTGAAAAACAGTCATGAAAGCAGGTAGATTCTACCACAGTGGAGTTAGTGTTACAATGGAGACAAGAACAGACTGCTGTGAGGCCCAAGGAGCTGAGCAGCTGCTCTGCCTGTGAGTATTTTGGGAAGGTGTCATATTTGAGCTGGATTTTCAAAAGACAGTAAGGAATTTGCCAGTTGAAAAGTGGGAAAGAAAATTCCAGACTGAGGAATACACAAAGGCACTGATCTATGAAAAGATCTGGTCTAAAAATAAGGTAAAAGACTGAAAAGGAATATACCCTAATCAATAGTTGGTATTTTATGGCTACAGATTGTAAGTTTCATTCTTCTTTCTTGGAATTTTGTTTAATGTTGTTACTGTATTGTTTTCATACTAACAATAAAATGAAACAAAAGCCTGGCTTGTGACTATTGGATCAGAGCATTGGAATGAATTAATTTACTTTTTTCATTGCCTGTGTTTGTATTCTTGGGAGAAAGATGTGGCAGTCTGTTTCCGTAAAGCCTTAGAAACCCTGTGGGGCAGTTCTACTGTGCCCTGTAGGGTTGCTATGAATTGGAATTGACTTGACAGCAATGGGTTTGGGTTTTTATATTTGTACTTAATTTATCATCCAGATTAAAAAAAATATTATTATCCAATTTACTAAATTGTTTCTAGGTTTTTAGGAGAAGGTACAGAACAGGATACCACTGGGGTCTGTTTTTGACCAACGGACCCTGAGATTCCCTTTTCCTTTGAGTTTCCATTGTCTGGGTCTCATCTGTGAGGCTTGGATAGGCCTGGTGGGGGTTATCCTTTGCTGGGTATATGAGAGAAGGGTATGTTTCAGCTAGCTGAGCTGAGAGAGTTTAACCTGGAAGCAATTAGTGGAGTGTGCTCAACCAAGGAGGAGACACAGAAGGGTGGCTGGGAGGCATCTGGGAGAGACTGGAGTATTTATCAACCTGAAGTTACCAGGGAGGAATCCACAGATGGAACACTCAGAGGGGACTGCAGGTCCGGAAAATGGAGCAAGAAACACTGAGCAGGTGAAGTCAGGCTGTTCAGGAAACGAGGTCTGCAGACACTTGGCTGGTGGTGGAAGGTTCCTTTGATGTGCAGTCCAGCGTGTCTTGCCAGGGCAGGGAGGCCATTTAAAGGCACCATGCTGGCCCAGACACCAGAGTCTGGATGTTTTCCCAAAACAACTTTAAGGCTGAATGGGCTTTTCAGTTTACTGTGTATACCAAAGGTTACGAATGACTCCCAAGGTATATATATATTAAAACATCTCCTTTCTGATTTAATTTGTGGGAGGAAAATTAGAAAAAAAAATTTGTAATGAAAATAAATATAAAAAATATTTTTAATGGCTTCATATTTGAATCTTCAACTGTATTTTTTTCCCTTCAGAGGATGTTTTTTTCTGTCTTCTTTGCCTGACAGTTGTTTGTTTCATGTGGTTTAAAACCAAACTAATTTCTAACCCCCCAGTTTTTTTTCTTATAATCCTCTTCTTTAAAAATGTGAAAACCTCAATGTTAACGGAGCAATAACAGATTTCTCTTTTTCCCAACAACGGAAGGGAAGTATAGGTTTACCATTCGAACAATTTAATAGTTTGAATTCTCAGAGCTTGGGCTGTAGGAGAATGACTTGAGAGCGGATATATGTGACCAAATGAGGAAGATTGCATCTTAGAAACACTGTTTTCTAATGGTTTGTGATTTGTGTTATCTACTGAGTATTTAATATATTAAAATGCCTTTTCGGAACAGCATTAAAAGAAATAGAGGTTAAAAAGCTGCGAGAAATTATCTCAAAATTTACTTGTTTCTGGAAATATGATCATGCTTTCTGGCCCTTACAATGCTGTTTTTTTTTTCTTTTTTTTCAGAGATGGTTTAAACAATTTTAAATTGAACGCCCATAAATCATCTTGCATTATTTGCAGGCAACCAAGTGGACTGGATCGGATGTTAAATTGCACCAGGTTTTCATTCTTCTTACGGGTGTGTTATGGCATAAGTCCAAAGACCAGATGTCACCTGTGCCCAGGAAACCCAGCAAACCAGGGCCCAGGAAGTAATGCATAAATTTTTATTTTCTACAGTGCCATTACAATACATACAAACATGTTACTACATTGGTGATTAAAGAATTTTTTTTTTTTTTTTTTTGCCAGATAATTTCTGATTATAAATGAAAGAGTAGCTTCTACCTTTTTGGAACCTACTTTGAACTTGAGTATTGCACATGCTGGGTGAATGGTGGTAGCTTGCCAACTCGTTACCACCTCATTAGGAAGGTCAGTTTTCCAGAAGATATAATTACAAAATAAAGGCCCCTCTCTCATCAACAGATGGTTTCAGTGGCAAAGTCAAAGTGACAAGACTTAAAATATTTATTACTTTTAAAGATACCTACCCTTTAGTGACCAGCCACCAGGACACCGGACCTTTATTAACAAAGGCAATTGATGTGTTTAGAGTGGTGATGCTGTTCTCTGTAAAGACAGAATTCTGAAAATGGATCATTTCTCAAGCCCCATTAGATCTATCCACTCAGTTTCTCTCTTACCCCAGTTATCTTGTTACTTTAGATCAAATGACACACCTTTTGTTCAAGTTCTTCTGGTTACCAATACTTTGTACTTAGTGTTTCTCTGCCCAAGAGCCACCTAATGCTTGACAGTCAGTTCTTCTACAATAGGCAGATGTACAGTGATGTCTGCAGCTAGAACCAACTGCACGCTCTCTGCAGAACGTATCACAAATAGTTTTATTTTGAAAGATCTGGGCAGTTTTACAGCATGATACCCAGAAATAAAAAGATCTCATTGAGGTAGAATGTAAAAGGGCTAATTAATTTTCTGACAAAAGCGCTTTGTGTTTTCTGCCTTTATTCATTCAATTATGGGCAGTACAAGGAGCTTTGGTGGTCCAGTGGTTAAGCACTTGGCTGCTAACTGAGAGATCAGTGGTTTGAACCCACCAGCTGTTCCTCGGGAGAAAGATGTGGAGGTCTGCTATGGTAAAGATTATAGCCTTGGAAACCCTATGGGGCAGTTCTACTCTGTTCTACAGGGTCACTGAGTCAGAATTGACTCAACAGCAGTGGGTTATGGGTGTAACCAGAACAAACAAACCCAATGCCATTGAGTTGATTCCTACTCATAGCGAACCTATAGGACAGAGTAGAACTGCCCCATAGCGTTTCCAAGGAGTGGCTGGTGAATTTGAACTGCAAACCTTTTGGTTAGCAGCTGAACTCTTCACCATTGCACCACCAGGGTTCCTACAGCAAGCAGTTCTATCCCTGATCCCACTACTGCAGTCTGCCCACCTGCTTGCAGGTGTGTCTGTAGAGCCCCTGTCTCTATCTTTACTGAGCTTCTCCTGCCTATCATTCATCCACTCAGTAAATACATATATTATTATGTTCTTAGCTGTTGTTGAGTCAGTTCTGACTTATAGAGACCTCACGTACAACAGAATGAAACACTGCCTGATCCTGCACCATCCTCATGATCATTTTTATGCTTGAGCCCTTTGCAGCAGCCACTGTGTCAATCCAACTTGTTGAAGGTCTTCCTCTTTTTCGCAGACCGTCTACTTTACCGAGCACGATGTCCTTCACCAGGGACTGGTCCATCCTGATAACATGTCCAAAGTATGTGATATGAAGTCTCACCATCATTGCTTCCAAGAAGCATTCTGGCAGTACTTCTTCTAAGACAGATTTGTTCATTTTTTTTGGCCACCCATCGTATATTCATTATTCTTTGCCATATAGCAGAGCCCCTAAATGGAAGCCAGCCTCTTCAGCTGGTGCTCAACTAAGGAAACGACTAGGTGAAAGACTGGGTATAAAAAAATAAGAGGTACATATTTAATATTTGTGGTTGATAATGATGACATCATGAAAACTTTTTAAATATTAATTTAAAAGAGCAGCATACGAGATGTCATAGACAAAACCAAACCAAACCCATTGCTGTCAAGTTGATTCTGACTCATGGCATCCCCATGTGTTACTGAGTAGAATTGTGCTCCGTAGGGTTTTCTTAGCTGTAATCTTTATGGAAGCAGATGGCCAGGCTTTTCTTCCATGGTGTCACTGAGTGAGTTCAGACTGTCACGGTTTCAATTAGCACCATGTGCAAATGGTTTTTGCCACCCAGAAACCTGTGACAGACATTAAAAGTCAAATTAGTACTTCGAAGTTGTAAAGGAAAAATATTGTTTGTAGGCTAGAGTGGTAAGGGAAGGCTTGAGAGGTCTGTGAGATTTTCATTTATTCATTCATTTATCACATGCTTATTGAGAGCCTTCTAAGTGCCTGGAACCTTTCCAGGTAGTGGACAAGACAGTGGACAGTGATACCAAGACACCCACCAAAAACAGATCTCTCCTGTCCAGGTGCTTACATTCTGGTAGAAGAACAAGACAATAAACAAAAACTGTTTAACAAGAAAAATCCTATAATACCCCCACTTGTCTTTCAGTTTGTTATACCGTGGGGGCTTGTATGTTGCTGTGATGGTGGAAGCGATGCCACTGGTATTCAGATACCAGCAGAATCACCCGAAAAGGACAGGTTTCAGCCGAGCTTCCAGACTAAGACAGATTAGGAAGAAGGACCCGGCAGCCTACTTCTGAAAAGAATTAGCAAGTGAAAACCTTATGAATAGCAGCATAACATTATCCGGTATAGTGTTGAAAGATGAGCCCCCCCAGGTTGGAAGGCATTCAAAAGACAACTGGGGAAGAGCTGCCTCCACAAAGCAGAGTTGACCTTAATGATGTAGATGGAGTCAAGCTTTGGGAACCTTCATTTGCTGATTGGCGTGTCTCAAAAAGAGAAGAAACAGCTGCAAACATCCATTAATAATTGGAACGTGGAATGTATGACGTATGAATATAGAAAAACTGGAAATTGTCAAAAATGAAATGGAATGCATAAACATCGATATCCTAGGCATTGGTGAGCTGAAATGGACTGGTGTTGGTCATTTTGAGTTGGACAATCATATGGTCTACTATGTTAGGAATGACCAAGAGGAATGGCATTGCATTCATCTTCAAAAAGAACATTTCAAGGTCTATTCTGAAGTACAACACTGTCAGTGATAGAATAATATCCATACACCTACAAGGAAGATCAGCTAATAAGACTATTATTCAAATTTATGCACCAACCACTAAGGCCAAAGATGAAGAAATTGAAGATTTTTACCAACTTCTGCAATCTGAAATTGAAGGAATGTGCAATCAGGATGCATTGGTAATTACTGGTGACTGGAATCCGAAAGTTAGAAACAAGAAGGATAGGTAGTTGGAAAATATGGCCTTGGTGATAGAGATGATACAGGAGATCATACAACAGAATTTTGCAAAACCGACAACTTTTTCATTGCAAATACCTTTTTTCACCAACATAAATGGTGACTATACACATGGACCTCGCCAGGTGGAATACACAGGAATCAAATCGACTACATCTGTGGAAAGAGACAATGGAAAAACGTAATATCATTAGTCAGAACAAGGCCAGGGGCCGACAGTGGAACAGACCATCAATTGCTCATATGCAAGTTCAAGTTGAAACTAAAGAAAATTAGAACAAGTCCACGAGAGCCAAAGTACAACCTTGAGTATATCCCACCTGAATTTAGAGACTATCTCAAGAATAGATTTGCCACATTGAACGCTAATGACCAAAGACCAGACACGTTGTGGAATGGCATCAGGGACATCATACATGAAGAAAGCAAGAGGTCATTAAAAAGACAGGAGAGAAAGAAAAGACTTAAATGGATGTCAGAAGAGACTCTGAAACTTGCTCTTGAACTTAGAGTAGCTAAAGTAAAAGGAAAAAATGATGAAGTAAAAGAGCTGAACAGATTTAAAAGGGTGGCTTGAGAAGACAAAGTAAAGTATTATGATGACATGGGCAGAGACCTGGAGGTAGAAAACCAAAAGGGAAGAGCATGCTCAGCATTTCTCCAGCTGAAAGAACTTAAGAAAAAAACTCAAGCCTCGAGTTGCAACAGTGAAGGATTCTATGGGGAAAATATTAAACGATGCAGGAAGCATCAAAAGAAGATGGAAGAAATACACAGAGTCATTATACCAAGAAGAATTGGTTGACCTTCAACCATTTCAGGAGGTAGCATATGATCAGGAACCTTGGTACTAAGGAAGAAGTCCAAGCTGCACTGAAGGCATTGGTGAAAAACAAGGCCCCAGGAATTGATGGAATATCAATTGAGATGTTTCAACAAACAAATGCAGTGCTGGAAGTGCTCACTCATCTATGCCAAGAAATTTGGAAGACAGCTACCCGGCCAACTGACTAGAACAAAAAAAAAAAACCAAACCCGTTGCCGTCGAGTCAATTTTGACTCATAGCGACCCTGTAGGACAGAGTAGATCTGCCCCATAGAGTTTTGAAGGAGCGCCTGGCAGATTCGAACTGCTGACCCTTTGGTTAGCAGCCGTAGCGCTTAGCCGCTATGCCACCAGGGTTAAAGAGATCCATGTTTATGCCTATTCCCAAAAAAGGTGATCCAGTTGAATGCGGAAATTATCGAACAATATCATTAATACCACACGGAAGCAAAATTTTGCTGAAGATCATTCAAAAGTGGCTGCAGCAGTGTATTGACAGGGAACTGCCAGAAATTCAGGCTGAATTCAGGAGAGGACATGGAACCAGGGATATCATTGCTGATGTCAGATCGATCCTGGCTGAAAGCAGAGAGAATACTGGAAGGATGTTTACCTGTGTTTCATTGACTGTGCAAAGGCACTGGACTGTGTGGATCATAACAAATTATGGGTAACATTGCAAAGAATGGAAATTCCAGAACACTTAATTGTGCTCATGAGGAACCTGTACATAGATCAAGAGGCAGTTGCTCAGACAGAACAAGGGAATATTGCGTGGTTTGAAGTTAGGAAAAGTGTGCGTCAGGGTTGTATCCTTTCACCATATCTATTCAATCTGTATGCTGAGCAAATAATCCAAGAAGCTGGACTAGAAGAAGAAGAGCAGGGCATCAGGACTGGAGGAAGGCTCATTAACAACCTGCGATATGCAGATGACACAACCCTGCTTGCTGAAAGTGAAAAGGACTTGAAGCACTTACTAATGAAGAGCAAAGACCACAGCCTTCAGTGTGATCACACCTCAACATAAAGAACAAAAATCCTCACAACTGGACCAATAAGCAACATCATGATAAATGGAGAAAAGATTGAAGTTGTCAAGGATTTCATTTTACTTGAATTCACAATCAACACCCATGGAAGCAGCAGTCAAGAAAATCAAAAGACACATTTCATTGGGTAAATCTGCTGCAAGGAACCTCTTTAAAGTGTTGAAAAGCAAAAATGTCACCTTGAAGACTAAGGTACACCTCAGCAAGCCATGGTATTTTCAATTGCATCATATGCATGTGAAAGCTGGATAATGAATAAGGAAGACCTTTGAATTGTGCTGTTGGTGAAGAATGTTGAATATACAATGGACTGCCAAAAGAACGAACAAATCTGTCTTGGAAGAAGCACAACCAGCAGAATGCTCCTTAGAAGCAAGGATGGCAAGACTGCGTCTTACATACTTTGGACATGTTGTCAGGAGGGATCAGTTCCTGGAGAAGGACATCATGCTGGGTAAAGTACAGGGTCAGTGGAAAAGAGGAGGACCCTCAACGAGATGGATTGACACAGTGGCTGCAACAGTGGGCTCAAGCATAACAAGGATTGTGAGCATGGTGCAGGACTGGGCAGTGTTTCATTCTGTAGTATGTAGGGTCACTATGATTTGGAACCTACTCGACGATACCTAATAACAACAACAACAACATCCTATGATACCTCTGCAGAACATAAATATAGGGGGCTAGGAGAGAGTGTCTGGATAGGATACTTTAGATTCTTGGTCAGTGTAGGCTGCTTTGAAGAGGTGACATTTAAGCTGAGCCCTAAATGACAAAAAGGAACCACCTTGCAGTGATGTGGGCATTCCAGGCAAGGGGAGCAGCTGTGTACGGGCCCTAAGGCAGGAAGGAGCTTGACATGTCTGAGGAACAAAAAGATGAGACTAGAGAGGTTGGTAGGGAGCAGATCATATAGGGCGTTGTGGACGTTTGGCAAGGAGTTTGGATTGAATGCTAATTGCAATGGTAAGCCAAGGGAGGGCTTTACGCAAAGGAGGCCATGAGCTGGTTTAATGGTTTAAAGTTTCGTTCTGGATGCTGTGAGAAAATGGATTTAAGGAAGGCAAGGGTGGAAGCAGGGATACACTTGGGGAGACCACTGGAGAAGTCTAAGCAAGAGATTATAGTGTCTTTTATAAGGGCGGAGGTAGGGGAGATGGACTGAAGTGGCTGGATTTGGGACGGCACTGGGTTTGGGTATAGAGCTTACAAATCACTAAAACCAAACCCCTTGCTGTGCAGCCGATTCTGACTGATGGGGACCTTATGTGTACAGAGTGGAACTGAGCTCCATAGGGTTTGCTGTAATGTTTATGGAAGCAGATCTCCAGGACTTCCTTCCAAGGTGCTGCTGGGTGGGTTCAAACTGCCAACTTTTCAGTTAGTGATAGAGCACAAACCATTTGTGCCACCCAGGATCTGCCAGCAGATTTGAAATGGGAAACAGAAATCAAAGACGACTTCTAGGCTGTTAAGAGGTGAGAATGTTTTTTCTTTATTGTGATAACTGTGGAAATGATACCAAGGTACTGACCAATAGCAAATGAAACCCGAATCTTTTTCAGAAGTAGGAAAATTGCCTTTATTTCATTCTCTGTTTTTGGAGAGGATCTTGCACCTTGTGATGTTTCCAGGATGAAAATGGCTTTTACAATTTGTTATTCACGAAATGGTAGCTCAAATAATGGCCTGAACGCTTTATCGGTGGTGGAGTACAGTTGCTTACTTTTGTAGAGAGTGTGTTGTTGTTAGGTGCCATCAAGTCAGTTCCGACTCACAGTGACCCTGTGTACTACAGAATGAAACACTGCCCAGTCCTGCACCATGCTCACAATCCTTGTTATGCTTGAGCCTGCTGTTGCAGTCACTGTGTCAATCCATCTCGTTGAGGGTCTTCCTCTTTTCTGCTGACCCTGTACTTTACCCAGCATGACATCCTTTTTCAGGGACTGATCCCTCCTGACAACATGTCCAAAGTATGTAAGACGCAGTCTTGCCATCCTTGCTTCTAAGGAGCATTCTGCTGGTTGTGCTTCTTCCAAGACAGATTTTTTCATTCTTTTGGCAGGCCGTTGTATATTCAACATTCTTCACCAGCAGCACAATTCAAAGGCGTCAATTCTTCGGTCTTTCTTATTCATTGTCCAGCTTTCACATGCATATGATGTGATTGAAAATACCATGGCTTGGGTCAGGCACACCTTAGTCTTCAGGGTGACATCTTGTTTTGTAAAGAGTAAAAGTAGAGGCTCCCAAAAGAGGTTCTTTCCCCTTAGTGGAAAAATATGAGAAATTAACTGTAATTACAGGTTAAGTTGAGCTGCTGAGAGAAACTTGTAAACAAATATACAATGAATACATACATGTGTTCCATCCATACCATACCTTAGCCTACCTACTCTATCCTACTCTTAAATCGTCAGGGATTTCTTGACGTAACAGTAAGCTCCATTTAGAATAGAAAAACACTTTAGAGTTTTTTTTTGTTTTATAAATAGGATTTATAGCCATTGACCAAAATTGTCAAGTTTCTTAAAAATTGGTGGTTGCTCTTGTTGTTAGGTGATGTTGAGCCAGTTCCAACTTCTAGTGACCCTGTGTACATCAGAAGGAAACACTGCCCGGTCCTGCGCCATCCTCATAATTGTTGCTGTGTTTGAGTCCATTGTTGCAGCCACTGTGTCAGTCTACCTCACTGAGGGTCTGTTCAAAATGTGTTTAGTAGAAATCCATGAGAACGCAAAAATGAATTGATTTTACAGTTGAGCTATGAGGAACAAGGGTTTAGATGAGAGAACCAACAAACCTGGTATGTGTATTCTAAGAGGAAACATTGCCAGGCCCTCCACTCTGCTTTGTCCCAAAAGACCAATGAAACTCTAATTGCACAAGTAGTAATAATTAAGAGAGTTCAAAAGCTGTGAAACTGCATTGGGTTGAAAAGTTGGGAGCTGTATTTAGCTGATAATTTTTCGTTTTTTACTCGTTCTTCTTCTCACCTTCCTCTTTATAACTCTTTTTTAAATTATTATAGTATTTTATTGTGTCTTTGAAAGTTTGCACAGCAAATTAGGTTTGCATTTAACAGTTTGTGTACACATTATTCAGTAACATTGACCTCATTTTGCAGAATATGTCACCATTCTTACATTTTCGTTCTAGTTGTTCCATTTTCATTAATCTAGCTCCCTGACTCTCCCACCGCCCCTTACCTTCTCATCTTTGCTTTAGGGTAAATGTTAACTGTCTGGTCTCATATAGATGATTTTTTAAAGGCATGCAGTACTCACGGGCAATGTTGTTTATTTGATGAGCCGATCTGTTATTTAGCTGAGAGGTGACCTCTGGGTGTGGTTTCAGCACAAAGTTTAAAGGGTATCTACCTCAAGGCGATAGTCTCAAGCGTTCCTCTAGTCTCTGCGGGTCCAGTAAGTCTACCTTTTTCTTAAAGAATTTGAGTTTTGTTCTAGATTTTTTCCTATTCTATCCAAGACTTTTGTGTTCCCGTTTTTTTTTTTTTTTAACTCTTATGTGATCTTTCCTTAAGAGCACGTGGAAGGGACATCAGTTCAGACATTAGACCTAGGTTCTGTCATTTATGATTATGTTCCAGTGTCTTTATGAAAGGACTGGAGTTGATTTCCAAAATCTATCTTAATTTAACATTCTAAAATAATACTTAATATAAAATTTGCTTTTACTTTCTTGTTCAGCTTCTTGCCTTTTAGGGTATTTATAATGTTGTTCAGAATATTGTTACAGTTGTGGGACAGAATGAGGCCATGGGCAGTGAGAAATGTCTGATGAGGTGAGTGGGATGTGTTGTGATCTCTAAAGACAAATACATTACTGCTACCCTTTTTTGGTGAATGATACAAATATCTGCTGCAAGAAGAATTTATGAATGGTCATTCAGGATAGAGAGTGAAAATGAAAATTATTCTTGTTAGTATGGGAAGTTTTATGCAGAGGTTATTATCATTTGAATTTTCCTTTGACATCTTAAGGGAAGTTCTGATTATTCTATATAATTTCATCAAAGGTGAATAGGTTACATGTAAAACGTTTTAAGTATCAAAAGAGAGAAATTTTAACTACTACCATATAAATCACCTGAAAGTATCTTTTGGGCGTAGCCCTAACTTCAGGTGGTGTGACTGAGGTACCTCTATGTGCTTCTCCGTGGCTCTACAGTTTGGTTTTGTGTGTGTGACTTTGGTTGGGTCTGGGTGGAGTGCCGGTGCTTGGCCATGAACAAATCATGCTTCCTGACATACCTTCTCCACAGACATCCTTATCGAGGTCACAGAGATTAGATTTCAGGGAGCACTTTCAGAGCATAAGAGGAGAGGAGAGAGAGAATCTGAAAGATGAGTTTTGCACATCACTAAGTATTTCTTTCCAGTTCGATTTTACTTAATCACCAAAAAAAAAATCAAACCTGCTGCTGTTGAGTCAATTCTGACTCATGGTGACCCTAGGGGACAGAGTGGAACTGCCCCATAGGGTTTCCAAGGAGCAACTGGTGGATTTGAACTGCCGACCCTTTGGTTAGCAGCCAAATTCTTAACCACTACACCAGGGCTCTGTTACTCAAGCAGGAGTCCTTAAAAAAAATATTAGTAGAATTCGCATCAAGGAGCCCTGGTGGCACAACAGTTAAGCATGCGGCTGAAAGGTTGACGATTCTAAAGACCTGGTCATCTGGAAAACATTCTGGAGCAGTTCTGCTCTGTCACATGGGGTTGCTGTGAGTCGAAACTGACTCGATGGCACCTAACAAAAACAACAACAGAATTCTCATCTTAAAGTTTGCTTATGTGGCTCTTCTGAAAACCCTAAAGACATCTCTTTTTCCCTTCGAGCAGAAATTATTGCAAGTCTATATTTGGCTGACAGTCATATCATATTACCCTGTGTGGGTGGGAGCACACCCTGAACTCAGAGTCAAGAGAAACATTCTTGTCTAAGCTCTGCTGCTAAACAGCTCGTGACTTTCATTTCTATCTAAACCAAACCCATTGCTGTCAAGTCGATTCTGACTCATAGCGACCCTATGGGACAGAGTAGAACTGCCCCGTAGGTTTCCAAGGAGCACCTGGTGAATTTGAACTGCCCACTTTTTGGTTAGCAGCCATAGGTCTTAACCATTATACTGCTAGGGTTTCTATTCATCTCTATAAGGGGTCAGCAAACTTTTTCTGTAATGGGATTAGTAGTAAATATTTTAGACTTCACAGACTACATATGGTTTCTGTTGAATGTTCTTTGTTTTTTATAACCTTTTAAAAATATAAAAACTATTCTTAGTTCATAGTCCCTGGATAGTGCAGATGGTTAGTTAATGTGCTCAGCCGTTAACCAGAACGTTGGAGGTTTGAGTCCACCCAGAGGTGCCTCAGAAGAAAGGCCTGGCGATCTACTTCTGAAAAATCGGCCATTGAAAACCCTATGGACACAGTTCTACCCTGACACACAAGGGGTTGCCATGAGTCGGAGTCAACTTGACAGCAACTGGTGCTGGTAAATTTTTAGTTGACAGGCCATACAAAAACAGATTGTGGCCTGGATTTGGCTTGCTGGTCTTCGTTTGCTGACCTCTGGTCTTTATAACAGGAAAGGAGAAGGACAAAAAGAAAAGTTAAAAGGAGCAGTTGAACTGAACAATCTTTAAATATATGATTCCGATATATTCTCTCCCTGAGGAATAACCAGCTAAAGATGGTATAAAAAAAAAAAAAAAAGAAAGAAAAGATGGTAGCAAGGGTTTTACTTGTTTTTTCTCTTTTGCTTTAAAAAAAAAAAACTTTAAATATTATGTATTTATTCATGGCATAGTTCCTCTTTTGTAGTTTTCTCAGTTTTAAATTTGATTTCACACCTATCTTCTGTTATTTTTCTCCCACTCTCAGAGCAGATTACTATTTACCATTTGTAGCACTCTCCACATTTCTTACTGCTTACAAATTTCCCAGAAAAGCAAGCAGGGTAGAGGAATGGCTTTCTTTGCAGATGGAGATGTGACCTTTCACTCACACAAAGGGAAGCATCCATTTTATTGCTCCTAGGTGTCCAAGCAAAGAAATCAGCCCTCAGCTAGCAGACCTCCCCACAACACAAAGGAAAATTCTGGAGGGGGCGAGGAGAAGGGAAAGAGAGGTGGTGAGTGAATGTTCAGGAGGACTCCAGTCCTTCCTTTTTGGTGTGTTGCACCCTGGTCATTCACACTAAGCAACTGTCCAAACGTATATTTAAAGAGTCCCCTTAGCCCATATCGGAATGTACTGGAATTTCTCCCTCCACTCAACTTTTCCTCAGGTATGGGTGGAATGACTTCCGGAAGCACAAGGCCAGGAGTAGAGGACATTTTGGGCCAAGCACTCCAAAGTTCCTGACTTCCCCTCCACCCCCCAGAAAGGTCCTGTACCCCTCCTGTTTTTCTCCTCTTCTCTGCCCCTCTTATCTAATATCCGTGGCAGTCTGGAACTGTGGTGCCAATGGTTAATGCACTCTTCTGCTAACTGAAAAGTTGGAGGTTTGAGTCTACCCAGAGATTCCTTGGAAGAAAGGGCTGATGACCTACTTCTGAAAAATCAGCTATTGAAAATCCTATGGAATACTCTGTCTTACCACTTTTAGTGACATGATTTGTTGATACTTTTGTCTCCTTCATGGACTGTGCACTTCTCCAAGGCAGAGGGGTCTTGTTTATCACTCATTGTATCCCAAAGCCTCACTCTTGTTTAACCCTTAAGACAACCCTGTGTGGTTGATACTCGTATATCCAATCTATAAATGAGGACACTAAAGTTCAGAGAAGCTAAGTATCTTTAAAAAAGACCTGGACTTGCTCAATATCATGTAGCTAGTGTAGCAGGGGAAACCCTGGTGGCATAGTGGTTAAGTGCTATGGCTGTTAACCAAAAGGTCGGCAGTTCAAATCCACCCAGCGTTCCTTGAAAACTCTATGGGGCTGTTCTACTCTGTCTTATAGGGTTGCTATGAGTGTCGGAATCAACTAGACAACAAGGGGCTTGATTTTTTTTTTTTTTTTTGGAGTGTAGTAGGAGAGCTGGGATTTTGTCAGTATTTATACACACACACTAGTTATACGTACACAGAAGCCCTGGTGGGGCAATGGGTCAGCACTTGGCTGCTACCATTCGTTGATTGGTGGTTCGAACCCACACAGCAGTTGTACAGAAACAACCTGGTAACCTGCTCCTTTGAAGATTACAGCCTAGAAAACCCTATGGGGCAGTTCTGTTCTGTCACTTGGGATCACTAGGAGTCAAAAATCGACTCAACTGCACCTAACACCGACAACAACAGTTACACATACCTAATGAAATAGCAACTTGCTGTAATTGTAGATATAAGAAATACTTCTACCTAAATTATCTTGTGATTTTGAAGCAGTCGAAAGAAAAATGGACTTAATATCAAAGACCTGGGTTGAAGAATGTTTTAGCTGTTTGCAGCTAAACTGATTCATGGCAAGTTATTCCCTCTAAGCCTTTCTTCATCTTCAAAACGGGCATAAAAATAATTGAACAAATGATTACACTGTATGTGAAAATGGTTTGTGAAAAGGCTATATAACAGGTATGAGTATTACTTTAGTCAGTTTTTCATTTGATTTTACATATGTGGATATGCTGACAGACCAGGGTCTGGTAAGTTATTTTAGCTTTAACAGTATTGTACCTCAGCTTCTTCAGTTACAAATTAGAGCTATTTTGCTTTAGGTTGAAGGAGTAAATGAATTACTATTTAGCATGCCCAGTAGAAGTGCAACATTTAGAATGTCCAGTAAAAGTTTAGGAGTCCAAATTTACCTGTCTTGAAAAGTTCAAACCTTAACTTGAAGTAGAATTTCCTGTGCCAGGTAAATTGGGTCACTTTCTAAGTAAAAGGAGCTTGTATTGCCCCAGTCACAGGGCTTCTTATCCTTCCTTTTGTGAAGCTGTAAACACGATGCTTTCCTGTTCCCTCACTGCTCCCTTGCTGCTTTTGTTACTTGAGGGTTCACTTTGCAGATTTTTTTCCTGAGCCCTATCACTTTTCTTGATAGAATGGCTACTGTTAAGTTGCCGCCTATGGCATTGCTTCCTGTGAGGGAGCTAGTGAGTGTGTGTACAGGAATCATTTGGACAAAATCATTTTGGTTAGAGTATTATAGGGTTTTATGGTCAGCAATACTGGATTCCAATTGCATTGCTTCAGGTGCCTACCTATGAAGAAGGGAGTTTTATTTCATGGACTGATAGAGTTTCAATCTACCATTAGTTTGTATAAAGACTTTTCAGTGAGTTTTAGGTTAGCTATATGTCTTCACCTTCAAATTTCATTTTAAAATAGCTTCACTTATTTAACAGGCTTTTTTTTTTATTTTCTTTTCTCATCATATTTGTTTGGTAAAATTAACACATTCGTTAAGACTGCATCACCTCAAATTAGCATTTCCATGCAATGGTGGGCAGCAAAGCAAATCTGTTCATTAAAGCTTCTTAAGGATTGTGGATCACCACGTGATCAGTTTAGCCTAAGCTGCTGCCAAGATAAACAAACAAATACACTTCCTCTCTTCCCGTTGTTGGCCTGACCAACACTTACACATCTTTGCAACTCACATATCTTTCCTGTGAAGATTTCCTGACTTCCCCATCCAGAAGGGAGCAGTCCCTTCCTTGTGCCCTCACTGTTCCCCAGCCAGACTTCTATCATATCACCTCTACCAGTGGTCCTCAAAATGTAGTCTGTGGACCAGCAGCATCAGTTAAACCCAGGAGCTTGTTAGAAATGGAGAATCTCAGGCCCCACCCCAGAATCACAGTCTCTGGTTGTGGGACCCAGCATTTTAACTAGCCCTGCAGGTGATCCTTTTGCATGCTCAATTTTGAGAAGCCTTGACCAGGGCCTCAGAAGTCTCTGGTACATATGAGGTCATATTTGCATCAGTGCCCAAATCCCACTAGGTCCCTTGCTCACCTACATTTGCCGGACACCCAGATCTTTTCAAGGTTCGTTCCCTTCCGCCTAAGGTATTTCTGGGCATCCCTGGGGCCTGTTCACACATGCTCCTGAATTGATTATGGCTGTGGCTCACCTCTGCTGCTCAAGAGGCTACTTTTAAGTAGATTGTGGTTGTTAATTGCCATGGCGTTGGCTCAGACTTATGGCAACCTAAAGTATAACAGAATGAAACATTGCTCACTTCATGATCGTTAGTTCTACACAAATCGCCTACAATCTAGTCCAATTCCTCAAGTGAGCAAAAGTACAAAACGCATGATGGCCTGGTGGAGTAAAAAGCAGAGACTATGCTGGACATGGGACCTTAGCTGCCCTACAACTTGCATTGGTCAATTGAGTTGCCCAAAAGCAACTTAACAGACATTTACTGAGGTATATCTGTGTGCCAGAAACTATTCCCGGTGAAAGGATAGTGTGGGGGTAGAAGAGACACACATTCTGCCTTCACTGAGTTTAATGAAAAGGGCAGTAGAAGGTTTAGGGCAGCTGTAACAGACTGCAGTGGGATCCTCTGCCTGGCACCCCTTTCTAGGAGTCATCTCTTACCCCCAGTTATTCACATAGTTAACGTTGGTACAACATGACCCAACCCTGAGGTCACAGTTGATTGGTCCAAGAGTGAGCACCAGTCAAGTGGAGCCAATTACTGTCCTCATCTAGGAATTTTTGAAATGAAACTGAGACAGGAAGGCCAAGAATTTCTGGATGTCCGAACTGTAATATGGAGCCCTGGTGGTGCTTACCGACATGTTGACCATTTGAGCCCACCCAGTGGTTCCTCGAGAGAAAGACCTGGTGATCTGCTTCCGTAAAGATTACAGCCCAGAAAACTCTATGGGCAGTTCTACTTTGTCACATGGGGTCACTGTGAGTCAGAATTGACTTGATGGCATCTGACAACAACCACAAACTGTAGTAAAGGAGTCCCTGGGTAGCGCAAACAGTTAAACACTCGACTAGGAAACTCTGGTGGCATAGTGGTTAAGTGCTATGACTGCTAACCAAGAGGTCAGCAGCTTGAATCCACCAGGCGCTCCTTGGAAACTCTATGGGGCAGTTCTACTCTGTTCTATAGGGTCGCTATGAGTCGGAATCGACTCGACGGCAGTGGATTTGGTTTTTTTACTAACTAAAAGGTTGACGGTTGGAACCCACCCAGAGGCGCCTTAGAAGAGAGGATTGGTGATCCGCTTCCAAAAAGTCACAGCCATGAAAACCCTGTGAAGTGCAGCTGTACTCTGAAACACATGGGGTCACCATGAGTCTGAATCAACTCAATAGCAACTGTTTTTTTTTTTTTTTTTAACTGTGGTGTATAAAGCTTGGGAGCTGTTAGCAGCCATGATTCTCACCAACAGGCCTGGAGGAATGGAGGAAGCTACAGCATAGCAAATGGGAAGAAAAAGCCAATACTCAGAGGAGCAGATACCAGACATGGAAAGTTCTGGCAGCTTTTAAGTTTCTGGTTAGAGTTCTTCCTGAGATCCAGCTGGGGTACCCAGAATCCTAACAATAAGTTCCTCTTTTTTGCTTAAGCTAGTTTGGGTTGAATATCTGTTGCTTGGCACCCAAAAACAAAAAAACCAAACCCAGTGCTGTCGAGTCGATTCCGACTCATAGTGACCTTATAGGACAGAGTAGAACTGCCCCATAGAGCTTCTAAGGAGCGCCTGGTGGATTTGACCTGCCGAGCCTTTGGTTAGCAGCCATAGCACTTAACCACTATGCCTCCAGGGTTTCCTGCTTGACATCAGAGCAGTTTTTTCTAATACAGACATGTATATCATGAGACCTAACCCAAAGTCAGGATTCAGAGAGGCCACTTGCAACATATTTTTCCACAGATAGTGTTGTAATTGTTGATTAAATTCCCAGGATAGCCCACAAATGATTCTTGAACCCATAATTAAAAGGTCGCTTAAATTGATACTTCTCCTTAGACTTTATTTATTTATTTATATTGAAGGCCTGTTGTATTCCAGGGGCTTGTCTAGGCCTTGGGGAAATAAAAGTGACTACAGTGGACTGGGCCTTGGATGTGTTTTTTTCTCTGGTGGACCACTAGTAGACACTTGCTATCGTTGTCACACACTCTGCTGTTTCCTCCCAGGTTTTGGCTTCCTTATGAGTTAAGTAGACTTTGATGGGTTATTTGGAGAAATTAACTTTAAATGACATTGTTTCCATGGTAAATGCATTTCCTAGTTTGTGGAGAGGAGAATTTGTGGCCTTTGACTGTAGCAGTTCATTAATTCAACAGATATCCAATTACCTTCTACATGTCAGGCATTGTTGCAAGCTTTGGAAATAGGGTGATGCCAGATGCAGAAAAGGGTCTGTCGTCATGGAGCTTAAATTTTTGTGGGGTGAGATGGACAATAAACAAATGAACAAATAAATGAATAATTTAGTTAGTGATAAGTGCTGTGAAGAAAAAAAGAGTATGGTGTGGAGAATGGTGATGGGTAGGGTGGAGAGTGAGTACAGTTCAGGGAAGGTGTCACTGAAGAGGGACTTCTGAGCTGAGATGCCCCTGCGACTGGCCCAGGGAAAGAAGGGAATGCAGTGCTTCCAGCGACATGCCTCTCCATACTTCTCAGCCGTGGGCCCTGAGGAATAGTCACTTCGCCTATAGGAGGGAGTCAGCGTCCCAATATGGTGGCTCCTAGCCACATGTGGCTATTGAGCACTGAATGTGCTAGTCTTAATTGAAATGTTCTTTGAGTATAAAATACACACCAGATTTCGAAGGGTTAGTATAAAACAAAGAATCTAAAGTATTTCAATAACTTTTATATCGATTGCATAATGGATCGATAACATCTGTTGTATAAAACATGTTGTTAAATTTCAGTGGTTTCTTTTTGCCTTTTTTACGACTACTAGAAAAGTTTAAATTATGTATGTGGTTGGTATTAGGTTTCTACTGGACAGAGCTGGTATAGATGAATTAGCAAGTGCTTTGGAATCAGACTGATGTCGTTTGAGTGCCAATTCCACTACTTATTAGTGTTTTGTTTTACTTTGAACAATTTATTTGATTCTCCTTGGTCCTTTATCACCTGTCAGATGGAATTAACAATACTACCTCATAGGGGTGTTTGGAGGATTAACTCAGATTTGGTAGAGTATCTACTGTGTGCTAAAAAAGTAGCCTTTAATTAACAAATGTTGTTTCCCTTTTCCAGCTTGCTGAGGTGACAGAAGTTGGTCATGCCTGCCCGTGGGTACTTGGGAATTATGTTTGGAACTCAAAGAATGACTGTTGAGAAATTGCTGTGTAGGTTCATGACACTGTATTAACTTGCATTTTTTCCTTATTCCTTTCACTTGAGGTTTCTGAAATCTTTTCTATAGGATGAAAATAATTATTCCCATTTTACAAATAAACAGATTTCTGATATCCAAAGTAGCCCTGTAGATTTCTCTAGTCACACAGAGCCTGACCTCATGTTTCCTGCATCCAGGCTAATAATGTTGTCTTTCTCCGCTTGGTAGGCAAGTCCTTCCGGTGGAAGCCCTGAATGGGAATGCTGGTGCCAGGTTCCATTTGAGACCTTCAATGCCCAAATGATGCCTTATCCTCTGAATGTTTTAGATACTCTTGTTTCTACAAAAGTGACAAAGGAAAGTGACAATAGCAGAATCCTGAAGACCTTGTTTATGCTTCCAGGGATTAGGTAACTAGAGGCCCTTCTGGCCCAAGGCCATTTTAGATAGTGATTCATTGGAATAAAATGCTGATGGTTTCTTTATTTTGGCAGAAACACAGAGGTACTTCCTTCCCAAGTGGCCATTATTTCTGTGCCAGTAATGTATGCACTATGGCTGGCGGTTTCTGGACTTCAAATTGGGACACTGGCAGCCATGATGATATCATTTGAAAGACTGAATTTGGCTCCCTTTTTCAATAGTCACCAGAAATCAATAGCATACAATAAGAAAGTTTGCTTCAATTCTAGTTCAATCCAAATAACGTTTATTGAGTCAAGTATCTTGCCAATGTTGAAAAAAATGATTTTTTAATTAAATAGTATTTTTTGTTTCTTTTTAGAGTAATAGCATAGTGATATGCCAGGGTAGAGAAGGATTTCTTAAACAAGACATTAAAAAGCATAAATAATAAAAAGATAGATAAATTAGACTACATCAAAATTAAAAATGTAATACAATATATAGTTTAAATCAGTAATATGTTTAGTCATTCTGCAAATATTTATTGCCTACAATGTGCCAGAAGCTCTTCTGGGCTCTGAGGCTATAGCAGCGTATAAAAATCCCTGCTCTCATACACTTACGTTTTAGTAGGGGGAGACAGATAATAAACTAAAGTTGAGAACATGCAGAGTGTTTTCAGTACTATCAGTATTGCTATGAAAAAATATCAATGACCACAATAGAGAAAAAGCAGGGAAAGGGAATAGGGACTGTTGAGATTGTAAATACAGTTGCTAAGAAAGGCTTACTAAGAAGGTGAGCAAAGACTGAAGAACTTGAGGTGGTAGCATGTGGCTATCATGGGAAAGAATGAGCCGCACTGAGGAAACAGCATGTGGAAAGGTTCAGAGGTGGGGGTATGCCTGGTTTGTTCAAGGACCAGCAAGACCAGTGTGTAGCTGGAGTGGAGTAAGTTGGAGGGAGAGTAGTGGGAGATGAGGTGACCTGGTCCCTCTTGCAAGGCCTTACAGGCCATTGCAAAGATTTTGGCTTCTACCTGAGAGGGCTGGAAAGTCATTGGAGGATTCTGACCGAGAAATTACATGATCTTACCCTGACAGCGTATTGGTTAGGCACTTGGCTGCTAATCGAAAAGTTGGTGGTTTGAACCCACCAGCGGTTCTATGGGAGAAAAGACCTGGTATTTCTGTTCCTATAAGAATTATAGCCTAGGAAACCCTATGTGGCAGTTCTGTTTTGTACAAGGTTGCTATGAATAGGAATTGACTCGACAGCCCACAACAACAACACGATGGCTGTGTTGAGAATAGACTTTGAAGGGCAGAGGGACCAGGTCGGAGGCTACTGATCATCCATTTGAGATATGATGGTGGCTTGGATGAGGGTGATAGTGGTGGAGTAGTGAGACGGCACTCAAGTTTTAGATATGTTTTGATATATTTTATATTTTACAAAGGTAGAACCAACAGAATTTGATGATGGATTAGATGAGGAGGTAAAAGAAAGAGAGGAGTTAAGGGTACTGCCAAAGTTTTTTAGTCTAAGCCATTGGAAGGATGGAGTTGCTGTTTATTAAGATGAGCAAGATTGTGGGAGGGGCAAATTTGGAGGGAAAAACCGGAGTTCATTTTTTGGACATATTGAGTTGAAGATGTCTATTAGACATTCAGGAGCCCTGGTGGCATTGTGGTTAAGAGCATGGCTGCTAACCAAAATGTTGGCAGTTCAAATCCACCAGCTGCTCTTTGGAAACCCTGTGGGGCAGTTCTACTCTGTCCTATAGGGTAGCTATGACTCAGAATTGACGCGACGGCAGTGGATTTGGTTTTGATTAGATGTTCAAGTAGAGATCTAAAGGGGCAGAAGAACATATGAGACTGGAGTTCAGGAGAGAGATCTGGGCTGGAAAGCCTGCCTTGATTTTTCATAGGATAATATGATGACACATAAGTTTAATGTTAATTCTTACATATTAAGCTATTTTTAGTAAAAATGTAAATAAATATTATGATGGTGGGTAATTTTATAAAGTGTAATCAACTTAAAAAAGAATATTAACTACTGAGGCTTATTCTGACCTACTCTTTAAGAATAATTTTAGTTGTCACAGATTTAGAGCACTGTTGCTCTATTTTTAATAACTGATATAATTAACCCTCTTTCTTCTTACTAATAACAAGAATTTAAGATGTCAACAGGGTAATTCCCAGGGGTCAACAGCTTGTTTCCCAGGAGATCTCCACATTTAAACCTGATGCAGTCACCAGTAACTATCCTTTACCAAGGTAAACAGCATGAGTTCCCTGCTGAATTCCCACCCTTTTAATTATATTAGAAACAGCATTGGTATGGTTTCATTGGCCATTCACTGAGGAACAGATGGCTGCTTAGATTTCAGTTGAAGTTGTAGGTTAATTATGGAGACTCTGTCTGAATCACCAAACAATCTGTTTTGGGAACCTGTACCTTCATCTTTCAATAGTATTGTAGCTACCTTTAGGGTCACATGGATGACTTTGGGTAGCCTGGGCTTGTATCTATCTGCTAGTGACAATTATGGAAACCCTGGTGGTGTAGTGGTTAAGTGCTAGGGCTGCTAACCAAAGGGTCAGCAGTTCGAACCTGCCAGGCGCTCCTTGGAAACTCTATGGGGCAGTTCTACTCTGTCCTGTAGGGTTGCTATGAGTCGGAATCGACTCGACAGCACTGGGTTTTTTAGTGACAATTATTTAAGTACCATTTCTTAGGGCCGTGATCTGACTTTAATATTTGATGTTCTTTGTTTCCTCTTGCTCCTTTGTTGTTTCAAATGGAGTTAGACCTTATGAATCCCTGTTATTTTGGGACACACTTTGATAATGTACTCACCTGCCTTTGGTGTAAGACCAGGCTAAGTATGACTTGGCCAAAACCACAATTTCCTCAGGTTAAAAATAGGCATGTCTGTGACTTTGAGTATCCTTCAGCTGCTCACACTGGGGCATTTTAGGCTTTTGGCATATTGACTGCTCCAAAATGGCCAGTTTCCATGATTCCCAGTGTCCTTTGATGGTTTGCCCTAATGAGACCTGGCTCTCTTTCCTGTGACTTACAGGCTCAAGAAAAGAGGCTCTGTGTTGGTTAGCAGACACTGAGACTTCCCTGGGCCAAGCCAGCAGAGTTCAATTTGACACTCACTGGGCTAAATTAAGTGAGCAGCATGCTGGCAGCGGGACAGACTGACCAACTGTGTATCATACAATGCCTTATGTGTTGCTATGGTCTAACTCTGAAACTGGATGTGTTTCGATTAGCAGAGCCGATTGAAATAATGTGCTGGAGAAATCATATGTATGTAATTTTTGGCACCAGATGTTGGTCCTTGGAAACCAGTTGTGTGGTGTTTTTCCAACCAAATTATTTCTAGAAAATGAATGAGTTTTTGTGAAAAGTCATAATTATAAAATTTCAACATCTGTAAGAACTAACCTTGCTTGAATAGCATACATAGCTAAATTCAATAATTTATTCCATTTTAAGTGGCAGTGTATACAAATTGGAAAACCTGGTGGCATAGTGGTTAAGAGTGCAGCTGCTAATCAAAAGGTTGGCAGTTGGAATCCACCAAGCACTCCTTGAAAACCCTATGAGGCAGTTCTACTCTGTCTTGTGCGGTCGCTACCAGTCTGAATCAACTCGACGGCAACAGGTTTGGTTGTTTTTTTTTTTTTTGGTATACAAATTGTCCCTAGGTTAATTATGAAAAGTTTGGTATTTTAGAGATACAAAGTAAGCAGTTATAGAACTAGAGCAGTTAATGAATTTAAATTAACAATCTTGTTTTTGCTGCTTCCTCTCTACTTTCTACTCCTGTCTTAGTCATCTAAAAAAAAAAAAAACTAGTGCTGCTATAATAGAAATACCACAAGTGAATGGCTTTAACAAAGAGAAATTTGTTTTCTCACAGTCTAGTTTTTTTTTTTTTTTTTTTAGTAGGCTAGAAGTCTAAATTCAGGGCGTCAGCACCGGGGAAAGGCTTTCTCTCTCTGTTGGCTCTGGAGGAAGGTCCTTCTTGTCAATCTTCGCCTGGACTAGGAGATTTTCTGTGTAGGAACCCTGGGTCCAAAGAACGCGCTCTGCTCCTGGTGCTTCTTTCTTGGTGGTATGAGGTCCCAATCTCTCTGCTTGCTTCCCTTTTATCCTTTGTAAGATAAAAGGCTGGGCAGGCCACACCCCAGGGAAACTCCCTCTACATGGATCTCACTCTAATCCTCTTAAAATAAAATTACAATCACAAAATGGAGGACAGCCACACAATACTGGGAACCATGGCCCAGCCAAATTGATACTCACATTTTTGGGGGGACATAATTCAATCCATGACATTCTACCCTTTGGCTCCCCCAAAATCACATCCTTGCAACATGCAGAACATATTCATCCCATCATATCATAGCAAAGGTCTTAACTCTAAGTCCAGAATCCAAAATTTCTTCTTCATCTGCGACATCTATAATACAAGTTATCTGTTTCCAAAGGTACAGTGGCAGAACAGTCTCAAGCTAGACATTTTCATTACAAATGGGAGAAACTGTAGGAAAAGAAGGGATAACAGGCACCAAGTGAGTCAGCAGAACACATTACATTAGCCCTCAAGGCTTTGAAAATAATCCTTCGTTCTCTGAGACAATTTATACAAAGGCCCTGCCGTCTAGACTATAGGCATTGGCTATGCTCTCCAGATTCTGATTGGAGGCCCCTCCGCCCTGGGCTTCAGTTCCGCCTTTCAGGCCCACTGGGACAGCAAATGTGTTCCCTTTACTTTAGGCACACCATTCTCTTAGTCTATCTGAGCAGTGACTCTCCCCTTAGGAACACCAGAGGCCATGGCTTCACCCTTTGAAACCCCAGAAATCATGGCCTTACCTTTTGAGATTGAGGTGTTTCGGCTTTTTGTGTTCTTTGTCTCTTCAACATTTGCTTCTTGGTTTCTTGGCATCTCAGCTCCTCAGGCCTGATGCCTACATCTGCCCTGCTGGGGCAAGTGTTCCAAAGCTCTGTAGCTCCATTGATAAGTGACTAGAGGCACCCCACTCAGCCCCGAAGCCTCCTGAGCACAGATACTCAGTTCTCTTTCTCCATGGGTTGGCAAGCCTAGCTCTACCGGTAAGTGCCCGGAGGCACCCCACTCTGCCAAGAAGCCTCCTGCCCACAGGTACTCAGCTCTCTCACTCCATGGGTGGGCTCCAGTGCTGCCTTGTACTCGTCTCCAGTTCTGCTGCTGCTCTCTTCTGTCGCTGCAACTCCTTTATTCATTTACAGTTTCAAAACCACTTCCACATTTTAGGTAACTGTTAGAGCAGATAACTCTACTCCTTTTTTTTTGTTGTTAGAGAGCACTCCACTCCTGGTACCAGATTCTTAGTCATCTAGTGCTGCTATAATAGAAATACCACAAGTGGATGGCTTTAACAAAGAGAAATTTGTTTTCTCACAGTCTAGTAGGCTAGAAGTCTAAATTCAGGGCATCAGCACCAGGGAAAGGCTTTCTCTCTCTGTCAGCTCTGGAGGAAGGTCCTTCTCATCAGTCTTCCCCTGGACCAGGAGCTTCTCTAAAGGAATCCTGGATCCAGGGATGCACTCTGCTCTTGGTGCCTTCTTTCCTGGTGGTGTGAGGTCCCTATCTCAGAGGCTTGCTTCCCTTTCCTTTTATCTCTTGTAAGATAAAAGGTGGTGCAGGCCACACCGCAGGGAAACTCCCTTTACATTGAATCAAGGATGTGACCTTAGTAAGGGTGTTACAGTCCCACTCTAATCCTGTTTAACATAAAACTACAATCACAAAATAGAGGACAACCACATAATACTGGGAATCATGGTCCAGCCAAATTGATACACACATTTTTTGGGGAACATAATTCAATCCATGACAACTCCTCCCCCTACCAGCCTGTCAGTGGGAAGATTTAGGGCTCCCTTATTAAATTAAATGTGACCAGGGAATAAAAACATAATATTTTACAGGTAAATAAGCAAATGCAATTTTTAATAATTTATTTTATTTTTGTTGTTGAGGATATACATAACAGTAAAAAAAAAAAAAGAACATGTATCAATTCAGTAATTTCTACATGTACAATTCAGTGATACCGATTGTGTTCTTCAAATCGTGCAACCGTTTTCACCCCCCCTTTCCCAATTGTTCCTCCCTAATTTACATAAACTCACTGCCCTCTAAGCTTCCTGTCTAACCTTTCGAGTTGCTGTTGTCAATTTGATCCCGTATAGATAGTTCCTTAAAAGAGATGATGCTCAAGGCAGACATTCTTTATTAATTAGTAAATAGTTATCAATTAATAAGTAATTACTATTGTTTGCTTTAAAGAAGACTTCAGGGGATAGTTTTGGTTAAGATTTAAAGATTATCTCAGGGCAGTAGTTTCAGAGGGGTTCATCCAGCCTTAATGGCTCCAGAAAGTCTGGATTCCATGAGAATTTGAAATTCTTTTGTGCAGTAAGTGCAAGTCTTTTTTTTTTTTTTTTTTTTTTTGAGAACAAGCCCCTGTGAGCTCATTTCTGCTCTAGAAGATCTTTTTTTAAATTTTTTATTGTACTTTAAATGAGGATTTAGAGAGCAAATTAGTTTCTCATTAAAGAATTAATATACATAATGTTTGTGACATTGGTTGCCAACCCCACGATGTGTCAACACTCTCCCCTACTTGACCTTGGGTTCCTCATTACCAGCTTCCTGTCCCTTCCTTCCTTCTTGTCCTTGTCCCTGGGTTGGTGTGCCCATTTAATCTCATTTTGTTTTATGGGCTTGTCTAACCTTTGGTTGAAGGGTGAACTTCAGGAGTGACTTCAGTACTGAGTTAAAAGGGTGTTGGGGGCCATACTCACATAGTTTTTCCAGCTTCTGTCAGACCGGTAAGTCTGGTCTTTTTTTGTGACTTTGAATTTTGTTCTACATTTTTCCCCCACTCTATCTGGGACCCTCTATTGTGAGCCCTGTCAGAGCAATTGGTGGTGGTAGCCAGGCACCATCTAGTTGTGCTGAACTCAGTCTGGTGGAGGCTGTGGTAGTTGTGGTCACTTAGTCCTTTAGACTAATCTTTCCCTTGTGTCCTTGGTTTTCTTCATTTTTCTTTGTTGCAGACAGGCGGACACCAGTGGAGTATCTTATATAGCCACTCACTAGCTTTGAAGACCCCAGACGCTACTCTCCAAAGTAGGATGTAGGACATTTTCTTTATAAACTATGTTATGCCAATTGAGCTAGGTGTTCCCTGAGACCACGGTCCCAGCACTCAGCCCAGTAATTTGGTCTCTCCAGGAGTTCGGATGTGTCTATGAAGCTTCCATGACCTTGCCTTGGTCAAATTGTGCTGGCTTCCCCAGTTTTGTGTACTGTCTTACCCTCCACCAAATTTATCACTTATCTATTGTCTAATTAGTGTTTTTCCTGCCCTACCTTTCCGCTCCCTCATAACCATCAAAGGTTGTTTCTTTTTTATGTGTAAACCTTTTCATAAGTTTTTGTAATAGTGGTCTCATACAATATTTGTCATTTTGTGATTGACTTATTTCATTCATTCAGCATAATGCCCCTCCAGATTCATCCATGTTGTGAGACTTTTCACGGATTCATCATTATTCTTTATTGTTGCGTAATATTCCATTGTGTGTATATACCATAGCTTGTTATCCATTCATCTGTTGATGAGTACTTAGGTTGTTTCCGTATTTTTGCTGTTGTGAACAAGGCTTCAGTGAACATGGGTGTGCCTATGCCTATTCATGTGATGGCTCTTATTTCTCTAGGATATATTCCTAGGAGTGGGATTGCTGGATCATATGATATTTCTATTTTTAGCTTTTTAAGGAAGTACCAAATCATTTTCCAAAATAATTATACCATTTTGCATTCCCACCAGCAGTGCAAAAGAGTTCCAGTCTCCACGCAACCTTTCCAACATTTGTTGTTTTCTGTTTTTTTGATTCATGCTGGTAACGTCAGGGTGAGATGCTATCTCATTATAGTTTTGATTGGCATTTCTCTAATGGCTAGTGATCATGAGCATTTCCTCATGTGTCTGTTAGCTGCCTGAATGTCTTCTTTCATGAAGTGTCTGTTCATTTCCTTTGCCCATTTTTTAATTGGATTATGTGTTTTTTTGTTGTAGAGGTGTTGGATTTTCCCATGGATTTCGGAGATTAGACCTTTGTTGTATTTGTCATAGCCAAAATTTTTTTTTCCCAGGCTGTAGGTTTTTTTTTTTTGTTTTTACTCTTTTGGTGAGGTCTTTTGTTGAGCATTAAGTGTTTAATTTTTTAGAAGATCCCAGTTATCTAGCTTATCTGCTGGTGTTTGTGTGTTATTAGTTATGGTTTGTATTCTGTTTATGCCGTGTATTAGGGCCTCTAGTGTTGACTCTATCTTTTCTTCTATGATCTTTATAGTTTTTGACCCATTTTGAATTATTTTTTGTGTATAGTGTGAGGTATGGGTCCTTTTTTTTTTTTTTTTTAACAGATAACATTTAGTTTGGCAGCACCAGTTTTTAAAAAGACTGTCTTACCCCCATTTAATGGACTTTGGGCCTTTGTTGAAGATCAGGTGACCATAGGTGGATGGATTTACATCTGGGTTCTCAATTCTGTTCCATTGGTCAATGTGTCTGTCATTGTAGCAGTCCAAGGCTGTTTTGACTACCGTAGTTGTATAAAAACCCACTGCCGTTGAGTCAGTTGTATAGTAGGTTCTAAAATCGGGTAGTGTGAGGCCTCTGTCATGGATTGGATTGTTTCCTCCAAAAATATTTGTCAACTTGGCTAGTCCATGATTCCCAGAATTGTGTGATTGTCCATCATTTTGTCATCTGATGTGATTTTCCTGTGTTGTAAATCCTGTCACTTTGACGTTAATGAGCTGAATTAGCAGCAGTTATGTTGATGAGATATACAAGATTAGATTGTGTCTTAAGCCAACTCTCTTTTGAGATATAAAAGAGAGAAGTGAGCAGAGAGACATGGAGACTTCACACTACCAAGAAAGAAGCACCAGGAGCATAGCACGTCCTTTGGACCCAGCATCCCTGCTGAGAAGCTCCTTGACTAGGGGAAGGTTAATAACAATTAGGGTCGCTATGAGTTGGAATTGGCTTTATGGCAACAGGTTTAGTTTTTTTTGGTTTATTGCATTCTTGCCTGCATGATCGCTGCTGAGTAATCAGAGCTTGGTCTTACTGTTTTCTCTTCGTATGTGACTTTTTGTTTTCCTTGAACTGCTCTCTGGAGCCTTTTCTTTGTCTTTGGTTTTGACAAATGTGGTTATGATATGTCTTGTTGATTTTCTTTTGTGGTCTATCCTGTGTGGGGCTTGTTGAGCTTCTTGGATGGTCAGCTTTTAATCTTTCATGATATAAGGGAAGTTTTCTCTCAGCAAATCTTCAATGATCCTCTCTGTTTTCTCTTTTCTCCCTCTGTTCTGGAACTCTAATCACATGCGAATTTTTGCTTTTGATTGTATCCCATGTCGTTCTCAGGGTTCCTTCATTTTTTCTCCATTCTTTTCTCTGATTTTTCCTCAAGCAAAATGATATCCAAGAATTTGTCTCCAATTTCTCTGATCCTGTCTTTCATTGTTTCAGATTTGCTCTTAAAACTGTCTATGGCACTATCCATTTCTGAAATCTTATTGTTTATCTTTTGGGTTTCTAACTGCTGTTTTTGTATGATTTCTAGTTGTTCATTTATTTTGACATTTTGTTCCTGTATTATTTTCCTGAATTCTCCCATTGCTTTGTGTTTTCCCTGATTTTGTCTGTATTTTTCATGATTTTTGTCTATTTTTCCCTTATTTTTTTTTCCTGCATTTTCCTTCATCTTTTGGAGAGCCCTGAATATTAGAATTTTGAATTCCCTATCAGGTAGTACCACTGCCTTTTCTTGTACCAGAACGTCATCTGGTGTCTTATTTTTATCGTTTTCTGGAGCTATCTTGTCCTGTTTTTTAAATATGTTTTGATATCTTCTGCTGTCTTTGGGATATTCAGGAATTATTTTCTTCATTTGATTGTAGATTTGTTTGTTTCATCCTGCTTTTTTGTTTTATTTGGTTATATCTGGGTCAGTGGGTTGGGCATGCTTTGTTGCTTATTCATCCATGGGGACAATACTTCTCACCAGCTTGTCCAGGTAGACAGGGCTGGTCACTCAGCTGTGGTGCAGCAGGGCACGCCCAGCACGGGGGTGGGGCAGGGATGGGTCATTTGTGGCATGTACTGTGGCTAACAGGGCAGGGCCAGGGGATAGTACAGGACATGGTCCTGTGGTCCACGCTTATTCTGCTCTGGTGTGTGGTGCTCAGTGTGCAGTACAGATAAGCAGAAGGGAAGGGAGAAGATGTGATGTGGGGAGCTAAGTGGGTGAGAGAAAGAAGAGAGAGAAAGAGGAGCAAAAAAAAGAAAAAAGTGAATAAAATGGTGGCGCAGTTGAATTTGGCAGGTGGGACAGACCTGGCAAGGCCATGTGCTGGTGGCTCTTTAGCTAAACAGTGCACCTTGGCCTGTCGAGAAGGGGCATGGGTGGCACATGGGGGTATGTTGTCAGGAGAAAAGAAAGGAAAGAAATGAAAGACGGAACAAAATCAAAACTACAATAACAACAACAAAAAGTAAATATAGTGCCGGGGAGCTGGCCATTTGGGTTGAGGAGGAATTGGCTTGGCGGTGAGTTGATGTCTTTTGCTAAGCAGCATGGCACGGCTGGTCGGGAAGGAGCAGAGGCAGTGAAGGGCCTAGATGGGAGGGAGAAGGAGAAGGGAGAAGTGGAAAAATAAGATGCTAAGGGAGCCAGCCTGTGGGGGCGATGCAGACCCAGGGGGGCCATCTGCCAGAGGCTCTCTCGCTGAGTGGTACAGCATAGCCCATGGAGAAGGGGTGGGGGGAAGGCAGCACACAGGGCTAGGTAGGTGAGAGAAAGGAAAGGAAGGAAGGGAGAGAGAAGAAACAACAACAACAACAAAACCAAAAGCAAAAACAAACATAAGAAAAAGAAAGAAAATAAATGTGCTGAACGGGCCTGACAGTTGAGGTGGCATGGACCCTAGGAGGCCCTGTGCCAGTGGCTCTTTAGCCAAGTGGTGTGGCACAGCCTGTCAAGAAGGCATGGGGGTGGCACATAGGGCTAGGTGGACAGAAGAAAGAAAGAGAAGGAAGAGAGAGATAAAGAACCGAAAAAAAAAATGGCACTGAGGGAGCCTGCTGGTGGGGTGGTGTGGCCCAGGGGAACCCGTGTGCTGGTGGCTCTTTAGCCAAGCAGTGTGGCATAGCCCATCAAGAAGGGGCAGAAATAGCATAGGTGGCTAGGTGGGCAGGAGAAAGGAAAGGAAGAAAGGGAGAGATAAGAAACTGAAAAAAAACCCCAAAACAAAAACAAACGGATGGTGCTGAAGGAGTCGGCCAGTGGGGGCAGGGCGAATCCAGGCAGCATGAGCTGGTGTGTCTCCAGTCAAGCCACCGTGGCCCATTGGAAAGTGGTGCAGGTCAAGCAGAGAGAAGAAGGATGGTGGATGGGAAAGTGTGTATCTGTGGTTACCCAGTGCCCTCTTTCCTGTTGGGGGCTCCATGAAGTTGCCTTTCTGTGCTCCCCGTCTACAACCCTTGGTGGCTGAGGTCCAAGATGGCAAATCCAGGCAGCAATAAGCTCGCATCTCTCTGGCCAGGCAACCCTGCCCATTGGAAAGCAGCAGAGGCTTCACACAAGGAAGAAGGGTGGGGAGTGGGAAAACATGTATCCCTGGTTATCAAGTGCTCTGTCTTCTGTTGGGAGCTCCATGAAGTTGCCTTCCCATACTCCCTGTCTGCATTCCTTAGTGACTGATATACAAGGTGGTGAATCCATGCCACATTAGCTTGTAGGGAACCTCCACTCTGTAGCCTTCCTCGTTCTCTGTTCTCAGTTTCTTATTCCATTTGGTGCTTGATCAAGTTCTTTATCCTTTCATTTGACAGGGTTCCAGGGGTGATGTTTGTATCTGTTTTACTTAGTTTTTCAGGTCTTTGCTGTAGAGGGACGGTGCTTCTGTCTATAGTGCCATGTTGGCTCTGCCTCTAAATGTAAGTCTTAAAACCTCAATTTGGTTTAAAAATAAGGTGAGTGGGGAAACCATGCCTTTGTCCCTCTGCTCCAGTGCCAGAGCCACAATTGAGATGGGGAGATGAAGAGCTCAGTAGAAAACCATGTGATTTGAGATCTGGAAAGGACCACAGAAATCATCCACTGCAATTTCCTTATTTATAGAGATGGAAACTAACACCTGTAGTGTTTAGATGATTCACCCAGAGTCTCCGGATGGGTTATCGGCACATCCATACCCAGAGCCTAGGTCTCTTACCTTCTAGTTCAAGGCAGGGCTCAACTCTTTTTCTTCCCAAGGTTATATCAACATATAATCAAGTTGCACTGTTTTGGCAAAATGGATATAGAGAAGCAACCTGATGTTCTTTCTACCTCCCTTCTGTCCTTTTTTTTTTTTTTTATTATGAAGTATTTTCCACATATAAAAAGACTCTAAGAATAACAATAATCTCCTGTGCACCCACCACCCACTTTAAGCTATTAACCTATTACAAATTGAGTTGAAGCTCCTTCCCTGGTCACGTTTCTCTCCCTTCTCCTTGAGGTGATTACAATCTTAATTTGGTAGTCAGTATTCCCATGCATATCTTCCTACTTTAATTAAAATGAATATATTATTAAGCAATGTGTAGTATCACTGCACATATATTGAACATAATATTAAAAATGTAATGTTGACTTATCCTTTTCAACTTGTTTTTATTCCATTCAGCTTTGTTTATGAGACTTATTAAAAAAAACTTGTTGCTGTATATATTACTCCATTTCATTCATTTTCACTGCTATATAGTTTTCTGTTTTATGACTATACTCCACTTCCCTATTCTTATGCTGATACTTAGGCTGTTTTTAGCTTGCCCCTATCAAAAATGATGCTGTTATAAATATTCCTATATATGTTTCCTTGTGCATATATGTGAGCATTTATAGGCATAAGGTGTATACAGTTTTAGTTTTTCCAGGTACTGTCAAATGTACTACAAAGTGGTTATATCAGTTTACACTCCCACTTTCATAGTAGGAGTTCCTTTTGTTCCACATCATTGGCAGTATTTATGTTTTGCCAGTCTGATGCATTTTAATTTCTCTGGTTATGAATGAATGCCAGCATTTCATGTTTACTGTCCACTGGGTTTTTTTAAAAAGTGTATCTTTTTTCCCCCTTAATCAGAGTCACAGATCTGGGGTAGACTGAGTGCTCCTAATATCCATCTCCTTCATTTTACAAATGAGGAAACTGGGAATATAGAAATTTAGTGACTAGTTCGTGGTTCCCAAATAAACAAAAACCCAGGTGCCATGACACCTGGCCCACTGTTTTTTCTATTATACGAAATGGTCAAATCAATTGTTTGAAAGAATTACCTTTTTGGTATCATTAAGAATTGAGTCTAGGGCCAAACTAGACTGGTCAGAAGAGTTTAATTAGTGGGTTCCTGGCAGATGCAAATGATTAATATGCTCAGCTGCTAACTGAAAGGTTGGAGGTTTGAATCCACTCAGAGTCAACTCAGATGAAAGGCCTGGTGATCTCCTTCTGATAAATCAGCCACTGAAGACCCTATGGAGCACAATTCTACTCTGACACACCTAGAGTCGCCATGAGTTGGAGTCAAGTCGATTAGATGACAACTCTATGTGTGTGTGTGTAACATATGTGATTTTGTTGTATCTGAACTTTCTAAAAACCCAAATCACCACCTGTTTGCTTAAAACCCTTCAGGGCTTCCACTTGCTCCCCACAAAGTCATAACTGTTTAACTTTGCCTACTGGCTTACTTTTGGCTTCATACCTGCTGAACTGCCTTCCTCAACAGAGCTGTTTCATTATTGCTGTTCTCTCTGTCTGGAGTTATCTCCCTCTGTCTCATCATTGAGGTCTCTGCTCCAGCTGTCACTTCCTCAGGGCAGCCTTACCTGACTCTGCTCCTAGGCCACATCCTTGCTTTATGCTCGCAAACCCTATACCTTCCCTTCATAGCATTCATCAGTTGCAAATTTTCAATTTTGTGTATGATTATTTATTACCGTCTCTCTTCCCTACTGTTCCTTAAGTCCCATGTGGTCAGGGACTGTTTCTGTTTTTGCTTGCCCTTCTATCCCTAGCTTCTAGCAGTGTGCTTGACATATGGTTGGAACTCAATCAATATTTGTGGAATGAGTGAATGAATAAATGGTCAGAGTCTTTAAAAAGCCCATCTTATCTAACTTCCTGGAGGCAAAACCTGTATCTAATTGGACTCACCCATTCCTGTCTTAACCTAGCCCTACAACTGTATTCTTTAGGAAAGAACATATGGACTGTATTAAAGATTTATATTCAAGCCTCAAAGGATATGGCAAGAGGAGAGGTAGAAGCGAAATAGGAGGAAAAAAGAAAAAAAGAAGATTAGACATTGGGAGGAGGAGAGGTAGATCAGTATCTACCTAATTGGGACGCTCCCATTTGAACTCCTTCTGAGGGTTTCCAGTATAACTAGCAGGCTGGAGGAGCTCCAAACCTCAGAGAGTAAGGACCCAGGTAGGTAGGACCACTTCCAGCCTAGCAGTATTAGTAACTCGTGGGAAAACCATAATCACAGGGTGTGGAGATTCTGGTTTGGAGAACTCAGACTGAGAATACACTAGAAGAATAAAAAGTGTTTTCTTTTTTCTTTTTTTTCCCCCTCAAATGATTACTTTTATTTGTACAAGACACATGTGGGTTCTATATATGGCTGATCATTTTGTTCCATTAATCCTTAAGGAATGAGGGGACTCCTGGCATAGTCCAAATAGTGAGATCCTCTGTCCGAGGAGAAATCTCACTTTTATTATTAGATTTTCTATTCTATGTCTTTTGTAATCCCCGCGGTCCCTAGGATGGAAGAAAAGAGGAAGCACGTTTACCTTTTCATAAAGGTATCCAGGATTCTTATGATGTTAAATAGCCACAATCCTTCTGTGTTATTCTCAATTCATTAGCCATAGAAATAAATTATCTCCAAATTGTTCGCTTGGCAAGAGGTAGCGAACACATGTTTTCAAGATGGATGATAACGAATTGTCACATTTTCTGCTTAGCTTTGGCATCTGTTTCTTAGGCGGGGAGCTAAGAACATCCTCCACACATCTTCACTTTGCTCACTGCCCTGGGAGCTCAGGGTTCTCAGTGGATCCCTCTCCGTGAGCTCTTCACTTTCCCTAAAAGCAAAGTGCTACCACACCACGGTGCTACAAGGGAGCTAAATAGGAGCATTAACGCTAATGAAATAAAACTACCCATCTCCACATAAGCATAGTGTCTTTTGATGTGAAAAGGAAGATGTTTACCTGGAGTGTATTATTGATCTTCCAAATGATACTTTAAGGTAGTTAAGAGCATCTAGTTATTTCCATTTTTTGAGTAAAAATATTCAAGGCTTAGGGAGTCTCTGTTATTTGGTAGGAGCAAAGTATGAATCTGTTCTCGTTTTTAATGAAATAATAAGATCTAATCTGTAATTAAAAAGGTCGGCAGTTCAGATCCACCAACTGCTCCTTGGAAACCCTGCAGGGCAGTTCTACCCTGTCCTGTAGGTTCGCTATGATTCGGAATTAATGCGACGGCAACGGGTTTGGTTTTGGTTTGGTAATCTATAATTAAAGGCCATACCTTATATGGTGGCACAATGTTTAAGCATCATCTGCTAACTGAAAGCTCAGTGGTTCAAACCCACCAGCTGCTCCCTGGGAGAAAAGAGCTGGTGATTTGCTCAAGTAACGATTACAGCCTAAGAAACCCCATAGGGCAGCTCCACTCCATCCTGTGGGGTCACTGTGAGTTGGAAATGACTTGACTGCACGTAAGAATAACAACCTCATATGGTTGTGCAAGATAAAAGAGATAATATGGGGGAAGGGTTTAGAATTTGGCTGCCACCGAATAAGCTTTCTGTTATTTACATTGGGTGTCGTTTATGTTGTTATTACTATCTGATGCCTTTCGATCTAGCAAACCTGTGTTGTCTTTTTCTGTGAAGAGACAGCATCCTTTCCAACCTTTAATATTTTTGTTGTCTGTCAAAATTCACTGAGTCTGCACATTAGCTAGAACATGAAGGAAGGCCAGTAATGATTGTAAGTGTGGAAAATATATGATGTTTGTTGTGTACTTATTACACATACCCTTGCTCTCTTCTTTCTGATCTTGCTGCTTTGCAGATCTGTCCCTGTAAAATTTAACTGCTTCTTCCCGAGCTCTAGGCTGGATGGCTGGCCTTTGGTAAAATTGTGAAATAGCTGCATTTTTTCTTAGTGCTCGATTTTAAGTAAGGCTTTTTGTGACCTGGTAACTTCCACCTCCAAGCTATTGTCTCCATTAAAAGTGCTTTCTGATTGTTTGAGAAGGGGTGAGTTTCTGTTAATAGTGATGGAATATTTGGCAATGGATATAGGTGTTGGTTGCACAGCATGATTAATGTAATTAGTGTCACTAAATCGTACACATGAAAAATCTTGAATAGGCAAATGTTGTGTTAGATATATCTTTATAACAATAATAATTTTAAAAAGCTGCTTTCTAGAAAGTTGCTGGTGTACATTCAAGTTATTGTATTATAGTTTGGTCTCCTGTTGAAGGACTTTCAGGATCCAGGAGTAATGGCGCATAAAGCATTTTTCTGGGCTGTGTCCTTCCTGATATCCCTGTCAGGGGCCCAGATGAGACTGACTACCTGCAAGTCTGGGCTTCTTGTCTTCATAAAGCTCTTTATAATCTCATTTGTTCTCAGGCCACACATCTTCTAGGTAAATCCTCTCCATTGTTTTAAGCTTCTGCGTGAGTTAGGAAAGGCCCTGGGGAGTCTCAGGATTCTATACCGTAAACAACTAAAAGATCACAGTAATAGGAGACATGAAGTTCATGTCCCAAGAGTAAATCCTACTCTACAAATTATAAAACTACATTGTGGACACTATGAGCATTTAGAAGTACTCATCCTGACTGAAGGAGATTTGTACTTTTCTTAGTCTTTTTGACACTATCAATCTGCATATTATATGTGGCAAGTTTCAGGGCTGGCAAGATTGATATATTCTGTTCTGAAAACTCTTTCAGTGTTGGCTGTGTGGAAATTTTGTGATCAGCCATAAGAAAGCTGTTTTATAGTCAGAGCAGGTCACATAGTTCCTTAAAGCGAATAGCAGGCCAGCATATCTGAATGCTCTGAGGGGAATCATTATTCTTTTTCATCTTTTCTCTTGGTACCTCTGTAATAGTTTGGTCTTTGATAATCAGATCTCATTTGGGTTGTACAAGAACATGAGAATATTTAATGACCATAGTTGAGCTGTGATAGTTGTCCTGATGGAAAGCACAAATGTATGTACTATAGAAGCACAAGGAATCTTTAAGGCCAAGCCCTTTGTTCTCGTGCCAAGGCTATGCAACTTATGATAGCAATGCCTTAGATGACACCAAAGATAACTGGTGAAGCTCGCCAGCAATACACATGAACTTCTAATGGAGGTGCTGTGTATAATATTTAAAGAGCACTGGTGCTGAAATCAGACTGGCTGGGTTCAAATCCTGGATTGGCTACTTACTGAATGACCTTGAATAGGTTGTTTAGCCTCTCAGAGCTGCCATTCCCCCCTTTTTTTCTATAATGGGGGCAGAGTCCCTGGGTGGAGCAAATGGCTAAGCATTCGTCAGCTTATCTACACGGTTGGCAGTTCAAGTCTACCCAGCAGCACCTCAGAAGAAAGTCCTGGCAATCTACTTCCAAAAAGTCAGCCATTGAACGAAAACCCTATAGAGCACAGTTCTACCCTGACACACATGAGGTCGCTATGAGTTGGAGTCAACTCCATGTCAACTTGTTTAGTTTGGTTTATAAAGTACCTACCCTAATTTTTTTTTAAAGGGTTGTGTTTACAACGCACTTAGAACAGTGTCTGGCACCTAAGCACTTAGTAAACATTAGCTACGATTGTTCCTTTTCATTTCTCTTCTGGTTTCTAATTTACCAGACTTTATCTCTTTCTTCCTTCTTTTCAGTTTTTCAACTTGTCAATTCTTTATGCTTTGATTCTGCCAGGGTCTGTCAGAACTGCCTGTTCCATCAATCCATTTAGGGCTACCTCTTGTAGTGACAAGTTAGAACTTCCTCATTCATCCTGAACCTAGGTGTTTATTCTACCTTAGGGAAGGTGGACACACTCAGTTGTCCTTCTGGCTGAGATGGGCATTTACTGCTGGGAGGCAAGAAGAGAATGTATTGATTCTGATGGAGAAGATATTGTAGGCCGTGAGATGGAAACATTTGTGTGTGAATCTTTTCCTCTTAAGATGCCTGCATTTTTTGTCTAAGTTAGGATTCAAACATTAGACCATTGCTAGTTACTTGCAGATTTCTCAGTCCTATGGAACCAAACGGACCGCTAAACATAAATACTACATGTGTAGATCCCTAGACTGTGTTGGCTTTACGAATGATGGGAGTCCTGTTGCCCAGGAAACTACTTGTTTCTGACATTTTGAGGGAAAAGAGTCCTTTCTGGAGTGTTTGTATTGGGTGGTGTACATAAATAACAGTAACTAGTTAATCAGAGCAGTTATTGCATTTTTATGCAGCTAATGCGTGCCTTCTGCATTTGTTTGCTGGCCATGCTCCCCACCCCCCAGAGGCACTCACAAGTGCTGCCCTGCCAATCCTCTTCCACACGTTGCTGTAAAAAAATTAGGGTTGTGCTCTTATGAAAACATCTCGTGGGGGGAGGGCATGGCCAGCAAACAAACGCAGAATGCACACATTATTTGTGCAAAATATGGCATTTTTGGTCAAAACAGGCTTGTTAGCGTAGTTGCTTGCCTGCCTCGCTTTCTTCCCTCCTTCCCACCATCTCTCTCTCCTTCTTTCCCTGCCTGTCTTAGTTTGCCAGTGCTGCCTAACAGAAATACCTCAAGTGGGTGGCTTTAAAAAACAGAAATTTATTTTCTCACAGTTTAGGAGGCTAGAAATCTGAATTCAGGGCACCCACATTAGGGGAAGACTCTTTCTCTTTGTCAGCTCGAGGGGAAGGTCATTTCAGCAGTTCTTGGTTTCATGGCATTCCTCACGTGGTGTGGCGTATTTCTTCTCTCATTTGTGCTTGCTTGTCTCTGTGCCTGTGAGGCTCCTTGTAACTCAGAAGTGATTAGGTTTAGGACACACCCTATACTGATATGGCCTCATTAACATAAAAACCCTATTTTTAAATAGGACTACATCCACAGTATAGAGGTCAGGATTCCAATGCATACTTTTGGGGGAAACAATTCAGTCCATAACACCATCCTTCAAGCTTTTTGTTGTGTGTTTGTGTGTGTTGAAATACAGAAAAGTGTGCAAAACAAATAAATATATGTTAATGTTTTGTCACAAAGTAAACAACCAGAAACTATTGCCCAGCTTAAGAAACAGAACATTTCCAGCACCCCAGAATCTCCCTCATGTCCTCTTTCAGGCCTTACCCCCTCCCTTACCTTAAAGGTAACCAGCTACTCTCCTGGCTTTTATAGTAATATGTTTCTTGCTTTTCTTAATAATTTTACTACCTAAGTATATATCCCTAGACACTAATTTTGCTATTTTGTATCCTAGTTTTGCTTTCATATACATGAAGTCATACAGTATATGGTACTTCGTGTCTATGCAGTGTTTCTTTCATGCAGTGTTTCAGAGATTCATCCATATTGTTACTTGTAACTATAATTTGTTTTCATTGCCTGTATAGTGTTCCAGAGAATGATACACCATAGTCATTTATGTACCTATTATACTATTGATGCACATTTGGATTGTTTGCAGCGTTTGGTTATTACAAATAATGCTACTATGAACATTCTTGAAATGTGTCTTGTTACATGCATCCATTTCTATTGGATGTATACTAAGGAGTGAAATTGCCAGGTCAAAGGGAATACTTGTTTTAATCTTTAGTAGATAATGCTAAGCTAGTTTTTAAGAAGGAGCATATCAGTTTACATTCCCACCAGCAGTGCCTGAGAGTTCCAGTTGCACTTCATTTTTGCCATGCCTTAGAGGAAACTGGACTATACAAGGATAAACTTCTAAGAAACTATCATTAGTATTCTCAGAGCGGTAAGAGGGGATAATACATCCGTGGGACAAGAATGAGTGTGCCAGAGAAGAAACATTAAGAAAACAAAAATGAAATAGAAACCAAATTAAAACACCGAGATACCATTTCTTACCTATCAGACTGGCAAAAACTAAAAAAATGCTACAACACATTTTGCTGGTGAAGCTATGTGAAAACAGGCACTCTCATACACTGTTGGTGGGAATGCAAATTGGCATTCTGGATGGAAATTTGTCAGTACTCTCTCATAACAAGTTATATGTGCTCTTTTACCTTTTGACCCACCAATTCCATTTCTAGGAATCTACTCTAAAGATACACTTCTAATTATATGATAACACATAGGCACAGAGTATTCATTATAGCATTGTTTGTAATTGCAAAATATTGGAATCAGTTTAAGTGCCCAGACATAGGAGTGGTTGAATAAACTTTGATATATCCACACAGTGGACTACTAGCCAAACGAAAAATACCACACCTGTTGCCATCAAGTCAGTTCAACTCGTAGTGACCCCATAGGACAGAGTAGAACTGCACCATGGGGTCTAAGGCTGTAGTCTTTATGGAAGCAGACTGTCACGTCTTTCTCCCACGGAGCAGCTAGTGGATTTGAACCGCCGACCTTTTGGTTAGCAGCTGAATTCTTAACTACTGCACCACCAGGGCTCCATTAAATTACAGGACTACTAACCAGTTGTATAATATAAAGGAATGAGGAAGGTCTCCAAGAATTCATTTGGGATGATTTCCAGGATATACTATTAAGTGAAAAAAGCAAGGTGCAGAAGAATATCTAGAGTATACTATTTTTCATATATTAAAGGAAGACTTATGAGAAAACACACATGTATTTGCTTGTTTATGCAAAAGAAATGTAGGAAGGATGAACCAGAAACTAAAGAGATTGGTTGTCTACAAGGAATGAGTGGAAAAAGAAGGGACAGAAGTGGAGAATGGGAACAGAGTAGTAAGGATGAGGAGGGAGCTGTGCCTTTCTGAGTATACTTTTATATGTAGCTTTGACTTTTAGAGCCGTAGTAATATTTCACATAACCTTAACATCAATAAATTACAACCAACACATGACGTAAGGGTAACCCAAGATAGAATACACATAGTAATCTATGGACCCAATTGTATTACATACAAATAACATATCCACACTGAAGGGGATAGAGAAGAATTCACCTAAATATTTTGAACGAACAGGATTTAGACTTGATACTGTCAACATTTTGACTGCATACAAAAAGAACTCTACACAAATACTGTATGATAGTTAGTAAATCTGTTTTTCACAGGGGTATATGCCAGCAGTTCTTTATGTACTTTATGTATATAGACAAATAAGTGAATGTATTGTAGATAACGAGAGCCAGTTTTTTCACTGTTTGAGGCAGAAGTTGCAAATAAGAAAATGGGGAAGGCTAGAACAAACCCTGTAGTGTTGGACTGGAGTTGGGGAGCTCATTGTTATGTGTGTGTGTGTGTGTGTGTGTGTGTGTGTGTGTATAAGGATCCCTGGTGGTGCAGTGATTAGGTGCTTTACTGCAAACTGAAAGGTTGGTGATTTGAACCCACCCAGTGTTTGGTGGGAGAAAGACCTAGTGATCTGCTCCTGTAAAGACTACAGCCTAGAAAACCCTATGGGGCAGTTCTGTCACATAAGGGCACTATGGGTTGAAATCAATTCAGTGACACCTAACAACAACAATATGTATATACATATATATACACATGAGCCCTGGTGACACAGTGGTTAAGACCTACAGCTGCTAACCAAAAGGCCTGCAGTTCGAATTTACCAGCCGCTTGTTAGAAGCCCTATGGGGCAGTTCTATTCTGTCCTATAGGGTCGCTATGAGTTGGAATTGACTCAACGGCAACAAGTTTTTTTTGGGGGGGTGCGGTTTTTATACACACACACAGATAAGTAGCTATATAAATAAATGTTGATGTGTGTGCATGTGTGTGTTAGTATTCACATATATGTTTCCTGTACACTGAGAGGGACTAGGAGCAATAATACTTTTGTAGCAGTGGGCATACCTAATGCTCAGCTCTTGGTTTCTAAATACCATTCTCCAATAAAGACAGCCAGGGCTCATTGGAGGAGTGGTTGATTCCAGGGCTGGGACAGGGAAAATATAAAATGAGCTTGGAATAGTTTGTCATACAAACACATAAGGAACTACTCGAACAACGGCATGGGCATGTCAAAAGAACACAGGGGCCAATCAGAAAGAATTCCTGGTGGCCAGAGTTGGAACAATTTGAGCAGCAATGTAAGTAATCGTAGCATTGGATTAAAATAAATATCCAGGAGTCTATACTGATATAACTTAACTAACTAAATTTGGGAGAAGAGACAGTTCTTCCTTAAGAAGAATTCCAGTGAATAAATGTAGGAAAAACAAGGGAAATAGCAAAATCACCGTTAGGCAAACACCACGGTAATAATTAGAACAGGTAAAATCTACTGATAGGTACTAAAATCAGTTGGCAAAAGTCTGAGGAAAAACAAGGTATTTTCATCACCTCAAAGTATCTGCCCAAAGATTTATTTTTAATTACAAAGGGAAAAATAATACCTTTACAGTGGAGAAACATGGCAGACGCCATTTTAATCAAGTGATCAAGGTTAACACCACCAATAATACGATATCAACACTGCTGATACAGTGCACTGAGGAGGACATAACATCACTTCTGTGATATTTTTGTCAAAAATAAATACCTCATTCTAATCATGAGCAAACATCAGACAAATTCATATTGCCACGAGGCAGTCTACGAAATAATTAACCAGTATTCATTCTAAGTGCGAAGGTCATATAAAGTGTGAAAAGATTAAAGAACTATCACAGATTGGAGAAGATTAAGGAGACATAGCAACTAAATGCAATGTGGGATCCTGGAACAGAAAATGGCTCTTAGAGTAAAAGCTGGTGAACTTTGAATCAGGTCTGTGGTTTAATTGTATTGTACCCATGTTAATTTCCTGGTTTTGATAATATCATACTGTGGTGCTGTAGGTTGTTAGCATTAGGGAAAGCTGGAAGAGAGTATACAAAGATGTTGATGGGCTCAAATAGAAACAGCGCCTAGACCACATTGTTTGAAATCTGTGTGCTTGACATGATCCTTCACTCTTCCGCACCCGGATTTCTTCAGGCTAGGTGAGTTCAATTTTTACTGGGTTTTTAGGTTAGCTTCAATTTCAACAATTAGTCTCTGTTTGAAAATATGGTCATTGTGAGTAAAGATATTATATCTAAGACTACCCAGAAAACTAATTAAAAACCATCTCAGATAGACTTAAGAAGACCTACCAGTCTTATCTGTTGAAGAGTCAGCTTGTCACGGTAACCCATTGTTTTGAGGTCGATGTAATTTTAATGTGGAATTTGCTCTAAAGCTTGATTTGGTTAACTTAGTCACTGTGTTTATAAAAATTCTTGTTTCTAGTATGTGTTGTTTTAAATTTCTATCTTTTTTCTGTGACAGAATTTACTGTCTTATCGTTCCTTTTTCTATTTTGTGTTGGTGAATAAAAATACTAGCTATCTTTGGTTGTTGATATTTTCAAACGATAAAATAGAAGTCAATTAACACCCACAGTTGCACCAGTTTAACCCACAAATGCAAAATAAATATGATGTGAGATGACAGGCAATAAACCTTTTTCCTAGCTTGAAAAAAGCTATTTGGAGATTTAATTGGAAAAAATGAAGTTCTTATTCATTAAACATTTTTAGGGATCAGACAATGGTTTCATTGGAGGCCATGAAAACATATTTCTCTCCATTGTTAAATTTTTCAAATCATTTTTGAATACATTTTTAGGGGGGAAGCGAAGGAGCTATGACCATTGAGCAAAATGTGCTGGTTGTCATTGGCTGTGACACTATGAGAGTCACATGAGCCCGTATACCTCATGTCTGTTCCCTCCCAGTGCTCTGATAGCACCTTAGCATGGCACTTACTCATAGCATTCTGCAAGCCAGTTTACACCTTTGCTCTCCCACCGGACTGTAAGATTCTTGGAGCGAAGATTCGGTTTGTGGTATCCACAATGACTACCACTGTGACTGGGGATGAAATGAATACATGATCAAAATTTTTATAATGAGGATTCCTTTACATGGATTGATGACGAGATATTTCCCATACTAGAGATCTCCAAAGCCTTCCTCATATAAATAAAGGCATTTGAGGCCCTCCAAAAGAAATTTCAGAGAAGACACTCACCTTTTTAAAAAAATTTACCTCCCATGGAATATATATATATGTGTGTGTTTGCATGTGTGCGCACGCACGTGTGTGTATATATTCCAAATTGATGCTACACTTAGTTAATATATATATTCCAAACTGATACTATACTCAGTAAATTTATATCTATGTTATTGAGTGTAAATATATATTTGTAATGGGTTATATATATAAAAAACCCTGGTGGCGTAGTGGTTAAGAGCTAAGGCTGCTAACCAAAAAGTCGGCAGTTCAAATCCGCCAGGTGCTCCTTGGAAACCCTATGGGCCAGTTCTACTCTGTCCTTTAGGGTTGCTATGAGTCGGAATAGACTCAACAGCAATGGATTTGGTCTATACCTATATATATTTACTGAGTGTAATATCAGTTTGGAATACGTTCAGTAACCAAAAAATTGTTGTCAGTTGCCATCAAGTAAATTCTGACTCAGGATGACCCCATGTATACAGAATAGAACTCTTCCATAGGTTTTTCAAGGATGTGACCTTCTGAGACACCTCTTGGTGGGTTCAGACTGCCAACATTTGGGGCTAGTAGCTGTGCACTTAACCATTTGGTCCACCCAGGGACTGCCTAACTAAAAACCTAACTGTGACTTAAACAAGTAAGGGATTTCTTTGTGTCATATAATAAGATGTCTGGATAGATAGCCCATGGCTGATCTAGTGGCTCAATTATGCCACCATGGACTTAGGCTATTTCTCTTTTTCCCTTCATCCTTGTGGGCCTTATTCTCATGCTTGTCAGTAGATACTTACTGCCCTCCATAACATCGTGCAACATCCTGTTGCATCCACATCTCAGGGAAGGAGAAGGGGAAGAACGGTAAAGGGCTGAAAAGGCATGCCAGCCAAATCTGGCCCCTTTAACAAACTTCCCTTGAAGATCCACCTAGTGATTTCTACTTACATCGCATTGGCCAGAAATGGGTCATGGCCATATTTAGCTGCAAGTGAGTCTGGGAAGATATTTAGATTTTCAGCATCTATGGGAAGGCAGGGGATAAGTAGACTGTGAATGACTTTTGTCTAGTCAAACTATGAAATAAATTTCAGAATATACATTTTCCCTTAATTATTTTTCTTAAATAAATAACTCTTCTGGAGCATTATATTTCAAACCATAGAGTGAAACTCATTGGAGATCCATAAAATCAGTCTAGTTTTTAAAAAATGAAATAGAGCAAAATAGAAAAAAATACAAAATACCGGAGTGTATCTCACTTGGTTAGGAAAAGTATTCTTTGCAACACTTGTTTTAGTTGTATATTTATATTTATATATACATATATATGTAGTGTGAGTGTGTTTGTATGTATATCTATAGTATGTGTATAGTGGCTCACAATATAAAGTATTTCTTACGTGTACATTGTAGTGAAAAAAGTTTGAAAGCTATTTTTCTAGAGAATCATCGATTTTATAGATACTTACCATTGTAAGCAGTTTGGGGGATATATGGAGAGAAATTATAATAAAAGAAATAAAAAGTATACGTAAATATTTATATACAGGGAAGTGCTATAAAATACATCAATGAAGTGCTGTAGAGGTCAGTGGAGTCCAATATATAGTAATCCTGACAGAGATAGGGGATGAGGAGAGATAGGGGATGGGGAAAGTTCTTTGAAGGGTGTAGCATTTGAGCTGAGACTGGAAGGATCAGAAAAGTCTGCCTTTTTTGTCTGCCCCTATAATGCACTGATAGAGTCCCTAGGTTGCACAAACTGCTAAGTGGTTGCTACTAACCGAAAGGTTGGTGGTTCAAACCCACCCAGAGGCACCTTGGAAGAAAGGCCTAGCCATCTCCTTCTGAAAGGTCACAGCCTTGAAAGTCGTGTGGAGCACAGTTCTACTGTGAAACACGGGGTTGCCATGAGTTGGAATCGACTTGACGGCAACTGTTTTCTGTTTGTTTTTCATAATGAACTAGGCATTGTTGGTACCTGTGTTAGAGCCGATCGAGCCCAAATCATAACCCTAAATACCTCACAACCAAATTATTTTAAAACTAAAACGTTAAGAATACCTTTATTTCTCTCTGGACCTAGTCAGTTTGCTTTTTTAAAAAAATAATGGCATTTATTAAATCCCAGAATGTCAAGGTGACCTCGGACAAATCATCTTAACCTCCAGGTCTCAGTTTCTTCCTCTGTATAATGAAGGTAATAATTGCTGTCCTTATCTTACTGGGAATAAATGTGCTCCTAAATGCAAAGTTATTATAGAAAAAATATAAAACCGGTATTTTTAATAAAATAAAATGAAAATTCATTTACTAAAGGGTTCATAAACTCTTAGAGATTTAGAGTTGAAAGGCACTTCAGAGACCATGTGGTCCAACCTCTCCTAATTTATACTGAGGAGATGGAAGCTCAAAAGGGACTAAAGTAATGAAGACGAGCCAAGAACCCAGCCTGGGTCATCGATTTCCCAGCCCACTGCTGATTTTACTAAGTGTAGTTAGTAATTGGAAGAGGGATGAGGAAGTGAGAACCCAGGAGAATGCTGTTTTAGGACCTTCAGTTCTTGCTAGAGGAGTCCTGTCGGCACAGTGGTTAAGAGCTACGGCTGCTAACAAAAAGGCTGGCAGTTCAAATCCACCAGCCACTCCTTGGAAACCCTATGGGAAAGTTCTACTCTGTCCTGTAGGGTTGCTATGAGTCAGAATCAACTCAATGGCAATGGGTTTTTTTGTTTTTTTTTTTTTTAATTCTTGCTTGAAAAAAAACGATTTCACACCTTGCAAATTATTTGACGTTAATGTAGTTAGGCCTGGCAAAGTAAATTGTTTTCATCACCACTGCTGTGTGCCTCTGGTCAGCATTCTGTTTTACAGTCGGTAGAATTCCAAGGTTACTGCTGAGGATACAGGACCCATTTTCAGAATCAAAAAGATCAGCTAATTTGTCCCCTTGCCAGTCAGTGTTAGGTGTTTGCGTTCCTTGTTTTCCTTTGCCAATACTCTTAAATAATTGCTTTAACTAACAAGCTTAGCCATCTCTGGTAGTGCGTAAGGTGATAATAAGCTATACTAGTCCTATGTGGTAAGATTACAAGAACTATTCATTCTCCTGTGTGCATGTACATTGTATCAAATTTAGTAAGCGACACAACTCTTGCTCTTTGACTCAGCAAGGGTAACACTGATGTTTTAATTTTATAAGAGCGTAGGGGAAAGGGAACTTTTGTAAGAAGAAAATAAATGGGACAAATTTTATCTGTAACAGTGCAGGTGTTGTTTTCATTTCTATGGGGTGGGCATTATTGTCTTTATTTTATAAGGTCAAAATATGTAATGGAGCTGTAATTCAGTCCCAGGTCCTTCTAATGTCACTTTATACCACACTGTGGTGGTCATTTAAGAAATTATAATGGTCTGTTACCTGTATATTTACCACAATAATAATAATAAGATGATCACTGTCACCAGAGAAAAATGTTATAATGGAATCTTTTCTTAATAGAAGGTTTCTTTAAAGAAATGAATATTCACAGACTGTGTTGCAGCAATTTTAGTTCTCATCAGTAAGTTTGTCAAGTAGTCAGGAGCCTTGGTGGTGTAGCGGTTAAGTGTTTGGCTGCTAATCAGAAGGTCGGCAGCTTGAACCCACCAGCTGCTCCACAGGGGAAAGGTGTGGCAGTCTGCTCCTTTAAAGATTTACGGCCTTAGAAACCCTATGAGGCAGTTCTTCTCTGTCCTATAGGATCACTCTGAGTTGAAATGAACTCATTCAGGCTTATCATGAGTAGAAACTGACTTCATGGCAACTAACAACAATGTCCTAAGTTAACTTATGCAATTAAAAAATATGTTCCATAATACATCTTTTTTGTTTCTTTCAAGGACTGAAATTTTATTTTTAAAGTTGCTGGTCCATAAAGTTAGCAATACTTTTTGAATTTTTACTCCCCACTAAGACAAAAAGGAGCCCTGGTGGCCCAATGGTTAAATGCTTGGCTGCTCATAGAAAGGTTGACAGTTCGAAGCTACTCCACGTCTTCTTGGGTGAAAAACCTGGCGATTTTCTCCCGTAAAGATTATAGCTTAGGAAATCCTAAGGGACAGTTCTACTGTGTCACATGGGGTCGCTGTGAGTCAAAATCGGGTTGACAGGAACCTAACAACTAAAACAAAGCCAGTCCTCTATAAAACTTATTCCTATACAACTGTCAGACTTTCATCATTAATGATGGTGGGTATAAATGTAATGCCATTATGATAAGGTACATCATCAGCTTAACCATGTTCCCATTCTGTATGCTTCTGAATTCCATTGTTACTTCATACATTCACTTAGGAGCACTGACCTACTGCATGCTAAGTTCTGGGTTGGATTCTGTGGGTACAGTAATGAATATGACACATTTTTTTTTACATCAAGGTGTTAATCTATAGGAAGAAACAGGTTCACAATATTGCTAACCAGAATACAGTTTAATAAGTGGGATAATGGAGCCATAAACTAGGAGAGCTTTGAGAGAACAGGGCTTAATTCTTTCATCATTCTTTGTTGTCATGGACGATGAGGAAACTTAGGGTTTTGGGTTTTGTTTTATTTTTGTTTGTGAATACTTACCATGTTTAATGTAGAAATGCATCGGAGGCAATAGATAGTTCACTACTTAATGTCAGTGGGTAAAAAATACAAGAGCTCAGTTTTCTTTCAATGCAGTAATTTCCCAGTCAAGTTCTTTTATATGGTGGAAGTTGTATGTACGTTATCAGAGAAAGTCCTTGGTCTATTTAACTGTAGCAAACTATATTTTACTCATTTCAGCAAAGTACAGTTTATATCCATTGAGAGATGAAAATAGTTTTTAAAAACATATAGAACAACACACCCACTGCCACACAGGCAGTATTTATTAAGCTCCTGTCACATGGCCACCAGCATTGTAGTAAGTTGTAAGTTCTGTGAGAAATTCGTCATTGTTGTCATCATAGTAGCTAACATTTGTTGGGCGTTTTCTCTGTGCCAGACACTGTACTAAGCACTTCACATGTATTATCTCATCTAATCCTCACAAAAACCATCCATGGTGGTTACTATGATATCCCTATTGTACAGATAAGGAAACTGGGGCCCAAAGAGATTACATAACTTGTTCATGGTTCCCCAGCTCCTGGTGGCAGAGTTAGGACTGTGTCTCCAAAGCTCATGCTCTGTTCTGTATTGCACTGGGTAAAAGCAGTAAAAGATAAGGACTTGTAATTTAGGAAAGTTTATACTCTTTTATGACAAGGTAAATATTTAAGGAATAATGCAAAACCATATATAATCAAGTCCTGTTCTCAGTCTTTCCCACTTAAACGTACTCTCCCTAGCTAATATCATCCAGTCTCATGTTTTCAATCCCATCTCTCAACAGTCAGCTTGTAAAACTATGTCACTAAGCCTCACCCCTCTTATGACTCCAAATCTGCTTTTCCATCTTCTACTAGGCATCTGCATATAGTTGTGCCTTAGGAACCTCATAAAAAAGTGTGTACAAAGATAAACTTAGGGGCTTTTCATTCTTATCTGCTCGTTCTCCCCTTTCCACATTGGTTAGTGCCATCACTATGTTCTCCCCCAAAGGAAATTTATTTGTTCCCCTTCCATTCTTCCATCGTCCCATAATCAGGCCCTTTTAGCTCTGTTCCAAAAAATCTCTCTTGAATTTTCCCTCTCTTTTCCACCCTCATGGTCACTGCACAAGTTCACGTCCTCATCATCTCTCAATGGTCAGTGTTACAGTACCCTCCTAACTGGTCTTGTCTCTAGGCTGACTCCACTCTAATCTGCTATTTTCAATGCCACCTGTAATTTATTTATAACATTCTGATTTTTATAATATTGGGATGAAATTAATTAAATAGGCCTTGTGAAGATGAAACTAGTTAAAATGATCAGGCTTCTTGGATGTGAAGAAAAAGTCGGTGCTCAATCAGCCTTCACTGTTTTTATTTAATTCTGACGTGCATGCCAGAATTCTTTCTTGGTTTCCAAGTAGTTGATGTTTGGAGCTTACTTTGAGTTACTTCTTTTTGCTCCTGTAACACTTTGCACATATCTCTATTGTCTCACTGTTCACATTTTTATAATTATTTGTTTATATTTATCATTCCCTTGAATAGCAGAGATGCTGATCCTATATATCTTTGAACCTCCAGCAACAACAAGCACAATGCCAGGCACAGAGCAAACATTTATTTTCATTTGTTAATTAAATGAATGATTCACATAATTTTAAAATCTAAAATTAACCACAAAAGTGCTGGAAGAGCATAATTTAATTTTCTAAGAAGTTACCAAATATCGTCTATTAGTTAAGCAGCTGATCAAATGATTTTAGAAAGTCTTCCCCTTCTTCACATCAGTTCACACAGTCACCTACACACTGCCATCAAGTTGATTCCAACTCATAGCAAAATTACCCCGTAGAGTTTCCAAGGCTGTAAATCTTTATGGAAGCAGACTGCCACATCTTTCTCCTGTGGAGCGGCTGGTAGGTTCCAACCGCTGTCCTTCTGATTAGCAGCCGAGCTCTTTAACCACTGTTGTTGTTGTGTGCCATTGAGTTGATTCTGACTCATAGCAACCTTATAGGACAGGGTGGGACTGCCCCAAAGGGTTTCCAAGGAGCGACTGATGGATTCGAACCACCGACCTTTTGGTTAACAGCTTGAGCTCTTAACCACTTCTTCACCAGGGCTCCAAAAAACAAACTCATTCCCATCAAGTGGATTCCAACTCAAAGTGACCCTATAGGACAGAGTAGCACTGCCCAGTTGGGTTTCCAAGGAGTGGGTGGTGGATTTGAAATGCTGGCCTTTTGATTTGCAGCCGTAACTGTGTCCGTCCTTCATGTTGATGGTCTTTGTCTTTTTTGCTGACCTTCTGTGAGCTTGATCAAGCATGATGTCCTTCTCCAGCGACTGCTCCCTTCTGATAACATGTCCAAAGTATGTGAGACGAAGTCTTGCCATCCTTGCTTCTAAAGAGCATTCTGACTGTCCTTCCAAGACAGATTTGTTCATTTTTTTGGCAGTCCATGGTATATTCAGTATTCTTTGCTAACATCATAATGCAGAGGCATCAATTCTTCTTCAGTCTTCCTTAATTCATTGTTCAGCTTTCATATGCATATGAGGCGATTGAAAAAAACATGGCTTGGGTTAAGAGCACCTTAGTCCTTAAAGTGACATCTTTGCTTTTTAACACTTTAAAGAGGTCTCTTGCAGAAGATTTGCCCTATGCAATGTGTTGTTTGATTTGTTTTTTAATTGTACTTTAGATGAAGGTTTATAGGACAAACTAGCTTGTCATTAAACAGTACACATATTGTTTTGTGACATTGGTTACCAACCCCACGAGATGTCAACACTCCCCGCTTCTTGACCTTGGATTCCCTGTTACCAGCTTTCCTGTCCCCTCCAGCCTATTCTAGTCCTTGTCCCTGGGCTGGTGTGCCCTTTTAGTCTCGTTTTGTTTTATGGGCCTGTCTAATTTTTGGCTGAAGGGTGAACCTCAAGAGTAATTCCACTACTGAGCTAAAAGGGTATCTGGGGGCCATACTCTCGGGGTTTCCCCAGTCTCTGTCAGGCTAGTAAATCTGGTCTTTTTTTGTGAGTTAGAATTTTGTTCTGCATTTTTCTCCGGCTCTGTCCGGGACCTTCTGTTGTGTTTCCCATCAGAGAAGTCAGTGGTGGTAGCCAGGCACCATCTAGTTTTACTGGACCCAGTTTGGTGAAAGCAGTGGTAGTTGTGGTCCATAAGTCCTTTGGACTAATCTTTTCCTTATGTCTTTAGTTTTCTTCATTCTCCCTTGTTTCTGATGGGGTGAGACCAGTGGAGTATCTTAGGTGGCCACTTGCAAGCTTTTAAGACCCCAGACACTACTCAACTAAGTAAAATGTAGAACATTTTCTTCATGAACTATGTTATGCCAGTTGAGCTAGATGTTCCCTGAGACCATGGTCCCCACAGCCCTCAGCCCAATAATTTGATCCCTCAGGGAGTTTGGATGTGTCTATGGAGCTTACATGACCTTGCCTTGGACAAATTGTGCTGGCTTCCCCAGTATTGTGTACTGTCATACTCTTCACCGAAGTCACCGCTTATCTATTTAGTATTTTTCCCTCCCACTCCTCCCCACCATCAAAGATTGTTTCTTTTGTGTGTAAACCTTTCCATGAGTTTTTATAGTAGTGGTTTCATACAATATTTGTCCTTTTGTGATTGACTTATTTCACTCAGCATAATGCCCTCCAGATTTATTCATGTTGTGAGATGCTTTGCAGATTCAGCATTGTTCTTTATTGTTGTGTAGTACTCCACTGTGTATATGTACCATAGTTTGTTTATCCATTCATCTGTTGATGAGTACTTAGGTTGTTTCCATCTTTTTGCTGTTACAAACATGGGTGTGCATATGTCTAGTCATGGTTCTTGTTTCTATAGGATATATTTCTAGGAGTGGTATTGCTTGATCATATGATATTCCTATTTCTAGCTTTCTAAGGAAACCTTGGTGGCGTTGTGGTTAAGAGCTACAGCTGCTAACCAAAAGGCTGGCAGTTCGAATCCACCAGGCATTCCTTTGAGACCCGACGGAGCAGTTCTACTCTGTCCTATGAGTCGGAATTGACTCGATGGGGATAAGTTTTGTTTTTGTTTTAGGAAGCGCTGTATCATTTTCCAAAATGGTTGTACCATTTTGCATGCTCACCAACAGTGCATAAGAGTTCCAATCTCCCTACAACCTCTCCAACACTTCTTATTGTCTGTTTTTTTTTATTTCTACCAGTAATGTTGGGTGAAACGGTATCTCTTTGTGGTTTTGATTTGCATTTCTCTAATGGCTAGTGATCGCGAGCATTTCCTCATGTGTCTGTTAGAATGCCTTCTTTGGTGAAGTATCTGTTCATTTTCTTATGCCCATTTTTAATTGAATTATATGTCTTTTTTGTTGTAGAGATGCTGGGTTTTCCTGCAGATTTTAGAGATTAGACCTTTGCCTGATTTGTTATAGCCAAAATTTTTTTCTCAGTCTATAGGTTCCCTTTTCACTCTTTCAGTGAAGTCTTTTGATAAGCTTTAGTGTTTAATTTTTAGGAGATCCCAGCTATCTGGCTTATGTTCTGGCGTTTGTGTGTTGATAGTTATGGTTTGTATCCTGTTTATGCTTGTATTAGGGCCTCTAACATTGATCCTATTTTTTCTTCCATGATCTTTATAGTTTTGGTTTTTATATTTAGGTCTTTGATCCATTTTCAATTAGTTTTTGTATGTGATGTAAGATATGGGTCCTGTTTCTTTCTTTTTTTTTGGCTTGGACATCCAGTTTTGCCAGCACCACTTGGTAAAAAGACCTTTTTTCCCCATTTTATGGACTTTGGACCCTTGTTGAAGATCAGGTGACTGTAGGTTGGTATATTTACATCTGGGTTCTCAATTCTCTTCCGTTGGTCAATGTGTCTGTTGTTGTACCAGTACCAGGCTGTTTTGACTACTGTAGCTTTATAATAGGTTCTGAGGTCAGGTAGTGCAAGTCCTCCTACTTTATCCTTCTTCAGTAGTGCTGTACTTATCTGGGGCTTCTTCCTTTTCCGTATAAAGTTGATTAGTTTTTCCATCTCTCTAAAGAATATTGTTGGTATTTGGATTGGGATTGCATTGTATTTGTAAATTGATTTGGGTAAAATTGTCATTTTCACAATGTTGAGTCTACCTATGTGTGAGCATGGTATGTTTTTCCATTTATGTAGATCTCTTTTGGCTTCTTGCAGTAGTGTTTTGTAGTTTTCTTTGTATAGGTCTTTTACATCCCTGGTTAGATTTATTGCTAAGTATTTTTTTGTTTGTTTGCTTTTAGGGGCTATTATAAATGGTATTGTTTTCCTGATTTCCTTTTCATCGTTCTCTTTATTGGTATATAGGAATCCAAATGATTTTTGTATGTTTATCTTGTGTCCTGTGACTCTGCTGAATCTATTAGTTCCAGTGGTTTTCTCGTGCCGTCATTTGATTTCTTGACTGCTGCTTCCATGGGTGTTGATTTTGGATTGAAGTAAAATGAAGTCCTTGACAACTTTAATATTTTCGCCGTTAATCATGATATTGCCTATTGGTCCAGTTGTGAGGAATTTTGTTTTCTTTATGTTAAGGTGTAACCCATACTGAAGGCTGTAATCTTTGATCTTCATCAATAAGTGCTTCAAGTCCTTTTCACTTTTACCAAGCAAAGTTGTGTCATCTGCATATGGCAAGTTCTTAGTGAGTCCTCCTCCAATCCTGATGCCACATTCTTCTTCATATAGTCCAACTTCTCTGATTATTTGTTCAGCATACAGATTGAATAGTATAGTGAAAGAATACAACCCTGACACACACCTTTCCTGACTTTAAATCACGCAGTATCTCCTTGTTCTTTTTGAACAACTACTTCTTGGTATATGTGCAGGTTCCTCATGAGCACAATTAAATGTTCTGGAAGTCCCATTCTTCATAATGTTATCTGTAATTTGTTATGATCCACACAGTCAAGTGACTTTGCATAGTCAATAAAACACAGGTAAACATCTTTCTGGTGTTTTCTGCTTTCAGCCAGGATCCATCTGACATCAGCAGTGGTGTCACTACTCTACGTGCTGTTCTGAATCTGGCTTGAACTTCTGGCAGTTCCCTATTGATGTGCTGTTGATGTACTTCCTTCAAAACTGCTTTTGAGTGATCTTCGGCAAAATTTTACTTGGCATGGGGCATCAGTCATATTGTTCAATGATTTCTGTGTTCTGTTGGATCACCTTTCTTTGGAATGGGCACAAGTGTGGATCTCTTGTAATCAGTTGACCAGGTACCTGTCTTGGGATATTTCTTGGGATAGACGAGTGAGCTTCTGCAGCGCTGCATCATTTGTTGAAACCTCTCAGTTGGTATTCTGTCAATTCCTGGAGCCTTCTTTTTCACCAATGTCTTCAGTGCCACTTGAATTTATTCCTTCAGTACCATTGGTTCTTGATCATTTGCTCCCTCCTGAAATGGTTGAACCTCAACGAATTCTTTTTGGTACAGTGACTGTGTATTCCTTCCGTCTTTTTTTTGATGCTTCCTTTGTCATTTAATATTTTCCCTGTAGAATTCGTCAATATTGCAACCGGAGGCTTGAATTTTTTTCTGTAGTTCTTTCAGTTTGAGACATTTGGAGTGTGTTCTTCTCTTTTGGTTTTCTAACTCTTGGTCTTTGTACATTTCATTATATTACTTTACTTTGTCTTCTCGAGCCCCAGTTTGAAATCTTCTTTCAGCTCTTTTACTTCATCGTTGCTTTCTTTCACTTTAGCTACTTGACATCCAACAGCAAGTTTCAGAGTCTTTTCTGACATACATTTTGGACTTTTCTTTCTTTCCTCTCTTTTTAATGACCTTTTGCTTTCTTCATGTATGATGTCCTTGATGTCATTCCATAGCTCATCTGGTCTTCGGTCATTTGTGTTCAATACGTCAAATCTATTCTTTTGATGGTCTCTAAATTCAGGTGGGATATACTCAAGGTCATACTTTGGCTCTCGTTAACTTGTTCTAATTTTCTTCAGTTTCAACTTGACTTCGCATATGAGCAATTGATGGTCTGTTCCTCAGTTGGCCCCTGGCAGTGTTCCGGCTGATGATATTGAGCTTTTCCTTCATCTCTTTCCATAGACGTAGTCAATTTGGTTCCTGTGTATTCCATCTGGCCAGATCACATGTATGGTTACCGTTTGTTGTTGAAAAAAGGTATTTGCAGTGAAGAAATTGTTGGCCTTGCAAAATTCTATCATGTGAGCTCCGGCATCATTTCTATCATCAAGGCCATATTTTCCAACCACATTTCCTTCTTCTTTGTTTCCATCTTTCACATTCCAGTCAACTGTCATTATTAATGCGTCTTGATTGCAGGTTTGATCAACTTCAGAAGTTGGTAAAAATCTTAAATTTCTTTATCTTTGGCCTTAGTGATTGGTGCACAATTTGAATAATGGTTGTACTAACTAGTCTTCCTTGTAAGCGTATGGATATTATCCTATCACTGACAGTGCTGTACTTCAGGATAGATCTTGAAATGTATAAATGTTCATATATAAACCATGATTCAGTAGTGTTAATGCCAGCACTTAAAAAAGTGGGTCTTATTTTGTTTCTTTTGTGAAAGGCACTTTTATATTTTATTTGAGATTCCCTGCACTTTAAAACATGTTTGATTTAAACACATGATATCACAAAATAACATACAAATTTATCAGTTCTTGCTTTTCACAGCCAGAACATAGCACCAGTCAGCTCTACTAGTTCTGACACTTATTATCAAGGTTTTTTGTTTTTGTTTTTTTAAATACTAACAAGTGATTAATCTCCAAACAGAAGGGTATCAAAAAGAGTTCATTTATCCTGGAGCAGATAATTTTTTTAACATTCCCTTTCTATATAGCAAAACTATTTTTGGTGATAATCCTTTAAGATCGGTAATAACCACAAGTGTTAGGATTCTTTCTTTAGTTTTAACACAAACAAAAACAATCATAAATTTCAATTTCAAAAAATTATTCAAACTCAACAAAATATTTCCTTTATAAAATGAAAATTGCATCTACCAAATAAAAATATTGCAGTTTGCACTATTTCACTGTTCTACATTTTTAATTACAAATAAAAAATTTCAGATGGTCACATAGATTGACAGAATTGACGTAACTAAAATTCTGTTTCCTCACATGTCCAATTACTAGGGTATCCTTGTTTATCTGAATCTGCTGATTAAATACAGGACTCTGTAGCACCACAGCAGTTACGCAGACTTTGTGTCTGAAGCCAGATTGAATGATTTTGTACCACTGCAAACTCTCTGAAAATGAATCAATGTAGCTGTATCTGCTTTTCTCAGATGTATAACAGGGCGTTCTCCAAATTAGCTTCCCAGTAGAATAAATGTTTTTTGGAGACACAAAATTTTAAAATGTACTAATTTGAAGCTGACATATATGTTACTAACACTCAACAATGACTGCAGCAATTGTTTAGTACTTACATCAACAAAAGATTTTTCAGGGGAGGAATATTTTATCATGGACATTGTTTAAAATTACCAGTGTGTGGTGATAATAAAAAGCAGACTGGCTTGTAGTCAGCTTTATAATATTTTTAAATTGTTTACAGACAATACATTCCCTTAGTGCCTGTTACTTGGTACCCCACTGATCAAAGTGATTTGACTTATTCATTTTTAAATTTCTCTTTCATGTGTCCACGCTTTGTAACCTACACTGCTATATGTTTATGCATTATGCATTGCCCTTAGGTGGATCCTGACCTGTTCCCTGGATTCACTTATCTCCCACTGCCTACGATAGAAATATAACCTCCTCTTTCCCTTCTTTTCTGACCTTTATTCTCTATCCTCAGTAACAACAGCAATCTCACCAAACCCTCACATTCAGAGAACAGGCAGGAAGTTCTTCTTCTTTGTTATGCTTTAGCCTTCATTCTATTTCAAAATTTCAGTAGAAGAAATAGTTATTGGTATATTAGCTTGATTTGCATCTTCTAGCCCTGCTTATGGTGGTGTGACCTTGTATCCACAGATGAAAATCAGTGATGTACTGCCTGAGGACAAAATGCATTTCCAAATAAATTGGTTCACTAAAGAGCAGCTGGGATAATGTCTTACTATTCTGCATCTTGTATCTTTTTTGTCAATTAATATGAAGGATCATGATATTTCTTCCAACTGTTAAAAGCATAGATATGTCACAGCCAAATGCCACATCCATTAAACTTTAGGAAATATGAAATGCCATTTCCATTTTTACTGTTAGAAGTTTAAGAGTTATCAAAGACAGTGTTTTATGTGAGAATTTCAATGGCAGTAGAGTATAAATCATGGGCTTCCTTTTAATATGACCATTGATGAATGTTAATAATAATAGATAACATTTGTTGAGTGCTTACTGTTTGTGAGATACTCTTCTAAATACTTCACATTGATCCTTTTAGGTACTGTTACTGTTCTCATTTTGTAGATGAGGAGGACACCGAGGTATAGAGGGCAAGCAACTTGCCTGAAATCACACAGCTAGTAGGTGACAGAGCTATGATTTAGTCCAGGCAATCTAGCCCAGAGACCACACTCTTAACCACTACACTCTCGATGGTACCTGAAAGGGCTCACAAGAATCACCCAGTTCTGGAAGCACGTGAGCCTAGCAGGTGTTCAGTAAACATTTACTGAAATTAAATCAATTATACCTGGCACAGGATGGGGCAACGTTTCGTTCTGTTGTACCTGGGGTTGCTATGAGTAGAGCTAACTCAAAAGAACCTAACAACAACAACATACCTAAATTCAGAATCTGAACAACCACAGATCCCAGATAACCAGCATTTGTCTATACCTATGACTAGACGGGACCCAACAACAACAGCAATGACTAGTGGGGCTTCTCTACTTAAAGAGTATGCTTTTAACAATAGAAGATCCCAAGCATACACAGATGTAGAGAAGATAGTATATGAACCCTTGTGAATCTAGCACCCAGATTCAACAATTATCAGTGTATAACCAAATCTTGTTTCATCCGTATACCCTGACTACCACCCCTACTGGAATGTTTTAAAGCAAATTCCAGACATCATATTAATTGATCTGTAAATTCTTCAGTGTGTGTCTTATCAGAAAAGGGCTCTTTAAAAATGTAATCCCAACCACATTATCACATCCCCAAAATTAACAATTCATTAATGTAATCTAATATCTAGTCAGTATCCAAATTTTTCTGATATTTTATAAATGACTTTTTATAGTTGACTAATTTTAATGGGATCCAAGTAAGGTTCTTACACTGCACTTGGTTGGTATGTTTCTTTTAATCCATAAACGTCTCACCTCCCTTTTTTCTTTCTTTCCTTGCCATTTATTGAAGAAGTATTTCTTTGTCCTGTAGGATTTTTTTTCACAGATCCTGTAGGGTTATAGAAGGTTGAATAAACAGTATTTCTAGTTTCTCCATTCTGTAAGGATGAAAACTTGTAGGCTTTTTTTTTTTTCCCCCTCTTTCAGTTGACTTAAAATTTCACTTCCTCTGGGGTTGTCTAAGAAACATAATTGTAGTCTCTTTAGTTCACAACTTTTTACTTAGAAATTGTCTAGCTAGTAGTTCTTTACCTTTCCTGAGTCTCAGCCCGTTTTGTAAATATGATGAAAGTAGATTCTAACCCTAGAAAAATGCTGATTCTCAAAAAATGTTTACATACACTTTTAAAGGACTTGTAAAGCCCAGTCATATCTGTGAAACCCAGCTTATGCACCCCTGTTGTGTTCTAATTCTGCCACAAAGCTTAGGATCATGAAGGTTTGGGTAATTTCCTTCATATTACACACTAGCAGAAACAAGACTAGAGCCTAAAGTTTTTTTTTTTTCTTTTAATTCTTATGACAGACAATAGGTTTATCCTCATTTATATCTCACAATAAGTTCTGGAATGTAGAGAGGAAAAGACCTTCAGATAAAAAAAAATAGCTTTTTTTTTTTTTTTGTGGAAGTGAAGAGAGAAGAAGTGGATCTAAGAATAAGAGTCCACAGAAGCAGGGCACCTGAGTTTTCCAGCTTAAAAAGACTAAAATTCTTCTTTCTTGTAATTATATTTCCCAGAATTCCTTTTGCTCTCTCTTCTTCCACCCTACTGTTTAACATTTAAAGTGGCTGGTATTTTTTGGATACCAAGATGGCCACACAAGATGCTTTGGGAAGTGAATAGTTTATAGAATTTTCTGCCTATGAATGGGCGCTTTCCCTATTTATAACACCTGTTACCTTAGGGTCTCCTAAGATAGGTATCTGCGTGTGCATGGCAGGCTTTATGAAATTCTGTCATGGGTTACCTGATGTCTTCTGGGAGTATGCGTCACTTGTCAGTGAGCCATATGCAGTTCTTTAGGGTCAATGCACGGTTCTCTGCGGAGACGCTGTTATTCAGCACATCATCATGACCTTCCATCTGGAAAGCCTCCTTAAATCTTGGCCTTGCTCCAGAGAGCCAAAGCCAGCTCCAGGGTGGCACATATTGGAGCTGTCTGTAGGCTCTGTTTGTACAAAGGGACGCTTCTATTACATTGTCCATGGTATCACAGTGGGTGGAAGAGGAAAATGGTAGTAGCTTTTCTCTAGTATTTTCTTGTAGTGGAAGAGATGATTGAAGTACAGGCAGGGACAAGAATTTGAGTGAAATAAGATGGGAGTTGTCACTACACCTTATCTTATAAATATTCCCTGGTGTGTGTATGTGTGTGATGGAGAGGCTGGAAGTTAAGAAATAATGCCAGAAAAATATAGGCTGATTAAAATGTAAGTGAACTAGGAAATGATTTAGACCCAGACTGTCTAGACTGAGAGTCTATAAAATAATGGATGTCTTTAATTTACTGCTCTTTTAAAAAAAGTTAATAATATTGTGTTTTAGGTGAAAGTTTACACAGCAAATTAGGTTGCCTTTTAACAATTTTTATATAAATTGTTCCATGCCATTGGTTACAGTTTTTAAAATGTGTCAGTATTTTCATTATTTCCATTCTTTTTGTTCTGTTTCCGTTGATCTAACTTCCCTTTCCCTCCTTGCCTTCTCATCTTTGCTTTTGGGTAGATGTTGACCGTTTGGTCCCTATGGTTAATTGTTTAAGGGAGCACATTACTCATGGGCGATATTGTTTATTTTATAAGCCAACCTATTATTTGGCTGAAAGGTGACCTGCAGAAATAGCTTCAATTCCAAGTTCAAAGGGTATCTTAGGACAGTATTTGTGGGGGTTCCTCTAGTCTCTATCAGTCCAGTAAGTCTGGCCTTTTTTAGAAATTTGTATTTTGTTCTACGTTTTTCTGCCATTCTATTCGGGACCTTCTATTGTGTCCTTTGTCAGAATAGTCGGTAGTGGTAGCTGGGCACCATCTAGCTCTTCTGGTATCAGGCTATAAGAGGCCATGGTTCGTGTGGGCTGTTAGTCCTGTGGACTAGTTTCTTATTTGAGTCTTTGGTTTCCTTCATTCTCTTTTGCTCCAGGTGAGTAGAGACCGATAGTTCTATCTCAGATGGCTGCTCACAAACTTTTAAGACACTAGATGCTACTCATCAAACTAGGATGTAGAACATTATCTTTGTGGACTATGCCAGTTGACTAAGTTGTCTCCCGAAACTCTGGCCCCAGCCCTTTTAACCCAGTAAACCAGTCCCACGAATTGTTTGGATATGTCTAGGAAGCCTCCATAACTGTGCTCCCTATGTGGTTTGTTGTATATGTGGATATATATGCAGCACACACAAACGTGTATATAGATATACCTACAGATACACCTATACACGCACGTGCGTTTACTCACGTATGCTTTCCTATACACATATATGCATCCATATCTACCTACAAAACCACACAAATATTTTGGTTGTTTTTATTGTTGTTGCAAAATAGTATATATTGTTGCATTTACCAAAATTGTCCCTTTTACTTGTGTACTTCTTAGTGTCTTTATTTACCTTGGTCAGGTTGTGCTGACTTCACCCATATTTGGGATTGCCTTTCCCACCAAAAGTAACGTGTCTACTGTCTACAAAGTGATTTCCCCTCCTTCTCCATCCCATCCCTGGTAACCATCAAAGAACTTTGCTTTCTGTGTGTATATATTCTTGACTTTTTACAATAGTGGGACCATACAATATTTGTCTTTTTTGTGATTGGCTTTTTTTACTCAGCATAATGTCCTCCAGATTCATCCATGTTATAAGATGTTGTGCAGACTCCTAATCTTTATAAAAAATAGTTGCATGATATTCCATTGTATGTATATACCACAATTTTGTTTATCCATTCATCTGCTAATGGGCACTTAAGTTGTTTGTTTCCATCTTTTTGCTATTGTGAATAATGCTGCAGTAAACATATGTGTGCATATGTCTTTTCATGTCACTGCTCTTATAGCTCTAGGATATATACCTAGGAGTGGGATTGCTGGATCATAAGGTATTTCTATTTCTAGCTTGTTGAGGAAGCACCATACTGTTTTCCATAGTGGTTGTACCATTTTACAATCCCACCAGCAATGTATAAGAGTTCCAATCCCCCTACAACCTAGCCAATATTTGTTGTTTTCTGTTTTTTTGATAATTCCCGTTTTTGCAAGTGAGAGCGTATCTCATTGTAGTTTTGATTTACATCTATCTAATGGCTTTTTTTTTTTTTTGATCACGAGCATCTTTTCATGTATTTGTTGGCTGCCTGAATGTCCTCTTCGGTGATGTGTCTTCATGTCTTTTACCCGTTTTTTGGATTGGCTTGTTTTTCTTTTTGTTGTTGAGTTGTTAAATTTTTCTGTACATTTTAGAGATTAGATCCTTATTAGATATGCCATTGCCAACAATTTTTTTTCCAGTCTGCAGGTTCTCTTTTTAGTATCTTGGTAAAGACTTTTGATGAACATTAGTATTTTATTTTTTGGAAGTCCCGGTTATCTAATTTATCTTCTGTTGTTCGTGCGTTTTTAGTTTTTTTTGATACTATTTGTGCCAAAAAATTATGTCTCCTAGTTTTGACCGTATGTCATCTTCCCAGAACTTTATAGTTCTAGCTTTAATGTTTAGGTCTTTGATCCATTTTGAGTTAGTTTTTGTGGATGATGTGAGATATGGATCCTCATTTGTTTTTCTGCATATGTATTTCCAGTTTTGCCAGCACCATTTCTTAAACAAACTCTTTCTTCCCCATTGAATAGACTTTGACCCTTTGTCAAACTTCAGCTGCCTGTAGGTGGATGGATTTACTTTTAGATTTAATTTACTGCCCTTTCGCAGAGTATCAAGTAGTCTGCAAAGCATGACTTAGAGACCTCAGATCACAGAGCTTTTACCAGGAGAACTAGAGTTCCTGTTTCTCTCTCTCTTTATGTGTAAAGCAATCCTTAGTCACTGCTGATTTGAGAATTCTTTAGCCTGATGCCTGGTCTTGTAATTAATTTGTTGGCCAAACCATTCCATCGCTGTAAATTCTTCTTGATGAGGGCGTTTGGATTATTTTCTGCTGTTTTGAGATGCAACCAAACTGGAAATGCAAGTAGGAAGGTGCTTCACTTTTGGTTTTGTAAAATGGTTGGATAAATAATAGTTCAAATAAGTTATAAGTAATAATATTCCTTAAGAAGCTTCTGAACCTCCCATATAAAATGATCTATATTTTTTAAAAATTAAAGGCCATATTCTGTGATAACTGGAAAAGAGCTAAAAATACTTTCAAATAAATAACAAACTTGGATATACTGACTAATATTGTTTGGATCAACAAGAAAAAAAAATTTCTGAGGTAAACTTTCTTGAAATAGTATTTATTCTATATAGCCCAGAAGATATGTCAGACAGTTTTGTAATCTGTTAAATTTGCTTTTGTCTAACAGAACTAATGAATTATATCTATTTATAAAAAATTTTTTCTAGTAATTTTCATCACAGGTAATTAATTTTCTGATCAATTTTGTGGAACAAAGACAAATGCATTAAGGCTTTGTATGAACTGGCTTTTTGTTGTATTTTTTGTTGTTGTGTGCCGTTGTTATTGTATGCCATCAAGTCGATTCAGACTCATAGTGACCCTGTGGGACACAGTAGAACTGCCCCATAGGGTTTCCAAGGAGTGGCTAGTGGATTCAAACTGCCAGCCTTTTGGTTAGCAGCTTGAGCTCTTAACCACTTCACCATCAGGGCTCTTTGTTGTATGGATTTAGATATTTAGTATATGTGGATTTGCTATTACTTGACAGATTCAGGCTTGTAAGACTGATTCTCCATAAACTGTTTCATTCCTCCTTGATGGACTGCACTGTGCAGGTACTGCCACCAGGTGGATGCTGGTGCCTAGGTGATGGCTACATGGTCTAAACTGGAAGACATCTCAGTGATCCAGCAGTTTAATAAGCATTTATGGAATTTACTGATCATCAGGCATTGTGCTAGGCAGGCACTGAGCTAGGCATTGGGGATCCAAAAATGAATAAGACAGAATCCCTGCCCTGAAAGAGCTTATAGTAGGGTGTGGGAGGCAGACACAAAACCAGTAAAGAAATAGAATTATGCATATAGTGCTATAGAAAACCAAAGAAAAAGTTATGGCTAACAGACTCCACAGCAGCTGACAACAGCACCGACCTTGACTTTATGGAAGGTCCCCTGCAGGGAGCTTCTGTCTGAGCTGTACCTTTAAGCATGACTATGGGTTAGGTTACAGTGAGAACAGTCTTGTAAATAACTGGTTCCAGTAGAACATTACTTATGTAAATTATATAAGTTGTTTTTCTATAAAACTGTAACCATCAGCTCAACAAATCCCCAAACCCTAAGTCTCCAATTACTACCAGTAATAAATCATATGATACATGTAGGAAAATTATTTCAAGCAGGATTTAAAAGAATATAAATGTCTTACTACAGTTAATTTTCTTCTAATTAATCCTTGATTGTTATCAATCAATTCTTGTTCTAATCTTGGTTTAAAACCGCCTTAAAATTATCCTAAATCTTTTCTTAAGATCAAAACTCAATGGATCCTCCCTTCTTTACCTCTTTATATCTTTCCATTTTATCCATTTGTCTGTCTGTATGTCTCTACTCCCTGGGTGACACAAACAGTTAAGTGCTTGACTACTTAGCCGAAAGGTTAGTAGTTCCAACCCACCCAGAGATGCCTTGGAAGACAGGCCTGTTGATCTGCTTCCAAAAGGCCACAGCCTTGAAAACCCTATGGAGCAGTTCTACCCGGCACACATAGGGTCACCATGAGTCAGAATCTATCAAAATACAGAACTTCCAGCTAGCTTGGCATTAAAGACTTTACATTCTAGTTTGTCTACTTCATTTAATGTTTTCATTCACTGCCTGGTTAGTGCATAATGTTCAATAGCTGCACAATTCTTTTCCTTGCCTAAGGCAAAACCTGCTCCATCCCACGCAGCTGCCCTTGCCATATCATGAACTCCCTCCTTGTTACCAAATCCAAAGAACACTTCTCAGTGTGCATCTTTCCCGAAAAAATTGTGCTACTTCTCTGCTTAAAACCATTCAAAGTCTCGTCACTGCTTTTAGCTTGAAGTTCAGATTCCTTAATATGGCAACATTTGACTCCACTCATGCCCCTAGCCTCATAAGATCCAAACCCACTGACCTTTCTTCAGCGTTTTGAAACTATCATGCTCTCTCTCACCTCTAGGCCATGCTATCTTCTCTCTTCCTCTCTTTGCTCCTTTGCTGGCCAACTCCTACACATCCTTTAGGCCTGAGCTCTAAACTTGTGTTTTTCTTTTACGGAAATTAAATCTCGATTATGTCCTGAAAAATCCACCCATTTCTTTCAATCCCAGTTCCAGCACCCCTAGTCCAAAAACCAAAACCAAAACCAAACCCATTGCCATGGAGTCAATTTCAACTCATAGCAACCCTATAGTCCAAACAATCATTATTTCATGCCTGAACTAATAACCCCTGAACTCGTACCTCTGCTTCTCCTCTTGTCCTTCTGCATAATCAAGTCTCACACGTCTAACAGGAGTGTTATCTTAAATCATGTCACTCTGTTTAAGATCCACAAGGATTTAACATATAATGCTAACTCTTCTGGTTACAAGCCCGTGGAATTGGGCACCAGACTGCCCCTAGGCTGCAAACCTCCCCACAGTCTTGCCTACCACACTCAGTTATCAAGTGAGCATCCACATGATCTAGAAAATGCTTAGATTATTATTTTTTTTTAGAATATCACTAGAATGAAAAAAAGAAAACTGAACAATTCTTATAGAAAATTTTCAGACTTTTAAAGCACTCTTAAAGAAACATGAGCTCAGGTCTTCCTCTAGAAAGCTTTTACTGGGACTTCCTCCACCTCACACCCACCAGTCTGGATGATGAGCTTCTTTTCTGTGTTTCTTTCCTCAGGACTTATCGTTCTGTAGGGTATTATCTGTAAGCTCCTTGAGCAGTTCCACTGTGTTCTCCTTATTCTCTCTTCCATCTCTAGCCACTAGCACAGTGCCCAGCTCACTGAATATTTCTTTAATTGACCAGTGGAAATGATGACTATGCACCTTTTACAACTGATGATGATCTTTCCAGTCATAAGATTTTCCTCCACTTGACTATGTATGCTAGGTCTGCCCTGGAAGATCTAGCATATATAATATAACTTGCAGTATACGCTCATTATCACAGCTTTCATGTCATCTCCTCTTATATTATTTTAAGTAATTTTTATCATAAAAGTAATACATGATCATTCAGAGAATTTTAAAAATTTAAAGCAAAAATCATCAGTTGACTTTATGTATATATATAAAATTTGCCAATATGTATGTTCTCTCTCTGTCTCTTTTCTCTCTGTGTGCCTGGCACATGTTATATACTAGTACAAGGGTTTGTTGAACTGATTGAACTAAATTGATAACTATTTTTATGAATCACGTGATATGCACTAGTACTAGAGTTTGTTGAACTGAGTGAACTGAATTGATAACCAATTTTATAAATTTGATTAGTTCCCTGTTAATTTTTTTCTTTACTATTTATACTATTTGGAATCCCACTTTTTAAAAACCTAATAATTTAAGAAGTATTTTTCAGTGTTTCATAAATAAGTAGCTTTTAATGGCTGGTTGATGTTTTCTGTATGGACTAATTACCATAATTATACTCAATTAATTCAGAAAAATTTTTATTGAGTGTCTGCTATGTGCCAGCACTGTATTAGGCACTGGGGATAAAACAGTGACTAAGACACAGTCCCTGACCAAAAGGGACTAGCATGCAAGGAGGAAAAAAGTAAAGAGACCACTTGTATTCCCATACTTTGGACATTAGGTTATTTCCAAAATTTCAGTATAATAGTCTTGACATATGTTGTCAAAATGTTTTCCAATGCAATTGACCCTCCCACCAGTAGCTACAGTGAAAAAGGTCTAGAATTTCAGGACAGCAGGGTAGAGTTGGAACTCTTCTACTTTTTGCATTGTGACCTTAGGTAAATCACTGAACCTTTCTGAGCATGTTGCTTTACCTTATTTTGGGGGATAAGTGTACCTATATAATATGACTACCCAAAAACCCAACCAAGTGCTGTCAAATCGATTCTACTGTGAGGATAATGAGATCATGCAACATTACTGTGACCACTGCTCAATATATTAGGAGCCCTGGTGGCACAGTTGTTAAATGCTTGTCTGCTAACCCCATAGGTCAGCAGTTTGAACCCATCAGCCACTGCGTGGAAGAAAAGACCTGGCAATCTGCTCCTGTAAAGATTTACAGCCTAGGAAACCTGAAGAGGCAGTTCTACCCTGTCCTATAGTGTCTCTGTGAGTCAGAATCAACTCTGTGGCAATGGGTTTTTGGGCCCTCTACGTTAGCCGCTGGTCACATGTGGTTATCAGACACATGCAACTGGCTAGTCTGAATGGTGCTATAAGTATAAAATTCATACTGAATTTTAAAGCGTTGGTGCAATGAATGTCAAATATCTCATTACTAATTTTTATATTCATTATACATTAAATGACAATATTTTGAATAAAGATACTTGAATACTATATTATTAACTTTATCTCTTTTTTTTAATGTGGCTACTTGATAATTTACAGTTACATATGAGGCACACCTTTATGTTTCTATTACACGGCGTGGTTATGTACACTCTTAGAAAGGTTTAGTTGAACCTCTCTTTCTCCTATATGGTCCCCTTGCTCCTTTTGGTCTCTTTGTTTCCTTTTCCTCTGCTTTCAAGAAAGGATCTGAGACCATTTGTCACTCTTGAGGCTTGGTTGCCTTATATGTAAAATGGAGATAGTAATGCTTGTCTGACTGCCCCATGGGCTTGTTGTGAGGAAAAAATAAAAGAATGGATGAAGAATGATTTGTGAATCATAAAGCAGCACATGGATGAAATGCATTACTATTATGCCCTTGTTTCTTTATGTTAGTATACATTTAAGCCATTATACCATCATTAAATTCTTAAAATCTGGTAATGGAGTGACAGCTTTCATCTCCTGGTTGGGTTGGAGCATAGCATAACCTGGGCTTTGGAATCTAGTGGACTGGTCCAAGTTACTTCACCTTCCTGAGTCTCAGTTTCCTCATCTCAAAATGTTGTTGGACACTTAGGGAGACAAATGTTGTTGGACACTCAGGGAGACCAATGGATTCTTTTGTGTGTGTGTGTGTATCTTTGTTTTTGTGTGTGTGTGTGTGTGTGTGTGCTTTAGGTGAAAGTTTACGGCTCATGTTAATTTCTCATTCAAAAATTTATACACGTATTGTTATGTAACATTAGTTGCAATCCCTATAATGTAACAGCACCCTCCCCCTTTCCACTCCAGGTTTCTTGTGTCCATTCAACCAGTACCCGTTCCTCCCTGCCTTCTCATCCTGCTTCCGAACAGTGTCGTGTATCTGATTGAACTAAGACGCACACTCTTTACGATTATTATTTTATGTTTCATAGTCCAATCCGATTTTTGTCTGAAGAGTGGGCCTCGGGCAGGGTTTTAGTTCTGGGTTATCAGAGCATCTCAGGGCCATGGCTTTGGGGGTTCTTCCAGTCTCAGTCAGACCATTAAGTCTGGTCTTTTTACTAGAATTTGAATTCTGCTCCACACTTTTCTCCTGCTCCATCAGGGCCTCTCTGTTGTCTTCCTTGTCAGGGCAGTCATTGATGGTAGCTGGGCATCATCTAGTTCTTGTGGTCTCAGATTGATGGAGTCTCTGGTTTATGTGGCCCTTATGTCTCTTGGGCTAGTATTTTCCTTGTGTCTTTGGTGTTCTTCATTGTCCTTTGCTCCAAGTTGGTTGGGACCAATTGATGCATCTTAGATGGCCGCTCGAAAGCGATTAAGACCCCAGGTGCCATTCACCAAAGTGGGATGCAGAACATTTTGTTAATAAACTTTGTTATGTCAGTTGACCTAGATGCCCCCTAAAACCACGGTCCCTAGTTCTAGGCCTCAGCCCCAGCTACTCTGTCTCTCAAAGCAGTTGTGTTCAGGAAACTTCTTAGCTTTTTCTTTGGTCCAGTCGTGCTGACTTCCCCTATATTGTGTGTTGTCCGTCCCTTCACCTAAGATGATTCTTGTCTACTATCTAGTTAGTGAATTCCTCTCTCCCTCACTCCCCACTCTCATAATCATCAAAGAATATTTTCTTCTGTGTTTAAACATTTTCTTGAGTTCCTATAATAGTGATCTGATACAATATTTGCCCTCCTGCGACTGACTGATTTCACTCAACATAATGGCCTCGAGTTTCATCCATATTATGAGATGTTTCATGGATTCATCTAGACCAATGGATTCTTATCTACTCTGAGGGAGATCAGATTAGACATTGACATTTGAAGGTATTCTCCTTGCAAATAGATTGCAACTCTTGGACTTTACCCCTTTCCTGAAATTCTCTATCCATCTCTTCCAATTCACATCTTAGATTTTTTTTCTTCAAGGCTTAGGTCGTCCATAAAACGTTTCTCTTGTCCCTCTATATTCTGATTGGCTTTTCCACAACTCCACTTAGTATTGTTGTATAATGGTTTCAGTATAAGTCAACTATACTGTATGCTTCTAGAGGGCAAACACCTTCTTCCCAATGCACGCAGCCTAAGACTGGTTACTTAGTAGATACGTACTTTTTTGTTTAGGTTGTTAGACACTTTCCTGGAATAACTTTTCTCTCTTCCCCTCTAATCAATCAGTAGGTAGTTACTAAATTCCAGCTATATGGAATACAGTGCACTTCATCAAAATTAAAAACTTTTGCTTTTCAAAAAACAATATCAGGAAAATGAACAGGCATACCCTAGACAGAAAGAGAATGTGACTTATGTCCTTATAAAAGAGAAGATATACAGAGACAAAGAGACAACAGCCATGTGAAGATGTGGCTATAAACCAAAGAAGGCCAAGGATCGCCCGCCAGCACTAGAAGCAAGGAGAGAGGCATGGAACAGTTCTTTCTCAGAGTCCTCAGAAGGAGTCAACACAGCCAATACCCTGATTTAGACTTCTAATCTCTAGAAATGTGAGACAATAAATTTCTGTTCTTTAGAGCCACCCACTTTGTGGTATTTTGTTTTGACATCCGTAGGCAACTAATACACTCATATTTCCTTTCCTTGAGACACATAAATAATGCTCAATGAATGTGGAATGAACAGATAATAGACACTTGGAGGACAAGACTGGAAAGCTGCGTGCAGGGCATACTTGAAAAGTAAGCATCATGCAGACTATAGGTGAGAAACCAGGTAAATAGAAATAAAACAGGAGGACTCAGGTACAAGGGAAGTCTAAAGCACAGTCAGCCAATAAGGAATCAATGGAAATGCAAGGCAAAGTAAGCAGGGGAGTGAATGAGAAAGCCTTTATCAACAGAGACTTTGATAATTAGGGCTCAGGGTCAAGGATGTTTAGGTGAGAACCAGACTCACTGCAGTGAGCGTAAGCTGCCAGGTAATAGCACCAACCTGACGAGGAAGATGTAGACCTAGATGAACAGAAGCTTGTGGCAGACATTTTGCTCAGTTTCTACTCTTTTCCTTATCATGGCCTTAGTTTGGTCCTTTCGAGGGCTTAAATAGTTAGAATGATAGAAAGTAAGATTTTTACTTCTTTGTTATTTACATGGACTATGGTTTTTTTTTTGTTATGGTTATCAAGGAAACCCTGGTGGCGTAGTGGTTAAGTGCTACGGCTGCTAACCAAGAGGTCAGCAGTTCGAATCCACCAGGTGCTCCTCGGAAACTCTATGGGGCAGTTCTACTCTGTCCTGTAGGGTCGCTATGAATCGGAATTGACTCGACGGCACTGGGTTTCTGGGTTATGGTTATCAATGCTCAAGGTCACCCAATCTAATTAATCTTCTTAGCTCCCAAAGAATCCAACTTCTGCACAACCCTTTGTTCAATTTATTTAGCAACTGTTATCTAAGAATTTAATCCTCACAGCATCAGAATTGGAGAAAGACTCAATGACCTGCAATATGCAGGTGACACAACCTTGCTGAAATCAAAGAGGACTTGAAGCACTTATTGATGAACATCAACAGCTATAGCCTTCAACATGTATTAAACCTCAACATAAAGAAATAAGACATCCTTACAACCTGACCAATAAACAACATAAAGAAAGATAAATGGAGAAAAGATTGAAGCTGTCAAGAATTTCGTTTTACTTGGTTCCACAATCAGCACCTATAAGCAGCAGTCAAGAAGTCAAATGATATATTTTATTGGGTAAATCTGCTGTAAAGTCCTCTTTAAAGGGTTAAAAACCAACAGTGTCACTTTAAGGACTAAGATGCACCTGACCCAAGCCATAGCATTTTTAGTTGCCTCATATGCGTGGGAAAGCTGCACAAAGAATAAGGAAGTCCAAAGAAAAATAGATGCCTTCGAATTATGGAGTTGGTGAAGAATATTGAATATACCATGGACTGCCAGAAGAAAGAACAAATCTGTCTTGGAAAAAGTGCAGCCAGAATGCTCCATAGAAGCAAGGATAGTGAGACTTTGTCTCTCATAGTACATGCTAAAAAAAGAAAAAAATTTTTTTATCAGGAGGGACCAATCCCTAGACAGCAACATTGTCCTTGGTAGAGGGTCAACAGAAAAGAGGAAGACCCTCAACGAGACAGATTGACACAGTGGCTGCAACAACAACGAAAAAAACCCAAACCCACTGCTGTCCAGTCGATTCTGACTCATAGCGACCCTATACCAACAGAGTAGAACTGCCCAATAGAGTTTCCAAGGAGCGCCTGGTGGATTCGAACTGCCAACCTCTAGTGGCTGCAACAGTGGGCTCAAATATAGCAAAGATTATGAGGATGGCAAAGTACTGTTCTGTTGTACATAGGATCTGTGTGAGTTGGAACTGACTCTTCAACACCTGACTACAGGTGGGTTTTAGTTTCATTTCACTGTGTTTTTAATTTGCAATTCCCTAATAACTGATATTTTACATCTTTTTTTTGTGGTAGTTGCAATTTATGGGTCTTCTTTGGTGTAATGTCTTTTCAAATCTTTTGTTTATATTTTAGTGGGTATTTTATTGTTATTATTATTGAGTCGTAAGAGTTTTTGCAGATGTTTTCTACCATTCTGTGGCTTCCCTTTGTCTTAACAATGTCTTTGAAAACAATGAGTTTTAATTTTGATGACATTCAATTTGTCATTTTTTTTCTTTAATTGTGCTTTTTGTGTTCTATATAAGAAATCTTTGTCTAGATCAAAGTAATAAAGATTTTTTCCCATGTTTTCCTCTGGATGTTTTATGGTTTTGGTTTTTACATTTAAGTCTGTGGTCTATTTTGAGTTAATATTTGAATATGGTCTGAGATAAGAGGTAAGCCTTGTCCTTTTTTCATAAGGATATCCACTTGTTTGAGCACTATTTGTAGAAAAGACTATCCTTTACCCATTGAATTACCATGGCATCTTTGTTGCAAATTAATTGACCATTTGTGTGTGAGTCTATTTCTGGACTCTCTTCTGTTTCCTTGATTTATTTGTATACATTTATGTCAATACCACTCTGCTTTGATAAATAGCAAGTTTTGGAATCAGGTAGTGGAACTCTTCTAACTTATTTTCCTTTTCTATTTTTTTTTTCTATGCTAGATAATTAGCATTTTTTATATACATTTGAAAAATCAGCTTATCAATTTGGACCTCACCCTATCCCCCCCCCCCCCGCCAAAAAAAAAACCCTCCTGGGATTTTGATTGAAATTGATTCAAATGTATACATCAATTTGAGAATTGCCATCTTAACAATTTTGAGTTTTCCAGCCTGTGAACAGAGTATATCCCTCCTTTCATTTAGATCTTTAATGTCTCTCAGCAATGTTTTGTAGATTTTAGTATATAGGTCTTGTAATATTTGGTTAAATTAATTTTTATAAATATTTAATTTTTTGATGTTATTATAATGGTATTGCATTTTAATTTTCAATTCCTGATTTTCTTTGGAAATATATAGAAATACAATTGATTTTGTATGTTGTTTTTGTTTCTTACAACTTTGTTTTACTAGCTTTTTTGTCCATTCCTTAGGATTTTGTACATACACAATCATGATGTCTGTAAATAAGGACAGTTTTATGTCTTCCTTTCCAGTCTTTATGCAATTTATTTATTTTCTTTGCCTGTTGCATTGACTAGAAACTCTAGTACAATGTTGACTATGAGTGGTGTTAGCAAATATTCCTGCCTTGTTCCGAAAAGTAGGTGGGAAGCATCCATTATTTCAGCATAAGTATGATGCTACGTATATGTTTTTCATAAATGCTATTTATCAGGTTGAGAAAGTTTCCTTCTACTCATAGTTTCCTAAGAGATTTTAACATGAATGTGTATTGCGTTTTGTCAAGTGCTTTTTCTGTGTCTATTGAAATGATCATTTGTTCTTTTTAGTCTGCTAACGTAGTGGATTTTATAGATTTTAAAGAATAAAGCAGACCTTGCATTCCTGTGATATACCTATTTGAGACGTGATGTATCATCCTTTTGTATGCTGGTGAATTTTATATGCTAACACTTTGTTAAAAGATTTTATGGCTACATTCATGAGGGATAGTGGTTTATAGTTTTATTTCTTATAATCTCTTTATTTGATTTTAATATCTAGACAATCTTGGACTCATAAAATAAGTTGAGAAGTATTTCCCCTTCTTTGTTTTCTGGGAAAGTTTGCAAAGAGTCAGTATTATTTTTTCCTTAAACATTTGGTACATTTTGCCAGTGAAGCCATCTGGGCATGGAGGGTTTTTTTTGTTTGTTTGTTTGTTTGTTTTGTTCAATTGCTTGGCTTTTTGTTGTTGTTGTTGTTGTTCGTTTGCTTTATTCTCGTGGGCTTTTTGTTGCGGTTGCTGCTATTTTAGTGGAAAGAATTTTAAACTAAGAATTAAATTTCTTTAATACATGTAGGGCTATTCAGGTTGTTTATTTCTGAGTGAGCTGTGATAGTTTGTATGTTTCAAGGAGGTTGTCTATGTTGTATAAGTTGTCAAATTTTTGACAAGGTGTTCATTACGTTGTTATGTCATTCTTTTCACATCCATAAGATCTATGTGTTTTTTTTTTTTCATTCCTAAGATTGGTAATTTGTGTTTGTGTCCTTTCTTTCCTGATCAGTCTAACCAGAGATTTATCAATTTTATTTCTCTTTTCAGAAAATTGGCTTTTGGTTTTATGGCTTTTCTCTATAATTGATTTCTGCTCTTACATTTGCTATTTTCTTCCAACAGTTTACTTTGTGTTGAATTTGCTCTTCTTTCTCTCATTTCCTGGAGGAGCCCTGCTGGCACAGTGGTTAAAGCACTCAGCTGCTAACCAGAAGATAGGCAGTTCGAACCCACCAACTGCTCTTTGGGAGAAACATGTGGCAGTCTGATTCTGTAAAGATCACAGCCTTGGAACCCTGTGGGGCAGTTCTACTCTGTCCTTTAGGGTCACTATGAGTCAGAATCGACTTGATGGCTGTGAGTTTGGTCAAGGTGGAAACTTAAATAATTGATTTAAGACCTTTTTTCTTTTTAATTTTAGCACTTAATCTAAAAGAATTCCCTCTTTAAGTACTGCCTTGCCACAAAATTTGATACGTTGTTTTAAATTTTCAAAGTATTGTCTAACTTCCTTTGTGATTTCTTATTTGAGCTGTAAGTTATTTATAAATGTGTTGTTTAATTTTCAAGTATTTGGGGACTTTTCCATATACATTTGTTACTGTGATTTTTAAAATCCCATTGTGGTCAGAGAACTTATTTTGTGTGATTACAGTTATCTTACATATATTGAGAACTTATTGCTCAGAATATGGTCTATATTGAGTTCCAAATGCACTTGAAAAGTCCACGTATTCTGCTGTTATTGCGTGGCAGCTCTGTAAATGTCAGTTAGTGTTGTTCAAGTCCTCGCTAATCTTCTATATTCTGGTTCATAAACTACTGAGAGTGGAGTTCTAAAGTATCAATTATAATCATGGATTTTTCCATTTCTCCTTTCAGTTCTTTAAGGTTTTGCTTCATGTATTTTGAAACTCTTCTAGTAGGTGCATATACGTTATATAGGCGTCCCGGGTGGTGCGAACAGCTAAGCAGTCGAATGCTAACTGAAAGGTTGGTGGTTTGAATCTACTCAGAAGCACCTTTGCGTACACCCAGATGTTCATCTAATATCATTTTCTTTAAGGTTTTGCTTCATGTATTTTGAAACTCTTCTAGTAGGTGCATATACGTTATATAGGCGTCCCGGGTGGTGCGAACAGCTAAGCAGTCGAATGCTAACTGAAAGGGTGGTTTGAATCTACTCAGAAGCACCTTTGCGTACACCCAGATGTTCATCTAATATCATTTTCTTTGTGCATGAAGAACTTCCTTTAACATTTTTTGTAGCTCTGGTTTGGCGGTGATAGATTCTTTCCGCTTTTCTTTGTCTGGAAAGCCCTCATTTTTATGTAATATTTTCACTGGATATAGAATTCCAGGTTGACAATTTTTTCCTTTATGTATTTTAAAGATGTTGCTTCGCTTATTCATGGTGTGAATCATTTCTGGCTGGAAGGCTGCTGTCATTGTTGGCTTTGTTCCTCTGTAAGTAACGTGTCTGGGGGCAGGCACCTTTGTTCTCATTGGCAAAACCCTATCAAAGGAGGTTGCCGAACTTCAGGATGCCAAAGAAAGACCAGTTAGTTTGTGTAGACCATCAGGAGCATCACAGATAGACAGACACTTGGTGGCCGGATGGTTGGCATTGAGGTACTGCGCTGACAACTCCAGGGCTGTTGGATGTGGTGGCTTGAAAAGTTGGTCCACTTTTGTACCCTGGCTTTTAGAGTGCTATTTTTGAGAATCACATAACCAGGTGTTTTGTTGGGGAGATTTAAAAACCAAACTCATTGCCGTTATGTCGATTCTGACTCATAGTGACCCTATGGGACAGAGTAGAACTGCCACATAGGGTTTCCAAGGAGCAGCTAGTGGATTTGAACTGCCAACTTTTTGGTTTGCAGCTGAGCTCTTAACCGCTGTGCCACCAGGGCTCTGTTGGGGAGATCATGTTATTAAATCCTGGGGTTTTAAGAAGTCAGTTTTAGAACTCGAGATTTTGCCCCTTACCTTTTTTTTTTTCTCTCTTCCAAAGTAGTGTAACTAACATTCGAGTTTGTTTAGAAACAAAAACCAACCGACTTTCACAGAACAGTGCTACCAGTTTACTAAAATATGTAACATGGCATTTCACAATCACGGCTTGTCAGAAGCATGATCGCTAATTAATATTCTATCTCTTTAGAAGACACTGAACAGGAGTCAGCTGGCCACTTGGGGCTCCCACTGCAGAGGCGATGGATGGACTGCACTTTTTGTGCAGTCCTGTCAGGTGCCCGGTCTTTAACCAATGCAACCATCTTCCTTCTCACAGTTTTGCCCACTGAAAACCTAAATCACAGGTTTTGATTTTGTTGCGTTTACAAGTTATTTTGTACAAGATTATGTTATGACCTTTCAGCAGCTTGCTTTGATTATTTTGTGTATGAGGTTTTTTGTTGTTGCTAGTAGCCGAATTTAACTGGCATTTAATTTTATCTCTAACTCTGTTTTGTTGTACCATGCAGAATCAACAAATCATTTAAAGGCCCTTATTAAAAAAATAATAATAACATTGCAGAGGTGTCTGACCTCCTCTTCTAACTTCACAAGGGGAAAGAGAATCAAGATCAGCATCAACAGCCCAAAGCTGATTGCTAAGAAGTGGAGGTCAGACATACCACCTCTTTCCAACCGTTTTACCAATTCTGACACTAGCCGTCCCTCCCTACTAGCACTCTCTACTTCTCTACTGGGTTCAGTAATTCATTGCAGTGGCCACACAGAACTCACAGACAATGCAATTGTGGGTTTATTAGAGAAGTAATAGGTTACAATTCAGGATAGCCTTTTCTCAGCCATGCCCGCGGGCAGGCCTCTCTCTAGCCTTCAGCCCACAGTTTCTCAGCTTGTCGGCCTCTCGGCCCTCAGCCCCTCGGCCCCTTGGTCTGGCCTCAGCCCTGCTTGGGCAAGTGTTACAGAGCTCTTTAGCTCTGCCATTAAGTGCCTGGAGGCACCCCCGCTCCCCCAGTAAGCCTTGGCCTGAAGGTGCTCAACTCTCTCGCTCCACGGGTTGGTAAGCCTCACTCTGCTGACAAGTGTCCAGAGGCACCCCATTCTACCAGGAAGCCTCCTGCCCAACTCGACACTTTCGCTGTTTGGGACAGGAAGCCCACCACATCATCTCCTGCCGGTTTCCTGGTTCTGCTGCCTCTGCTGCTGCCATTTCTCTGCCCCTGCTTCTCACCGTCTCTCATTGTCTCTGGTGTTACAGCTCTCTCTCTCTCTCTGTCTTCTGGGTCTAGGAGGTTCTCAGCGCAGGGACCCTGGGTCCAAAGAATGTGCTCCATTCCTAACTCATTTCTTTGTGATAGTGAAGCTACCATATAGCTGCTTTTAAAGTTTTTTTTTTTAGCACTGGTTTTTAGAAATTTGATTATGATGTGCCTTGGTGTGGTTTTCTTTAGGTTTATTCTTTTCGGGATTTGTTGAGCTTTTTAGATCTATGGGTTTATAGTTTTCAACAAATTTTGAAAAACTTAGGACATTGTTTTTTCAAATATTGTGGGACTCCAGTGATAGATGTATTAGACCCCTTAATATTATCCCAGGGGTCAATGATGCTCTGTACATTTTGTATCTGTCTTCCCCCCCCCCTTTCTTTCTGTGCTGTTTTGATAGTTTCTAATAATATATATTCAAGTTCATTATCTTTTCTTTTTCAATGTCTAGTTTGCTGTTAATTCTATCTCATGTATTTTTTGCTTTAGATATTATTTATTTCATCTCTAGAAGTTCCTTTTAGTTCTTTTCTAGTCATTCATTTCTTGCTTCACTCTTAGGTTTTTTTTTTTCTTCTCATTTCTTGAACATACAATATAAAACCAAACCTGTTGCCATTGATTTATATGCTAACTCAGCCACCTCTGTGATTTCTAGATGTGGTTCTATAGGTTGATTTCTTTTTTTGGTCATAGGTTGTATTTTCCTGCTTCTTTTCGTGCCTGGTGGTTTTTTATTGGAGGGCAGATACTGTCAATTTTATACCCTAGATTTCACTGGATTCCATTAAATAGTGTTCAGCTTTGTTCTGACATGCAGGTAAGTTACTTGGAATTAATTGCTTCTTCAGGGCAGGTTCAGAGTAGCCTTTATTCTAGGGCTAATTTCCCTTATTACTAGGGCAATACCTTTCTGAAGACTCTGTCTTAACACTTCATGTATTTCAAGTTCTTTTTACGTCGGCTTGTGGAACACAAATTATTCCCAGCCCTAAAAAAAGAAAGCCCTAGGTGAGCTAAAAGAATTATTCTCTGTTATTTCTTTGCCCAGCTTCAAGTAGTTTCCTCTCATGCATAAATAAATCAGTAGTGAGCCAAAACCTCGTGAATATTCTTCTTTAGATCTCTGGAGCTCTCTTTCTTTTCATCTTCCTCCTTTCTAAACCCCAAACCAAACCCATTGCCACTGAGTCAATTCCAATTCATAGCAATCCTATAGAACGGAGTAGAACTTCTCCATAGGGTGTCCAAGGAGCAGATGGTGGATTTGAACTGTCAATTTTTTGGTTAGCAACCAAGCTCTTAACCGCTGTGCTACAAGGAACCCTCTTTCTCTCTAGTACTCTATAAAATCTAGCTGTAAAATCTAGCTACATGGGCTTCCTTATAGTTGTACCTCATTGAGACTCCTGGACTCTAGATGGAATCTGGAAAATTAAAAGCCTCTCCTCATTAGTTTTGCAAGGAGCCCTGTTGGCACAGTGGTTAAGCACTCAGCTGCTAACTGAAAAGTTGGCAGTTCAAACCCACCAGACCCTCCTCGGGAAAAAGGTGTGGCAGTCACTTTCCTTAAAGATTACAGCCTTGGAAAGCCTATGTGGCAGTTCTACTCTGTCCTGTAGGATTGCTATGAGTTGAAATTGACTCCATGGCAGTGGGGTGGGGCCTCATTAGTTTCCCTTTATTTCAGTGATCACATTCCTATGCTACCAATTTTCCAATGTCTGAAAACAGTTGTTTCATATATTTTGTTTACAAAATCTGTGAATATTATTCTTGGGACAATATTAAAAAAAGAAAAAAATATATTAAAGGGTCTAACATATCTGTCAAAGGAGTCCCACAAAGGAAGGAGAGTGTTGCACCCCACCGGACCAGCGGCAGGAGTGGCTCTGAGGGGCACAGGTCAGCTTCCGAAAAAGGAGGCAGAAGAAGCCAGGTTGATCAGATCTAGCTTTATTAGGGTACTTACATACTTAGGTCGGTACCAAGATTCTTAGGACAGTCTGCTGAAGTGCTGATAGTCACCCAGCTAGAGGTCTATGCCAGGCAGTGTGGGGTGTGAGTTTATATACCTAGGGATGTGTGCAGGAGAACCAGGAACAAACATGCCTAATATATGATGCATGGGGTTGTGTACTAGTTAATCAGTTCCAATTGACATTAGCATGAAGTAAGGTGCTTGATGTGTTTTTTCCTGGCCCAGGTCAAGGTCTGATTAGATACTCTGGTTCCCTCTCATAGTCCTTTGGGGGCAGGAGTCATCTTGTATTGTTCATGGCTCTCACAGAGGGAATACAGAAATATATTTGAAGAAATAATGCCCCCAAATTTTCAAAGTTATAAATCCACAGATCTGAAAAGCTCAACAAATCCCAAGTAGAACAAACCTAAGGAAAACCACATTATTTTGTCATGGCTTAAGTGGATACCCATTTTATTTTAACTAGCTCTTTCCAAAGGCATTATGACTCCTTCCAGAGGCATTATGACTCAGCATTTTATAAAGAGTCAAACCCAAACATTTAACAACAAAACTAAAATTATTTAAACCCTACGTACCAGAGACAAACACCAAACAGATATTGGTATTTCCCACTAAAGAAACAAAGACTGACTTGACAGAAAATTTACATAGGGAGTAATAGAAAACTGAAAGATAAAGCGGGCCAGTTGATGCAAGCTCTTGAAATGCTAGGCAGAGGATTGCAAAACATATTAGAAATATTTTCTTGTAGTCAAGTGTTATCTATGATTCACCTATCACTAAAGCTTTCAAGAGAGACTCTAAAACCTGGAATAAAAGTTCTCTAAAGATAATCTTTTTTAAGTTTAGGTATTTATTTTTACTTATGAGATAATGTGGAGCCCTGGTGGCGAAGTAGTTAAGAGCTATGACTGCTAACCAAAAGGTCAGCAGTTCAAATCCACTGGCCGCTCCTTGGAAACCTTATGGGGCAGTTCTACTCTGTCCTATAGGGTCGCTATGAGTCAGAACTGACTTAACAGCAGTGGGTTACAGGCTATGAGGTAATGTTACAAATTTCAACTTATTTTTTTTTTTGACTGAATTATTTGCTTTAATATTTTCTCTAATTATGACAGTAATAAGTGTTCTTCAGAAAAATCAGAATATAAGTTTTAAAGAGGAAAATAAAAATCACCCATTTTCCTACACTGAAACCATTGTTAATATTTTATTGTCTATTCTTCCATTCTTTTGTACGTGTAAATTTTTTACAATGGGATTATGCTATACATATTTTTTTCTTAAACCTTTTTGCTTTTTAATATACCATGGGTGTTCATTCATATTAAGAAATATAGACCTATATTATGATATTTAATGGTTAAGTAGTATTCCATTGTATGTTTATGTCATAATTTAATTAACCACTTTCAGAATCGACCCGACGGCAGTGGGTTTTTTTTTTCTGTAATGATGGACATTTATGTTCATTCCATTTCTTCATTCTTAATTTTTTGTTGAAATATTGCCAGAGCGCCCTTCTGAAAGTTTATGGCATTTTGTACTATCAGTTGTGTAATAAAAAATTCATATCCTTATATCCTTAGAAATAATTTTCAAATCTTTTCCAAACTTTTCTTTCTTTGTTTTTTTCCCACTCCCCCCCCCCCTTTTTAATCCTCTTTGGTGTTTAATCCTGGGTGAAATTTAAAGTTTTTTTGTAATTATATCTATCAGTCTTTTCTCTCATGTTTCCTGGCTTTGTTTTCATGCTTATAAAACATTTTATTCAGTATTATAAATTTTTCTTTGATTTTTCTAATTAGTTAAAAAAATATTTACTCTTTAAATGAATGTGTTCTGGAATAATTTATAATTTAATGACCTATTTTAATTTTTTCTCAAATAGTTAGTTGTCATAATAACCTGCTGCTTTCGAGTTGATTCCAACTCATAGCAACCCTATGGGATGGAGTAGAACTGCCCCAAAGGATTTCCAAGGAGTGACTGGTGGATTCAAACAGCCATCCTTCTGGTTAGCGGCTATAATTCTTAACGACTACGCCACCAGGGTTCCTTATTTTAGACTTACTGTTTATCACGAATTTTGAGATCTATCAAATGTTCTTCAAATCTATCAAAATTATGTATATTTTTCTTAGGTTTCCTAATGTTGAGTTATCCTTACATTCTAAGAGTAAAACCTTCTTGACCATGATGTATTATTCTTGTATTGCCAGATTTGACGTACCAATATCTTATTTTGTATTTTACATCTGTGTTTGTAGATGAGACTGGCCACAGCTTAATTGTGGGTGCTGTCTTTTTCAGCTTTGATGTCGATGTTATTCTTTATTCATTCTCTTAATAAACTTATACTGGATTCCTATTATGTGCCTAGGAAGCTGGCCGTTAGGTACAGGGGATTAAATGGTGAACATGATGATAAAGTCTCTGCTGTCTTGGAGCTTATATTGAGGGAGTTTGTATTGAGGCTCTGCCCTTATTGAGGGTTGAAGCTAAGAAAACAGGAAATTAAAACACAGCGTGGTAAATGCTACAGTAAGGGAAGTACAGGGCGTGTGATAATAAATAGGAGAAGCCTCTATCCTAGACTTGGGAAAATCAGAAAATGCTTTCCAGAAAAGTAACATTTAAACTGACATTTAGGAGTTGTTCATTCAAAAGAGTTAGTTGGGCTTAGAATGGAGAGTGTTTTCGGGAGACAGAAGCTTGTGGAAGACCTACAGGTGAGGGATAATGTGGTGCTTCTGAAAAATGAAAAATGTTCAGTTGAGCAAAAGTGGGAGGAAAGAAGAGTTGAGAAATGAGGCTAGAATGCTGACCAAAGGGTAGAACATGCAGAGACTTGTAGAACATACTCATAAGTTGGACTTCCATCCTAAGGTAATGAGGAGCCATTAAAGAGTTTTAAGCAGAGAAGTGATATGATCCGATTTCTTCATTAGAGAAATCTTCCTGGTTGGGTGTAAGAAGGGCGGTTAAGACTAGTCAGGAGCCAGGGAGACCAGTTAGAAATTTGTGTGGTAATCCTGGAGAGGAATGACAGTGGTCAGAACTAGTATAACTGGATTCAAGAGAATTAGGAAGCTCTCCTTCTAGAAGGTTTAATAGATTTTGATTGTAAAATTACCTGGGCCAGGTGCCTATTTGTAGTGTTTAATCATAACTTCTTACATTTCTTTCCTAGTTAGATTATTCATTTTCTGCCCCTTTCTGAACAAATTATGGTAATGCATATTTTTCTGGAACAAATGATCCATTTTATCTGTATTTCAAAATAATTAAATATAAAGCTTACGTACAATTCTCTTAGTATTTTAATCTCTCCCATACCTGTTTTAAATCTCATTACTCATTTCAAATGCTCCATATTCATTTTTTTTTCCCCTTGTTCCAGGTTATACATACCAGAGAATTACCTATGCCAGCTTTTCCCAAATGGCTGTTCCATGGAACACCATTCCAAAGAATGGTGATAAATTGAGAAGTGAAAGTGTTCGTGTTCAAATAAGTTTGTGAGACTGGGTTGAGCCTGTTTGACACAGTTACATACTTTAGAATTTTTCAGAGTCTTGAATAAGTTTCTATACATTATGATTTTTAAAGGGAAGATTTAGTAGGCAGAGTTTTTTCAAATATATTTGCAACAAAACCTTTTTCTCTCCATAGAGCATCTATTAACATCTCCTGGAACCTAGTAATTCAGTGGCACATAGCTTGGTAGTTTCAAAGAACCAGTTGTTAGTTTTACTTATTAATTCATTCTCTTTCTTTTCTAATTCATTAATTTTTGCTTTTGTTTTTATTAATTTGTCCTACTTTTGGTTTAATTAACTGATTTTTTAATTTTCTAAAATTAAATACCTACTTTATTAGCAACTTTCAAGGTTATTAGAAAGAGCATTTTAAGGTTGTTATATTTCCTCTTTGTATAGTTTTGGCTGCATTCTACACATTTTAATATTATTTACCCTTATTGTTAATTTGTGAATAATATGTCACTTCAATTTTGATTGTTGTTTGACCCAAGAATTATTCAAAAGAGTTCTTTTAAATATGTAAATGATTCATCAAATTGCTCTGATTTTAATTTATAAGTGATTAAATATAAATGTGTTGTTTTTCATTCTCTTGTTATAGGCATGATCAGAGAATATTTTATCTAATACTGATGTTGCCAAACTTTCTTAGATTTTTTTTTGCATTTGTATGATATATACATTTTTTGCCCAGTTTTTTTATTTTCATAATTTCTTTGCAATTTTTATCTAATGTACTCCTTGTCACTAATATGTGGTAAGATTTTTTTTTTTTAACCTATGCTGAGAATTTTACTCTTTTAGTACAGGAATTTAGTTATTCACCTATTATTTTTTCATAGTGATATATTTATTCTTTTTTTAAACAGCTTTATTGAGCTGTTCATATACCATGCAATTTACTCATTTAAAAAGTACAATTCAATGAATTTTAGTATATTCACAGTTGTGCAACCATCACCACAGTCAATTTTAGAACATTTTCATCATTTCAAAAATAAATCCCATACCCATTAACAGTCACTCTCCAATTCTCCCCTGCCTCCCCAGTCCTAAACAACCACTAATCTACTTTCTATCTCTATAGATTTGTCTATTCTTGACATTTCATATAAATCATATAATACCTGGTCTTTTGTGTCTGAATTTTTTTTCACTTAGTATGTTTTTAAGATTCATCCATGTTTGAACATGTATCAGTACTTCATTCTTTCCAATAGATGAATATTATTCCATTGAATGGTTTACCAAATTTTATTTATCCTTTCGTCAGTTCATGATCCCTTGAGTCGTTTCCACTTTTTGGTTATGAACATTTGTGTATAAGTTTTTGTGTAGAACTATGTTTTCTTTCTCTTTGGCATATACCTAGGAATGGAGTTGCTGATCGTATGGTAACTCTATGTTTAACTTTTTGAGGAAGTGCCAGTCTGGTTACCAGAGTGGGTTATACCATTTCACTTTTTCACCACAATGTGTGTGAGTTACCAGTTTCTCCACATCATTACCAACACTTGTTATTATCAGTCTTTTTAATTACAGCCACTCTAGTGAGTGTGTGCAGTAGTATCTCATTGTGGTTTTTATTTGCATTTCCCTGATGACTAATGATGTTGAGCATCTTTTTATATTTGTTATTCTCCTTTCCATCTTTTATGTTTTGTGTTTATTATATTTTCATGTTGTTCCTTTTATTTATTTATTTTTTCATGTCTTTTGCTGAATTGATCAGGTTCATCAGTAAAATATCCTGTTTCGAGGTTTTTAAACTGTATTTAAATATGTATTTTCTGTTCATGGCAAGAATTAAAAAAAACAGTGAGACCTTTTTCCTCTTTTTTTCGGTAACACTACTTCCTTTACTGTCCCTCTGACAGTTTTGCTAATTGATCTCAACCTTATTTGCCACTACTAGCTAGATTTATCCAAAAGATGAAGCTTATTGCTATGATTGCTGTAGTCTTTCAAGAAGAAAAATAACATTTTCAAACTTTGCAGTTCCCACAGGTTGAGATGAGTACATGTTTCAAATAGAAAAAAAAATACTGATTTCTGTTTGGTCTTTGTCTTCCAAAATCCCTTTAAATATTCTACATTTGTTTATCTGTAAATTTGGAAATAAGTTTACTTATGAAAAATGGGAATTTGATGGCATAGTGTTTGGGCAAAAAAAAAAAAAAAAAAGGAAGTGTTTTAGGGAGAAAGACATTGCATAAGTACAAAGCCAATAAAGAGACCAAAATCTGTGATTTCTGTGTTCAAAGTACAATATAGTAAAATTGGCTCAGTGGACCTTTATCTACTACAAACTTGTTTTTGCAGAGCTAGTTTGAATTCTTTTGGCTATATAAAATTTCTTCGAGTAGACAGTTGATGGGATGCTGTCTCAAGTCCTTTGGCCTCCTTGGGGTTGGTGTAATGTACTTGCATGCATTCTTGCTGTTAAACACATGTAAATCTTTTCACTTTAGCTTCAGCATGTTTTCCTAGTTTAAATGATTTTTGAAAGAGTTGTATCTTATAGTTGAAAACTCAATCTCTCAACATTGACTGGAAAACTGAAAAATTTCTCAGTATGTTACCACAACTTCACAAGTTAGAGCCACCTGCCGCAAACAGCCAATTCTTGAGATAGGGATGAGGTGTGTTGCAAGAGCTTTATTATGTATCAATATATAGGAGACAGAGGGGAATAATCTCCTCCTAAACCTGTCTCCCTGAACTGGAGGCTAGCTGGGGATTTTATAGGGAAGGGAACATGGGTTTTAGGAACTTGTGGAATGTCCATTCTCCTTCTGTGTGGTTTCAGTGGTCACATCTCAAACATGTTGACTTTTTCCTGTCATTATCCCATCAGCCCAGGGGGTGACTGGTACCATCCTGGTTCCTGGTCACAAGACAGATGTGTTGTCCTGTCTGATAGGCTTAGATTGACACCGTTTGTTTTTCCACGGTCCTAGGGTAAACGTTGGTTAACTTTTAACTTTTAGAGGAACTAAACAGCAAAATCATACTTGGAGAAAGAGACAGGCTAGGGAAGGAAAAATGGCTCAGGTTCTGTTCAAGATATGGCTGAGCAGCCTGTACCAAGTACATTACACAAGAGTTTATGGCTCTGTTGGAAATGACAAATTGTTCAGTTAGTGCACAGTAGTTATATCCCAATCATAAAGTGCCATAATAAATAATACTATGGGAAGTTGTGGAAACTCTGGTGGCTTAGTGGTTTCATGCTAGGGCTGCTAACCAAAAGGCTGGCAGTTGGAATCTGCCAGGCGCCCCCTGGAAACTCTACAGGGCAGTTCTACTGTGTCCTATAGGGTCACTATGAGTCAGAATTGACTTGACCGCAGTGGGTTTGGTTTGGTTGGTTTTCTGGGAGTGAAGTTGTAGAGAAATCCTTCAAGAAGCCCAAATTCTAATAACATCTATTGAAAAATACAGAAAAATTAATGCAATACTCGAAAGCAAAGCTTAGTGGTTAAATTTGCAAACTCCAAAGTCAGTCTAGATGGGTTTGTGTACCTATTTTTAGTGCCGTGGCCTTGGATAAGTCACTAAGTTTGCTTCAGTTTGTACATATGTAAAATGAACAAAATAGTAATAGTACCTGCCTTGTAGGCTTGGAAAGATTAAATAGGATAAAATGTGTATACATGTTCAATACAGTACCTGGCATGTAGTAAGCACTCAGTGACTATAAGCAATTGTTTTTATCAATTTTTAAATTATGAAATACAAACATCCAGAAACTGTACAGGTCATAAATGTTGTTGTTGTTAGGTGCCATCAAGTTGGTTCTAACTCATAGCGACTCAGTGTACAACAGAACGAACTGCTGCCCAGTTTAACAAATAATGATAAAATGAACACCTATGGAAACAGAACATTGCCAGCACCCAGAAACTACCTCTGCTCTTTTTTCCTTTTTTTTTTTTTTGCATCTTAGCCCCTTCTCTTCTGCCTCTACTATCTTGACTTTGTGATAATCTTTTCCTTACCTCCTTAAAGTTTTATCACTTGAATAGTGTAGTTTAGTTTTCTCTATTTTTGAACTTTATGAGATGGCTGCATCTTGCATCTTTCATTCAACATCATATATGAAGTTCTTATTGATGAGTGTAGCTCTAATTCATTCATTTTCATTGCTGTCTGGTATTCCACTGTATAAATATATAAACAATTTATCGATCTATTCTACTACTGATATTTATTTCCAGTTTTTTTCTTTTTCTTTATTTTTTAAAATTCTTGTAGACAGTGCTGACATAAACATTCTGGAGCATATATTCAAGAAATTCTTTTGGAGTGGAATTGCTGGGTCATAGGGTATGTGCACCTTCAATTTTAGTAGATGATGCCAAACGGTTTTCTAAAATGGTTCTTCCAGTTTTCATTCCTACCTGCTATGTGTGAGAGTTTTCATAACTTCATATCCTCAAGAGTACTTGATATTTGTCAGACTTGTAATGTTTACCAGCTGAGTACATAGGTATATTATTGTAACTTATTGTATGCATGTGTTTTAACAATCTCAAATTTATGAAAAAGTTGCAAGTACTGTACAAATAACTGTTTTTCCTTGAACCATTTGAGAGTAAGTTGCCAACATAATGCCCTATCACCCAACAACAGGTTAGTGTATATTTTCTATAAATAAGGTCATTGTCCTACATAGCCACAATACAACCAACAAAATCAGGAAATTTACATTATTACAATGCTGCCATCTAATCCTTAGACCTCATACAAGTTTGGCCAATTGTCTGAATCATGTCCTTTATGGCAAAAGGATACAGTTCAAAATCATATACTGCATTTAGTTGCCTTGCCTTTTTGATCTCTAATCTGGAACCATTCCTCAGTCTTTCCTTGGCTTTTATGATCTTGATACTTTTGAAGATTACAGATTATTCTGTTGAGTGTCTCACAATTCAGATTTGTCTGTTATTTCCTCATGATTAGGTTCAGGTTAGGTATTTTTCCAGCATTATCACAAAAGATGATGCTGTGATATTCTCATTTTATCCTATCAGGTTAGGTGGTAGATGATCTTTTTTAAATGTGTGTTTTATTTTTGTTGTTGTTGAGAATATATATAGCAGAACATACACCAATTCAAGAATTTCTACACATATAATACAGTGACATTGGTTACATTCTTCTAGTTGTGCAACCGTTCTCACCTTCCTTTTCTGAGTTGTTCTTCCCGAATTAACATAAACTCACTGCCCCTTAAGTTTTCTATCCAATTTTTTTGAGTTGCTATTGTCAATTTGATCCCATCTGGATAGATCGTAAAAGAGCATGATGCTCAAGGCAGACATTCCTTACTAGTTAAGCTAAACTGTTGTTTGGCTTTAAGAAGACTTCAGATATTTTTGGTTTAAGGTTTAAGTTTTAAAGATTATCTCAGGGCTATATTTTAGGGGTTCATCCAACCTCCATTGCTCCAGAAAGTCTGTATTATGAGAATTTGAAATTTTCTTTTGCATTTACCCCCTTTTGATCAGTATTCTTTTGTAGAATCTTTGATCAAAATGTCCAGTAATGGTAGCCAGGCACCATCCAATTCTTCTGGTCTCATGGCAAAGGAAGCAGCATTTCATGGAGGCAATTAAGATGGCAGATGATTTCGATTTCACCCTGTTAATGATGATGTTAATTTTGAATATTTGATTAAGGTGGTGATTGCTGAGCTTTTCTACTATACAATTACTCTTTTTTTCTTTTTGTAATAACTATTTTTACCTAGTGAGGGCTACGTCGGGCTGGCTTCTGTATTTTTGACTTTTAGTACTTCCTTACTTTCTGGCATTGACTCCCCATGCTAGGCCATCCTCTCATTGAAATGTCCTCCTCATCTATAGTTGATTGCTCCCAATTTATTGCTTCCTCAGTTCTCTCTTCTAAATTCTATCCCTGTCTATCCAGTTGTCTATGTGACATCTCTAGTTGTATATCTCACAGACACCTTAAATTATCTTTGTTCAAAACAGAATTTCTGACTTCATCTGTTAAGTATTCATCACCTTCTCAAACACCATCCTTCTACTTCCTCAAACCAGAATCCTAGATGTCATCCTTTATTCTTTGCCCTCTCCCCCACCACACCCAGCTTCAATTTGTCAGCAAATTTTATACATTCTGCCTTCAAAATATGCCTCATGTCCTTCCATTCTTGACAGTTCCTGCTAGCTCACTTGTATCTTCCTCTTGGACTTTTACAGTAACATCCTAACTGGTCTCTTTATTTTCACTCTTGCTCCACTCTAGTTCATTCTCCACAATCTTTTATAGATGCTAATAAGATCATGTCACTTTCTTGCTTAAAACCCTTCAGTGTCTTTGCTTTCCTTTCAGAAAAAAACCCAAACACATGAGTGTGACCTATTAGGTTCCACACGGTCTGACTTATGCTTTGCTCTTCAACCCCATCTCAAACCATTCTTCCCTTGCCAAAATGTAGAGAACAAAGGAAACACTGCCTGTTTTCAGTTCCTTAAACATTTTAAGCTCTTTTCAACCTCAGGGCCTCACCTGAACAGCTTCCTTGCATAGCTGTACTTTTCTTATCCTTCAGTCCTCACTTTAATTGTCTTTTAATCAGAAAGTCTTCCTTGATTATCAGAGTTGCTGTGTGCCTTCAAGTTGATTCCAACTCGTACTGACCCTATAGGACATAGTAGAACTTCCCCATAGGGTTTCCAATCTTTACAGAAGCAGGCTGCCACATCTTTCTTCCACTGAGCTGCTGGTGGGTTCAAACCTCCAACCTTTTGGTTAGCAGCGAAGCGCTTAACCAATGCACCACTAGGGCTCTCTAATCCCATGCCTCATTATTCTTCCTCAGAATACCCTATTTCTGTCATTATACTTAACATGATTTGCAAGCATTTGGTTATTTACTTACTTATTGTCCTTTTTTCCCCATTAGACTCCAATCTCATGGAAGGCAACTTGGCCTAGCTTATTCACCTGTGTGTCCACCAGAGCCTAGCCTGGCACGTGGTTGACACTCAATAACTATTTGTTGAATAAATGAACATAAACACTGAAATCAACATACAAATCATGATAAATGCTAGCAGGGTTAGAAGAGAATAACAGTGGTTCAGTAATTAATATCGCTAGGAGTGAACACCGTACAATCACCTAAAAGAAGAAACATACCCTTTTTGAAGCATGGAGAAGAAGATTAAATGCTATTGTTGATGTAAGAGAATAAAATGATTTTTAGAATCTAATTTTTCTAAAGCCTACAAAAGGCTGCGACAGGAAAAAAACAGAATCGATGAGAGAACTTATTAATAAACCATGATGAAATAGGCATTAATGAATTCCCTTATCTTTAAAATGAAAAGTAGCTTGGCCTACAAGGTATAGAGCTTATAAGCGAGGCCTTTTGAAAGCCACTTTCTCCACTCACATTTTGTAAGTGATGGCTTCTAAGGAGGATGTATATGTAGAGTGGAAAAAATGAGCTTAGCAGGGATGCTTATCATTGGCTATAAAGTTTTGTCAAGGGATATGTTTGCTAAGTGAAGGAAAAAGAAGCAGCAATAAAGAATAGGAACTCAATTACTCACCTTTTGTAAGGTGCACCTGACCCAAGCCATGATATTTTCAGTCACCTCATATGCTTGCGAAAGCTGGGCAGTACCTAAGGAAGACTGAAGAAAAACGGATGGCTTTCAATTACGGTTTTGGCAAAGAATATTGAATATACCTTGGGCTGCAGAAGAATGAACAAATCCGTCTTGGAAGAAGTACAGCCAGAATGCTCCTTGGAATTGAGGATGGTGAGACTTTGTCTCATGTATTTTGGACATGTTATCAGGAGGGACCAGTCCCTGGAGAGGGACATTATGCTTGGTAAGGTTGAGGGTCAGCAAAAAAAAGAGGAAGACCCTTGACAAGGTGAATTGACACAGTGGCTGCAACAATGAGCCCAAGCATAACGATTGTGAGGATGGCGCATGACTGGGCAGTGTTTCGGTCTGTTCTAAGTAGGGTCGCTTGGAAACCCTGGTGGCATAGTGGTTAAGTGCTAAGGCTGCTAACCAAAAGGTCGGCAGTTCGAATCCGCCAGGCGCTCCTTGGAAACTCTATGGGGCAGTTCTACCCTGTCCTATAGGGTCACTATGTGTCGGAATTGCGTCGACGGCAGTGGGGTTTTTTTTTTTTTTTTTTTTGGTTTAAGTAGGGTCGCTGTGGGTCAGAACCAACTTTATGGCATCTAACAACAAAAACAACAGATCTTTGTGACAAATGGTTGAAGGTTTGGGATTTTTAACTACTGATTTTTTTTTTAATTTCCCAGATGAAATTTTTTTGTTAAAATAGCAATTAAATGATAATAATAATATCTGTGCTAGTCTTCAGCTGTTCAAATGTCTAGCTTGTGTCTATTCTGGAAGCAGGTAACTTGTGTTCTAGATTTCACAGATGAAGAGGAATTTTTGGGTTTTGGACTTGGAGTTGATTTAAGACTTTTGCTATGAGATGACGGGGCGTTTGTGTTTTCCATGTGGCAAGGACATGAATTTTTGGAGGCCAAAGGGTAGAACGTCATGGATTGAATTGTGCTTCCCCAAAATATCTGTCAACTTGGCTGGGTCATGATTTCCAGTATTGCATGTTCGTCTACCATTTTGTCATCTGATGTGATTTCCCTGTGTGTTATATAAATCCTATCACTATGATGTAATGAGATAGATTAGTGGCAGTTGTATTGATGAGATCTACAAGACTAGATAGTATCTTAAGCCAATCTCTTCTGAGATATAAAAGAGAGACATGGGGACCTCATACCACAAAGAAAGCAGCACCAGGAGCAGAGTGCATCCTTTGGACCTGAGGTCACTGCGCCTGAGAAGCTCCTAGTCCAGGGGAAGATTGATGACAAGGACGTTCCTCCAGAGCCAACAGAAAGAGATGGCCTTCCCCTGGAGCTGATGCCCTGAATTTGGACTTCTAGGTTACTGGTCTGTGAGAATAAATTTTTCTTTATTGACACCATCCATTTGTGGTATTTCTGTTATAAAAAAAAAAAAAAAATTTCTGTTATAGCAGCATTAAATAACAGAGACAGTTGGTAAGGTAGTGGATCAGTGAAAAAGAGGAAGACCTTTGGCAAGATGGATTGACACAGTGCTAGCAACAATGGGCCCAAGCATAACAATTGTGAGGATGGCGCATGACTGGGCAGTGTTTTGGTCTGCCCAGTCGTAGGTCGCCAGGAGTCAGAACCAACTTGATGTTACCTATCAACAACAACAACAGATCCTTTGTGACAAATGGTTGAAGATTTGGGATTTTTAACTTTTTTTTTTTTATTTCCCAAAATAAATTTTTTGTTCAAATAGCAATTCAATCCAATAATAATAATATCTGTGCTAGTTGTCAGCTGTCCTGTGGTAACGAATAGACCCAGAATCTCAGTGGCTTGCGACAACAGAGGTTTATTTCTCACCCACATTACATGACTACTGTATGTCGGCATTGGCTGAGCTCCTTGTTCCTGTGTCTTTTTCATTCCAGCATCTAGGCTGAAGGAGCATCCTCTATTTGGGATATTCTGTGCTCATGGTAGAGGGAAAAGAGATGAAAGCCAGCAGATACATGCACTGGCTCTTAATCTTCTGCTCTGATATGATTTGTGATGGTTAAGATTGTGTGCTAACTTGGTTGGCCATGATTCCCAGTGTTTTGGCTGTCATATAATGTGATCACTTTCATGTTGAGATTTGATATGTGATCACCCCCATGATGAGATCTACTGTGAGTAGGCAACCAGCTGAGAGGGAGTTTCCTTGGTGGTGTGGCCTGCATTGAATATAAGTGGACATTCTGTTAAGACTTGGGGCCTTTTTGCTTGTGCTGGATGCTGCAGCCGGCTCCTATTCCTCCGAACTCCAGTTCTTGGACTTGAGCTAGCAGTTTACCTGCGGTCTTGCCTGCCGATCTTGGGCTTCATCAATCTTCGTAGCCTATGAGGAAGAGCCCTGTTCTCTGACCTGCCCATCTTGGGTTCGCCAGTCCCTTCAGCTACATGAATCAGGAGAAGCCTGTATCCTGACCCATGAACTTGGGACATTTCGGCCTCTACAACTGCGTGAGCCATTTCCTTGATATAAATCTCCCCCTCTCTCTATACATATATATTTACATACTTTAATGGTTTTACTTTTCGAGAAGCCAGCCTAAGACATGCTTTAAGTCATTTCTTGTCATAGGCTATAAATCATATGCTCAAGCCCATTGTCAGTGGGTTGCGGATAAATAATCCTCCCCAAGAAGGCCCTACAAACCAGTGTGGGTTTGTAATCTTCTCTACAGGAAAGGGAGTGAGTGTTTGGAAACAGTAGTATAGTGTGTAACACATAAGCAAGCATTTACTGAGTGCTAAGCCATTGAAAACCCTATGGAGCACAGTTCTACTCTGACACACGTGGGGTGGCCATGAGTTGGAATCCACTTCACGGCAGCTAATAACTATTTGCCAAGTACTGTTCTAAGCACGTTATATTTATTAATTCACTGAATCTCCACTATAGCCCTATTGGGTTGGTATTATTATTGCTCCCATTTTACAGATGAGGAAACTGAGTCCCAAGTTCACACAGACAGTAAATGGCAGAGCCAGGCTTCAAACTTATGCAGTCTAGCCCCAAGGTCTTCATTCTATCAAACTCAAGGATAAGCACAAGTTGTTGATTGAGAACATTTTTGTGTATTCTTTTTGAGGCAATGCAGCAGAATGGTTTAGTATTAAATTGTATTAGTAGTTACTATTCTAGGCATAGTATGTTTTCAAGGAACTTACATTCTAAAGGGATACTAATTGTGATACCTAAATAGACTGATGCATACTCTCTAAGGACCTGAGAATTTCCCTCCATACAAACATGCCTTTCATATCAGCATTCTGATTTGTGAACCCATGGAAGTAAACATACTTTCGTTTAAAATATTTATTGAGTTAATACTCTTTGGGTAACACTTTGGTTTTCTTGATTTCTTCAGCCTTCTGGAAATGTTGTGACTTTAAAATCCCACTCATTCATTTAAAGATACAGTTCAATGTCTCTCCCTTGGAGAACCTTTAACTTAGTATATCATCCTTCCTCTGAGGTACATTAGAAAGAGCACAGAGAGCTACTTTACCACTTGCCAACCGTGTGACTCTGAGCTCAGTTTTCTCCTCTGAATAATAAGACTCAGAATACATTGGAATGAAGTGGTAATGAAGCTTCAGTAACTTTTCATTTGAGAGTACTTTGTGACCATTAGGGTTTTCTAAATGTCAGGATTTATTTTTACAGCTTTCTTCCCAACTTCTTCTGTGACCTTTCTGGCTTCCTCTCTTCTGTTCATTCATTCAATAGATATTTTCTGATCACCTACTTTTAGGGATAGTCATGGCAGGGCTTAGAACCATGGATACTGGGCCACACTACCTGAGCTTAAATCCCTGCTCTGCCACTTACTATTGTAAATTTGGGCAACTTATTTTACCTTCTTCTGCCTCAGTTTTCTAATCTGCAAATGGAAATAGTAATAATACTGTATCTCTTGGTTTATTGTAAGGATAAAATGAACTAGTGTATGTAATTCACTTAGAAATGTGGCTGGCACATGGTTATCTCTTCTAGTAAACCCCATAATGGCAGAGATTTTTATTTCTGTTTTTTATGACTGTAACTCCAGTGCCAAGAACAACGCCTGAAAATAACAGATACTGAATAAACATTTGTTAAATAAACATTTGTTAAACAAATGAATGTGTGAAATCAGGTAAGAAGTGCCTCTAGCAAAGCATTGCCAGTGTTGTTCCTTGCATCATCTCTTCCAAGTTACCATGAAGAGTCACAGTGAAAATTCTTGGCGTTATGGTCCTGACAAACAATATCTTTGAAAATCAGAGTTTACCGGGCCATGAGTTCTTCAAGATTTGGGACAGTATCTTACTATACCTTTGAATCCCCAGCATCTAGCTTGATTCCTAGCACCTACAAGAAGCACAAGAAGTGTATGAAGAAATTAATTAATTATTTTTTTTTATAAGATTCACTGGAGAAAATGTCACTCATCCAAAGTCCTTTTTTCAACTCTCAAGTCCTGTCTTTCAGTCTGTTGGAAGGTAACACTGCTAGGAAAATAATCTTAGCTGCTTAAAAATTGCCTTTATGGAGTGGTGTTTAGCGTTTCATCCAGTTTTTTTTTATTAAAGGATTCTGACTGATAGTGACCCTATAGGACAAGGTAGAATTGCCTTATAGGGTTTCCTAGGCTGTAGTATTTAAGGAAGCAAACCGCCACATCTTTCTCCTGAGGAGCCACTGGTGGGTTTGAACCACTGACCTTTTGTTTAGCAGCTGAGTACTTAACCACTATGCTGCCAGGGCTCCTTAAAGGATGCTACAAAGGAAATAAAACAACAAAACATGTGGAATCAGTTACTGCATTCTTTATAGAAACCTTAAGGGCAGTGCCTACTGTTTCCACTCTGTCCCCCAAGTAACAGTCTATTTGCGAATTTCCTTTTAAAATTCAGGGCCAGGAAAAGTTTGCTTTTCCTGAGGTGTTGTATGCCTCCTTTCTGCTAATGAGAATGATGTAACTAACTGTGCCTCTCTTTTCATTTTGACTCCCTGGAGCCCCAAAGTCAAATTTGAGGTTCCGCTCTGGCATGCATATTTGTGCCTTCCATTTTAGTGATCTTGAGTTTCCATTCTCACTTATATTTTCCATGACTTGATTTTTTTTTTCTGTTAATATTTTTTACTGTTATTTGGTTACCCATGTACTTGCTGAAAGCCACCTCAAATCCCTCTAGAATGAGGTAAAGTATAAAATAAACGCACATCCACATATATATTCTTACAGTCATAAAACAGCTACTCTAAAGCCCATTAAATTTGGTTGCTGACAGTAGAATTTCTTCTCCCTGATCCCGTAAAAATAACCAATGCTGTGTTTCTCTATGCTGTGTCTATGGTTCCTACAGTATAAATACGTTCTTTAAGATGTTTGGATTGTGTAGGTGTAGCTTTCTGAAAATGAGTGGTCTGCTTTGTGTTCTTTCAGTTTGCTGAAACAGTGTTTTTGCCTGCATGTCTCTTGGCCCTTACCGAAAATCCTGTAAGTAAATATTTTTTAGAGCTCCCTCAAAGGAAAGGATAAAGATCATCCAGTAGGTTCTGACCTTCTTGGGTAAAGATGGACCTTGTTTGTACTCTGCCTGTTAATCCCAGAAAAGGACATTTTTGAGAAGTTGTCATAATTTCAGCTGAATTGGCAATTTATGAGTATTTTGCTGCTGATGATAAATATCTGCCTCAGACCCACAAATTGCCTGCCTGATATTTGTTTTAGGGGAAAATAGTGCCTTATCTTTATGGTGGGCTGCCACCTGTGCAATGATACGTCAACATGGAGAAAGGAGAATGTGTATCAGGGTGATGTCACCATGCTGGCTCTGCCATCGACCACCTCTTTAAGGATTCTGGCTGAATTCTGAGTTTGCGTATTGAGTCAAGGTAGAGAGCTATTTCAGGACAAATCTTTTTTTTTTTTTTTTAAACAAAACCAAAAAAACCAAACCCAGTGCTCTCAAGTCGATTCCGACTCATAGCAACCCTATAGGACAGAGTATAACTGCCCCATAGAGTTTCCAAGGAGCACCTGGCAGATTTGAACTGCCGACCTTTGGGTTAGCAGCCATAGTACTTAATCACTACACCACCAGGGTTTCCTTTTGAAACAAAGAGAAGTTTATTATATCACAGTCCAGTAGGTTAGAAGTTCGAATTCAGGGCGCTGGCTCCAGGGGAAGGCTTTATCTCTTTCGGCTCTGGAGGAAAGTCCTTGTCATCAGTCTTCCCTTAGTCTGGCAGCATCTCAGTGCAGGAACCTCAGGTCCAAAGGATGCACTCTGCTCCTGGCACAGCTTTCTTGGTGGCATGAGGTTTCCCCCTCAGGACAAACCTTAAAGCACATCTTCTTTTTTAGTATTTGTCGTGGATTGAATTGTCCCCCCCAAAATGTGTGTCAACTTGGCTAGGCCATGATTCCCAGTATTGTGTGGTTGTCCACCGTTTTGTGATGTGCCGTGACTATCCTATGTGCTATAAATCCTAACCTCTATGATGTTAATAAGGCAGGATTAGAGGCAGTTATATTAATAAGGCAGGACTCAATCTACGGGATGCAGTTGTGTGTTGAGTCAATCTCTTTTGAGAAATAAAAGAGAGAAGCAAGCAGACAGATGGGGGGGCCTCCTACCACCAAGAATGAAGAACCAGGACGGCAGTGCGTCCTTTGGACCAAGTGTCCCTAGACCAGGGGAAGACTGATGACAAGGACCTTCCTCCAGAACCGACAGAGATAGAAAGTTTCCCCTGGAGCTGGTGTCCTGAATTTGGACTTCTAGCCTCCCAAACTGTGAGAGAATAAATTTCTGTTTGTTAACACCATCCATTTGTGGTATTTCTGTTACAGCAGCACTAGATAACTAAGACAGTATTGTTTTGTGAACTCGACAGAAATACAGACTTGCACAGTTGCTCCCTGAGCCTTTTTTGTTGTTAGTTGCCATTGAGTCAGATCTGATTCATGGTGACCCTACATAACAAAACAAAACGTTACTCAGTGCTGTGCCATCCTCATCATTTTTGATATATTTGAGCTATTGTGGCTATTGTGTCAATCATCTCATTGAGGGTTTCCCTTGTTTTTTGACAATCCTCTACTTTACCACATTTAATGTCCTTTTCTAGTGATTGGTCCTCCCTGATGATGTATCCAGAGTAAGTGAGTCAGAATTTCCCCATCTCACTTCTAAGGAGTATCCTGGTGGTATTTCTTCTAAGACTGATTTTTTGGTTCTTCTAGAACCCTGGTGGTGCAGTGGATAAGAGCTTGACTGCTAACCAAAAGGTTGGCAGTTCAAATCCACCAGCTGCTCCTTGGAAAATGTATGGGGCAATTCTACTCTGTCCTATAGGGTAGCTATTAGTCGTAATTGACTCGACGGCAGTGGGGTTTTTTCCTGGCAGCTTACAATATATTCAGTATTTTGTACCAATACCCACAATTTGAAAGCATCATTTCTTCTGTCTTCCTTTTTCACTCTCCAACTTTCAGATGTATAAGGTGATTGAAAATACGATGGCTTGGGTCAGATGGATGCACTTTAGTCCTCAAAGTGACATTTTTGTTTTTTAAAACTTTAAAGAAATCTTTTGCAGAATATGCAAATGTTCTTTTCTTGTCTTTTTTCTTGCTTCCCCATCTGGCAAAAATCTGTCTCTTCATACACAGCCCAAAGTCATTTTCTCTGTGGGACATTTCCCATCTCCCCTACACAGAAGTAGCTGTGTTATGTGTTAGCAATTATTACTTTATATTTTGTGGTATCTTACCCTTCTGGAGGAGAACCACTCTTAAAGTCTTGTTATAAAATTTTCATGAAAAATTATCATTGGTATTCACAGGGTAGAAAAATCTCTAGCACTTACTGCTATATCTCTAGTACACTTTTCCCTGTTTCTTGGCAGAACGTCTCTTTAGCAAAGCTAGACAAAATACTTCCAAACATAGTTGCACTGTGGGGTTGCTATGAGTTTGAATGGCCTCGACAGCACACAGCAACATCTTTTAAGTAGAGAATGGTTTTATATGATTTTTCTACCTGCTTTTTAAGGCAAGCTAATTAAACCATTCATATTAATATGAATTAATGTGAATAGACCCTCATTGCCCTTCCGCAGAAGACAGAAGAAGACAGGTGTTGCATCGTTGAGGGCACCAGATAAAAGAGAGGGTGCACTGAACCAAGTCTTGAGCCCTGGTTTTACCTGGTGACCTTGGATAAGCTGCTTAAACCTTGTGAGCCTCAAGTTCTTTTTTTAATCTTGTTGAGAATATACACAGCAAAGCATACATCAATTCAGCCATTTCTACATGTACAATTCAGTAACATTGATTACATTCTTGGAGTTCTACAAACCATTCTCACCCTCCTTTATTTTATTGTATTTTCAGTGAAAGTTCACACAGTAAATCAGACAGTTTGACAGCCTCTACCCAAATATTTCAGCAACATTAGTTACATTTTTTACAATATGTCAACATTTTCTTTAATTGCATTCTGGTTGTTCCATCTCCTATCCTCTGGTTTCCCTGTCTCCTTACCATCTCATTTTTGCTTTGGAGTAATTGTTGACCTTTTGGTCTTATATAGTTTTTTTTTTTTTGTACTTTAGATGAAGGTTTACAGAGCAAACTAGCTTCTCGTTAAACAATTAATACACATTGTTTTGTGACATTGGTTACCAACCCCACGATATGTCAACACGCTCCGCTTTTTAACCTTGGGTTCTCCATTACCAGCTTTCCTGTCCCCTCCTGCCTTCTAGTACTTGCCCTTGGGCTGGTGCGTCCGTTTAGCCTTGTTTTGTGTTATGGGCCTGTCTATTCTTTGGCTTAAGGGTGAACCTCACGAGTGACTTCATTACTGAGCTAAAAAGGTGTCCGGGGGCCATATTCTCAGGGTTTCCCAAGTCTCTGTCAGACCAGTAAGTCTGGTCTTTTTTTTGTGAGTTAGAATTTTGTTCTGCATTTTTCTCCAGCTCTGTCTGGGACCCTCTATTGTAATCCATGTAAGAGCAGTTGGTGGTGGTAGCTGGGCACCATTTAGTTGTGCTAGACTCAGTTTGGTGGAGGCTGTGGTAGTTGTGGTCTATTAGTCCTTTGGACTAATCTTTCCCATATGTCTTTGGTTTTCTTCATTTTCCCTTGCTCCAGATGGGGTGATACCAGTGGAATATTTTAGATGGCTGCTCACAAGATTTTAAGACCCCAGACGCTACTCACCAAAGTAGAATGTAAAACATTTTCTTTATGAACTATGTTATGCCAGCTAAGCTAGATGTCCCCAGAGACCATGGTCCCTACAGCCCTCGGCTCCGTAATTCGGTCCCTCAAGGAGTTTGGCTGTGTCTATGCAGCTTCCATGACCTTGCTTTGTGCAGATTGTGCTGGCTTCCCCAGTATTGTGTACTGTCTTACCCGTCACCAAAGTTACCACTTCTCTATTGTCTATTTAGTGCTTTTCCCTCCCCACCCATCAGCTCCCTCATAACCATCAAAGATTGCTTCTTTTTGTGTGTAAATCTTTTCATGAGTTTTTATAGTAGTGGTCTCATACAATATTTGTCTTTTTGTGATTGACTTATTTCACTCAGCATAATGCCCTTCAGATTCATCCATGTTGTGAGATGCTTTGCAGATTCAGCATTGTTCTTTATCCTTTGGTAGCATTCCATTGTGTGTGTGTACCATAGTTTGTTTATCCATTCATCCGTTGATGGGCATCTCTGCATTATTTCCTTATTTTTGCTATTGTGAATAATGCTGCAATGAATATGGGTGTGCACGTGTCTATTAGTGTGATGGCTCTCATTTCTTTAGGCTATATTCCTAGGAGTGGAATTGCTGGATCATATTTTATTTCTATTTCCAGCTTTTTAAGGAAGCGCCATATCATTTTCTGAAATGGTTGTACAATTTTGCATTCCCACCAGTAGTGCATAAGAATTCCAGTCTCCCTGCAACCTCTCTAACATTTGTTGTTTTCTGTTTCGTGCCAGTAATGCTGGGGTGAGATGGTATCTCATTGAGGTTTTGATTTGCATTCGTCTAATGGCTAGTGATCACAATCATTTCTTTATGTATCTGTTTTCTTAAATGTCTTCTTTGGTGAGGTGTCTGTTTATTTCATTTGCCCATTTTTTAGTTGAGTCATTTGTTTTTTTGTTGTAGAGGTGTTGGATTTTCCTGTAGATTTTAGACATTTGTTAGATTCGTCATAGTCAATTTTTTTTTTTTTTTTTTTTTACCAGTCTGTAGGTTCTCTTTTTACTCTTTTGGTAAAGTCTTTTGATGAGCCTAAGTGTTTAATTTTTAGAAGATCCCAGTTATCTAGGTTATCTTCTGGAGTTTGTATGTTGTTATGGTTTGTAGCCTGTTAATGCTGTGTATTAGGGCCTCTAGCATTGATCCTGTTTTTTCTTTTATGATTTTCATAGTTTTTGGTTTTATATTTATGTCTTTGATCCATTTTGAATTAGTTTCTGTGTATGGTGTGAGGTATGGGCCCTGCTTCATTTTTTTGCAGACAGACATCCAATTTTGCCAGCACCATTCTGAGTTTTATTTGTTAAAAAGATTGTCTTTTCCCCATTTGATGGACTTTGGGCCCTTATCAAAGATCAGGTGACCATAGGTGGATGGATTTACATCTGGGTTCTCAATTCTGTTCCGTTGGTCAATGTATCTGACTTTGTGCCAGTACCAGGCTGTTTTGACTATCATAGCTGTATAGTAGGTTCTGAGATCAGGAAGTACGTGTCCTCCTACTTTATTCTTCTTCTCTTTCAGTAGTGCTGTACTTATCCAAGGCCTCTTTCCTTTCCATATAAAATTAATGATTAGTTTTTCCATCTTGTTTAAGAATCCTGTTGGTATTTGGTTTGGGATTGCATTGTATTTGCAGATTGCTTTGGGTAGAATTGGCATTTTCACAATGTTGAGTCTACCTATCCATGAACGTGGTATGTTTTTTCCATTTATGTACAGTTCTTTTGGTTTCTTACAGTAGTGTTTTGTAGTTTTCTTTGTACAAGTCTTTTACATTCCTTGTTAGATTTATTCCTAAGGTTTTTTTTTTGGGGGGGGTGTCTATGATAAATGGTTTTGCTCTTGATTTCTTTTTCCTTATTCTCCTTATTGGTGTATAGGAATCCAACTGGTTTTTTTATGTTTATCGTATATCCTACTACTCTGCTGGATCTTTCTATTAGTCCCAGTAGTTTTCTCATGGAGTCTTTTGGGTTTTCTGTGTATAGTATCATATCGTCTGCAGATTAGGGACAGTTTTACTTCTTCATTACCAATTTGGGTGCCCTTTATTTCTTTTTCTTGCTTTTTTGCTCTAGCTAGGACTTCCAACACAATGTTAAATAAGAGTGGTGATAAAGGGCATCCTTGTCTTGTTCCTGTTCTCAAGGGGAATGTTTTCAGCCTCTCTCCATTAAGAATGATGTTGGCTGTTGTTTTCGTATAAATGCCCTTTATTACATTTAGGATTTTCCTTTCTGTACCTATATTATTGAGAGTTTTTTTATCAGGAATGGGCATTGAAACTTTGTCAAATGCCTTTTCTTCATCAATTGAGATGATCGTATAATTCTTTTATTTATGTGATGGATTACATTGATGGATTTTCTAATATTGAACCATGGTGTGAATACCTGGTGTGAATCCCACTTAGTTGTGGTGTATTATTTTTTTGATACAGTGCTGAATTCTATTGGCTAGAATTTTGTTGAGAATTTTTGCATCTATATTCACAAAACATATTGGTCTGTAATTTTCTGTTTTTGTGGTGTCTTGCCTCATGTGGTGTTTTGCCTCATGTTCCTTTTCTGAGCTGTTCCTCTCCCATTAACATAAATCACTACCCACTATGGTTCTTATCCAAACTTTTGAGTTGTCACTCTGATCCCATATGGATTGTTCTTAAAAGAGCATAATGCTCAATGCATACATTTATTACTAGTTAAGCTAAACTATTGTTTGGTTGTAAGAAGACTTCAGGGAATATTTTTGGTCTAAAGTAAGTATTATCTCAGGGCAATAGTTTTAGGGGTTAATCTAGCCTCCATGGCTCCAGAAAGTCTGGAGTCCATGAGAATTTGAAATTCTGTTCTGTGTTTCTCTGTCCCCCCCGTCCCCCCATTGATCAGGATTCTTCTATAGAATCTTTAATCAAAATGTTTAGTAATGATAGCCAAGCACCATCTAGTTCTTGTCTCATGGTAAAGGAGGCAGTTGAGCTTCAGTTTCTTAATCAGTGAAACAAACAAAAAAACCTGTTGCCATTGAGTCGATTCTGACTCATAGTGACAATATACCTTACCCAGGTACTACAAAAATGAAATGATTTGCTGTGTGATTTACCTGTCACATGGTAAGCTCTTATGGTGTCACCCTCTGCCTTTCTGTCCAATGTCACTCTCAGTGCTCCTTTTCCTGCACCCTCTACTTCTGCCCTTTAGAACCTCCTGCAGTTTCTCAAATGGACCAGGGCATCCTGTGCATATTTCCTCATTATCTTTTATTATGATGCCGCTCACTAGCACAGAAGGAAGATGTAGCGGAGGGTAAAGTATGAAGGCTTTATCTGGGGTTATGGTTAAAACTACAGAGATTCCTCATGCTAACTAGGATCTGTAGTTAAAAGAAAAAATAAACTCAGTAATGTCTGTAAAGAAAACAATTAGGTGAAAAATGTTCATTATTCCTGGTAACCATAATAACTAGCTCTCAGTCTTTGTATTTGCAGGAGTAACTCAGCTTGAGATGTTTGTTTTTATAAGAAGATCACTTAATGAAAGTGATTTTATCAGGAAGGACTAAAATAGCATTTTGCTTTTGCATAAATTTATATATTTAGGCAGTGTGTGAAATTAGGAGGAACTGTGGAAAGATCAAATCTGTCTTTTTTTTCTGGTGTTTGAGGATGGGAAAATAAAGAGCAACATTGATCGATTTGATCTGGGGCCAAAGAGTGATTTTCTCAAATATGCCCAGCAACCTGTTCATGTTTCTAGCAAATGAAATCTTCCTTTTAAAACTATTGGTACCTAGTTTGTATTTTGGCACCCTTCTGCCCCTGTATTCTTTTAGGTGATATTAACCACAGCCCAACCATGGAATGGGACACTACAAATACCTACTTTTTTAAACAACACAATTTTGTTAAACTACTACTAGGTAAACTAGGTAGGTAGGCTTTAATTTTATTTTTAAATTTAGATGTGTGAATTGTATCATTTAAATTCTACCCTCACAATTCTTCTTGCCCTTTCATATTCTCCTATGAGCAAGAAAGTATAGAGCCAAAACTAATACTTCGATACTGGAAAAATTATTCCCTCAGAGCCCACCCAAGGCAGTGGAGTCACTAAGTGGGGGGAGTGGGGTGTGAACTGCACCCGCCGACACTGTCAGAGGGGATAACAATAAAATGATCTCGGTCTGTGATGCTGCCGGGGGGAGGGGCCGCCAAGGCAGTGGCATTACTAGTGTTTGTGTCACCTGTCACCCAGTGTGGTAGTGCGGTAACTCATCCCCCCACCCGCTAGTCAGGGTGCGGTGTGTGCCATTGGGCGGAGAGGAGGGCCTCTGCCTTGGTCAGTGGGCAAGAGCAGGAGCTGCAGGGAACCGGGGTGGGGGGTGGTGGATAAGAAGGGGCTGGGAGGGGCAAGGATGCTCTGCCCACTGGGGGGCGTTTCCCAGCTGCCCACACCCACCCTGGGTGGTGGGGAGAGGGGACACGATGAGTTACCACACTGGGTGACACGAACCCTAGTGATGCCACTGCCTAATAGCAACTTTTACTTTCCACTTAAGACATGCTTCTTGAAGACTGCTATGTCAGAGGCAGGAGCCTTTGTGGCCAAGTGGCCAAGTGCTTGCTGAACCACAAGGAGAAGGATGCGGTAGTTTGCTTCCTAAAGATTACAGCCTTGGAAACCTCATGGGGCAGTTCTCTATCCTAGAGGGTGCTATGAGTGGGAATCGACTTGACGGCAACTGGTTTGGTTTTAGTGTATCTGAGGCACTGTGCGTTTATGGCGGGGGACTGCAAAGATGAGGGCTTCAAGACCCTATCTGTCACAGAACTTAAAATCTAGTAAACTATTTACAATCTGTGAATAATTAACCAAAGTTCCATTTAACTTGTTGTTCTTGGTAGGGGCTTGAGTTTTGATGCCTCAGAGATAGCTACTATTATCCCTATTTTACAGATAAAAAACAGAGGCTTAGAATAATCAAGCAGCTTGTCCAGCATCACAAACAAGTGGGAAAACTGAGATCTGAACCTGGATAGTGTGACTTGAAGGCAGAGATTGGCAGACTGTTTCCGTAAAGGGCTAGATAGTAAATATTTTAGGATTTGGGGCCAGGTAGTCCCTGACGGAGCTACTCAACTTTGGTGTTGTAGCATGAAAGCAACCATACCAGTTGCTATTAAGTTAACTCTGACTCATGGTGACACCATGTGTTGCAGAGTAGAACTGCTCTCCATCGGGTTTTTATGGCTCTGACCTTTCGGAAGCAGCTCTCCAGGCCTTTCTTTCAAGGCACTTCTGGGTGCGTTCTAATTGCCAATCTTGAGGTTCATAGCCAAGCAGTTAACCATTTGTGCCACCCAGGGACTCTGAAAGTAGCCATAGACAATACTTTTAACAAATAGGCATGGTTGTCTTCCAGTAAAACTTTATTTGCAAAAATAGGCTGTGGGCCCGATTTAACCTGTGGGTTATAGTTTGCTGATCCCCGCTCTAGGGCTTATATTCTTAATTCCCATGTTATACTGACTCATTCAACCAGTCTCATATTGAACATCTTCTCTGTGCCAGGAGACACAGGGCTATAAAATAAATAAAATGAGTCTTTGCCCTCAAGAAGTTAGCTCCAAGGTGAGAAAAAGATCATTTGAGTTTGAGTAAGAATTTAACCTTTGTCAATGACTTAATTTTAAAGCTATAGGTATTGATAAATAATATTTTCCCTTGTACCACAAGATGTTGTGAAGATTGATGAGGGCAGTTTATGTATTTTGGATTACTCAGCTCAACATCATTTTTTGTAATGTAAAATTAATGCTTGCTGTTTAGTGATCCCAAAGGAGATGAGCAAATAAACCAATCTTTGCTCATATAGGCATCTCTTATATTTTTTTTTATGTTAATAAACTAGCAATTTTTACCTAGTTTTATTAAAAAAAAAAATTTTTTTTTTTTTATTGCTGCATTTCATTTTTATGAAGCACTTTTAAAATTTGTGTTGTATTAAATTTTCTAATGGGACCAAGTAGCTTTTGTGCTTTTATTTCTTAACACAATGGGAATGAAAAAAAAAAATTATAATCTACCAGGCGCTCCTTGGAAACTCTGTGGGGCAGTTGTACTCTGTGTTATAGGGTCGCTATGAGTTAGAATTGACTTGATGGCAGTGGGTCAATGGGTGGACCAGTATATATTCAGTAAGTTACAAATCTACAATATCTCCCCAATAATTAGATTTTATGAATTATAAAAGTTTATTTTGCTTGCCATGATGAAATGTAGTATATGCCTAAGGAGATGAGCTCATGGGCATTCTGAATCTCACGTGGAGCTTATATAAAAATAGGGAGGAAGAGTCAGACATTCACTTTTAGGAGCTAAAGAGGATACTTTAAATATAGCTCCAAAATATGTGCACTCTGGAGTGAATTATTGATACGTGTAACAGCATAGATGAATCTGAGAAGCATTATGCTAAGTGAAAGAAGCCAGACTCAAAAGGCTGCATTTAGATGACATTTGGGAAAAGGCAGAACTCTAGGAACAGAAATCAGATCAGTGGTTGCCAGGGACTGGAAACAGGAGGAGGGGATAGGCTGCAATAAGCATGAGGGAACATTTAGAGAGATGGAGATGTTTTATACCTTGACTGTGGAATGGTTACATGACTGTATACATGTCAAAACTGCACGCTTAAAAAAGGGAGATTTTACAGTATGTAAACTAGACCTTGGAATCCCTGGGTGGTGCAAACAATGAAATGCTCAGTTGCTAACTGAATGGTTGGAAGTTTGAGTCCACCTGGAGGTGTCACAGAAGAAAGGCGTAGTGATCTATTTCCAAAAAAATCAGCCATTGAAAACCCAATAGAGCACAGTTCTGCTCTGACACACATGGGGTCTACGTGAGTCAGAACTGACTGGATGGCAATTATTTGTTTTGTTAATCATACTTTAACATACCTGAGCAAAGAAGGAGCACTGGTGGCGAAGTGATTAAGGACTCAGCTGCTAACTGAAAGTTTTCTGGTTCGAACCCACCAGTCGCTCCGTAGGAGAAAGGTGTGGCAGTCTGCTTCCGTAAAGATTTACAGCCCTGGAAACCCTATGGGGCAGTTCTACTTTGTCCTGTAGGGTCACTATGAGTCAGGATGGACTCAACAGCAACAAGTTGAGTTTTAGTTTTATATCTTAGCAAAACCGTTACAGAGAGTTTCTCAGGCAGAGATAAAGGGAGACTAGGTGTAAAAGGTTCCAATAAACTGCTTTCAGGTTAAGTTCTGAATGGGAGTTAATGCTGGGAGTTGAGTCAGATATTCTCCATTTGTTTACTCTCAAAGACAAACCCAGTGAGAACCTTGGGGCTAATGTTTGAAATCAAGTGGGAGAAGCAGAAGTAACTCAGGTAGTTGGAATGCCCTGACCCAGATGGTAGTTTCTGGCCATTCTAGAAGCAACATGATTGGAACTGACTTGATGGCACCAGGTTTGGTTTGGTTTTATTCTATTTATATAGAAACATTGTTAGACCTCATGAGATAAAAGGTCAAATAACATTAATAGACAATTTATAAAAAAGGGAAATACTAATTTACATACAGAAAAATGTTTACCTTACGGTCAAAGAAATAAAAAACAGAAAGAGATTTAATATTTTGCTTTATTAGGTTAGCAAACAAAGAGTTCAGATGGAGACAGCTACAGCTAATGCATTGTGAATGGAAATGAAAATTAATGTATATTTGGGAGACAGTTTGTATTACAAGCCATAAACATATTTATTCCTTTTAACCTAGCTTTACTTTTTTTTTTTACCACTTATATGACTTTATCCTTATAAAGTAATCCAAAATATATAAAACAGCTATGTGTAACAAAGTTATTTGTTGCAGTGATATTTATAAAATTGCATACAGTATAAAGATCTTAAATATCCAACAAGAGATGAACAGATAATTAAGAAACACTTATTCTGTGGAGTATTATGCAGGCAGTTAAAATGACGATGTTGTGGACAATTTAGTGATATGGAAAAATGCTTATTATATAAGGATAGTTGTAAAAAAGGAAAACATGGAAGCACAAAATTGCATGTAAACTATAATTAAAATGTTTTTTAAAGAAGGCAGAGAAAAGGGCCTTCAAGGGCAGTACAATATAAATTTGTCGTGCTCTTTTTAATAGCTGTATGAATGTAACACAGGCATCTCTGGGTGGTGCAAATGGTTAAGCGCTTTACTAACTGAAGGGTGAATGGTGTAAACCCACCCAGAGAAGCTTGGAAGATAGGCCTGGCTATCTGCTTCTGAAAGATCACAGCCTTGAAAACCTTATGGAGCACAGTTCTATTTTGCACACGTGGGGTCCCATGAGTCGGAATCCACTTGAGGGCAACTAACAACAACAACAACAAGGCTCCATGCTCAGAAATTCTGATTCAGTAAATGTGGGATGGTACCCTGGAATCTGTGTGTTTATCAGGTACTCATGGTGATTCGGAGCCCTGGTGGCACAATGGTTAAGAGCTCAGCTACTAACCAAAAGGATGGCAGTTCGAATCCATCAGCCATTCCTTGGCAACCCTATGGGGCAGTTCTACTCTGTCCTGTAGAGTTCCTATGAGACAAAACTCACTCAACGGCAATGGATTAGGTTAGGTTATGTTGATGGGTCACAGAGCAAAGGCATTACTGTGACTGATGAGATTAATCAGGAGTCCCTGGATAGTGCAAAATGCTAAGACACTTGTCAGCTGCCAAGGTGAGAGGTTCGAGTCCACCCAGCACTGCCTCAGAAGAAAGCCCTGGTGATCTGCTTCTGAAAAATCAGACACTGAAAACCCAGGGGAGCACAGTTCTACTGTGACACATATGGAGTCACCATGAGTCAAGGTTAAATTGATGACAACTGGTTTAAGATTAATCAAGGACTAGACTGTGGATGAATCAGTGGAGGATGTCTGTCCCCACCTCTGGAGAACAAACAAATGGGGAGGACGTTTTTTCTCTGTCAATAAGTCAAGAGAAGATTGTATACTGTACTCTTAAACCTCAGCAAATAAGGAGTCAAAGGAACACCTTACAAGGTAAAATGAGATGGGCAGAGATGAGAAAATAAAAGTAAGTATGGAGATTCAGGAGAGACCTTAAGAAAGTTACATATTTGAGGACTCTTGCCTTGGCATCATGTCTAAAATTAATGGAATTGAAATAACATCTGTTGTGGATTGAATTGTGTCCCTCCAAAATATGTGTTATAAATCCTAACCTCTATGCCTGTGGTTATAATCCCATTCTGGAATGGGCTGTCTTTGTTATGTTAATGAGGCAGGATTAGTGTAGGGATTATTTTGAGTCAATCTCTTTTGGAATATAAAAGAGATTAAACAAGCAAGCAGAGCAGAGAGGAATTAAGAGAGATTCCAAGCCACATAAAGATCACCCAGGAGCAGAAGCTGAAAGAGACAAGGACCTTCCTCTAGAGTCAAGAGAGACAGAAAGGCTTCCCCTAGAGCCAGTGCCCTGAATTTTATCCTCCTAAACTGTAAGAAAATAAATTTCTGTTTGTCAAATATTTACTTGTGGTATGTCTGTTATAGCAGTGCTAGATAATTAAGTAACGTCCTAAAGTATAAATAATTTTTATCATCTGGTCAGAAAGCATGGATTCTTAGCATTAGCTCCAGGAAGAGAACTTTCAGAAGGGGAAAATCTTTGGCCTTCTGTCTTAAAATTCTACCTTGCACACCTGGTGAGTAGGTTCATGACCGCATACCAGGCACATCCTTTAATGCCTGAACCCTAGATTTTCTTCTAAGAATGTAGGAAATTCATGGTTATTTGTTTTCCAGCCAAGTAGCAGGGAGAAACAGTTTATTTCCTAAGCTGTACCAATGAAGAGGTGCCTTTGAGAAGGTGAAAATAAAGAAGCAGATCAGTTAAAAACAAAACAAAACCTATTACCAGCAAGCCAATTCCAACCCATAGCGACCCTAGAGGACAGAGTAGAACTGTCTCCTAGGGTTTCCAAGGAGTACCTGGTAGATTCGAACTGGTGACCTTTTGGTTAGCAGCTGTGGCTCTTAACCATTAGGCAGCCAGGGTTTCCCTAGCAGATCAGCTTACTCATCTGCAATTCAGATAACCAGCAGAGGTATTTTTCCTGGGAACTACTTGACTGCAAAGAACTGAATGAGTTCAGTGTATGATGCTCGAGTTCTGATTGTACTTTCACTGAGCAGCAGAGCAGAAAACACTGCTTTTTCTCTGCTGTCCTTCCTCCTCCACCCTCTGTAATATAATAACCTCCCGGATGCCGACATTACAAACACAGAAGACCCCCTTCATTTCTTGGCTTGCCACTCCCTGCCTATGACATGCTTTCTGGTTTGAGTGAAGTAAAAGTTCATGGTAGAATCGATTTGGCTCTAAAGAGTGGGATTCCCTGCAGGCTTTTGGTGGGGATTATGCATTTGATGTTGCTCTGTTGGAATGGGTAATCATGAATCACAGTTGTTGTTACTGTTGGGTGCTGTTGAGTTGATTCCGACTCACAGCAACCCTATATGACAAACTAGAACTGCCCCATGGGGTTTCCTAGGCTGTAATCTTTACAGGAAGGAGCCCTGGTGTTGCAATGGTTAAGCACTTGGCTGCTAACCGAAAGGTTGGCAGTTCAAACCCACCAGCTGCTCCATAAAGATCACAGTCTTGGAAGCCCTATGGGGCAGTTCTGCTCTGTCCTGTAGGGTTGCTATGAGTTGAAACCAACTCCACAGTACCTAACAACAACAACAATCTTTATGGGAGCAGATCACCAGCGGAGCTGCTGGTGGATTCAGACTGTCAACCTTTCAGTTAACAGCTGAGCACTTAACCATTGCACCAGTAGGGCTCCTTATGAGTTACAGTGGTAGTTGTTAGTCGATTCCAATTCATAGTGATCCTGTGTACAACAGAATGAAACACTGCCCAGTCCTGTGCTATCCTCACAATCATTGTTACGCTTGAGCCCATTGTTGCAGCCACTGTGCCAGTCCATCTCTTGAGGGCCTTCCTCTTTTTCACTGACCCTCTACCAAGCATGATTTCCTTCTCCAGGGACTGGTCCCTTCTGATAACATTTACAAAGTATGTGAGACATAGTCTCACCATCCTGGCTTCTAAGGAGCGTTCTGGCTGTTCTTCTTCCAAGACAGATTTGTTTGTTCTTCTGGCAGTCTATGGTATAGTCAGTACTCTTTGCCAACACCATAATTCAAAAGCATCAATTCTTCTTCTGTTCTCCTTATTCATTGTCCAGCTTACACATGCATATGAGGCGATTGAAAACACCATGGCTTGGGTCAGGTCCATCTTAGTCCTTTGAGTGACATCTTTACTTTTTAACACTTTGAAGAGATCTTTTGCAGCAGATTTGTCCAGCAAAATGGATTGACACAATAGCCACAACAGTGGACCCAAACATACCAACAATCATGAAGATGGTGCGGGATTAGACAATGTTTCATGCTGTTATACTTAAGGTCACTGTGAGTTGGAGTCAAGTAGGCAGCAACTAATACCAACAACTTGAAATTTTCTGTTTCTTTAGTTTCCATGACATGCAGCACAGTTACTAACTACTTCCTGGCAGAAACTTTCAGAGTAATTCAGCTGTAGTTTCTCTCTTAAATTGTTCTGAAGTGCAGGCCATGGGCATCATAACTTGCAGAAGCAAATGAATCCTACCAGTGTGGTTCTAACACTGTATCTTCATGACTGTTGAACGAGAGCTTCAAATAAGGGCAACTTACTCTTAGCACATCAGTAGATGGGCTTCTGTCTTAGTTATCTAGTGCTGCTGTAACAGAGGTGGCATACATGGGTGGCTTTCACAAACAGAAATTTATATTCTTGTAGTTTAGGAGAAGGGGAAGTCTTTCTGTTGGGTCTGGGGGAAGGTCCTTGTGTCTGAACTTCTGCTCCTGGACGATCTTCATGTGGCTTGGCATCTCTCCTCCCCTCATCTCTGCTTCTCGTTTACTTGTTTAATCTCCTCTATATCTCAAAAGACATTGACTCAAGACACACCCTATACCAGTCCTGCCTCATTCATATCACAGACAACCCATTCCCAAATGGGATTATAACCACTAGCATGGAGGTTAGGATTTACTACACATACTTTTTGGGGACACAATTCAATCCATAAGAGCTTCCATGAAGCTTGTTTAGTTTAGCTAACGCCTTGCTGCTAGTCATAAAATATGTTTGTCTGGAGCTTCGCTAGGCCTCGTTGGTCTCAATGAGAAGAAATTTAATAAAAGGAATACCAGATTTTAGACATGGAACCATATATACAAGTATATAAAGTTGTTGCTTCCTTTAGCATGAGGTACAGTTCACTAATAAATTTGGATTAACAGTGAATAATTAATGCCACCCCATGTTGCTGATGAAAATTATAAACTTCCTGAGATTTGAGCTAGCCTCAAAGGTATAAGAAGCCTAGGTATTACCACCACTCTTCAATGCCTCAGGTCCTTGAGCCCTATGGAAGGAGACTCCTTTAGGACAGAGGATGAGCCCATATCGGCAGTTGGTAGGTTATTGGGGGCCCTTTAGAAAGTTCTACTCTATGACTTAGCATTTAAGCTTAGTTCTCAGTTGCCACTAACAGGAAATAAAGAGTTGAAAAATATAACTTATAAAGAGTTTGATCCAAATAGAGGAAGGGCATCATTGTCTATATTTAATAAATCATGATATATATATTTGAAGTCACATCCACCAGTTATATAAAGGTTTTTTGGTTAAATTCAGCTAATAAATTTTATCCACCTATATGTCAGTTACTGCACTTCTGAGTGGACTCAGACATCCAACCTTACAGTTAGTAACCAAATGCTTAAACCATTTGCATCGCCCAGGGACTGTCAGTGTGTATAGGTTCTCCATAAAATATTCTTTTTATTAGAGAAGTCATTTATTATTAGAACCTATATCTCTTCTGCTATACTTCTTTATTTAGTGGCCCACAAAAAAGCTCATTATTCAAATAGAATAGAAACATTTGTACTTTCATCCAATGATATGATAAATTTTACATGTTGAGTAATTTTTTAATCTTTATTTTCTCAAATCTACAACTTTTTTTTTTTTACTATGAAAATGATATTTGCTAAGGAACACGTTTTGGTTGATTATCAGATTTTTATTTGTGCATTATTTAATTATCAATATATATTAATGAAGTGGCTGATTTTTTTGTGTATAATTTTAATTATTTTTATGGTTTCAGGAAGAACAAATATTTCATTGATGGTGTATAGCTTTTTCTCTTTTGCTTGAGTATCAGTATGATATGACATCGTGGAAAATATGTAGAGATTGGCATTCACATTCTGGAGGCTTACATTTTAAATGTCCTGGTAATCACACTGCTTTATCCTGTTATTTGCTGCTCTTTTAAGTCACAACATACACTTAGGATGGAGTTCACTCCTAATATGTTGGTGCTGGGTGTTTGTTGAGTTGATTTCTAACTCCCAGTGACCCCATGTGACAGAGTAGAACTACCCCATAGGGTTTTCTAGGCTGTGATCTTTATGGAAGTAGATAGCCAGGTCTATCTCCCATGGAGCCACTGGGTGGGTTCGAACCACCAACCTTTCAATTAGCACCTGAGCGCTTAACTGTTTGTACCACCAGGGCTCCTATTAATAATAGTGGATAAAAATTGATATTTCTCATAGTCTTATTGACAGTTTCGCATTTTGGGAGCTGATGTCATGTCCAGTATTATATCAACATTGTTTTAACTTCATAATGTGGATTTTTTTTTTTAACAAAGAGCCTATATTAGAGATTCTGGAACTTTTTGCAATGTTCCCGTGTTTATTTCTGTTATTCTCTGTGTTTTCACTATAAAGAACAGCAAAACTTTTACAAACTTCATGTTTGTTTTTGGAAACAAGAGAACTAAGGACATGACCTGTGTGAAGTTGATGTTATACAGGAAGAAGAATCTTTGGGAATAAGAGGTGGTCATCGTGTCTGCTGTAAGAAAAAAGGAAAGTAGGATGGTTCCTGGGGCCTAATGCAAGCAAGACAAGAGCCTGTTTTAATATTCAAAGACGAGGGTTTTCTGATTAGAATGATAGCAAAGCCTTTGCGTGCACAGGGTAAAACTGGGAAATTATGAGACGTGAAGCTTTGGCTCTGCTTTCTAAGGGCTTGGTAGGGCTTTATTGATTTTATTAGTCTTTTTCAAAGAACCAACTTTTTGGCTTTGTTGGTTTTTTTCTGTTTATGATTGTTTTCAATTTAATTTATTTCTGCTCTTTATTATTTTTGTCCTTTCTTGGGTTTCCTTCTTTTTTTTTTTTTCCTAATTTCTTGAGATAGATGCATAGGTGATTGATTTCCAACCTTCTTTTCTAATATAGCTTCAGCTGTATTATACAGTTTTTTATTTGTCATCTTTTTTTTATCATTTAAGTAAAAATATTTTTCTAATTTCCATTGTAATTTCTTTTTTTGACCCATAGGTTATATAGTTGTATACTGTTCAATTTCAAATATTTGAAGATTATCTGGTTATTTATTATTCGTATACTTATTTATAGCCTAATTGTAAATGTACTGTGATATACATCAATTAATCTCCAATCAGGGTGCTCTGATGATTCAATGGAGAAATGAAAGTTTTTTCAACAACTATTGCTAGAACAAGTAGATAAACATATGGGGAAAAAATGAACCTCTGACCCTTACTTAACACTACATACAAAAATTACTTTGAGATAACCCATAAACCTAAAACCATAATACTTTGAGTAAATAACATAGAATTATCTTTGAGACTTTGAAGTAGTCAGTGATTTTTTAGCAGATATAAAAAGTGCTAAACATAAAAAAAAAATAAAGAAATTGATAAATTAGTCTTCATCAAAATTAAAAACTTCTGCTCATCAAAAGATACCATTAGAAATTGAAAAGGCAAAAACATAGACTGGGATGAACTATATGCACTTGCATGTATCTGTTAAAGAACTTGTATCGGAATATATAAAGAACTCCTATAAATCGATAATAAAAACCCCAATTTTAAAATGGACAAAAGCCTTAAACAGACACTTCACGAAAGAACATACACAAAAAGCCACTACTGTTAGTCACTAAACACACTAGGGAAATGCAAATCAAAACCTCACATTAGAATGGCTAAAATGAAAAGTCTGCCAACACCAAGTGTTGATAAGACTATGTAAACTGGAACTCTATGTATGTTGCCAAGGAGAGCATAAAATGTTGTAACTAATCTGGAAAACTGTTTAGTAGTTTTGTATAAAGTTAAACATACATTTACCCTATAACTTAGAAGTTCTACTCCTACGTATTTATCTAAGAGAAATAAAAATACATGCTCACAAAAAGACTTGTACGCGAATGTTTGTAGCAGCTTTATTCATAGTAGTCCTAAAGTGGAAGCAACCAAATGTCTAACCTTAGGAGAATGTATGAATAATTATGGTAGCTTCATATAATGAACTGTTCATTACTCAGCAATAAAAAGGACCAAACTACTGATACACGAAACACTGTGGATGAACCTCACAGATTATGCTGAGTGAAAAAAGCCAGACACAAAAGAGTACATACTATGTGAACCCATTTATATGACTTCAAGAACAGGCAAAACTAACTATGGTGATAGAAATGAGAACAGCAGTTGTCTTTGTGGTGGGGCTTTGACTGAGAGCATGAAGGAACCTTCTGGAGTGATGGAAATGCTCTGTTGTTTTGTTGGTGGTTGCATAGTTGGATGCCTTTATCAAAATATATCAGATTGTACACGTGCACTGATCTTAAACTTTACTGCTTTTTAAAAAGTACACTACTGTGCTATTTTTGCAACTTCCCATGAATTTACAATTAATTTCAAAATAGAAAGTTTTAAAGTAGTCTATATTATTATATCTATCCATTGAAATTTCTGTCCATCGAAGTGTACTTTATTTTAGGGTTGCTATGAGTTGGAATTGGCTCCATGGCAATGGGTTTGGTTTGGTTTTTTTGTGGCCACATGTAGTTAATTTCTGTGAATGTTTCATGTGGCCCTTAAAAGAATATGTAGTCTGCAGTAGTCACCAAGTATCTTATAATGGTCACTAAGGTTGAGTTTGTTAAGTGTTGTTCAGATCTTTTGTATCATTACTGATTTGTTTGTTTTGTTATTGGAGATGTATGTTAAAATCTCTCTGTATGATTATGGATTTGCCTCTCCTGCTTTTAGTTTTGACAATTTTTGCTTTATATACTTAGAGGCTATGTTATTATGTATGAACAAGTATAGAATTGCTAATTCTTCCTAGTGGATCAACCCTTTTATCTTTAAGAAATGATCTTGTTTGTCTTTAGTGTTGCTTCTTGTCTTAAAATCTGTTTTGTCTGATGTTATTTTAGCTACCCTAACTTTCTTTTGGCACCTTTTTCCAACTTTTTTGCGTGTTTATATTTGAGTATATTGGGTTTTTTTTTCTAAATAATATTTTATTGTGTTTTAGGTGAAGGTTTACATAGCAGTTTAGGTTGCCATTCAACAACTTCTACACATATTATTCAGTGACATTGCTTACATTCTTAATATGTGTACATTCTCCTTACCTTCATCTGGTTGTTCTGTTTCCACTAATCTAGTTTCTCTGCTCCCTTACATCCTCATCTTTGTTTTAAAGTAATTGTTGATGGCTTGGTCTCATACAGGTGTGAGTTTTGTTTTTAATCTAGCCTGATAATCTTTGTTTTTGAATTAGAGTATTTAATCCAGTTACATTTAACATATAAGTATATTTACTGACATACTTAGGTTTAAATATAGCTTCTTACTATTTATTTTCTACTTGTCCCATTTGTTCATTGTTCCTTTTCCCTCTCTTCAACTTTATTTTAGGTTAATCAATATTTTTGACCCTCCATTAGCTTGTTAGTGATGCAGGTAAAAAATACGATTCTGAAGATCTCTGTTTAACATGGTTTATTTGACATAAAAGGGTACATTAAGGGTGAGGAAAATCAGCATTGTGATATTCTGAGGGTTCTTATGAGAACTGCTTCTCACAATACCAGCAAAAAGCTTCTCTGAACATGTCCCAAAGCAGAACACTGAAGGGACACACCTTTGCAACTATCTTCTGGGCTTCATCAAGTATAGGTGCATTAATACAAGTTACATCACAGTGTTATGCTCACTTATATAACAATGAATTAGTCCTGAGTAGCTGTGAGTCTTTATTATATAGCATTTTACATTGCGTAGATGTACAACAGGAGCCCTAGTAGTGTAGTGGTTAAGAGTTCAGCTGCTAACCGAAAGGTCAGCAGTTTGAATCCACCAGCTGCTCCTTGGAAATCCTATGGGGCAATTTACTCTGTCCTATAGGGTCACTGTGAGTTGGAACTGACTCAGTGGCACCTAACAACAACAGATGTACAACTGCTTTTTAGCATCATTTGATGTTCTCAGATGGTAACTGTAGGTAGGCTTCTCCACAGTTAAAAAAAAAAAAGTTACCGTCCAGTCGATTCCAACTCATGGCAACTCCACATGTGTCAGAATAGAATAGATAGAACTGTGCTCCATAGGGCTTTCAATGGCTGATTTTTTGGAAGTAGATCACCAAGCCTTTCTTCCAAGGCACCTCTGGGTAGGCTTGAACCTCCAACCTTTCAGTTAGCAGCAGAGCATATTAACCATTTCCACCACCCAAAGACTCTGTGTAAAATAAATAAGTAGATGTTAATGATGTTTCACAAAGTAAACAACCAGAAACTATCGTCCACAATCTCCCTCATGTCCCCTTTCAGCCCTTACCGCTTCCATTACCCCAAAGGTAACCACTATCCTTGCTATTATAGTAATACTTTTCTTGCTTTTAAAAATAGTTTCGCTGCCTAAGAATATATACTTAAGCCCTGGTTGACTTGGTATAGATAAGCTGGAGTCCTTGGGTGGTGCAAAATATCTGACTTGTCAGAATTTTATTTTCATTCCCCCTGGGATCTTGGCCTGACTGCCTTGGTGTCGTCCAGTGCCTTTAAACAGGTTTTAAAAATAATTTTTATCCATCTTTTCTGATAAAAATTCAAATGAGAAGTTGGTTTGATAAAGTGAGTCCCTCATCACTAGAACTGGGAATCCAAAGCACCCACAGTGAACTCCTCATAAGAGCCAGAAACCTGTTGGCATTCCAAGATTTAGAGTGGTTTCATCTTGCATCATTACCCCAGAATGTTTTCTTGTTTCACTAAGCCTAATAAAGGGCATATTTGAATCTACAATTGTTTCTTGGGTATTTCCCACCTCCAACAAAAATCAAACCAACTCCGTTGTCTTCAAGTCGATTCTGACTCATAGTGACCCTATAGGACAGAGTAGAACTGCCCCACAGAGTTTCCCAGAAGTACCTGGTAGATTTGAACTGCCGACCTTTTGGTTAGCAGCCGAAGCTCTTAACCACTGTGCCACCAGTGTTTCCTCCCACCTCCAGTCCCGTTAAAATGTACAGTCACCACGTTACAGTTTTCATTTAGGCAGGTGTAGGACTGTGCATGCCCTACCTGAAATGAGCTCTATCAATCTAGTGAACTCAGTGATTTGTATTGGAATAAAAAGGTGGGGAAGAAAATAATCTAATGATTACTGCTTTTACTTCTCTGGTAGTTTTAATTTGTGTCTTCTAGCTCCTTAAAGCTTTGCTAACCTACCTTGAAGAATAAATGTGAGAAATCTTTGAGAAGGATAGGAGTCTCGATATTTATGGATATAATTGTTTTAGTCCTTTCAAAAGTGGAAACAGTTTACAATCAATGATTTTAAAACACTAGAGGAAATTTAGGCTGAGGAATGCAAATTTAATATTACTAAACCTAATTGGAAACTCAGCAAAACAACAAACAAACAAAAAACACTTCTCCATACTGGCTTCTGCCAGGGAATGGAAAAGAGATTCATTGTAAAGACTTCCATAGAGAGGAGTGAAGACATAATTTCTTTCTTTTTTTTTTTTTTGAATTGAACTTTAGGTGAAGGTTTACAGCACAAACTAGTTTCTCATCAAACAGTTAGTACACACATTATTCTATGACATTGGTTAACAACCCCATGACACATCAACACTCTGCCTTTTCAACCTGGGGTTCCTTATTACCACCTTTCCTGTTTCTTCTTGCCTTCTGGTCCTTGCCCCTGGCCTGGTGTGCCCTTTTAGTCTTGTTTTGTTCCATGGGCCTGTTCAGTCTTTGGCTGAAGGGTGAACCTCAGGAGTGACCTAATTACTGAGCAGAAAGGGTGTCCGGGGGACATACTCTCAGGATTTCTTCCGTCTTTAGGGCCGGCAAGTCTGGTCTTTCTTTTGGAGTTAGAATTTTGTTCTACATTTTTCTCCAACTCTGTCTGGAACTGTCTATTGTGATCCCGAAGACATAATTTCTTGATGTTTTGTTTTTTCTCAACAGTTCAAAAGAGCAGAGAGCACAGGCTTTCTCAACAATGTACCCCATTTCCTGACACACTTACCACTGGAGGTGAATTCTCCTTTTCACCAGAAGAAAATTTTGGTGGGGAGCTATCCAACAAGAAAAGGACGTGTGGCTGTTAAGATAGGTAAGTCATTTGTTTAGAGGATGTGCCCACAGTTCATGGAGGAAGTACTAAAGAGTATTTCATTGATTGTGACTGGAACTCTAAAAATGGATAGTATGTATTTCACTAAATTTCATGTTAAAAGATCCACGCCTCTCATGATCTTCCAGTTCTAGATTTAATTTTTAATTTTCAGCTCTTCTACTTACCAGCTGAGTAAAGTTGGGCAAATCACTTAAATTCTCAGCCTTCTTCTTTGTACAAGAAAATATTATATATTAAAAGGCTTTGTAAATGATGGAGTGTTAAATAAAAATGTCATCATTATCGCTTTGTTTTGTTGTTGTTATAAAATTCTACAGAATAGTTAGTGGCCTTGGGTCTCATGGTTGTTGGACCATAGAGTACTTTGAGTTTGGGGACTTTGTCTTTTGAGTGCTGGGGGTGGGAGGTGTTTCTCACCTGTCTCTGTCCAGAGCAGCATCATACCATTCTTTTAGCTATAGATATCTGCTACTTTCTTTTTGGGAAATCGGGAGAAGTGATGGAAGTTAAAGACAAGGACAAAGCAAAGAAAATAACAACTACATGTATTAGTTTCTACTGAGTCCGTGGGTAATGCAAACAATTAACATGCTCAGCTGTAAACTGAAAGGTTGGTAGTTGGAATCTACCCAGAGGCCCCTCGGAAGAAAGGCCTGGTGATCTACTTCCAAAAACGCAGCCATTGAAAACCCTAGGGAGCACTGTTCTACTCTGACACACATGAATCACCATGAGTTGAAATCAACTGGATGGCAACTGGTTAAATAGCAAGTGTTCTACTGAATATTTTAGATACCTTGTTTCGTTTAATCCATGCACCAATCCTATAATATGGGTGTTATTCCTACCAAGATAGATGGGACTTCGTAGGTAGTCACTTGAGAGAAGATACAAACCACTCTGGCTGGTAATAATTTTGGAGATATTACTGAGTGATGAGAATTTGAAGTTTTTATTTTTTTAATTTTCTACAATGCACATGTACAGCTTCTGTAATAAGAAAGTCATTAATTTAAAAAATAAATTGTGGATTAAAAAAAAACTTTGTTGAGCACCTACTGTGAACTAGGTACTATTCTAGATGCTTGAGCTATATCAGTAAACAAAACAGGTGAAGACCCCTGTCCTTGTGGAGCTTATGTTCTAGCATGGAGGGAGATAGATAATAAATAATGCAATAAATAAGTAACTCAAAATATCGGAAGCCAATAACACCATGGAAAAAGGAAAAAAAAAGAGCAGAGTAAGGGGGGTTGGGGGTGCTGGGTGGGGATGGGATTATAAATTACAGTAATAGAGGGGCCAGAGCAGGCCTCAGTGGGAAGTGACATGAAGCCAGGAATTAGCCTGGGGAGTGTTCCAGGTAGAGGAAGCAGTTGATGTAAAGCTCCTGAAGAGAGAAGAGGCTGGCATGTTCAAGAATCATCCAGAAGTCTAGTGCAGGGAGAATAGTGGGAGGTGAGTTTGAAGAGGTAATGCCAGCTCAGGAGGAAATGATGTCATTTCCATGATTTAGATATGTAGGAAACGTAACTTTGTTTTCTACTTGTCTCCCACGTTTATCCTTAGTGTGTTTCCTCTGTCATAAAACATACACACAATAAGTAAATAAATCAGAGCTCTACCACCTACCATTCTAATAAATTGACACTACTCTGTCTATTTTGGAGCCCTGGTGACAGTGGTTAAGAGCTTGGCTGCTGATCAAAAAGTTGGCAGTTTGAATCCACCAGCCGTGCCTTGGAAACGCTGTAGGGCAGTTCTACTCTGTCCCATAGGGTTGCTATGAGTTGGAATCGACTTGATGGCAAGGGGGTTTTCATTGTGATCCCTATTTTATGAGTGGAAAAAAGCTTAAATGGCTTGCCCAAGGTTACATAGTGTGCAGAAGATCCAGGTTAGTCCTATTCACCATACCACTCACATGCTACTATGGCAGTGATATTAGGATGTAAGGGTGTAGGTGGCAGGGGATGGCCCCCTCCGCAGGACAGGAACACCACACATACAGCATTGCAGTCCCTATTGCTTAACTCTGAGATAGCTCAGAATTGACGCTTTATTCCAGAATCCCTATCAAAGGGAAAGTCGAGGACCCATTTCGTTCTTTTGCCTCCATATCGCGTTCCCCGTTTTGCATAACAAATGTGGGGAACAGTACTTTTTCTCTTATTTGGGAATTTTTCTGGAAAAATAATACTGTAATTTCTATGGCTTCTAGAACATTTTGTGACAGAACCACATGGTTTCTTTTCACACATGGGGGGAGATAAATTAAAGAAAGAAATAAACACATAGACACACATGTTATGGATATAGCCAAGTGAATCAGTTGGCACATTGCAATAGAATTAGGGGAATTTGAAAGCACTTAATAGCTTTTGCTTTCTCATTGTATTTAAAGATTCTTATGAAACTTGTTTAGTCATTAGAACCAAAAACCAGATCCGTTGCTGTCGAGTTGATTCCGACTCACAGCAACCCCGTAGGACAGAGTAAAACTGCCCCTTAAGGTTTCCAAGGAGTGGCTGGTGGGTTCAAACTGCCAACCTTTTGGTTAGTAGGCTAAATGCTTAACCATTAGTCATTACTGAGTATAAATGAACAACAGAGTCTTATTTAAGCTAAGCCTTGAAGAATGTTGTTGTTGGGTGCCATTGAGTCCATTCTGCCTCATAGCCACCCCATGTCTAGGGTTTTCTAGGCTGTAATGTTTATGGATTACGTACTATCAGGAGGGACCAGTCCCTGGAGAAGGACATCATGCTTAATAGGTAGAGTGTCACTGAAAAAGAGATAGACCCTTGACTAGATAGATTGACACAGTTGCTGCAACAATGGGCTCAAACATGACGATTATGAGGATGGTGCAGGACCAGTGTTTTGTTCTGTTGTACATAGGGTCACTATGAGTCAGAGCTGACTCAATGGCACCTAATAACAACAATCTTTATGGAAGCAGGTCACCTAGTGTTTCTCCTACCAAGCCCTTTGAGTGAGTTTGAGCCACCAACCCTTTGATTAGCAGCCAAGTGCTTAACCATTGAGCCACCAGGGCTCCTTTGGCTTTGAAGGATACACCTGAGAAAAAGAAGGATACTCAGAAGCAGAACCAAGACTTTCCATGACCTGTCTAGTCCCGTGCCCCTTGCCCCCAACATACCTGTAAAGGCACACAGTGAGGTGTGACATCCCTGGGCTGGGCTGAATGTGGATGAAGTGACCAAATGCAGTACTGCCAGGGGAATGTCTAAATCTTGGTCACTCAAAGCTAAGCATTAAGTTAGTAGGTGAGACAGAGCCAGAGTTAGAAAAAAAATCTTAAGGTCAGAACTGGAAAGATTAGAAATATAGCAAGAAGTAGAATGTGAGACAAGTTGAATGGTTCAGAAATTCGGTTGTGGGAGGATTTGGGAAGCTTGTTTGTCCAAGGTTCTAAATACACGGCATGGGGGTGAAAAGGTGAAGATGTTGGTTAGAGCTAGACAGTTCCTGACCTGCTTGTACCACATTTTTTTGTACGTAGTCCTGTAATTTCTTTTCAAGGTCCTTCTTTGCTCTTCTTTTTATCTCTGTTCTTAATGTGTTTTTATTCCCTCGAAGCTCTCAGGCTTCTCTTTTCCACTTAACAGCTGACTGCTTTCGATCTTTATGTAGATGCTTATGTTCTTCTTAGTATAAAGAATTAAAAATAAGCTACCTCTCTTCCAAAGATGCTTCTGCTCTTTGTTAACATTTCTTTTCTTTGATCCCGAAATAGCAAGGCCATCATATTCTTCTACTGAGTTAAATGACCCATAGTCTTTATATCAATGTCAGCCACTGCTTTTCTTGGCTTTATTAATTTTTCATTTCAATTTTTTTTTTATATAATTTGTTGTTGTTGTCCTAATCATGCCCTTTATTTTTTTCTAATTGAAGATTTTCTGAATAATGATTTTTGCAAAGTCACTTTTCCTGTAACTACATTAATGTTATTTTGTCTTTGTCATTTTCCCTAGGAAACTCCAGGTGTGATACAGTTTCTCCCTGGAATCCTTTCTTCATAAATGGAAGAAAGATAGAAAATTTTCCCATTATTCTCTTCCTATCGTAATATATCTTACTTATATTTTTGAACAGATAATACATGTATAAGGAGCCCTAGTGGCACAGTGGTTAAAGTGCTCAGCTGCCAACCGAAAGATCGGTGGTTCGAACACACCAGCCAGTTCTGTGAAACAAAGATGTGGCAGTCTGCTCCCATAAAGATTACAACCTTGGAAACACTATGTGGGCAGTTCTACTCTGTCCTGTAGGATTGCTATGAGGCAGAATCAACTTGGCAGCAACAAGTTTTTTGGTTTTAATACAGGTACATTTTACAAAGTTTTTTTTTAATCTACTATGAAATCCAAGTTTTCTTCCCACCCCTCGCAGCTATCCAGATCTCCCACCCAGGGGGTAAACATTGTTACCAGTTTTTTCACATATATGTTTTTCTCTTTTTCAATAACAAATCATTGAAAACTATACACACTGTTGTATACCTTTTTTTTTTTTCCCAGTAATGTATCTTGGAGAAATTTCATCTTAGTACTCAAAAAGCTGCTTCGTTCTTCTTAATGGCTGCATAATACTCTATTGTATGGATATACCATAATTTATTTACCCAGAATCCTGTTGATAAATATTTGTTTCAGTCTTTTTCTATTGCAGGCAATGCCATAGTGCCGAGGTTCCTAAACTGTCTTATTTCACTGCACCCTTAGCGTCTCAGTAATTTTCTCATGGCACCGCTGGGCAAGAAGAAATACTGAGCAGTTGCTTTTTTTGAAGTAGTTAGGTCCAAACCTAAAAAAAAAAACCCAGTGCCTAGTAGCCATTTATGTTCTGTCAACTTAGTAGCCATTTGAAAAAAAAAAAATTTTAATTGGAAGAAAAATAATATTTTTATTTCATTCTTAAATAAGCACAACTACTTGGAAGTGTTCACCAGTTTGGCTTTGGACAACTTTTCGATTCTTGCAATCAGATTCGGCACCGCCACCCTCCTTTCCTGTTCTGTACTTATTTTCCTGGGATATTTGTTTTTCATCAGAGCAGCCACCAAGTAGTCTGATGATCTAATACTGAAACTGTGATCTGTCTCAAGCTAGTGTCTTATTCAGTGTCTGATAGATGTTGACATTGTTGTGATTTCCCTGAAAATTAAATATCTCGCAATGTCCTTGTGGATTCACTACTGCGCCCTGGAGCCCAGTTTGGGAGCAGCAGTATCATGAATGATATGTGTGCATGCATTGGCCCACACAGGTTCAGTTGTATCTGTGTGATAAACTCCTTGATGTGGACTTCCTGGGTAGAGAGCATGCACACTTTTCATTTTGAAAAATATTGCCAAATTGCCTTCTGTGGAGGTTGTACCAATTAATGCTCCCACCAGCAACCTAAGAGAATGCATGTTTCCCCCAAATGGCTACTCTGTGTGATCAACACATAGAATCACAGAATTTTACAGGTGGAAAGAACCTCCAAGTTCTTTGAATTTAGTGTCTCCCACCCAACTGCATCAGAATCACTAGGGGTGCTTGTTAAAAATGCACATTCCTACACCCTCCCCAAAAACCAAAACCAAACCCGTTGCCATCGACCCTCCCTAGATCTATTAAAAAATTACTGGCTGTGGAACCTGGGAGTTTCCATTTTTAACAAAAACCTCTGGCGATTTTTGATGTTTGTTAAAATTTGAAAGCCACTAATCCTATATTAATTACTCTGGAAGGTGAGTTGCATAAATAATCATCCACCCAGAATAAGGGAACTTAATATCTTACTAGGCAACTCATGCAATTTAAAGAAAAAAAAAAAAAAAAAAACACCCTAACTAGTTATAAACCTTCTCCCTGCTATATTATAGGCTCTTTAAATAATCATTAAAAATAGCTATTTGTATTAAATGCTCACTGCATGTCAGACACTGTGCCCAGTGCTTTATATTGTTGTTGTTAGGTGCTATTGAGTTGGTTCTGACTCATAGCAACCCTATGTACAACAGAACAAAACACGGCCTGGTGCTGTGCCATCCTCACAATGGTTATGCTTGAGCCCATTGTTGCAGCCATTGTGCCAGTCCATCTCCTTGAGGGTCTTCCTCTTTTCGCTGATCCTCTACTTTACCAAGCATGATGTCCTACGCCAGGGTCTGATCCCTCCTGAGAACATGTCCCAAGTATGTGAGAGTAGTCTCACCATCCTTGCTTCTAAGGAGCAGTCTCATGTTATATTATGTCTTACATCATTTAATCCTAACAAACCCTCTGAGGTAACTTTTTTACTTGAACTTTACGAATGAGGAAATTAAAGCTTAGAAAGCTTAATTTGCCTATGGTCATATATCTAATCTCATTCATTTCATAACTGCTGTCCTCTTAGAATTCTTGGACTCACACAATCCACATGAAGTGGTTAGTAGCACTTGACATTAAGTGTAAAACAAGCATTAACTGTTACGATGATTACTACTAAGTTTAGGGCACTATGGATACGAAGATGAATAGAATACCTTTTCTGCCCGTGAGGAACTTCTGATTTAGAACAATGGTCTTTTACCTTCTTTTAAGCAACATACAAAAAAATCAGTTGCCTTAGAGTCAACTCTGACTCATGGAGACCTCGTGTGTGAATAGAACTGTGCTGCATTGTTTATTTGTTTTTTTCCTAATTTCTTTATATGTATATATTATTATAATTATTATTCATTGGGTTTTAATGACTGAATTTTCAGAAGTAGATTGCCAGGCCTTTTCTTCCAAGGCAACTGTGGGTGGACTCAAACCTCTAACCTTTCAGTTAGCAGTTAGGCACGCTAAAAAAAAAAAAAATACTAAATATATGCAAACTTCCTACCTATTAAACAGATAAAGCAGAGCTCCTGCCTCTCCTTGTCTGATGTCACCATGATCCTTTCACCATTTCAACAGGACTCAAGGGCCCCCTGAACACAGCTGGATCACATGGGTCTAGTAGAGGCTTTAGAGTCTAGTAAACACAAGTCCACTCAATTGACTTTTGATTACCTAGCCAGCATTTTGTAACTGCAGATGAACAGTTGCTGCTCTTGCTACCACAACTGCTGACTGTGAAGTTAGACTACCCCAAGCAAATCAGGGGTCATTGGTGTGAAATACCTCCCTGCCACAAACATTCTGGGAAGTACTAGGCTTTTCACAATACATGTTGAACCCAAAAAAAACCAAACCTGTTGCCGTCGAGTCAATTTTGACTCATAGCGACAATACATGTCAGAGGGTGACAAATAGAGTTTAGAGATCTACTTAATCCCTCTTATGACTAGGGAATGGGAATAAAATCTTAATTTCCGAATAGTGGTAGATTGTTGAGCAATAAGAAGAAGTGAGTCCTTTAATTATTAAAAAAATATATGATTTTAATTACAAAACCTTAATTTTCCCTTTTCATTACAATCGGAGATCTGAGTATTACAGGAGTGTTAACGTTTCTGTAATAGAACGTCCAAGAGGAAAATCTCTTCAGGAATACTTGCCTCACCTTAGTTGCTAGTGGGCTTCTCTTCATGGGACAAATTGAGAATTTAGCCATTGTATTTACAAGAATCTATCTGGAAAACTCTACCTTATTTCACACCAATCATGAGGTACAATCCCCTCAGGCACCTTTCTTCCCTCCCCAATTTATGTCATTGTCTAATGGTCTGAACTCCAATTTAGCCCATCTTCTAAATGAACCTGTAATTGATATTTTGGCACTGGGATAGCTAGAGATTGTATTGCTAGCCCAAGCAACAAAGCATAGTCTTTCCCAAGGGAGTTAAAATGATACCAGCTGTTGCATATGAAAATTTGAGGAATACTTTACACTGTCATCTCTTGAGGAGGTTGATCGCCCCTCCCTCCTCCCTTCTGTTGGTGAAATAGAGTCTGCTTCTGGAAGGGCTCTGGATGGAGACAGTAGAGGCTTGAAACAGGACACCACTCTCCATCTGCCAGACGTAAGCCAATATAAGTTGCACAGATGAAGCTGGCAGAGAAATCGGGAACTGGATGGCAAACAAGGTTCTGAGGGGACCGAAATTCTGGTTAAATCCTTTTGTGATAGTGAAAGAACATCCGGGTCTAATAATGCAGAGCCCAAGAATTAGATTTAGTATTGATCCAATGCTACTGGCTCATGGGATGTGAGCCCCTTAAGGCTCTTTTCTCTAGATCACCTGAGAGCGTGTTGTTATTAATGTACTCCATGGGTCGACAGTTAAGTACAGGACAAATTATGATTCATTCCCATCAAATGGTGATTATTATGTGCTAGGTAGGAATGAGTCTGCTCCAAAAGATATCTTCCAGGAGCCTGAAAATATCACCTTTAGAGTAAGTAATGGGTTTGATGGAAAGGGGGACATTTTTGTTGACTCCCCCTCCCCCCTTTCCTCTCCCCCAATCTCTCTGTATCTCCTTTCCTCTCTCCGTTAACACGTATTGAACTTGTTATGTGCCAGTCACTGTGCTGGGGACTATGGATATGAAATTAGACCCTGTCATCCAGACTCTGCTGCATTATGTTCTTCTACTATTACAGAGAGCTATAAGCAGTTTATTAGGAGCCCTGGTGGTGCAATGATTAAGCATTGGGCTGCTAACCAGAAGGTTGGCAGTTTGAACCCACCCAGCAGCTACTTGGGATAAAGACCTGGCAATCTGTAAAGATTACAGCCAAGAAAATCCTATAGGGCAGTTCTGCTCTGTCACATGGGGTTGAAATGAGCCAGAATCGACTCCATGGCACTTTAGAACCTGTCTCCTGTAGTAAGAGATAGCTGCTAAAGGCCAGAGTCCTGCCTTTGATTGTAGAATCTAACAAAATGCCTAGGGCAATGTAATGTGAATTGAACTTTATTGAATTGAACTGAGATATGTAAACAGATAACTGCATAAAAAGTGATTAGTGATATTTGAGAGAGTTTTACACTGAGTGCTGGGAACAACAAAGGGCAGAATAAACAACTGCCAAAGGGAGCCAGAGGGCCTCCCAGAGGTGCCATTTGAGCTGGCTTTGAAAGAGGAGAAGGTGTTTGCCAGACAAACAAGGGGGGCACGCCATCTCCAGAGGTCACAATTAGCCCTCCTAGGAGGGTCCCTTTGATCCTCCTTTGATCCTGCCGTCTATTCCTTTAAGGCGACTTCAGAAAATAACTGCTTGTTTCCCAGGTAGCTTTGGATCAAGCCTAGGGACAGTGCAGGCTTCTTTTCCAGGAAATGGCAGGTAGAAAAAGCATGGCATTGCTGGGGTTACTTCAAAAACTGCTTCTAGAGCTCCTGCTTGACAACAAAACAAAACACTATATTGAATTTCTTACTCTAAAATGCCACCTATTAAGGTGATGCCAAGACCTGAAAAACCAGGTAAGACAGATACAGATGTCAGTCCTGGAATCCTGAACCTTAAATGAAAGGAGAAGGTATTAGATTGAAAGTCACTGAGGAGAAGAAACTGTTAGAAAACAGGAAAGGAATAAAGATATGGAGTGGAGGTTCCTGGTCAAATGGCATGATTCAGTGGCCATCTTGGAATAAAGCCAACAACCTCGCATGCAGAAAGCCTCCTCTCTGGGATTTCCAATAGGAGATAAAGGTATGGTGCAGACACACCCAGGACTAAGTAAGACCATGTTTGCTGGCTGCGACTCAGGGAGGAGCCCAGGCTGTCTCACCTAGTAACCACAGGAGCATGCTCGTATAACCCCCTCCCTTCTGATGAACAATGGCTATAACTGCCCCATCCTGGCAACTCTGACTGGTAGAAACTACAGTACCAACCCACCCTATTGCCCCCCTCCATCTAATCCTTCTGCCCCTGCCTTCACCTGTCCACCTATCTCCTCTGTCCCACTGGCTGCAGCCCCAAGAGGAACTGGCTTGGACCCCAGGCCGAGCCCCACTAGCTCTGGACCCCTCCCACCACCTGCATGGCCCCAAGAGGACCTGGCCCAGACCCCAGGTCCCTCCCCACAGGCTTTGCCTCCCTCCCTTCACCGCCTGCCACAGCCCCAGGGAGAACCAGCCTGGACCCCAGGACCATCCCCACTGACTCCAAAACACCCCCCAGCCCCGTTGCCTACCACATCCCTGAGAAGGACTGGCCCGGACCCCAGACTCCTCCTCACCGGCTCAGGACCCCCCACCACCACCCACCACAGCTCTGCTCCAGCCCCCAGCCCAGTTCATACAGCAGACAAATGACCCATCTCTGCCCCTTTCCCCCATGTTGGACCTGCTCTGCTGCACCATAGCTGAGCAACTGCCCCTGCACACCCGAACAAGGTGGTAAGAACTGTCATGCCCACAGAAAAGCAAGTAACAAGTCATGCCCAGGCCACCTGCCCAGACATACCCAAATGAAACAATGAAACAGGACAAAATAAACAAATCTACAATCAATAAATAAAATAATACCTGAATACCTCAAAGACAGAAGACAGTATCAAAATATTAAAAAAACAGGACTCCAGTAAGCAACCAGAATAAAGCACCAGTTGACCTTCTGGCAGAAGAAAGGGCACCGGAACTACCTGTTAGGGAATTTAAAGGTCTAATATTTAGGGATCTCTAAGACATTAGGAAAGAGATCAGGGAAAATGTAGACAAAATCATGGAAAACACAGAAAAATCCAACCAAAACATAGCCCAAATCAAGGAGAATACAGACAAAGCAACAGAGGAATTCAGGAAAATAATACAAGAACAAAATGTCAAAATAAATTTAAAAAAAATACAGAAACAGCAATTAGAAATACAAAAGATAAAAAAATTTCAGAAATGGACAACACAATAGAAGGTTTTAGGAGCAAATTTGAAACAATGGAAGACAGAATCAATGAAATTGAAGACAAATGCATGGATGCCACCTTGTTTCAGGAAAAATCAGAAGAGAATGGAGAAAAATGAATCAAACCTAAGAACTATGTGGGATACAATCAAGAGCAAAAATTTCTGCATGATCAAAGTTCCAGGACAGGGGAGAAAATGAAAAACAAAGGAAGGATCATGGAAGATTTGCTAACAGAAAACTTCCCTAATATCATGAAAAATGAAAATCTGACCATCCAAGAAGCTCAACAAACCCCACGTTAGATAGACCCTAAAAGTAAGCCACCAAGGCATATCATAATGACACTCCCCAAAACCACAGGCAAAGAAAGAATTTGGAGAGCAGCTTGAGAAAAATGAAAAGCCACATACAATGGGGAAATAATAAGACTAAGCTCTGATTACTTGGCAGAAACCATCCAGGCAAGAAGGCAATGGGATGCTATATACATAAAATTTTGAAAGGAAAAACTGCCGACCAAGAATAATATATTCTGCAAAACTCTGTTTCAAATATGATGGCAAAATTAGGACATTTCCAGATAAAAAGAATTAAAGGAATTTGTAAAAACCAAGCCAAACTTACCAGAAATATTAAAGGGAATCCTTCAATTAGAGAACTGAAAACAACCTGAATCCAGGACACAGGTCAGTGTCAGCCAAATACTGACCTAGGTAATGAACTCTCAAGGATAAAACAAAACTAAAAGATTCAAACAGGGAAATAGAGACATCAATCTGTAAATGACAGCATGTCAGAACAATAAAAGGGGGAATACACAGTGTAGGTATAGAATTTTCAAATGGAGAAGTCAAGACAATATCAAGTAATAGAAGACTCGTTCAAACTTAGGAAGATAAGGGTAAATTTCAACATAACCACAAAGAAAATTAATAAACCTATTCATCAAGATGAAGAGGAAAAACAAAGTCTCAGTAAACACAAAATCTACAATAATGAAAAAAAAAAGAAATTTCACAAACAGAAGAACTCAGCACAGGAGAGTAAGATGAACAAAGAAAATGTCAGCCATGTGAAAAAAAAAAAAAAAGGACTACAAAATGATAGCAATGAACTCACACCTATCTCTAATTATACTAAATGTAAATGGCTTAAATGCACCTGAAAAGAATGGATTTAAAAAAATGACCTGTTAATATGCTGTCTGTAGGAGGCACACCTTAGACACAAAAACATAAATATGTTAAAAATCAAAGGGTGGAAAAATATAAGCGAACAGAGACCAAAAAAGAGCAGGAGTGGCAATACTAATTTCAGATAAAATAGACCTTAAGGCAAAATCCACCATAAAAGACAACTAAGGTTATTATAAAGTGATTAAAGGGACAATCCACCATGATCACATAACCATAATAAATATCTATGCACCCAACGACAGGACTCCAAAATATGTAAAACAAACTCTAACAGCACTGAAAAGAAAAATAGACAGTTCCGTGATAATAGTACGAGACTTCAACCCACCAATTCTTGATAAAGGACAGAATGTCTAGAAAGAAACTCAGCAAAGATGCAGAAGATCTAAAGGCCACAATCGACCATCTTGACCTCATAGACATATACAGAACACTCTATGCAACAACAGCAAAGTATACATTCTTTTCTAAAGCACGTGGAGCATTCACTAGAAAGGACTGCGTCTTAGGCCAGAAAGCTACCCTCAACAAAATCCAAAACATTGAAATAATACAAAAATTTTCTTTGATCACAACACCGTAAAAGTAGAAATTAATGGCGCAAAGAGCAAGGAAAAAATCAAATACATGGAAATTAAATAACACCTTGCTTTAAAACCACTGGGTTATAGAAGAACTCCAAGATGAAATAAAAAAAATTTCTAGAATCAAATGAGAATGAATTTACCTCATACCAAAACTTATGGGACACAACAAGTTTTGGTTTATACAAAACCAACAGCCAACAATATTCTCAATGGAGAGAGGCTGAAAACATTCCTCCGAGAATGGGAACAAGACAAGGATAAACTTTATCACCACTCCTATTTAACATTGTGCTGGAAGTCCTAGCTAGAGCAATAAGGCAAGAAAAAGAAAGAAAGGGCATCGAAATTTTTAAGGAAGACGTAAAGTTATCCCTCTTCAGGTACAATATGATACTATACATAGAGAACCCTCTAGACTCCACAAGAAAAATCCTGGGACTAATAGAAAAATTCAGTTGAGTCACAGGATACAAGATTAAAAAAAGAAAGAAAGAAAACTCATTGCTGTCTAGCTGATTCCAACTCATAGCAACCCTATAGGACAGAGTAGAACTGCCTCAGGGTTTCCAAGGAACAGCTGGTGGGTTCGAACTGCTCAACTTTTGGGTAACAGCTGAGCTCTTAACCACTGTGCCAACATCAGTTGGATTCCTATACGCCAATAAAGAGAACTACGAAAAGGAAATCACGAAAGCAATACCATTTATAATAGCCCCTAAAAAAAGAAAAAAAATTAAAAATTAATCTAACTAAGGATGTAAAAGACCTATACAAAGAAAACTACAAAATAGTACTTCAAGAAAACAAAAAAGACCTGCATAAATGGAAAAACATAACTTACTTATGAATAAGTAGACTAAACATTGAGAAAATGTCAATGCTACTCAAAAGCAATCTACAAATACAATGTAATCCCGATACAAATACCAACAGCGTTCTTTAACAAGATGGAAAAACTAATCATTAGCTTTATATGAAAAGGCAAGAGGCCCCAGACAAGTAAGTCGTTACTGAAGAAAAAGAACAAAGTAGAAGGCCTGGCGCTACCTGACCTCAGAATCTATGTACAGCTACGGTATTAGACCTTTGTTGGATATGTCCTAGCCAAATTTGTGTTCCATAGGTTCTCTTTTTACTCTTTTGATGAAGTGTTTTGGTGTGCATAATTGTTTAATTTTTAAAACATCCCATTTATCTAACTTAATCTTTAAGCCTGGTACTTACTTAATGGTCTGACAGAGACTGGAGGAACCCCCAAATTATGGCCTCTGGATGCTCTGTTAACCTGAAACTAAAACCATTGCCAAAGTCCACTCTTCAGACAAAGATTACACAGAACTATAACAAAAAATAATATGCATGAAGAGTGTACTTCTTAGTTCAAGAAGATACATAAAGCTAAATCACATCTCCTGTCTAGAGGCAGGATGAGAAGGCAAGAAGGGACAGGAACTGGTTGAATATGGACACAGGAAACCTAGGGTAGAAAGGGGGAGTGTGCTTTCACATTTGTGGGGATTGCAACTAATGTCACATAACAATATGTGTATAAATTTTTGATTGAGAAATTAATTTGAGCTATAAATTTTCACCTAGAGCACAATAAAAGAAAAGAAAACCGTGTGGAGCACAGTTCTACTCTGACGCACATGGAGTCGCTGTGAGTCAGACTCAATGGCAACTGGTTTTTGTAGGGACTTGGAAAAAAAAAAAAAAAACAGCCTGGTACTGGTACGACAACAGACACACTGACCAATGGAACAAAATCAAGAATCCAGATGTAAATCCATCTACCTGTGGCCACCTGATCTTTGACAAAGGCCCAAAGTCCACTAAATGGGGAAAAGACAGTCTTTTTAGCAAATGGTGCTGGCAAAACTGAATGTCCATACCTCACAACATATGCAAAAAGTAATTCAAAATGGATCAAAGACCTAAATATAAATCCAAAAACTATAAAGATCATGGGTCAACACTAGGGGCCCTAATATACAGCATAAACAGGATAGAAACCATAGTTAACAAAACACAAACACCAGAAAATAAGCTAGATAAGCAAGCAACTATCTAAGATGCATCAATTGGCCCCAACCCACCTGGACCAAAGGAGAATGAAGAACACCAAAGACACAAGGAAAATATTAGCCCAGGAAACAAAAAGGGCCACATAAACCAGAGACTTCATCAGCCTGAGACCAGAAAAACTAGATGGTGCTTGGCTACCACCAGTGACCACCCTGGCAGGGGACCCAATAGAGTCCCTGACGGAACAGGAGAAAAGTGGGGTGCAGAACTCAAATTCTAGTAAAAAGATGAGAGTTAATGGTCTGCCTGAGACTGGTGGAACCCCAGAAGACATTGGCCACTGAACTCTCTGTTAACCCAGAACTAGAACCATTCCCAAGGCCAAGTCTTCAAACAAAGATTAGACTGGAGTGTAAGACAGAAAATGATACTTGAGAGGCATGTGCGTCTTTGTTCAAGTGGATCCATGAGACTATGTGGGCGGCTCCTGTCCGGAGGCAAGGTGAGAAGGGAGAAAGAAATGGGAGGTGTTTGAATGGACACAGGAAGTCCGGGGTGGGAAGGAGGCGTGTGCTGACATATTATAAGGGTAGCAACTAGGGTTACTTAACGGTATGTATATGCTTTTGTATGAGAAACTAATTTAAGTTGTAAACTTTCACTTACAGCACAATAAAAAAAAAAAGATTAAGTTAGATAAATGGGATGTTTTAAAAATTAAACAATTATGCTCACCAAAACACTTCATCAAAAGAGTAAAAAGAGAACCTATGGAACACAATTTTGGCTATGACATATCCAACAAAGGTCTAATTTCTAAAACCTATAGGAAAATCCAACACCTCTATGATAAAAAGACAATACAATTAAAAAATGGGCAAAGGATGTGAACAGACATTTCATCAAAGAAGACATTCAGATGGCTAATAGACACATTAGGAAATGCTCAAGATCACTAGCCATTAGAGAAATGCAGATCAAAACTACAATGAGATACCATCTCACTCTTATATTTCTACCCAGAAAACCCAGTGCCATCGAGTTGATTCCAACTCATAGCGACCCTATAGGACAGAGTAGAACTGCGCCATTGCACGAATCAAAAAACCAGAAAATAACAAATGTTGGAGAGGTTGCAGGGAGACTGGAACTCTTATGCACTGCTGGTGGGAGTGCAAAATGGTAGAACCATTTTGGAAAATATTATGGCACTTCCTTAAAAAGCTAGAAATAGAACTCCCATACGATTCAGCAATCCCACCCCTAGGAATATGTCGTAGAGAAATAAGAACCATCACACGAATAGACATATGCACACCCATATTCATTGCAGCATCATTCACAATAGCGAAAAGATGGAAACAACCTAAGTGCCCATCAACAGATGAATGGATGAACAAACTATGGTACATACACAATGGAATACTACGTAATGATAAAGAACAGTGATGAATATGCGAAACATCTCACAACATTGAGGGCATTATGCTGGGTGAAATAAGTAAATCACAAAAGGACGATACTTTCGGAGACCATTATTATAAAAACTCCTGAAAATGTTTCCACACAAAAAGAAACAATCTTTGACGGTTATGAAGGAGGGGAGGGGTGAGGAAGGAAAAACACCAACTAGATAGTAGATAAGTGATAACTTTAGTGAAGGGTAAGACAGTACACGATACTGGGAAAGTCAGCACAACTTGACCAGAGCAAAGTCATAGAAGCTTCACAGACACATCCAAACACCCCGAGGGCCCGAGCTATTGGGCTAAGGGCTGGGGCCCATGGTCTTGGGGGATATCTAGCTCAACTGGCATGATGTAGCCTATAAAGAAAATGTTCTACATCCGACTGTGTTGAGTAGCATCTGGACTGTTAAAAGTCTGGGAATGGCCATCTAAGATACATCTATTTGTCCCATCTTGGCTATAGCAAAGGAGAATGAAGAAGACCAAAGACACAAGGAAAGATTAGTCCAAAGGACAAATGGACCACAACTACCACAACCTCCATTAGACTGAGCCCAGAACAACTAGATGGTGCCCGGTTACCACCACTGACTGCTCCTGCAGGAATCACAATAGAGGTACCGGACAGAGCAGGAGAAAAATGTAGAACAAAATTCAAATTCACACAGAAACAGAAAAACTAGGCCTCCTGGTCTGACAAAGACTGGGTGCCCCTGGATACCCTTTTAACTCAGTGCTGAAGTCACTCCTGAGGTTCACCCTTCAGCCAAAGATTTGACAGGTCTATAGGGCCAACAATAACACACTCGAGAATGTGCTTCATAGTTCATTCATGTGTATGAGACTAATGGGCGCACCAGCCCAAAAGCAAAGATGAGAAGGCAGGAAGGGACAGGAAAACTAGACAAATGGAAACAGGGAACCTGGGATGGAGAAGGGGAGAGTGTTGACACATCTCGGGGTTGGCAACCAATGTCACAAAACAATTTGTGTGTTAACTGTTTAATAAGAAACTAATTTCCTCTGTAAACTGTCACCTAAAGCACAGTTAAAAAAAAAAAAAGGGGTGAGATCAGAAAAAGAAGTGGACAATTGGCAAGCAGAAACGAAAGGGAATAGAGAAACCAAAACCCAAACAAATCCAGTGCCGTGGAGTCGGTTTCGACTCATAGCGACACTGTGAGACAGAGTAGAACTGCCCCATAGAGTTTCCAAGGAGCGCCTGGTGGATTTGAACTGCCGACCCTTTGGTTAGCAGACATAACACTTAACCACTACACCACCAGGGTTTCCAGGAAACAGAGAAAGCCTAGAAATTTGAGGACTGGTAGTATTATTTCTAATACTGTTTCTAGACCCCAAACACTGAGATGTAAAATTAAAAAAAATTTTTTTTTAGACATTAACCAAAAAGTCCAGAAAATTTTCTCAACTGAATAGAGTATCTCAAGGCAAAGATCAAAATGTCGGCGGTCTGAACGCACCATCCGCTCGTTGGAAGCCCTGTGGGGTAGCTCTACTGTGTTCTGTAGGGTTTCTATGAGTCCGAATTCACTGTATGTCAATTGGTTTTGTTTGTTTTTAATTTTACTTTTTTAATTTTTTTGAATCTTTCTTTTTTACTGAAATAAAAATAATTTTTATTTTCTCTTTAAATTGGCTCAAGTGGAGCCAAGACTTCACTTCTATGATTCTTTGACCATTTCAACAAACATATACTGAACACCTTCCACGTAAAGGGCACTGTTCTGGAGTCTAGGCTTACAGAGAACAAACAGTAAGTTCATATCTGCTTCTAAGGAGACTAAAATTGACACCAAACAGGAAGCTAAAGTCAGCACGAAGATGTACCGCTTCTACTGTTTACTGTTAAGACAAAGTCTTTTGGTTACATCCCTGCACTCAGAATTGGAATTGAACAATTTTGAAATAGACAATTCTACTTCTGAATTGAAGTTCAGCGATCCGAGGGACAATGAGGAAGGCCTATACTTACAAATGGAACATTTACCAAGAAGAGGAAAAAGTATGTTTAGTCTAAATTTTACAGGGCACATATTTTAAGAAGACCCAGAAAGTTCATCCCATGCATAAAAATACCCTGAAAGAGCATTTAAGACTTCATTTTTTTTTCACAATTTTTACACTAAGTATTCTGTTTTTAATACTAATATTTTAAAAGCATATATCTGTGTATCAGTTTATTTTCATTTATTTGTGATCATTGATGTTTTTGTGGGCTTTTCTTTCTAGAACTGGAACTCCAGTTTGTAGCTCTTATTATCGCACCGATCAGGATATGGTTTATGAAGGCTTGACCTGCTTTCTCCCACCTACGAACAACTCAGTTCTTAGTTTGGGTGCTGCCTGCAGTAGGTGAGGCTGCTCACCCTGATGCTACTAGAGAATCTCCTCCATCACTTCTCACTCCATCTTTTCCTGTGAATATCCTCCACCACCACGACCAGTTGCTGCCCAGTTGATTCAGACTCATGACGACCCTATGTATGTCAGAGTAGAACTGCCCTCCATAGGATTTTTAATGGCTGATTTTTTGGAAGTAGATTGCCAGGGATTTTTCCAAGGCATCTCTCAGCAGACTCAAATCTCCAACCTTCCAGTTAGCAGCCAAGTGAGTTAATAGTTTGCACCACCCAGGGACTCCATCAGTATCCTAAAACCAAAAACCAAACCCATCGCCATTGAGTTGATTCTGACTCATAGCGACCCTATAGGACAGAGTAGTACTGTCCCATAGAGTTTCCAAGGAGCACCTGATGGATTCGAACTACCGACCTTTTGGTTAGCAGCTGTAGTACTCTGTAGCACTTAACCACTATGCTGTGAGGGTTTCCATCAGTGTCCTAGCTGTATTTAACTACCAATTTCAAATGCCAACTCCTTCACAATTAATTTCTTGACACATGCACACACACCCTCAAAGTGATTCTTTTTATTCCTCTAAGTTTCCACATCCATCTCTGTCACTCATACACATACAAAGAACTTAATATTTTCTACCTGGTTTATAATTTTTGCTAAATGTGTCATAGCCCCTACTACTAAATGATAATCTCCTTAGAGTCAAGGATATTTTCCTTTATGTCTTTATACCCCAAACCTATCACAATGTTAAGCCGTAATGGACACTCAATAATTCAGTGAATGACTTCAGTGGATGGAATTTCAATCTAGGTAAATGAATCCAAGAATGTCTGCATCTCTTCCAAATGCCATCTATGATAGCATAAATCCTTAAGCCAGTGCTTCCCAAAGTAGGTTCCAGGGAACAATACTTCTGAGGAATATTAAAATGTATTCCTTAATAAAATGTCTGTGGTTACGTACCTTTGGGAAATTCTGGTTTAAGCAAAGCTAAACAGGATTCTTTTTTGTGGGACTTCTTAAATTGTGGGCATTGTGAAGTCAATAAGGTTTCCCGGAGTTATTTGACTACAGAAACCTTAATAATTTTTCTTGTGACAGGTATGTGTTTCCTATTATTGCTAAAGTAAATTGCCACAAACTTAGTGGCATAAAACATAACAAGTTTATTATCTTACAGTTCCAAAAGTCAGAAGTCTAAAGGGGGTTGGCAGGGCTGCATTCCTTCTGGAGGCTCTTGGGAAGAATTTATTTCCTTGCCTTTTCCCGCATATAGAAACCACCTGTATTCCTTGGCTTGTGACCCCCTTTTTCCATCTTCAAAGCCAGCAATGTAACATCTTCAAATCTCTCTCTCTATCTTAACCTCTGCTTCTTTTGTTATATCGCCTTCTTTGACTCGAACCCTCCTGCCACCATCTTATAAGGATCCTTGTGATTATATTGGACCCACCCAGACAGTCCAGGATAATCTTCTCATCTCACTTAACCACATCTGTAAAGTTCCTTTTGCCATGTGAAGTAACATATTCACAGATATTGGGGATAAAGATGTGGACATGTTTGGGAGAGCATTATTCTACCTATCTGAGGACTGGGGGATTTGGCCAGCTACCTTAGGCTGGGTTCTCTAGAGGAGCAAAACCAGTGAAGCGTATGTATAAATATATAGAGATTTATTTATTTCAAGGGAATGGCTCATGAAGTTGTGGAGGTTGACAAGTCCCAATTTGTATGTCAGGCGTCAGACTGAAGACTTCTGACTTACATGGCTGCAAGGGCTGACAAACCCCAAATCGTCAGGTCAGGCATCAGGCTGCTGGCTCACCGGACTGCTGGAGCTGGTGAATCCCCAAATCCACTGATTGGGTGGCTGGCTGCCTGCTCATGTCCCAAGAACCAGAGAGCAGAGAATGATGAGTCAGATGCAGGATCAAGAGAGAGCACACTGTGCCAGAACATCCATATATAAGATGCAGGCCACAACTCCAAGGAAACTCCCCTTTCGACTGATTGGCTAGTCACATCAGATCACTAAATGGGGGATGATTACATGGTATCTGCGAAACCACTGAGAATCGTGGCCTAGCCAAGTTGACACGTAACATTAACTGTCACACCAGCACATCACAGTGTCCATCACAACCACCACTTATAACATTATTTCTTAAGGAAAATTAACTCTGCGTTGTGGAACAATGACGACAAAAAAAAAAAAAAAACCTAACATTTGTGGTATATAATCCATGACTACACCATGAACTCTATAGTAACCTTTGTATAATAACCTCAGCAGTTATAACAATAAAGACCACTAAAGACCTTGCACTTGAATTTAATTATGTTTTCTTCTTTACAATTCGTTGGAAAAATTGTGTGATGGAACTGCCCTGTAGTAATTTTTTTCTGCCAAAAATTTTTAAAACTTTTAAAACTCTGTATAAATGTGAACCTACTGTACGTTGAAAGAAGGACAAAACTCATCATTTTGTAATGAATTTAGTCTGGTCAGGAAGGTATATTGTGCTAAGTGTCTTACATTTAACCACACTGTGCCCACTGCCCTGTAGACTTCACCAACGTCTATCAAGTACTGTCATCGCTGATTAGGGCATGATGAAAATGTTCAAATAGAAACCCAAAATATGGGAGGTTGATAATGCTGCAGAGACTTGTAGGAAGAGGTCAACTATGAGGAAGAGTAGAGAAATAGGGATGAAAAGAAAGCAGACTAAAGGATAGAGAAACTCCTTAAAGTATAATACTATATATCAGGGAGAAATATTTTCCAAAGGCTTTGGGAAAATAAAGGAGCCCTGTTGGCACAATGGTTGAGAGCTATGGCTGCTAACCAAAAAGCTTGTCAATTGTAAACTACCAGCTGCTCCTTGGAAACCGTATGGGGCAGTTCTGCTCTGTCCTATAGGGTCGCTATGAGTTGGAGTCAACTCGATGGCAATGGGTTTGGTTTGGTTTTTTGGGGGGAAAATAAAAACATAAACATTGTTTTGTGCAGAGGAAACCAGGTAATCAAAGGAAGATTTTCAATTTCAAAAAATTGGAATGAGAAGATTTTCTTCTGATCTTAAAATAATGATCTTTTTCTTATAAAATATAGGCATGGAGGATCTTTGACATTCCATATAAAAGATTTATGATATCAAACATTTAAGGTGAGTGGCTTAAAATTAATATCAGCAACGTCATGATAAATGGAGAAAAGATTGAAGTTGTGAAGAAGTTCCTTTTTCTTGGATCCACAGTCAACACCGATGGAAGCAGGAGTTAGGAAATCAAAAGACACATTGCACTGGGCAAATCTGCTGCAAAGGACCTCTGTAAAGTGTTGAAAAGCAAAGATGTCACCTTGAAGACTAAGGTGCACCTGACCCAAGCCATGGTATTTTTAATTGCATCATATGCATGTGAAAGCTGGACAATGAATAAGGAAGACTGAAGAAGAGTTGATGCCTTTGAATTGTGGTGTTGCTGAAGAATATTGAATATACCATGGACTGCCAGAAGAACGAACAAATCTATCTTGGAAGAAGTACAATCAGAATGTTCCTTAGAAGCAAGGATGGCGAGACTATGTCTCACATACTTTGGATATGTTGTCAGGAGGGATCAGTCCCTGGAGAAGGACATCATGCTTGGTAAAGTACAGGGTCAGAGGAAAAGAGGAAGACCCTCAACGAGGTAGATTGACACAGTGGTTGCAACAGTGGGCTCAAGCATAACAGCAGTTGTGAGGATGGCGCAGGATCAGGCAGTGTTTCATTCTGTTGTTCATAGGGTCACTATGAGTTGGAACTGACTCTACGGCACCTAACAACAACAACAAGTACAGAATAATTAAGCTAAAGAAGCAGCTAAAAATACATAAAAGCAATGAAAGTTGAATAAGGAATCATTAAAATTATAGGTTACGTTTTAGAGGTAAGCAAATGAAAAGTGAAACCATGAGAAATGATTCTTTGAAAGTGGATAGATCTCTTCAAGTAGTTTGAACATCTTGGGTAGATCTGGCCAAGTCCCAGGAGAAAGATGGCAGTTATTATTGCAGTAAGTTCAATAATATTAACAAAACGATGGAAATATTAAATGTTGTGATTTTTAAAGGAAAAAAATTGTTATAATGTTGATAAAACGTGTAAGAAAAATATTTAGCTTTATGTTTTTACTTGAAAATTTTTTGGGTGGTGTGAGTTCTTTAAAAGAATAAGACTTTGGAAAGAACCAAGAAGAGAAAAAGATGTTTTGAGTTTTAATGAAATACTTGACACTGTAATGGATAAGTAGGGAGGGCATATAACTTCTTTAATACAACTACTGTTCCAGGGTATGGGATTTTCAATGGCTAGAAAGGAGGGTGGGCAAAACTTGGTTATAAATATGTAGAAAAAGATGCAAAAATGCTTCGTGGCAAAATGTTGTAAGAAAAAAACGATAAAAGCTATATAGATTCCAAAGATTAAAAGTTTATGAAAATACAAAGAAATTAATGCTTCAAAAATGTGGTTGGTGCTAGAAAAAGTATAAGAAGAGTAAAAGTATATGACATCCTGGAAAAAAAAACCAAACCAAACCCATTGCCTTCAAATCAATTCCCACTCATAGCCACCCTATAGGACAGTAGAACTGCCCTATAGAGTTTCCAAGGAACTCCCAGTGGATTTGAACTGCGACTTTTTGGTTAGCAGCCATAGCACTTAACCACGAGGCCACCAGGGTTTCCTGTGACATCATGGTATTATGACAATTTAGGTGATTATGCGTACCAGTTAATAAGATGGTGCCAAAGTGGGCATAAATGGTCCTGAGGACATCATTGTATTGCATCTCAATGTGATAGTAACGACTCTGAGCCTAAAGAAACACAACTTAAAATGGAAACATGTTTTAACTGGCAAAGCAAGAGAATCACAACTGGCTTTATATAAATGTAAATGCTTCAAAAGTTATTTTTGCCTTTGATTATCAATCCAGACTTTTTTTTTTCCCCTAGTAAATAACCTTTATGAGCATGAAAAAGGGACAGTGGTGTTCAGTGGTAGAATTCTCACCTCCCATGTGGAGACCAAATTCGACTCCCAGCAAATGCACCTGAAGCACAGCCTCACCCGTCTGTTAGTGGAGGCTTGCGTGTACAGGTTTTAGCAGAGCTTCCAGACTAAGACAGACTAGGAAGAAAGACCTGGCAGTCAGTGAAAACCTTATGGATCTCAGTGGTCCAGTCCCATCGTGCATGGGGTTGCCACTAATTGGGGGCCAACTCAATGGCGGCTAATAACAACAAATGAGAAGAATATCTGGGAAGAGTTGTGAGTTACTTAGGAAATAGTGCGGGAACAATAGAAAACATTGCTATCCTGTTTTATAAGCTTGTTTTCTTAGCCTAAGAATATTATGAGAAACTATTTTATACTGTAAAAACAGAATACAAATCTTTGGATATTTGCGATCAGTTTGAAATTAAATAGATTGAAATTCGGAAGGGTTGTAAATTTGGCAAGATATATTCTTATTATGCATAGTTTTGGGGATTATATAGTTTCATTCAGTATAAACATCGACTCTATTAAAGCTGGAAAAAAGCATCCGTGGGGTAATGCTACTTTTCCTTTTCAGGTGTGAGCAATACAGTAAATTTCTCCCTTAGGACAAGGGTCAGCAATTTGATGGTGACTAGAATTCAGTGTGGGTGGGTTAGAATTCAACAAATGTGCAGTTCTTATAGACTGTGAAAAGCAATCATAATGTTGGTGTTTTATTACAGGTATCATTTTGTTTCCCCCACCTCTTCCATTTTATTACATATTATATGCATCAACATGATGGAAGGTAATGTGCTTTCTTTTGCTGAAGTATATTTTTTTATGATAAAACTAAACGAAACCCAGTGCCGTCGAGTCGATTCCGACTCATAGCGACTCTACAGGACAGAGTAGAACTCAGAGTAACCTGCCCCGTAGAGTTTCCAAGAAGCGCCTGGCGGATTCGAACTGCCGACCTTTTTGTTAGCAGCCATAGAGCTTAACCACTATGCCACCAGGGTTTCTGAAGTAGATGATAGAGGACAGAATTGATAACAGAAATGTGGGGCACTTTTTTTTTTTTTCCCCTATTTTAGCAGCTCTGTGCTCATGGATTTGCATGCTGTACTTTCATTTCAGTAACATATAGCAGAGTCATGGCCACAGAAGAAATTAAACTTGCACAGAATGTCCATAATGAGGCTGTGAGTGCTGATGTTTCAGGTATGGTACAAAGTGGCTACTTTGAGTTGCAAATTAAAGAGACAGAAGCCAACGTGTCCTTATTGTTCTGATGTTCAAAAATATCTGAATTTACCTGTGAATAATGTGTACAATGATCTCCACTGTCAGGGACACAGCAAAACACTGAGATATACACAAATCAAACTTCAGGGCTGCTGAAATAAAATACCATTTATTCTCTGCAGTTAAGCTCTTGGGGGAGCTTCTTAGGGCTCTCGCTCGAAGCCTAGTGATTCTTTTTTTACATACAATTCTATCGTGTTTGATACCTTAATTATTAAAAGCACAAGAAGCAATAAATTAGAAAGGAGAAGCAATGATGAGAATCAGACACACTAAATAAGAAGTGACCATTCCAAACCTAGAAGGAGGCAGAAATCCTATTTTAAAATAGGCACACAAATGTTTTAAGGAAGAAGGGCTGTTCAGAAGGACAGACCATCCCATACACTTCCATTTGTCCTGAGGATATCATTGTATTGCATCTCATTGTGGTAGTAAGAACTCTGAGCCATCAAGAACAGCTTACCTTCTATTCAATGTATCAGCTATTCTAATAACATTTCCACTTAATGCTTTAGTTTAAAAAAAAAAATTTATACTTGATCAAGATAACATTTGGTTAACCTCATCCTTCAATAATACTGTATAAATAAGAATTGTCATAATATATTGAATGAGCCCTAAAATATTTTTTTTTCTAAAATATATCTATTTTTATTACTAGGGATCAGAACATTTTTATTTCAGTCCTCCCCACCCCCCCCAAAAAAAAAATCCCTCCAATGAGTTACAGGGAAAGTAGCAATGATGGAATTTATCCCACCTTTCTTGGCAGAGATGAAAAAGATATCTCTAGTTCATTCTTGTTGGTTAATTTCCTGAGTATTTGGTTTGGTTTGGTTTCATTTTATCCAGAGCAGAGTGTCTCTCCCTTGAAAAAAAAATACACCCCCGACACCCTTCTAACTCAGAATTGAAGCCACTCCCTGAAGTTCACCTTTCTCTAGAGATTAGGCAGGCCTGTAAAATGAACAATAACACACGTGAGGAAAGTTCTTCCTCGTTCAATGAAGTATACGAGATCAAATGGGCAACACCTGCCCAAAAACAAAGACCAGAAGGTGGGAAAGGAAGAAAAACTGGACAAATGGAACAGAGAAATCCGGGGTGGGAAGGGAGAGGGGAAGAGTGCTAACACAATGCAGAATTGCGAACAATGCCACGGAACAGTTTGTGTATACATTTTTGAATGAGAAACTAATTTGCTCTGTAAACCTTCACCTAAAGCACACACACACATACAAATAGAGTTGAAAAACAGCTTATTTGGATGTTATATACTTTTATTCCTAGAATATTAAAAACTGTAATTAGGATAAACTAGAGCTATGGAAGACGCACTAAATTCCTCTCCCTCCCTCCCTCCCCACCCCACCTCACCTACACACACCCTCTTGCCAATATATGACTTTACAGTGCATTTGTGAAACCCTGACCCCACTGTAATTTTCTCTGACTCAGACAATGATGTTTTTATCACATTCTTAGGAGGTTACAAAGTTTATTACACCTCCCTATTTTCCCTATTTGGATTGACACAGTGTCTGCAACAATGGGCTCAAGCATAACAGCAATTGTTAGCATGGTGCAGGACTGGGCAGTGTTTTGTTCTGTGATACATAGGGTCGCTATGAGTCAGGACTGACTTCATAGCACCTACCTAACAACAACATTTTCCTTATTATGTAATTTTTTTTTTAAGGAAATGTATTTTATTTTCCTTGATTAAATGACTCCCTTGACTATTATTTCTTACTTTTCTTTATTAGAAATCACAAATTTACTTTGCTGTGTCATTTATCTGCACAGTTCTATGGTTATTTGTTGTTATTTGGACCATAAAGGAGTTGATTTCTGGAGTATCTTTTGTTTAAACCCCGAATAAGCCAGATTTCATTTTCTAGAGGGATTAAAAGCAACATATGCACACATTATATCTGCCATATATTTTAAGCTGTCATGTCTTTGAGACATCAGAAATGTGTAACCCACTGACCATGAATCTCACAAAGAACAGAGGAAAGGGCATGAGGTTTTTTGGTAGAAGTTGACTCTAAAATTTAGTCCAGGAACAAACAGACCTGGAATGATCTCATTCCTACTCTTCCACTATACAGCAAGATACTTCTACCCATCTGTTCCTTGGGTGGTGGCCGAGGGTTGTGTTTAGAATGGAAATAAGAGAAAAAATAGAAGAAGAGGAAAAGAAAGTACACACTGAACTACTTAGTGTTCGTGAAGAAGTAAAAGTGTAAGCCTTCAAAAGAAGAGCTCTTATTCTCTATTTGTGAGAGTTTTTAATTACCTACTGTGTGCCAGGCAGTGTTTTATGTTACTTTAGAAGTATTGTTTTTCTGAGAGCCATGACCATGACCATGACCTTTTAGTGTCCATAGGATGGTAAAAGGATATTTGTCCCTTCCGCATTTTGACTTTAAAACAAACAAAAAAGACAGAAAAAAAAAATGCATGCATTTAAAGTCGAAGGGGAAAATTCATGGCATAGAAAAAAATAATATATTTTAAAATGAGACCAAAGTATTAACCCTAAGGTGCTAGTTTTTTGGTGATTGGTGATTCAAATCTAGTAAAATCTGAGCAGTTACAAATCTCTTAATGTTCACTAGAAAGTTGTCCGTGTTTTTCATTCATCAAGTAGACTCCCCTATTTTTTTTATCAGCCTTGAGTTGTTGTTGTTTGTTTATTTGTGTTTTAATGGGCTCCATCTCACTTCCTCCAGGACTGATTGGCGTTTGGGGAGTTAGGTCAGCCCCCGTAGCCTAACTTTGAGCAGGCAAGACCACTCCTAAAGAGGGTTGCCTCAGTCATGAATAATCCCTCCTAAGCTACACTGCCATCGCAAGATGATCTGAACAAACAGCCAGTTGAAATGACATATAACCCACAACAATATCATCAGAGGTAGCAAAATGAAAGTAGAAGAAACTCTGAAATTTGTGGCAGGTATTATTTAAAGCAAGGAGTGAGCCCTGGTGGAGCAATGGTTAAGGCCTCAGCTGCAAACCAAAAGGAGGGTAGTTCAACCCATCCCGCAGTTCAACCCACCCAGCGGCTCCGTGAGAGAAAAACTTGGCCACCTGCTTCCATAAAGATTACAGCCTAGGAAACCCTTTGGGGCAGTTCTACTCCGTCACTATGGGATCGCTATGAGACAGAATTGACTCAAGGGCTCCTAACAACAACAATTATTTAAAGCAGGCCACTAGCTCTGACTTGCAAATCTTTGGCTATACGGATATTTTTATTTGAAAAGCGCCTTTTTAATGCTTTTAGCAGTAAATTGGGTGAGAGAAACAGACTTGGCGAGAGAGAATCTGACATTTCATTATGTCCTTAGTTTCCAGTGTAACAAATACTTATGTATTTATACCTTACTCTCTAAGAACTTCTGAAGTTTTTTTCCAGAAAGTTTTCTCTTCCTTGAACTTCCAAAGACAAATTTCATGTCACCGAAAATTAATTTAAAATTTGGACTTTTAGGATCCCCAGTTGGGGGGTAGTGGCTCTTCCCATAGACCAGACTGCTGTAACACTGAAATATTTTGTAATACTGTTGTTCCCATTCATTATTTGCAAATAAAGTAGATTTTATTTTTATATTTTTTTTCAAAGAGTTGTTGTTAGGGCCATTGAGTCAGTTTCGACTCATAGGTACCCCACGCACAACAGAATGAAACACTGCCCGGTCCTGCACCATAATCACAATCTTTACTATGTTTGAGCCCATTGTTGCAGTCACTGTGTCAGTCCATCTCGTTGAAGGTCTTCCCTTCTTTTGCTGATCCTCTGCTTTATTCTGCTTTACCAAGCATGATGTCCTTCTTCAGGGACTGGTCCCTCCTGAAAACACGTCCAAAATACGTGAGATGAAGTCTCGCCATCCTTCTAAGGAGCATTCTGGCTGTACTTCTTCCAAGACAGATGCGTTCATTCTTCTGGCAGTCCCTGGTATATTCAGTATTCTTCGCCAACACCGTAATTCAAAGATGTTAATTATTCTGTCTTCCTTATTCATTTCAAAGAGTAGAAACTTTGAAACATTCAGAAGTCTACTTGTAGCAAATTCATCATAGTAAGACAGTTTCACTTTTACCTTGATACTTATTCTGGCATCTTTTTAAACATCCTAGATGGGTGTTCCCTTTCTTTGAGGCTTAACATTTAAATAGGAAATTCTAATAGAATAACCAGCCCCCAGAGAGCTCTCGTCCATGACACTACACTGGTGGTAAATGGAATTAGTTAATTTAATTCTTTGTGGCTTTTTAATTAACCTAGAACTTATTTTTTTATTTGAAGTAGTTCAACACAGAGCCCTGGTGGCGCAGTGAAGTTTTCATTAATCATCAGCTGGAACCCCAGAAGCCAAGCCAGAATAGAAAGAAAATGGGTAGAAAAGGAATAGATATCTCTAACGATACTCTGTCTCCCAATACTAACACTGTGAATTCTAATGAGCAAAGTGAGAGTATAGATCATACTACCCAGGGTCTATAAATTGCCCAAGGATAAAAGTCACTCCAACCCCAGTGGTCATGGCCCCCAGACCTTCTGTTGGCCCAGGACAGGAACCATTCCCGAAGCCAACTCTTCAGACATGGATGGATTGGACTGGACAATGGGTTGGAGAGGGATGCTGGTGAGGAGTGAGCTTCTTGGATCAGGTGGACACTTGAGACTATGTTGGCATCTCCTGCCTGGAGCAGAGATGAGAGGGTGGAGGGGGTTAGAAGCTGGTGAAATGGACATGAAAAGAGAGAGTGGAGGGAGAGATCACGCTGTCTCATTGCGGGGAGAGTAACTGGGAGTGTGTAGCAAGGTGTATATGGGTTTTTGTGTGAGAGACTGACTTGATTTGTAAACTTTCACTTAAAGCACAATAAAAATTTTTTTAAAAAGCCACTCCAGTTTTTTTTTAATATGCTGACACTTGTTTCACGATACTTTAAGAAGTCAGTTTCAACTATATATTCATCCTATATCATTGCCAAAAGCAAGATGTGAGAAAGAGACCTGTCATGCTATATCTTTTATATATTCTCCTACCTTTTGGAATTTTTAAGATAGAGTTAATAGGAAATTAACAAAGAATGTAGTATAGTATTTTCACTTTTAAATTTTACTTTTTTCGAAATAACAGTTTTATTGAGAAGTCATTCATATACTATAAAATTCTTTTTAATGTACAATTCAGTGTTTCCAGTATGTTCAAAGAGTTGTGCAACCATCACCACTAATTCTAGATTTGAAATTTATTTTTAAAGGATAAAATTAAAATATCCTAATTTAGAGAGTTTAAAGAAAAGGAAAAAAAGTACTCATCTCCCAAACTCACCATTCTAACCAAACTCTTTTCATTATTTTTTGTGTGTGTACATTTGATTTTAGTTTTTCTTTTTTTTCCCTAACATCCAGATATTTTTGCATAGAATAATGAGAGTGTTCTATGTAGTTATTTTTTTAATTTCTTGTGAGAATAGATGGCTCTGTCTCCTTAAGGCAGCTCAAAGCATGATGAGGTGTGCTGTGCTTCTGACTGGTGTGTCTACACATGAAATTATTCAAGTGAAGAAAATAACTTCATGGCTGTGTATGCAGTGGTTTGATGTTTTCCGTTAAACCTTTGTAGTTGAACTTTCCAGAGCACTGTTAAAAACTTCGGACGTTTTGGTTATTGGTAGTTGATAAATGTCTTTTATTCCTGCATAGGAGAGTGTGAAAACAATAAAAGCTTAATTTAATGAATAAAGCAGACATGTCTTTAGATAATACCATCTCCTCAAACTAAGGACAGATAGTCTGGACACCGGACATTATGAAGGTTGATCCAAACTAGCACCAGTATGGGGAATGGAGCAGTGGGTATGTGAGAGTGAACCACAAGAAAAGATAATAAAAAATAGGGAATAGATATGAACACATTTACAGAGGAAGTCTCTCATACGGCCAAAGAATATATGAAAAGCTGCTCGGGGAGATATGAATGAAAGCATTTTTCAGGAATGAGAGTAGGAAAAATTAAAAAGAATGATAATGTTAAGTGCAATTAAGGACGCGGGAAAATGTGCACTCCTACACTGTGAGGGGCTAATGTAATATTTATTAAGATTTTAAAATATCTATCCTTTTAATTGAGGAACTCGACTTCTAGGAATTTTGCAGAAGAAATAGCATTATATATAAAAATACATATACAAGAATGTTCACTGAAGCCATATTTGTAATAACAAGAAATTGGAAATAACCTATTATCCATCAGTAGGAATATAGATCATGATGAAGATAACTATTAAAAAGCCATGAAGTTAGATGTTCACGCCATACTTTCTGTGAAAGTAGAAATATCATAACCCCCTTTTTGTTTAAAAGGTGTGTATTTTTAGATAAGTTCGTATATAGGAAAACTGGGGTTAGGGTATATTCCAGTTTTAATTTTATATGATTTTTAAATTGATGGAGTTATGAGTGATTGGTACTTTTTTGTTTTGTTTTTCTAAGTTTTTCAAACCCAAAATCTGAAAAAAATAAGTGACATTTTAAAAGCTTTTAAAGATGAAAGAATTAAATAATGTGACCTAGGCTATCAAAGTATTGCCAAATGGAAGTTCATGAGGAGCCAACTTTAATGAGTAGAAAAAATTATTTCTAATCAGCATATCAGCAGTTTATATGGAAAAGGATGTTTCTAAAATATATGGAAATAGCTTTTACTCAGATTAAATCTTCTGAACTGATTTTTTTCCAGCCATAAAATTTATATGTGGTCATTATAAAACATTTTTAAAATAAATTAAAAAATTTAAGAAGATAATAAAAATTGCCTATAATTCTGTCACCTAGAGATAGCAAGTTAAGTCCCAAAACCTCACTTATCAATTTGAAATTTCAAAAAGATTTTATTTTTGCTGTGAAAATATCCTTCAGCCTAATCACCACCTAAATGCTGAATTAGGAGGGTGTACATATTTTTTACATACAGTGTTTCCTGTAAGAGATTAGCTCTAGTAGTATTGCACAATGTAATAAGAACTAAAAGAGAAGGATAAACATGCTGAGAGTTAAAAAGAGCGAGATAGGGGAGCAGACAGCTATGCCAATGAAATCCTAAAATTTCACATTATTAAAGAGGAAATAGAAGTGTCTATGATCAAACTTGCCAAAAGAGAACTTTCTCTTTGTTTCTCCCTTCCTGCTGTCTTGCGCTAGTGGTTGGCCGGTAACGGAGAGGCTGGGTGAGAATGAGAAGGACCATCCCTGACCACCTGGAGCACTTATGCTATTTGGTACCTGGAGTGTAATTCTTCTCTGGGTTGCAGGTCCTCCTGTATACTCATAATTGTGGGAGGACCACTAGGATTACATTAACCACCCTAAGCTTCTCAGCCCTGGAGCACGACTGAAGTCTTCCATTTTCATGATGGGCCTTGGGTGCTCAGCTGTTATTAGTCCATGGATTACAGGCGCGTCTGGGCAGTGGCTTCTTGAGTCCCCTTCTTTCCTTCATGCTACAGTCCAGAATTGCATACTGAACCTGTGCTCCCTGAGGTCACAGCATTTGTGTCTAACTCCTCAGAGCTTTACTCTGCCACCCTCACCTTCAGGACTAGCTACATAATTTTCAGGGCCCAGTGCAAAATGAAAATGTAGAGGCCCTTCAAAATTATTAAGAATTTTAAAACTATGATGTTGTTAGCTGCTATGGAGTTGGCCTGTGACTCATGGTGACCCCACGCACAATGGGATCAAACCATTGAGATCCACGAGGTTTCCACTGGTTGATTTTCAGAAGTAGGTAGCAAGGCCTTTCTTCCTAGCCCATCTTAGTCTGGAAGCTCCACTACAGCCTATTCAGCATTATAGCAACATGTAAGTCTCTACAGACAGATGGGTGGTGGCTGTGCTTGAAGTGCATTGTCTGGGAATCAAACCCTGATCTCCTGCATGGAAGGCAAGGGTTTTATCACTGAACCACCACTGCCCCCCAGTGATAGCAGAGCGTTAAACTAAGCGTGGGCCCTCTGGGACTGCACAGGTTGAATACCTGTGAAGCTGGCCCTGATTGTTCACTCTAGGCTTACCTGCTGACCAGAAGTATCCTGTTACTAAGAGAAGGCACACAGATTAGGGAAAAAAACAAAAACAAAAACAAAAACCTGTTGCCATCAACTCGATTCTGACTCATAGCGACCCTGTAGGACAGAGTAGAACTGTAGGACAGAGTAGAACTGCCCCATAGTGTTTCCAAGGAGCGCCTGGTGGATGTGAACTGCCAATCTTTTGTTAGCAGCTGTAGCTCTTAACCACTATGCCACCAGGGTTTCTGGCACATAGATAGTACCCCCAAAAAAGAGGGTACCTCCTTCCTCCTTTCCTTTTTTTCAATGGAGTTCATCCAGTACTCACCGCCATATGGGGCTACCATCTTTCTCAACCTTGGGACAAAACTGCTTTTTGAGAATTAGGGACAAGTGTCCTTTCTGGGCAGATTTTGCCCATTGGTGAATGACTTGAAGCCTGTGAATATTTAGAAAAGACTGTCCTTCCTTCAGGCGGGCAAAGCCCTATGCCTGGGCACAAAGCCTGGCCCTTGTTAAGTGTCAGGCAAGCTGGAATTTCTCCTACTCCAGCATTCTTGGAGTCCCTGGGTGGTGCAAATGGTTAAACACTTAGCTGCTGACTGAAAGCTTGGAGGTTTAAACCCAGAAAGGCCTCTTGATTTACTTCTGAAAAATCAGCCATTGAAAACCCTATGGTTCTACTCTAGCACACATGGGGTCATCATGAGTTGGAGCGGTTTGGTTTTTCTAGCATTCTTGACTGGGTATCCTCATGCAGGGAATGGCCCGAATAATCCTACACAGTTGTGCTTCCTAGGGAACAACCCAGCAGTCTCTTTTTATATAATTAAGAAGCACAGTGGCAAAGTCGCTGGGGCTAAAACATCCGTTTTTCTTTATAGTTCCTACCTGACAATCCAAATCCCTTGGTCTGGGGTCCTTGAGTGCCTCAGGCCTCTCTGGTTTCTACTCTAGGCTGTAGCTCTTTGCCCTTATTGTTGGTTGTTTTTGCTCACTTATTTCTTTCTCACTTATTGCTTTTCTTGTGATTAAAAATTGTCACTGGAATCTGGCAATCCACCTGCTTTCTTTATTAGCAGGCAAACAGACCCATTAGACTCTTCTTCCATCTTCCTGTTCTAAGTTGGTGGAGTTTTAGATCTTGTTCCTAAGATGGTATACATCTAAACAAAGAGAAGGAGCTAGTGAAATATAAAAAGAGATAAATGGGCCATTATAAGCTTTTTCTTTTGCAACTCCTGGCTAGCTTTGCCTGAGAATAAGCCAGAGAAAGGTGAGTTTTGAGGTAAGAGAAGGACAAGTGAAGTCAGATTCTTGAGAGGGTTTTAAACTGGGTTGTGCCATTAAAAAGGAGAAAATGAAAATGAAAAATGTAAAAAATGATCAGATTCTCTTCTTTTCCCACAGCCAGCAAAAATATATAGTGCACACATCCAAAGAGAGACCTTGGAGATAGAATTCTGTTCACGCTGTTCTCTTAAAATGCCACATATGTTCCTACTTTGAAGTTACAATAGAGTAGCAGAAAAGCCATGCTGAGTTGCTACATGAGCATCCAACCTGATATTCAGACTGCAGTAGTTCTAAAGTATGGATTGAGGTTGGACAGGGACTATTGGTATATACTTTAAAAGAGCCGTAATAATCCAGTACAATCAAGCCTCCATGAATTTTTCTTTTAGTCTTTTATAACCTGTTTAAATGTTTAATTTGTATGAACGTGTGTGTGTGCACCTGTGCATGCACGCATGAATGTGTATGTGTGTTGGGGAGAGGGTAGAATTAAAAGCCCAGCACTTATTATAGAAAAAAAATGCTTTCTTTTAATTACTTGTTTAGATCCTCAGACTTGTTTCCAACAAGAAAATTCTTTTTTATTTGGATGGCAAGAAATCAGAGGTTGTAGTTTTGAAACAGATTTTAGTAATCCCATTGGCTTAGTATTATACCTATGGATTTAGAGATATTCTATATGAACAGATTTACATGCAAAGATGTATAATGTGTGTGCATATGTGCTTGCTCACCTAGATCAATCCAGAATTTATAGAATTTGTGATTTAAGGCAGACTAGAAGAATATTTTCTTTGATTTTTATTTGGAAACAATTTTTTACTCTTCTACCTTTGTTTCTGACAAAAGACTTGAATCTCTAGGTTAGTGTGAATTTATGTGTGTCTACTTTATTAGTTAGGATACATTCAAAGTAGAAAATCTCATACTCCATTAGGAGTGAAAGAAAAGAAGTTTTATTGAGGAATAGAAAGAGCTATAGCTGGGCAATACAGTGTGCAGTCATGAAGTGTTCCAGCATTCTGAAGGAGAGATGAGCTTTTTCTACAGAAAAATGGGTAAGGGAGTAAGTGACCATAATCATGGGAGCTTGGGATTACGCATGGCTACAAGACAATTGCAGGTTAAAATTTTACAAGGTTAGCTGATCTATTTTCAAACACAGACTCCAGCAAGCGATTTTATGAAATATCTACATATACATTCTTCCTGAGGCAAGCTGTGCAAGCATTCTCTCCAGACCATCTTGATGAACATTTCCTGATGAATATTTCTTCACCAACCACACTCTTACTCCGGTCATTGTTTGTTGAGAGGGCTTAAAGTTTTACAGTTTTTTAGGAAAGCAGAAACAGGCACTTAGGACAAGCTGAAGTTTAATTTAAAAATGGAGTTTTGATTCAGATTTGGGTCAGTCATTTTTAATCATGCGAACCATCTCAGTTTTAGAGTGTTCTCACACAGATATATAGTTGTCCATGAGGAGCAGGGTCCCAGATATTAACAGTGCCCTAAAGAAGATAGGAATGTATTTCTGTCTCATAACTGTTCAAAGGTAGACAGTTCAGGGACAACATAGTAGCTCTTCTCGATTAGGACATCTGAGACCTGAGTTCCTTCTCTCTTATTGCTTCACCACCTCAAGTGGGTGTTCTTCATCTACATGGCCCAAGATGGCTTGCCACCACATCTGTGTTCTGGACACCAGGTTAGAGGACGAGATAGAGAAGTGGCATCTGGCCTCCCTGAAAGTTGCCTGTATCCCATTAACCAGAACTTAACCAGGTACCCAGCTATAAATCATGGCATTTAACACTGTTAAGGAAGGGAGAGTGGATATTGGGGGCAGTTGTTAGCCTTTGCCACACTTATTTTTGAGACCACATTCTGCTCACCACCTTCTGAACCTGGAGCACTTAATGGTCCATAATGTTATTAGCTTATTAAGACATTAGACACAAAAACCTGATTTTAACTGCAAATGCTTTCCATGTCACAAGTCAACTTTGACCATTTGCCAGTGGCCGTCGTGGTGCTATGTTAAGAATTGTGAGGGCTATATTTGCACTCAGCAGAAAAAGAATTACATGACCATTGAGTACTATCAGTCCTGGGCACAGGATAAAATAGCGTCATGTCTTTACTATCCTTAGTCTATATTCAGAGGACAACTCCTGTAAAGTTGTAGATTTTATCTAAGGCAGCACTGTTAGGGAGTTCCCAGGAGGTACCAACAGATAATGCACTCAGTGGCTAACTGGAATTTTGGAGGTTTGAGTCCACCCAGGTGCACCTTGGAAGAAAGGCCTGGCAATCTATTTCCAAAAAATCAGCCATTGAAAACTCTGTGGAGCACAGTTCTACTCTGACGCACGTGGGGTCACCATGAGTCAGAATCGACTGAACATCCCCTGGTTAGCACTGTTAGAGAAAGTTGTTTCCCCAATAATTCATTCCATGGCCATCAAGCAAAGGTTTAAATTGGGGGACAGGTTAAGTCATTTTTTGGGGGGGAGGAGGGCTTACATATAATGGAAATAGTTACTTCTACCACTGTTTAGTGGAAAGAACGGTTAAATTGAATGGCCAATTGAAATTTTTAAGAGACCATTCAGGTAAACCCAAAGGAGAAGAGAAATCCACCATTACCTGTGATCACATTCAGGGAAGGAAGGGTGAGAAACAGATTGGCGTATGACCAAAAGTAGTTTGTCATATCATGTATGTACTGCTTTATTTTGCTTTATCTTTATGTGTGTCTTGTCTGTTCAAATAGACTGTCAGCTCTTGAGAAAGAAGTCTCAGTCTTACCCATCTCTGGAGTCCCTGATGGTCTTTAGCACAGTGTCTTACACATAGTGAGGGCACAATAGGTAATTGTTGATTGCTTCATTAAAACTATGTATGGTGATCTAGTTAGCATTTTTTCAGTGTGTGTATTCAAGGAGCTTGCTTGCTGCATAGGCATCACTATCCTCAATATATCTTTTGGACACTTTGGTTAAAGGAGATTAAGCGAACTGTACCATTCTTCTGGTGATTCTGAATACATTATTGATTAGAAGCAGAACTGACTAGCATAAATGGCAGCTGAGGATTTTCTTCCTCTCTTTTACCTTGTGTCATTTTGGCAGCAGAAGTGAAGGATGATTTTCAAACTTTCCAAATAGCTGTCTGATAAATACTGCTGGATAAATTAATTTGCTCATATAGATGAGAGCAAAACAAGGGACCAGATCTGGATGTCCTGATTTTGCGTTCCTTGTTCAGCCCACTGGCGGGAGTTGCCCAGGCTCTTGGTTCAGGGCCCAGCTCCTCCCTTGCTCATCTGTAAATGTGGGTGAGTCATGGCAACCTTGCTGGGCCTCCTTCTTCCAATTGTAAAAGAGAGATGATTTGCCACTAGATGATATCCTAAAGTGCCTTCAACTTCTGGAATGGAAGACCCTCTGGAAACACAGAGCTTTGTTGTTATAATAGATGGGCTCATTGCATAACAACTAACTCCTCTTCCCCTCTCCCCTCAACCGAATTTCCAGCTGAGGTAAGTAATGTGGGGTGGGTTTTTCTTTTTTTTCTTCAGCTTTTAGTTCCTTTTGTGTGTTATCTGGCCTTGTAAATGTGGTGAATAAATGCTATAATTATAACCCTTTTTGAAAGCTCTGTAATTTAATTGTAATTCACTCTGAGCATCTTTTAAAGACAATGATGTATATTGAAGATGCAGCTGTCCCAATCTCATCTGCTAAACTGATAGAAATCAGTTGGAATCATAGTCCCAGCAACTGTGGGAACTTCCTATCTATTCAAGACCAAATATAGGGATATGCTCTATGTGTATGTGTGTGTGAGAGGGAGAAAGACCACTTTGTATGCTCCGTTTCAAGCTACGTAATTTGAACATGCTTCAGTAATGGTGGCCTAGGTAGTATTTGGAGAGAAGTGTCATTTAAAATTTGCTTTTGGGTAATTATGTAAATTATACTGAAGTGGAAAAACTCTTGGATTTATTTTCTGCTGTAAATAAGCTAAAAAACTAAGCTATATACCTACTGTTAACATTCAGAAGTAACTCCTTTGTTAACCTGGAGCTGAATCCTGCAAACACTGGGTGGGGTTTATTGGAGACCCATTGCTCCTCAGATATATACACAGGAATTTTCTTATGATGGCTGCAAATAATTCATGCCCTAAAAGGCGTTTGGATGATTACAGGGAGAATTATACCATTACGAAGTAAATAAACCTCACAAGAATTCTTTTCTTTGTAATGATACTGTTCAATTCATTTATTTTGGATTGTAACAGAGCAATTAAGTCTACCATCTTTCCTGCTTTTTGTCCGAGTTGTTGTAACAGAGCCTGCTCTGCCTTTGACCTTCTCTGCCCTAAATACAGCTTACTGAATGTGGAATGTTAAAGAATCAGTAACAGTAGGCCACCTCAGAATTTTCTAAATGAAAGAAGAATTGAAGATGAATAATACGGGACTTCTCCACCCCCAATTCTCCTCTTCATCCTCCTGTTCTCTGTTGCAAGAGGGAGTTTGAATATATAAGAAGATACTCCTAGAATTGGGAAATTCTTTTATCTGAGAATTGTGGTGTCTGAGATCACAGTTTGTTACAAAAAGAAATTTGCCTTTCTGGCTCTCTGTTTACTGACTGTACAGCGTGGGAATTGGATCACTAGGTGATCTCTCAGGTACCTTCTAGCTTAAACTCCTATGATTCCAGGGTTACTACATGATGAGAAGAGGCAGTTAGACAGTAATGATTTAGGTGAGTGCTTAAACGTATGGGTTTGGTAAAGTATTAAAAGGTGTTGAATAAGAGAATCAACAGACTGTGCAAGCCAAAGTGATTATTAGGTGCGTTGAGGTTTGTGGTATGATAACATTGCAGGGAGAAAGACCGAAGACACTAATTGGAGACATTTGGTTGAAAGAAATAGAAGAGAGATTTGCAGGACTACCTTGGACTAAAAGAAAGAAAAGGAAAGTTAAACGTGCTCAGAAACCTACCGTAAGTACAGAAGGCAGGTCAGCAGGTCACTGATCTGGGGGCTCTAAAATGGCCTTGCCTCTTCCACTCTCAACAGTTTGATTGGCAGCTGCATCCTGTATCCTTATCACCAATAAAGTGTATTTTCACAACTAAATAGACTCATTTTCGCCTTAAGTTCAAATACTCCTAAATGTACAATAAGAAATAATAATATTGAAGACTTACTTTGCTTTCTAGGAGATTAGCACAGGGATCTAATTAGGAGGACTTGTGATTTCTGGTCTCTGCTCCTATGACCAACTCTTGGTTCTGCATAACCAAGCTATTTGAACTTCTCTCTGTTCACTAAGAAATGAGGCATTGGGTTTTAGTTGGTGTATGGCTGACATTAACTTGCCCTTATTTGAAAGAGTCAGCCTGCTGAAGCCTGTTGGAAGAAGGGTACAAATCTCACTGCAGCTCTCAGTGTGCTGTTGCACAAAATGTTGATTTCATGGACCGTCTGGAATGAAGACAAGTCACTAAATTCATTTCAGTGGACTGTACATTTTTTTGCAAGCCTAGTTTTTTTATATTCTTTTTGGAATCCTGAAATTCAAATTTAGGATCTCGGAGAAAGGAGTGGGGTTGGTAGTAAGGCATGATTACTCATTTGTTAAATTCTGACTAGAGCAAATAATAGAGTCCCTGAGTGGTACAGATGGTTAATGCGCTCAGCTACTAACCAAAAGGTTGGAGGTTCAAGTCCACCCAGAGGCACCTCAGAAGAAAAGCCTGGAGATCTACTTTTGAAAAAGTAGCCATTGAAAACTCTATGGCTGTGACCTTTTGGAAGCAGATCACCAGGCCTTCCCTCCAAGGCGCCTCTGGGTAGGTTCGAGCCATCAACCTCCCTGTTAGTAGTTGAGTGTTTAACCATTTGCACCATCCAGGGACCCCAGTGTGGCTTTAAGCCTCTTTTAATCTGGAAGAGGTTCCCTCTCCACCTTTTTTCATCTCATTTTTATAACACCATGAGTTTGTCCTGTGCATTCCATTCCTGCAGTGTAGTTTTTATGTCCCTCTATTCTCTATATTTTTTATGAATTGGTAGTTGTATCCAATTTAGATTAGTGGGGTTTTGTTTTGTTTTGTTCAAAATGGCTTCATAGGTGGTGTGTTCTTCCATCAGGTACTGTCAGGTTGTCTCACTTTTTGTGCCTTCTAGTACTTTCATGGTTTAATTTTTAACATTTTAATCTGTGCTCCATTCAGAGTTTATCCTGGTGTATAGTGTGAGTTTAGTTCCATCTTTATCTTTTCCCAGTAAGCTCTCCAGCTGTCCCAACAATGTTTATTGAATGGTCTATTTTTCCTCACTGATTTAGGATGCCATCTTTATCATGTATTAAATTCATGTACTAAATGGGCTTTACATTATGTTCTATTGATCTGTCTGTTCATGCAACAGCTCCACACTGTTTTAATTATTAAGGGTCTGCAAAATATCTAAGGAGCTCTGGTGACGCAATGGTTAAGTGCTTGGCTGCTAACCCAAAGGTTGATGGTTTGAACACACTAGCCGTCACCCTGCGGGAATAAGATGTAAGTAGTCTGCTTCCATAAAGATTACAGCTTGGGAAACCTATGGGGCAGTTCTACTCTGTCCTATAGAGTTGCTATGAGTCAGGATCGACTCGATGGCAAAAAAATAAAATAAAATGTCTTAATATCTTGTAGGGCTAGTTCTACCTTATTAATCTTATTTTTCAGAGCTTTCCTCACTATTACTTTTATTGGAATTGCATTTCACCGTTAGTTAAATTAGGGAGAATGACATCTTCATGAGGCTGAGTTTTCCTGTCTAAGACCATCCTGTGCCTTCCCATTTGGTCACTTCTGTGTGCTTCAAGAGTGTCTTGACATTTTTTTCATGTATCTCCCTCACATTTCTTACTAAGTTTTTTCCTGGGTATTTTATTGTTTTTGATGTTATAATTGATGCCTTATCATGTATTTTTGTAATGAAAGTCATCAATTTCCTACTCGATCAAACTTACTAAATTCTGGTTTTTTATTGTGGTAAAAATACACACAACAGAACATCCACCAATTCAACCATTTCTCCATGTGTATTTCAGGGACATGACTACATTCTTCATGTTGTACAACCATTATTGCTATCCTTTTCCAAATTATTCAGCCACTATTAACATAAACTCAATGCCACCAAGCAAAATCTCTCCCTTTGTAAGACAGCAGACAATACTGGGGAAGCCAGCACAACTTGTCCAAGGCAAGGTTATAGAAGCTCCATAGACACATCCACACTCCCTAAGGGACCAAATTTCTGGGCTGCAGACTGTGGGGACCATGGTCTCAGGGACCATCTATCTCAATTGGCATAACATAGTTTATAAAGATAATGTTCTACATTCTACTTTGGTGAGTAGCGTCTGGGGTCTTAAAAGCCTGTTAGCGGCCATCTAAGATACTCCACTGGTTTCACCCTTCAGGAGCAAGGTAAAATGAAGAAAACTAAAGATACGAGGGAAAGATTAGTCCAGAGGACTAAGGGACCACAGCTACCATGGCCTCCACCAGACTGAGTCCAGTACAACTTGGTGGTGCCTGGCTACCACCACTGACTGCTCTGAATGAGATCATAATAGAGGTCCCAGACAGAGCTGGAGAAAAATGTGGAACAAAATTCTAACTCACAAAAAAAGAACCAGACTTAACTGGCCCGACAGAGACTGGGAAAACCCCAAGAGTATGGCCCCCCAGATACCTTTTAGCTCAGTAATGAAGTCACTCCTGAGGTTCACCCTTCAGCCAAAGATTAGACAGGCCCATAAAACAAAATGAGACTAAAGGGGCACACCAGTCCTGGGTAAGGACTAGAAGGCAGGAGGGGACAGGAAAGCTGATAATAGGGAACCTAAGGTTGAGAAGGGAGAGTGATGACATGTTGTAGGGTTGGTAACCAATGTCACAAAACAATATGTATATTAACTGTTTAATGAGAAGCTAGTTTGTTCTGTAAACCTTCATCTAAAGTACAATTTAAAAAAAAAAAAAAAAACCTCCCCCTTTACTCCTCCCTCCCACCCCTGGTAACCAGTAATAATCTTTGGTTTCTATATATTTGCTTACTGGAGCCATGGTAGTATAGTTGTTAAGAGCTTGGCTGCTAACCAGAAGGTCAGCAGTTCAAATCCACCAGCTGCTCCTTGGAAACCCTATGGGGCAGTTCTACTCTGTCCTATAGGGTCACTATGAGTCAGAATCAACTCGATGACACACAATAACAACATGTATTTGCTTATTTCATATACCTGAGATCATATAATATTTGCCCTTTTGTGACTGATTTATTTCTCTCAGCATGTTTTCAAGGTTCATCCATGTTGTGGCATACATCAGGACTTCATTTCTCTTCGTGGCTGAGTAATATTTCATTGTCTGTATATATCACGTTTTGTTTGTTCATCTGCTGATGGACATTCAGATTTTTCCACCTTTTGGCTATTGTGAAAACTGCTGCAGTGAACATTGGTGTACAAGTGTCTGTATGTGTTCCTGCCTTCACTTCTTCTGGATATATACCTAGGATTGGGATTGCTGGGTCATATTATAGTTCTATGTTCAGCTTTTTGAGGAACCGCCACACTGTTTTTCATAGATGCTGTAGCATTTTACATTCCCACTAGGAATAAAACGATGAGCTAAATTCTCTTTTGTTTTAGTAGTTTGTCAGTTAATTCTCTTGGGTTTTTCATCATGTCATCTACAAATAGTGTTAAAAAAAATTTTTTTTTTCTTTTTTTATTCCAGGTTTTTTTATTCATCTGATTTCTATCTTTTGGGTTGGCTAAACCTCCTGCTTACTTAATCCTGGTTCAAACCTCTTTTTTCTTCAGTTTCAAGTCCCATTTTAATCAAATATTCACCTTTGACTTAAACTCAGCTTTTCCAGTGCTTATTTCTGGTTTGCTGCTCCTGGTATCAAATGACATAACTGCCTCTCTTTCCCTGTAGCCAGGAAGTCAGGTGTAGTCAGTTGGTATCACATCTGGAGAGGGCTGGGTATCAGAGGATACAAGCCTTTGGCCAGTTACTACAGTTAACAAGTTAATCTTGGCCATGCCCCTCTGTCTTCACCTTAGGCTCTTCACACTCTTGTTCACTGAGGAAATCAGGTAAATAGCTCATCATTTGTGATCTTCTTTCAGCATTGTGATTTTGTGAATAAAGTCATCCTGACTGATATTCCGCTTTCCTCTTCTATGTCTTCTTGTCTTGATCTTACCTTTTTTTCTCTTGCCTCCATATCTCTCTGCCTCCCTGAACCTTTCTCTTCTTACTGCTCTCTTGTTTATGTCTCCCTTCTTTTATCTCTCATCTTTTCCTTTCCCCAAGGAAACCAAACCAGTTACCATCGAGTCAGTTTCGACTCTTGGCAATCCCATGTGTTTGAGTAGAACTGCGCTACATAGGGTTTTCAATGGCTATGGTCTTTCGGAAGTAAATCTCTAAGCCTTTTTCCTGATCTGTCTGGGTGAATTCTCATTGCCAACCTTTTGGTTAGCAGCTGAGGGCATAACTGCACCAACCTTGGACTCTTCTCTTTTCCAGATACCCCTTATTCTTTGTATTAATTTGATTTTGAACCTTGTATTATATTTGATTTGAGAAATTCTACTTAGAAAGGAAAAATCTGAGAAATTGTTCACCGTTCTTTGGTAGAAATATTTAGGACTTCGTTGTTGTTCATTATCGTGAAGTTGAGACAGGAGTGACAGATTAGTTCAGTAGGCATATCACGTCATATTCTACCTAACATCCTCTTGAACCTTTAGAAAGTAATTCAAGATCAGAACATTAGCCATTATAAAATCATCCTTTGATGTATTGCTTTATCATACAAGGAAGTCTCTCATTTTAAATAGGATGCATTCTTCAAAACCACATTTTAAAACTCCGATTGTTGTAAGCCAAAATTCTGACTGTGGAAAGTGTGTGCGCTGACTGCTCATGAGTTTTCTCCTTGTTCATTCAGACATTGTTGAGTGTCATCCAAGAAGACAATAAATGGGTGAGTGGAGCCCTGAAAGTGAAATATTAGACATTATCAGATAACATTTAATGAGTTGCAAAATGTGTAGCTTTAAGAGGCGGAGTCTTTTATCAACACAGGATCACACATGAGAACTTTGGGTTTTCTACCAAGGTTGAACTCTTACGTTTCTTAAGAGCAGAAATCATGTTTTAGTCATTATTGTATCTAAGACTATATCTGGCGTGGAGGAGATCCAAAAAAAAACCAAAAGCCAAACCCAGTGCCCTCGAGTCGATTCTGACTCATAGCGGCCCTATAGGACAGAGTAGAACTGCCCCATAGAGTTTCCAAGGAGCGCCTGGCATATTCGAACTGCCCACCCTTTGGTTAGCCATAGCGCTTAACCACTACGCCACCAGTGTTGTACGTATTTGATGATTTCGTGAATGAAACTAAAGCAGATCATCCCAGTAGATGGACATACTTTTTTTTTTAATCGTACTTTAGATGAGGGTTTACAGAACAAACTAGCTTCTCATTAAACAGTTAATACACATATCGTTTTGTGATATTGGTTACCAACCCCATGACATGTCAACACTCTCATCATCTTGACCTTGGGTTCCCGATTACCAGCTTTCCTGTCCCCTCCTGCCTTCTAGTCCTTGCCCCTGGGCTGGTGGGCCCCTTTTGTCTCGTGTTGTTCTATGGGCCTGTCTAATCTTTGGCTGAAGGGTGAACCTCAGGAGTGATTTCAGTACTGAACTATAAGGGTGTCCAGGGGCTATACTCTTGGGGTTTCTCCAGACTCTGTCAGGCCAATAAGTCTGGTCTTTTTTTGTGAGTTAAAATTTTGTTTTACATTTTTCTCCAGCTCTGTCTGGGGCCATCTATTCTGATTCCTGTCAAGAGCAGGATGGACATACTTTTTGGACCTGGCAAATCTGCTGTGAGATTGGTGGCAGATATGATCACCTCCCAGTCCCGGTATTCCATTGCAGAATGGCTCCTGAGGACAAGGGAGGAGAAAAGCAGGTATAAGGACTATGAAATCAGTTTTTTGGCTCTTTCATGTTGGCTCAGTTAGCCTCCATTCCTTAGCAGCGCCAGAGGGTTATGGTGCAACAAATTTCACCATGATGATTCTTAGTCAGCAAAAAAGTTTAAAGTATGTTCTGTATACTCTGTTTGCTAAGATAAAAAGTTTATGAAATTCATTTCAGCAAGGATTTCATTAACAGTAGTAAACATTCTAGGAGGAATCTGCTACTTCCCGATGTCAGATAAGCAAGTTGTTACTGTAACTACTTTTAACTAGCTATTATATAAACAACTCATTGTCTTTTTCAGCCTGTAACATTTCTTATGAACATAAGCATCAGAGAATAATCATAGCTAGACACAGTGCACAGGTGCTAGAAGAATTTAGGCCCAAGACACAAGAGTGGGTAAAAGATCTCAGTTTCCCAAAGATACACTAAGACAGCGTGATTAAGTGGTAACGTCATGGACCAGAACAATGTATCATCAATAACGGAAGGAAACTTTCTGAGCCTTTTCTGGATCTACTGACAGCTTCTAGGTCTTCCTTGCCAAAAAATTGCTTTGTGATCTCCTTATAACAAGCATAACCAGATTTTAGAGCAGAGGTTGGCAAACATCTGTAAAGGGCCGGAGAATAAATATTTTCGGCTTTGTGAACCATACAGACTCCGCCACAACTACTAAACTCTGTCTTTGTAGCACAAATGCAGCCATAGACAGTGTGTAAACGCATGAGAGTAACTATATTCCAATAGAACTTTATTTACAAAAACAGGTACAGGCTGGACCCTGCTTTATAGAATTACCTGAATTTTTGAAATGAGTGCTTTTTCTTATAATCAACCATTAAAAAAAAAAAGAAAACATTACCACTGAGTTCATTCTGACTCATGGTGAACCATGAGCTGCTCTGTAGGGTTTTCCTGGCTGAAATCTTTACAGAAGCAGATTGCCAGGCCTTTCTTTTGTGATGTCACTAGGTGAGTTTGAAACACCAACCTTTTAGGTTAGCAGTCCAAGGCAAACTGTTTGCACCACCCAGGGACCTTTTAATCAACAGTAGGTGTGTTATATCTCAGACCTACAAACTGTCTTACAGAAAGTAATTATTTTCAGGACATAACCCACCAATGATTTGCCTTGTCACCTTGTTACCTTCTCTGTCACTCTCTCTCTCTGTCTGCATACACACACACATACACACACACACACACACACATTAGGAGCAATTTAAGCTCCATTTATAGTTCAGTACTAGCCCAGTTTTGAAGCTAATCTTTCTTAACAGAAGATGTATAAAGAGCATCAAGTCAGCCTTGCTGCTTGTTCTGCTTTCACTGTGTACCTAGTTTTAGGTATTGAGCCCCTACCGCATCCCAGCCTCCGAGCCCTCCTGATACCCCAGTTCCTCTAAGACTAAAATTCTGACTTGTCCTCTCAACCCCAATCATTTCAGTGACTATGTCCACACACTGTGCTAGATACTGTACTGAGAGAACAATGAATTTTCCAACTTCTGTTATTGAGTATGTTGTTGTTATTGTCATATTGTTACTAGTTGCCATCCAGTAGGCTCTTACTTATGGCAACCCCACGTATAATAGAACAAAACATTGCCTGGTTCTGCACCATCTTTTTAAACATTGCTATGCTCAAGTTCATTGTTGCAACCACTGTGTATTTTGAGTGGCTTCCAACCTGGGAGGCTCGTCTTCCAGCATCGTATCAGGCAGTATTCTGTTGCCATCCATAGGGTTTTCATTAGCTAGTTTTTGGAAGTAGATCACCAGGCCTTTCTTTCCGGTCTATCTTAGTCCGTAAGTTCTGCTGAAACCTGTTCCCCAAAGGTGACCCTGCTAGTATGTGAAATACCAGTGACATAGCTTCCAGCATTGTAGGTACATGCAAGCCACCACAAACCGGTGATGGACTCTTTGCTAGACGTTGATGTATGTTCATGAAGAAAAAGGCCAAAGAAGAATTTGTTCATCTTAAAAGAAATAAGACTTCAACACATTAAATAATTAAATATAAAATAATTTAACAAATATTAACAAAAATTTAGTAACTGTGGTTTGCTACAAAGATATTTTGAATATAATTGTCAAAATGCGATTCAGACATTAATTCCTTTTAATGGAAGATTATATCCACTAAAGACTTGTGCCGAGCCTTGAAAACTCTATTGAATTTTGTTCAATAAAGAGAAGAAAAGAGTGCATTGCAGAAGATGGGATCATTGTGAGCAGGAGCAAGGTATATTTGGGACAGAGGAGGACTGTGGCTGCATCTGTTCTACAAAGTTTGCATCACAGAGAAGTGGGAGATGAGGCTAGACAGATGAGGAGGTGGATTGGGAAGGAACTGGAAAGCCATTCTGAGGATGTGGAATTTGTCAAGAGGAGAATAGGGAACATGTTACAGTATTTTACATGGTTTAATGGAAAGGCGGAAGCCCTTTAGTGGTTAAGTGCTATGGCTGCTAACCAAAAGGTTGGCAGTTCAAACCCACTGGGCTCTCCTTGGAAACTCTATAGGGCAGTTCTACTCTGCTTTATAGGGTTGCTATGAGTCGGAATCAATTTGACGGCAATGGGTTTGTTTTTTTTTTTTTAAGTGGAAAGTCAGGAGCCCTGGTGGTGCAGTGGTTAAGCACTCAGCTACTAACCCAAAGGTCGGCAGTTTGAACCCACCAGCTGCTCCGAGGGAAAAATATGTGGCAGTCTGCTTCCATAAAGATTTACAGCCTTGGAAACACTATGGGGTAGTTCTGCTCTGTCCTACATGGCCTCTATGAGTCGGAATTGACTCGACAGCAATGGGTGAGTGGAAAGTCAGGTGTAGTAGAAGAGTGATGAACTAAAACCCGTTAAGTTCAAGGTCCCTTTTTCAACTCTGCCACTTATTAACTTTAAGACCTTGGAGTCATTACTTAAAGTCCTTGAGCCTAAGTTTCTTTATCTGTCAAATGGCAAATAGACCTCACAGAGATGTCATAAGGATAAAATGAGAAAATAGATGTGAAAAATGTTTTGAGAGTCATATAAAGCTGTGGATAAATGTAAGAAGTTGCAGTGAGAATTGTGATAGTGGTGATGTAGGAAGATTACACTGATAGGTCTGAGCGAAATGAATTATAATTGGAGAACCAGACATAGGGAGACAAGCTTGTTTCAATAACACCTGAATGAGTGGAAGAGGGCCTGTACTATACCATGGTATGGATAACAAATTAAGAAGTAACTCAAAAACAATTTTAAAAATCTTCAGTAAAATGATATTGACATACATGTAACCTGAAGCTTCTTGTTGATACAAATGTTATCCCGTGATCATCATTATAAGCATCCATTCTAACAGTAGTGTACCGGAATTTCCAAATAAAGGGAGGCTTACCTTTTTATAAACTCATCCAAGCAGAGAAAGCATATAGCAGAATTCCTGAGATCATTCTCACTACCATTGTTTCCACTGGTGCCCTGATCTGCTACATGACTCTCTGATTTCTCTCTGAACGTCTTATTCTATCTGTCCGGCGCTCAGTTCCTTTAGAGTGATGGAAAAGACAACTAACAGGATAAAACTTTGTGCACATGTTATTGCCTAGCAATAAAAATACCTCTTGGCAAAAAGAAGAACAGGCCCTCATGTTTGCCCTGTGCTGTAGATTTACTACTTATTATTTCTGCATGTCCTTTATCTCTCCTTTAAAGCTTGAACATAGTCATCTTCCCTCCCCATCTGCTCACCACATTCATTGCTCTGGGCAGGAAGAATTTCTTCAACATAGGTCTTCTTCCTGCTTTTGTTTTTAAATCCATTACATACCCCAGTTGCTCTATAGTTTAACCTTCTGAAATCTTCCTCTTATCGATACTGGGAAATGCCCTTGGTGTCAGCTGAGGAGGGTAGGTATGGAGGCTGAAATGACCCTTAGCTCTTTTTATGAAAAGCATGCATGGCTTTTTCTGCATGTGATTAACCTTGGGTGGTAACGTGGCCTTCTTCTATTGAATAGAAGGTATATATTGATTATTCAGTTCAACATGGATGAACCTTGGAAACATTATGCTGAGCAAAGTAAGTCAATCACAAAAGGGTAAATACTGTATGACCTCACTTATATGGAATAAACAAATGTATAGAAACCAGAGCTTATTAGTGGTTGCCATGGATGGGAGGGAGGTGAAAAGGGAGGGCTTCTTCTTAGGGGGCACTGAGTTGATGTTAATAGTGATAGGATGATGAGGAAAAAGAGGGGGATAGGGGTTGCCCAACATGAAGACTATGGTCAATGTCGTTGAATTGTGAATGTCGAAACTGTTGAATTGGGGAATGTTTTGTTGTGTATCTTTGCACCACCATTTTTTAAAAGAAATGAAGATACTATGAGAGAGAATATACTGGTATGTTATCCACAAATATGTTGATAGTGAGCATTTCTTGAAGGTGGTAATAACAGCAATTTTTATTCTCTTCATTTTTAAATCTATATTTATCTAAATGTTTTATCATTAATATATATTATTTTTGTAATAAAGTTATGCTTAAGAACTTTCACAAGCCCAGGGGGAAAAAAAAAAGATGTACTGAGCACTGCTCTATGTCCATGTGCCCTGGGTTGGGGGCACAGCAGCATAAGACATTGTTCCTGGAATTAGGGGTCATAGGGTCTACTTGAAAAGCAGTGGTACATTGGAAAAGATTAAACTCCAAATCTGAAGATCTGGTTCTGCAGCTAACATACCTTGTGGCCTTGCTTCAGCTTCTTTTTCTATAAAATGAGTGGATGGAACTAGATCACTGGTTTTCAGTGTTTCCTGATTCCTTAAGGATTCTTGGCACTTAGGACCTGCCACAGAGGACTGGGTAGGTAGGTCTGTAGCTCCCAAGGCCTCTCACTTTTATGTATTAGGTTTCAATATAAAATTTCAAATAAAGGGTTCCAAACCTAAAGATATTTGAAAACAATTGGACTGAATGAGTCCTAACATCTCTTCCAATTCTGATTTTCTGCGACTCTAAGACTTTGGAAAAAAGTCCCAGAACATATGTAAGAACTTGATAGGTTGTGTGACGCATATGTATCCACCATTCAGCAAACGTCCACTGAACGCCTTGCAGACTGGAGAGCATCATGACTCCTGAAGAAGACGGTCCTCCGTTAGGTCATCCCATGGATTCAGATCAAATGCCAGTGAAATTTATATGCCTGGTGTTCCTAGAAACATAGAAAAAAACAAAACCCAAACCCATTGCCATTGAGTCAGTTCTGACTCGTAGCAACCCTGTAGGACAGACTGAAACTACCCCATAGAGTTTCCAAGGAGCGGCTGGTGGATTTGAGCAGCTGACCTTTTGGTTAGTAGCTGAATACTTAACCACTGCGCCACCAGGGCTCCACAGAAAATGTAGAAAAAAATTACAGATCTTCCACTTAAAGGCAACTATTGTTAACTTCTGATTTATTTTCCTTCCAGGCTATTTTCCTATATATCATGATATTTTAACATAGTTTTGAACATATTATATATACAACTTTAAACCTTGCCTTTTTATTTAACATTAGAGTATGCATATTCCCTAAGTGCCAGAAAGGTAGAAGCCAGTATATATACATAGCACAGTGCCTAGACAATAATAGGTGTTCAACAAGTCTTTACTAATTCAATTATTCGTTGAATAAACACAATGCAAATGTAAAAAAATATGTTTCTTCCTATTCCATAATACTGAAAGCTCCCGTTGCCTGTCTTCTAAAACTGAACAGATGACGCCTTAGGATCGAGCAGCTCCACACCTGAGGGAATACCCAACAGAAATGCACACATATACTCACCAAAACAAGTGCTCTAGAATGTTCTAGGATCAATACTAGTAATAGCCCCAAACTAGAAACTATCCAAATGCTCATCAACATCTACTGAAATAAAAATGTGAATTCATACGATGAAATACAAAACGGCAATGATAATTAGCAATCCGCAACTATACACAAAGCCAGATACGAAAGAGTGCATATTACATGATTCCATTTACATGAAGTACAAAACAAACAGGCTGCACTGATTTGCGCTGTTAGAAGTTGGACTAGGAAGTATGAGGAAGAATTCTGGATCTTCATACTGTTTAATTTCTTGATCTGGGTGCTTGTTACATGGATATGTTAGTTGAAAAACTCAAAAGCTGTATACTTAATATATATGCGCTTTTCTGTATATATATAAATATAATAATTAAATAAAAAAAATTGAAAGGGCACCTGTAGTTTTGTAAATTATAGGTGATTCAATGTAATAGTAAAATATCCTTAAGGATTTGGTCATATTCCTCTTAAAAAGTAGAATTGAATATTTTATGCATCAGTTTACTGAGGTGTCCCGTGGATGTACTGCAATGTCGCGCTGTACTTCTCCATTATTATAGCACTTATCACACTGTATTAAGGAGCCTTGGTGGTGCAGTGGTTAAGTGTTCGGCCCCTAACCGAAAAGGCAGCAGTTGAAACCCATCAGCTTCTCGGCATGGGAGAAAAGACCTGGCAATCAGCTCCTATTAAGATTAATCCATTGCCGTAGAGTCGATTCCGACTCGTAGCTACCCTATAGGACAGAGTAGAACTGCCCCATAGGGCTTCTGTGCAGCAGCTGGTGGATTCGAACTGCTGACCTTTTGCTTATCAGCCAAGCTATTAACCACTGTGCCACCAGGGCTCCCCCAGTAAAGGTTACAGCCTGGAAAATCCTTTGGGGGCAGTTCTACTCTGTCATATAGGGTTGCTATGAATCGGAATTGACTCCACAGCACACAACAATACCAACGATCACATTATATTATGATTTTTCTTTTTTCTTTTTCCCACATACTTCCTAGTCTAACTTCTAACTGCTCAAATTGGTGCTGTCTGTTTTTTATTCTACTTTGTGTAAATGGAATCATGTAATATGCACTCTTTGTATCTGGCTGTGTATAGTTGTGGATTGCTAATTATCATTGCCGTTTTGTATCTCACTGTATGAATTCACATATTTATATCAGTAGGTGTTGAGGGGCATTTGGATAGTTTCTAGTTTGGGGCTATTACTAGGATTAATCCTATAACATTCTAGATCATAAGTTTCCTGAGGGCAGGACCATTGTCTATCTTGATCACCATTGTATGCTAACACCTAGCAGGTACTCAGATACCTGCTGAATGAATGCATGATCTACACAGAGAACACCTATGAATAGGGGCCTTGGCTTACCCTTTTATTCCCTATTATGCCTTGTATGGAGCCCTGGCAGCACAGTGATTAAGAGCTACTACGGCTGCTAACCGAAAGATAAGCAGTTTGAATCCACCAGCTGCTCCTTGGAAACCCTAAGGGGCAGTTCTTCACTGTCCTATAAGGTCCCTATGTGTTGGAATCGACTCGAGGGCAATGGGTTTAGTTTTTTTAATTTTTAATGCCTGGTACTGGTTCTAGGCTCCTGGAGGTTATTCTGGTTTTATTTATGATGCTCTTCTCAATAAGAGGTAAATCCATAGAATATCTTCTCAAGTTGATGGCCTGCTTATTAGTCTGACTGCACACATTTTGTGTAGGAGAGAGCTGAAAATAAAGGAATATGCTCTTAACCATATTAAAAAAGTCTGCTGTAAGAAATACAGTACCCAGACAAAAAGCCCAGTGGCGTCGAGTCGATTCCAACTCATAGCGACCCTCTACAGTAGGAATCATTATATCAAATTAACATTTATTCCATTTTTTAGCTGTCTTTTACTTCTTGAATCAGATAATCCACTGGTTTATGTAACTGCATTATATAACCTGCCTTTATATTGACAGTGTAGAATTAATGGTTTCTAAATACATTAAATACAATTAACTTAAAATCTATATTAAAATATATAGAAAATATCTGCGAGCACACATGGAAAGAACAATTAGTGAATAATAACATAGCATGATGGGATTATAAAACCAATAGTGGCATCTAAGAGGCCCTATCAATATTCCACATCAGCTACATAAAGGTCAACAGCAATGTGTATAACTGCATTGTATATTAAGGTGGTAAAATGCCAGATTGTTCAATATAAATAAAAAAGGACAGTATATAATGGGGTGCTAATTGTGTGGCATACCTCTTTTGTGCAAAAAGAGCTAAAAGAAGGAATGAAAATGGCTAACAAGCAATAAAAAATATTCAAGCTAATTAGAGAAAGAACTGCAAGTTTAAAGAAAGGTCGGTATTTTTCACCTACAAATCAGCAGGTGGTTTGTAAGAATAAGTCATCTTATGGTATGAATAAATACAGTCTCTTTGAAAATTGGCATCTTTCTGGAATAAAATTTACCAATGTCTAAAGAGTCTTAAAAATTGGCTGTTCTTTGATCCAGCAATTTAGTTTTTCAGACCTTATATTCAAGCAGCTTTTTAAAATGAACCCTTCAGTGATCAATTCAGTACAGCACATGTATTGAATGTATACTCTGCATCATAAAAAAATACTTAAGGATGTACAAAAAAATATTAGTGAGGAATGGTATTTGTTGCAGCCAAGTTATAAGTATGGAGAAAAGTGAAAACCAACCTAAGTCTCCAGTTGTTGTGTGCCGTCGAGTCAATTCCGATTCACAGTGACTCTACATGACAGAGTAGAACTGCCGCCATAGGGTTTCCTCGGCTGTAATCTTTATGGGAGAATATCGCCAGGTCTTTTCTCTCGCAGAGCAGATAAGATGGTGGGTTCAGACCTCCAACCTTTTGGTTAGCAGCCAAACACTTAACCATTGCACCATCAGGGCTGCTTAAACTCTCTAATAATAGACAATATGTGTAATCGTCTATCTTGTCCCTTCCTCTTCTGTTTCTCCTTCCCCATAATAGGGCAACCATTGATCTGCTTTCTGTCAGTATAGGTGAGTCTATATTTCCTAGAATTTCATATAATGGAATTATATAGTATGTTTATTCATTGGTTTATCTGGTTTCTTTAACTCAGCATAATTATTTTGAGATTCATCTTTTTTATAGTGCGTATCAATAGTTTGTTCCTTCTTATTGCCAAGTAGTATTCTGTTGTATGGATATAACACAGTTTATCCATTCATTTATTTATGGAAATTTGGATTATTTCCAGTTTGGGCTGCTGTGAGCATTGGTGTACAAGCCTCTCATTTATCTTACATATGTTTTTATTGGATAAATACCTAGGAGTAAAATGGCTGGATCATATGTTAGATGCATGCTTAACTTTTTAAGAAACTGCCAAAGTGTTTTCCAAATTGCTCTGTTATTTCATATTCCTACTGGCAGTATATGAGCTCTAGTTCCTCCACATACACACTGACAATTGGTATGTCCAGTCTTTTTAATTTTAGCTATCGTAATAGGTGTGGTTCAGGAATGGTGGTTCAGTGGTAGGATTCTCACCTTTCGTAGAGGAGACCCGGGCTCAATTCCAAGCAATGCACCTCACGTATGGCTACCACCCAGCTGTCAGTGGTGGCTTACATGTTGCTATGATGCTGATCAGGTTTCAGTGGAGCTTCCAGACTAAAGATGGTCTAGGAAGAAAGGCCTGGCAATCTACTTCCAAAAATCAGTCAGTGAAAACCCTATCACAACAATCCAATCCTTTTGTACGTGTTGTACATGCTAACAATAACAATGATAGGTGTGTAGTGGTATCTCACCATGGTTTAAATTTTACATTTCTCTAATAACTAATGATGTTGAGCATCTTTTCATATGCTTATTTGTTATTTGAATATCTACATTGGTGAAGTGTTTGTTCAAATTTGTTGCCCACTTTTTAATTGGGTCATTTGTTTTCTTATTATTGAGTTGCAAGTGTCTTTTTATATATTCTGGATATGAGTCCTTTATCAGATATATGATTTGAGAATATGTTCTCCTAAGCTATGGCTTGTCATTTCATTCTCTTAAAAGTGTCTCTTGAAAAGCAGTTTTTAATTTTGATGAAGTCCAGTTTCTCAGTTTGTTGTTTTATAGATCATGCCTTCGGTGTCATATCAAAGAAGTCTTTGCCTCATCCAAGGTTTCTCCTAGAAGTTTTGAAGCTTCAGGTTTTACAGTTAGGTCTGTGGTCCATTTTTAGTTAGTTCTTGTATGTGGTGCAAGATGTGGATTGAAGTTCATTTTTCTTGCAGATAGATACCCAATTTTACTAGCACCATTTGTGGAAAACGCTAACACTTCTCCATTAATTGCTTTTGTCCCTTTGCAAAAATCAGCTGTCCATATATGCCTTTCACCTACTCTCTATTCTGTTCCATTTGTTTATTTTTATGCCAATACCAAGCTGTCTTAATTACTGTAGCTTTATAATAAGTCTTGAAATCGGGCAGTATTATTCCTCCAGTTTTGTTCACTTAAAAAAAATTATTTTGGCAAATGTGGGTCCTTTGCAATTCTACATGAATTTGAGAATCAATTAAAAAAAAAAACCTGATGAAGAGTATCAGGATACAAGATAAACATATAAAAATCAGTTGGATTCCTCTACACCAACAAAAAGAACATCGAAGAGGAAATCACCACATCAATACCATTTACAGTAGCCCCCAAGAAGATAAAATACTTAGGAATAAATCTTACCAGAGATGTAAAAGACTTATACAAAGAAAACTACAATACACTTCTGCAAGAAACCAAGAGACCTACGTAAGTGGAAAAACATACCTTGCTCATGGATGGGAAGACATAACATTATAAAAATGTCTATTCTACCAAAAGCAATCTATAGATTTAATGCAATTCTGATCCAAATTCCAACAACATTCTTTAATGAGATGGAGAAACAAATCACCAACTTCATATGGAAGGGAGGGAGGCCCTGGATAAGTAAAGCATTACTAAAAAAGAAGAACAAAGTGGGAGAACTTACTTTACTGATTTTAGAGCCTATTATACTGTCACAGTAGTCAAAACAGCCTGGTACTGGTACAACAACAGATACACGGACCAATGGAACAGAATTGAGAATCCAGACATAAATCCATCCACATATGAGCAGTTGATATTTAACAAAGGCCCAAAACAGTTAAATGGGGAAAAGACAGTCTTTTTAACAAATGGTGCATAACTGGATATCCATCTGCAAAAAAATGAAACAAGACCCATACCTCACTCCATGCACAAAAACTAACTCAAAATGGATCAAAGACCTAAATATAAAATCTAAAATGATAACGATCATGGCAGAAAAAATAGGGACAACGTTAGGAGCCCTAATACATGCCATAAACAGTACACAAAACATTATTAAGAATGCAGAAGAAAAACTAGATAACTGGGAGCTCCTAAAAATCAAACACCTTTGCTCATCCAAAGACTTCACCAAAAGAGTAAAAAGACTACCTACAGACTGGGAAAAAGTTTTTAGCTATGACATTTCTGATCAATGCCTGATCTCTAAAACTTACATGATACTGCAAAAACTCAACTACAAAAAGACAAATAACCCAATTAAAAAATGGGCAAAAGATATGAACAGACACTTCACTAAAGAAGACGTTCAGGTAGCTAAAAGATACAGGAGGAAATGCTCACGATCATTAGCCATTAGAGAATTGCAAATCAAAACTACGATGAGATTTCATCTCACTCCAACAAGGCTGGCATTAATCCAAAAAACACAAAATAATAAATGTTGGTGAGGCTGTGGAGAGATTGGAACACTTATACACTGCTGGTGGGAATGTCAAATGGTACAACCACTTTGGAAATCGATTTGGCGCTTCCTTAAATAGCTAGAAATAAAACTACCATACGATCCAGTAATCCCACTCCTTGGAATATATCCTGGAGAAATAAGAGCCTTTACACGAACAGATATATGCACACACGTTTATTGCAGCACTGTTTACAATAGCAAAAAGATGGAAGCAACCAAGGTGCCCATCAACGGATAAGTAAATTATGGTATATTCACACAATGGAAAACTACACATTGATAAAGAACAGTGAGGAATCTGTGAAACATTTCATAATGTAGAGGAACCTGGAAGGCGTTATGCTGAGTAAAATTAATCAGTTGCAAAAGGACAAATATTGTATAAGATCACTATAATAAGAGCTCAAGAAGTAGTTTAAACTGAGAACACATTCTTTTCTGGTTACAAGAGGGGGAAGGGAGGGAGGGTGGGAAAGGGGTATTAACTAATTAGATAGTAGATAAGAACTACTTTAGGTGAAGGGAAAGACAACACACAATACAGGGGAGGTCAGCACAATTGGACTAAACCAAAAGCAAGGAAGTTTCCTAAATAAACTGAATGCTTCGAAGGCCAGCGTAGCAGAGGCAGGGGTTTGGGGACCATGGTTTCAGGGGACATCTAAGTCAATTGGCATAATAAAATCTATTAAGAAAATATTCTGCATCCCACTTTGAAGAGTGGCATCTGGGTTCTTAAATGCTAGCAAGCTGCCATCTAAGATGCATCAATGAGTCTGAACCTACCTGGATCAAAGGAGAATGAAGAACACCAAGGATACAAGGCTATTATGAGCCCAAGAGACAGAAAGGGCCACATGAACCAGAAACTACATCATCCTGAGTCCAGAAGAAGTAGATGGTGCCTGGCTACAACTGATGACTGCCCTAACAGGGAACACAACAGAGAACCCCTGAGGGAGCAGGAGTGCAGTGGGATGCAGACCCCAAATTCTCATAGAAAGACCAGACTTAATGGTCTGACTGAGACTAGAAGGACCCCGGTGGTCATGGCCCCCAGACCTTCTGTTGGCCCAGAACAGGAACCATTCCCAAAGTCAACTCTTCAGACATGGATTGGACTGGACAATGGATTGGAGAGGGATGCTGGTTAGGAGTGAGTTTCTTGGATTAGGTGGACACTTGAGACTATGTTGGCATCTCCTGCCTGGAGGGGAGATGAGAGGGTAGAGGGGGTTAGAAGCTAGCAAATGGACACGACAAGAGAAAGTGGAGGGAGGGAGCGGGCTGTCTCATTAGGGGGAAAGTAATTGGGAGTATGTAGCAAGGTGTATATGTTTTTGTATGAGAGACTGACTTGATTTGTAAACTTTCAGTTAAAGCACAATAAAAATTTTCAAAAAAAAAAAAACCTGATGAAAAAGTTTGGTTGAAATTGTGTTGAATCCATAGATCAATTTGGGGAGAATTGACAACAATATTGTCTTAGTCATCTAGTACTGCTGTAACAGAAATACCACAAGTAGATGGCTTTAACAAACAGAAGTTTATTCTCTCACAGTCCAAATTCAGGGCACCAGCTTCAGGGGAAGGCTTTCTCTGTCAGCTTTGGAGAAAGGTTCTTGTCATTAATCTTCCCCTGGGCAAGGAGCTTCTCTGTGCAGGAACCCCAGGTCCAAAGGACATGCTGTGCTCCTGGTGCTGTTTTCTTGGTGATATGAGGTCTGGCTGTCTGTCTGCTCACTTCTCTCTTTTATATCTCAAAGGAGATCGGCTCAGGGCACAATCCAATCTTGTAGATTGAGTCCTGCCTCATTACCATAACTGCCGCCTATCCCACCTCATTAACGTCCTAGAGGTAGGATTTCAACACATAGGAAAATCACATCAGATGACAATATGGTGGACAATCACACAATACTGGGAATGATGGCCTAGCCAAATTGTTACACATAGTTTTGGGGGAAACAATTCAGTCCATGACAAATATTGAGCCTTCCAACCCATGAATATTGTATATTTCCCTCATTTATTTAGGTCATTTTTTAATTTTTCACATCAATTTTTTTTGTAGTTTTCAGTCTACAAGTCTTCTACATCTTTTGTCAGATTTATCTCAAAATAGGTTGTATTTTGAAAATAGTATTGTTTTCATGATTTCAATTTCTGATTGTTACTACCACATAGAAATACAACTGATTTTTATATATTGATCTTGTGTCTTGTATTCTTGATAAACTCACTATTTTTAGTACCTTATTTATAGATGCCAACAATTTTTTATAACAGCTTTATTGAGATATAATTCACATATCATAAGATTCACATTTTTAAAATGTACAATTCGGTGTTTTTAGTATATTCACATAGCCATGCAACCTTCAACACTACTTAATTTTAGAACATTTCCATCACCCCACAAAGAAACTCATACTCATTAGTTATTACTCTCCCTTCCTTTCTTTTCCTCAACCCATAACAACCATGGGTTCACTTTCTGGCTCTGTGGATTTGCCTGGTCTGGACATTTCATATAAATGGGATCATACAATTATGTAATTTGCTTCTTTCACTTAGCATAGTGTGTTTAAGGTTTATCCATGTCATAGCATGTGTATCAGTGCATCATTCCTTTTTTACAGTTGAATAATTTTCTATTATATGGATGTTTATTTGTTCATTAGTTGATGGACATTTATGTTGCTTCCACCTTTTGGCTATTATTAATAATGCTGCTGTAAACATTTGTGTACAAGTTGTTGTATGGTGATTATGTCTATTTTAAGCTAATATTGTTGAGATAAAAAAGTATTTTTATGAAAATGGAAAGCAATTTAAAAAAAACTTGGAAAAGAGAGCAGTCATGGATTGTATAGTAACTAAAGATTTCATGGAAGAAATGGGACTAGAAATGGGCCTTATAAAGTGGTCGGCTTGTGCATAAATATGGGGAAGGGAAACGAGGTTATTTCAGATGATAGGAGAACATGAGGGTGGGATAGAACACCTGAAACCAGCCAGAGAAGGACAGATGATAAAGGCCTTAAATGCCAAGTGTCTTAGGCTGAGTTCTCTAGAGAGGCAAAAGCAGTAAAGCATATAAATATATATAGAGAGAGATGTATATCAAGGAAATGGCTCATGCAGTTGTAGAGGCTGGAATGTCCCAAGTCCATGGGTCAGGATAGAGGCTTCTCCTGATTCATGTAGCCACAGTGGCTGGCAAAACCAAGATTGGCAAGTCAGAGAGAAGGTTTCTTGCAAAGATCGATGAATCCCAAGATTGGCAGGCAAGACCGCGGGTAAGCCACTAGCTCCAGCCGCAAGAACTGGAGGTTGGACGAACAGGAGCCGGCTACAGGATCCAATGGGAGCAAACCCCCATGAACCTTGCCAGAATGTCCACTTATATTCAATGCCGTCCAGGTGCCCAAAGAAAACTCCCTTTCAACTGATTGCCTACTCATAGCAGATCCTATCATGGAAGTGACCACAACATCATACGACTGCCAGACCGCTGAGCATTATGGCCCAGGCAAATTGACACACAACCTTACCCATCACACTAAGCAAAGACGTACGGACTTGATTAGTCAGTTAGCACTCCAGTGAGTAATAACAGTAAAAGGGTTGTTTTAGGGATATGGGATACCAGCCAGAAGACAATTGTAACTTACTCAGAAAGTGACCGGTAAAAGTGAAACGGAAGGAATGACTGTAAGTAATACTGCCTTAAATGTAGTAGATGTGCAATGAATGTTTAGCGAACAAATGGTTAAAGAGTCAACAGAATTTGATAGGTTGAAGGAGAGGCAAGGACAAAGGTGACTACAAGGTTTAAAACCCTGAAGTACCATTG